>NC_057797.1:319082641-319682641 GCF_018294505.1 Triticum aestivum
GCTCCGTCCGCCTCCGCCCCACGCTGCACGCCGCCGCCCGCTCCCTGCTCGGCCGCCACCCCAACCTCTCTCCATCTGCCACCGCGCCGACTCGCTCCGGCCGCCGCCGCCACCCGATGGCGCCAAAGGGCAAGTCGGGTTTCTTCGGCGTGAGGGTGAAGCCCTTCCGGGAACTTCGAAGTGGAGTTCTCCGACGCCGGGCGGTGTTGGTGGCTCGGCACGTATCCCACCGCCGACGAGGTTGCGCGTGCCTACTACGTGGCGGTGTGGCATGTCGGATGGCCGAAGACGGGCCTCAACTTCCCGCAATCGAGACCTGGGCAGTGGTGGAGTGGCTCGTGCTGCGGGACATCTGGATGGAGGAGATGCCGAAGAAGAAGAAGAAGAAGAAGAAGAAGAAGAGACCGGCGGTTGTCGTCACTCCCGGTGAGAGCAACGAGGCGGCGATGGCTCGGTTTGCGCAGGAGCATACCAAGAATGCCCAGGCTGAGTAGGAGTTCTACTGGAAGCGTGATGCCGAGGAGAAGGAGGAGGAGGAGGAGGAGGAGGAGGAGGTGAAGAAGGAGGACGAGGCCAGACCCTCGACGGTGATCCCCATCCTCCATCATCGTTGGAGGAGGACGAGGAGTTCTGGGGGCTCTCGTATGACTCCGAAGAGTCTTACTGGATGCCCTTGGACAACGTGTAGTTCTGCTACTTTAAATTTATGTCATCTATGTTTGAACTATGTTTGAATTTGATGTTTGAACTATGTTGAGATGAACTAGTAGGTCATTTTTAGAATTTTACATCTTTGTTTTGTACCATCTGTTGGAGTTGCCCTTTTACATCTCCATTTTGGACCATCTGTCGGAGTTAATCCTTTTTCGGAGAAGTAAAAAGCACTTTTTGGTGATATAAATTTTTACATCGCCGATTTGGATCATCAAAATATACATCATCTATTGGAGATGCTCTAAGCATTATATTTGCCACCACAACAAAAAGAATTTCATGGAAGTTGTTTTGGGTGATTCGCTCTATCCTTAAAAAAAATTCAGGGATCATGAGAAATATTTTGTGGAGCACGACAACACACTCCACACATAAGCTGGCGTAATTTTTCATTTTCTGATAAGAAAACGAATATTTTTTTATCTATTTCTGTGAAGCATTGTAAGCGGGATATTTAGGTTTGTGAGGATGTCATGATACGAATCAGAATATCTGTAAGTTTAAACTATTTCTTGGAAATAATCTATGTACTCTCTTTATAATTTATTTTGCACTATCATAAACCAAGTCATTACAAACACTACTTGCCTTGGTCCATCAAGTATTCTCTTAGCCCATTGAATAACCTTAGCAAGAAAATTTTTACACAGAGCGAAGTGCTAATATTTATACATCAAATACATCAAAACTTTACCAGCCTGTAGATTTTTCCTACATTAAAAGCAATTAACTCTTCTATGAGGTAGTTATTTCACAAATGCAAAATTCTTCTGATTACCTCCATCCCCTTATAGTAGCACCCCTCATAAGCACTCCTACTTCCTATGAAGTTGAATCTTCATCAAATGTTAATGTTTCATTTTCTTCCTTGACGTCTTATACTATTTATTTTCATGGATATAGGGTGCTTTGCTTTCACTGTGGTGATATTCTGCTATGTCATTTGTAAAAACATGTCTACTTTGTAGTATCCAATGTATCATGCACTTGTGTCTTCTCGCCGTATAGTCTCAACTGTAGATAAGGCTTCAAAAACAACGGTCACGTGTAAGATCTGGGCTATTTACTTAAGTGACATTGATGGTAGCTATCTGCAAGTTTTCTTCAGTCAACAGCTCCGACTGGTGTACCCACTGATAATTCTACCTTGGTTGTAGGCAAGTAGGCTGGTATGTTCATCTATTATCAGGAAATCATCTTCATATCTGAATTTTGGCGGAACAACAATTCTACTAAGACCCTGGCATTAAAAGCAGCGCAGAAAAGACCGGCAAACAAATTTTGTCAGATAATAGAAATTTAGAATCATTGAGGGACATAATACCACTCTGCTATCAAATTGAGCATAATTGCATCACAAAATATTTGAGCTAGCATGTCTTTGATGTCTACTACACAACCTTCTTATTGTAGACATTTTTGGGCCTCCAAGTGCAGAGGTTTGTAGGACAGTAGCAAATTTCCCTCAAGTGGATGACCTAAAGTTTATCAATCCGTAGGAGGCGTAGGATGAAGATGGTCTCTCTCAAACAACCCTGCAACCAAATAACAAAGAGTCTCTTGTGTCCCCAACACAACCAATACAATGGTAAATTGTATAGGTGCACTAGTTCGGCGAAGAGATGGTGATACAAGTGCAATATGGATGATAGATATGAGTATTTGTAATCTGAAAATATAAAAACAGCAAGGTAACTAATGATAAAAGTGAGCACAAATGGTATTGCAATGCTAGGAAACAAGGCCTAGGTTTCATACTTTCACTAGTACAAGTTCTCTCAACAATAATAACATAATTGGATCATATAACTATCCCTCAACATGCAACAAAGAGTCACTCCAAAGTCACTAATAGGGAGAACAAATGAAGAGATTATGGCAGGGTACAAAACTGTTGGGGATCATAGCAGAAATTTAAAATTTTCTACGCATCATCAAGATCAATCTATGGAGTCATCTAGCAACGAGAGAGAGAGAGAGCGAGAGAGAGAGAGAGAGGAGTGCATCTACATACCCTTGTAGATCGCGAGCGGAAGCGTTCAAGAGAATGGGGTTGATGGAGTCGTACTCATCGTGATCCAAATCACCAATGATCCTAGCGCCGAACGGACGACACCTCCGCGTTCAACACACGTACGGAGCGAAGACGTCTACTTCTTCTTGATCCAGCAAGGGGTAGGAGAAGATGATGGAGATCCAGCAGCACGACAGCGTGGTGGTGGAAGCAATGGGATTCCAGCAGGGCTTCGCCAAGCGCTACTGGAGGAGGAAGAGGTGTCACGGGAGGGAGAGGGAGGCGCCAGGGCTTAGGGTGCGGCTGCCCTCCCTCCCCTCCACTATATATAGGGGCCATGGGGCGCATGCCCCCTTGGATATCCCATCTAGAGGGGGCCGGCGGCCCCTTAGGGGCAACGGCCCCCTTAGGGTTCCCAACCAGGGGGCGCATGCCCCCTCGGGGGGCAACGGCCCCCTAGGATTTCCAACCCTAGGCGCCTTGGGCCCTTGGTTGGGGCGCACCATCCCACCAGGGGCTGGTTCCCACGCCACTTCAGCCCATGGGGCCCTCCGGGATATGTGGCCCCACCCGGTGGACCCCCAGGACCCTTCCGGTGGTCCTGGTACAATACCGGTGACCGCTGAAACTCTTCCGGTGGCCGAAACTGGACTTCCTATATATAAATATTTACCTCCAGACCATTCTGGAACTCCTCGTGATGTTCGGGATCTCATCCGAAACTCCGAACAACTTTCGTTTAACCGCATACTAATATCTCTACAACTCCAGCGTCACCGAACCTTAAGTGTGTAGACCCTACGGGTTCGGGAGACACGTAGACATGACCGAGACAACTCTCCGGTCAATAACCAACAGCGGGATCTGGATACCCATGTTGGATCCCACATGCTCCACGATAATCTCATCGGATGAACCACGATGTCGAGGATTCAATCAATCCCGTATACAATTCCCTTTGTCTATCGGTACGATACTTGCCCGAGATTCGATCATCGGTATACCGATACCTTGTTGAATCTCGTTATGGCCAGTCTCTTTACTCGTTCCCGTAACACATCATCCCGTGAACAACTCCTTGATCACATTGAGCTCATTATGATGATGTCCTACCAAGTGGGCCCAGAGATACCTCTCCGTCATACGGAGTGAGAAATCCCAGTCTCGATTCGTGCCAACCCAACAGATACTTTCGGGGATACCCGTAGTGTACCTTTATAGCCACCCAGTTACATTGTGACGTTTGGCACACCCAAAGTACCCTTACGCTATCCGGGAGTTGCACAATCTCATGGTCTAAGGAAAGGATACTTGACATTAGAAAAGCTTTAGCAGACGAACTACACGATCTTGTGCTATGCTTAGGATTGGGTCTTGTCCATCAGATCATTATCCTAATGATGTGATCATGTTATCAATAACATCCTATGTCCATGGTTAGGAAACGGTAACCATCTATTGATCAACGAGCTAGTCAACTAGAGGCTCACTAGGGGCATGTTGTGGTCTATGTATTCACACATGTATTACGATTTCCGGATAACACAATTATAGCATGAACAATAGAAAATTATCTTGAACAAGGAAATAAAATAATAACCTTTTTATTATTGCCTCTAGGGCATATTTCCAACAGAAACCACCTCAAAGTTATCCTTTCTGATTGATCTATTCAAGAATCCGTGGTAAAATAACATGAAGCTATTCTTTCCGTTCAATCTATCATAGAGTTCGTACTAGAATAACAACTTAAGACACAAATTAACCAAAACCCTAATGTCACCTAGATACTCCAATGTCACCTCAAGTATCCGTGGGTATGATTATACGATATGCATCACACAATCTCAGATTCATCTATTCAAACCAACACAAGGTACTTCAAAGAGTGCCCCAAAGTTTCTACCGGAGAGTCAAGACGAAAACGTGTGCCAACCCCTATGCATAGGTTCATGGGCGGAACCCGCAAGTTGATCACAAAAACATACATCAAGTGAATCAGTAGAATAACCCATTATCACCACGGTTATCCCACGTAAGACATACATCAAGTGTTCTCAAATCCTTAAAGACTCAATCCTATAAGATAACTTCAAAGGGAAAACTCAATCCATTACAAGAGAGTAGAGGGGGAGAAACATCATAAGATCCAAGTATAATAGCAAAGCCCGCGATACATCAAGATCGTACCACCTCGAGAACACGAGAGAGAGAGAGAGAGATCAAACACATAGCTACTGGTACATACCCTCAGCCCCTAGGGAGAACTACTCCCTCCTCGTCATGGAGAGCACCGGGATCATGAAGATGGCTACCGGAGAGGGATTTTCCCCTCTGGCACGGTGCCAAAACGTGTCTAGATTGATTTTCGGTGGCTACGGAGGCTTCTGGCGGCGGAACTCCCGATCTATTCTGCTCCCCGAAGTTTTTAGGGTATATGGGTATATATGGGAGGAAGAAGTACGTCGGTGGACCTCTGGGCTGTCCACGAGGCAGGGGGGCGCGCCCCCACCCTCATGGGCAGCCCGGGACTCTTCTGGTCCATCTCTGATACTCCGTGGGCTTCTTGTGGTCCAAAAATAAGTTCCGTCAAGTTTCAGGTCAATTGGACTCCGTTTGATTTTCCTTATCTGCGATACTCTAAAACAAGGAAAAAACAGAAACTGGCACTGGGCTCTAGGTTAATAGGTTAGTCCCAAAAATCATATAAAATAGCATATAAATGCATATAAAACATCCAAGGTTGATAATATAATAGCATGGAACAATCAAAAATTATAGATACGTTGGAGATGTATCAGCATCCCCAAGCTTAATTCATGCTCGTCCTCGAGTAGGTAAATGATAAAAACATAATTTTTGATGTGGAATGCTACCTAACATATTTATCCATGTAGTTCTCTTTATTGTGGCAAGAATATTCAGATCCATAAGATTCAAGACAAGAGTTTAATATTGACATAAAAATAATAATACTTCAAGCATACTAACCAAGTAATCATGTCTTATCAAAATAACATGGTTAAAGAAAGCTATCCCTACAAAATCATATAGTCTGGCTATGCTCTATCTTCACCACACAAGACAAGCAATTGTTTCATACTTTTGATGTTCTCAAAAATTTTCAATCTTCACGCAATACATGAGCGTGAGCCATGGACATAACAATATAGGTGGAATAGAATGGTGGTTGTGGAGAAGACAAAAAGGAGAAGATGGTATCACATCAACTAGGCGTATCAACGGGCTATGGAGATGCCCATCAATAGATATCAATGTGAGTGAGTAGGGATTGTCATGCAACGGATGCACTAGAGCTATAAGTGTATGAAAGTTGAACAAAAGAACTAAGTGGGTGTGCATCCAAGTTGCTTGCTCATGAAGACCTAGGGCAATTTTGAGGAAGCCCATCATTGGAATATACAAGCCAAGTTCTATAATGTAAAATTCCCACTAGTATATGAAAGTGACAACATATGAGACTCTCTATTATGAAGATCATGGTGCTACTTTGAAGCACAAGTGTGGTAAAATGATAGTAGCATTGCCCCTTCTCTCTTTTTCTCTCATTTTTTATTTTTTTGGGCCTTCTCTTTTTTCATGGCCTCTTTTCTCTTTTTTTATTTGGGTTTCTTTGTTCTCTTTTATTTATTTATTTTCATCCGGAGTCTCATCCTGACTTGTGGGGGAATCATAGTCTCCATCATCCTTTCCTCACTTGGACAATGCTCTAATAATGATGATCATCACACTTTTATTTACTTACAACTCAAGAATTACAACTCGATTCTTAGAACAAAATATGACTCTATATGAATGCCTCCGGCGGTGTACCGGGATGTGCAATGACTCAAGAGTGACATGTATGGAAGTATTATGAACGGTGGCTTTTCCACAAATACGATGTCAACTACATGATCATGCAAAGCAATATGACATGATGAAGCGTGTCATAATAACGGAACGGTGGAAAGTTGCATGGCAACATATCTCGGAATGGCTATGGAAATGCCATAATAGGTAGGTATGGTGGTTGTTTTGAGGAAGATATATGGTGGGTTTATGGTACCGGCGAAAGTTGCGCGGTACTAGAGAGGCTAGAAATGGTGGAAGGGTGAGAGTGCGTATAATCCAAGGACTCAACATTAGTCATAAAGAACTCACATACTTATTGCAAAAATCTATTAGTTATCGAAACAAAGTACTACGTGCATGCTCCTATGGGGATAAATTGGTAGGAAAACACCATTGCTCGTCCCCGACCGCCATTCATAAGGAAGACAATCAATAAATGAATCATGCTTCGACTTCATCACATAACGGTTCACCATACGTGCATGCTACGGGAATCACAAACTTTAACACAAGTATCTCTCAAATTCACAACTACTCACTAGCATGACTCTAATATTACCATCCTCATATCTCAAAACAATCATCAAGTATCAAACTTCTCATAGTATTCAATGCACTTTATATGAAAGTTTTTATTATATCCCTCTTGGATGCCCATCATATTAGGACTAAATTCGTAACCAAAGCAAATTACCATGATATTTAGGACTCTCAAAATAATATAAGTGAAGCATGAGAGATCAATTATTTCTATAGAATAAAACCACCACCGTGCTCTAAAAGATATAAGTGAAACACTAGGGCAAATGACAAACTACTCCGAAAGATGTAAGTGAAGATAAATGAGTAGTCGAATAATTATGCAACTATGTGAAGACTCTCTAACATTTAAGAATTTTAGATCTTTATACTTTATTCAAACAGAAAGCAAAACCAAATCAAATAAATTGACGCTCCAAGCAAAACACATATCATGTGGTGAACAAAAATATAGCTCCAAGTAAAGTTACCGATGAACGAAGATGAAAGAGGGGATGCCTTCCAGGGCATCCCCAAGCTTAGGATTTTGGTTCTCCTTGAATATTACCTTGGGGTGCCATGGGCATTCCCAAGCTTAGGCTCTTGCCACTCCTTATTCCATAGCGCATCGAATCTTTACCCAAAACTTGAAAACTTCACAACACAAAACTTAACAGAAAACTCGTAAGCTCCGTTAGTATAAGAAAATAAATCACCACTTAGGTACTGTTGTGAACTCATTATTTATTCATATTGGTGTAATATATACTGTATTACAACTTCTCTATGGTTCATACCCTCTAATACTACTCATAGATTCATCAAAATAAGCAAACAACACATAGAGAACAGAATCTGTCAAAAACAGAACAATCTGTAGTAATCTGTAGGTTTCGAATACTTCTGTAACTCCAAAAATCCTGAGAATTTAGGAAGTCCTAGGAAATTTGTTTATTAATCTACTGCAAGTGGAATTGGTATTTTATCGCCCTCTGGTAAGAAATGAAAATTATTCTCGTGAGCGCATACTTTCTTTTTTTTACAGCAAGATCAAATAACAATCACCCAAGAAGATCCTAAAGGCTTTACTTGGCACAAACACTAATTAAAACATAAAACGACATCTAAACATAGGCTAGATGAATTATTTATTACTAAACAGGAACAAAAAGCAAGGAGCTAAAATAAAATTGGGTTGCCTCCCAACAAGCGCTATCGTTTAACGCCCCTAGCTAGGCATGATGATTTCAATGATGCTCATATAAAGGATAAGAATTGAAACATAAAGAGAGCATCATGAAGAATATGACTAGCACATTTAAGACTAACCCTCTTCCTATGCATAGGGATTTTGTGAGCAAACAACTTATGGGAACAATAATCAACTAGCATAGGAGGGCAAAACAAGCATAACTTCAAAACTTTAAGCACATAGAGAGGAAACTTGATATTATTGCAATTCCTACAAGCATATATTCCTCCCTAATAATAATTTTCAGTAGCATCATGAATGAATTCAACAATATAACCAGCACCTAAAGCATTCTTTTCATGATCTACAAGCATAGAAATTTTATTACTCTCCACACAAGCAAAATTCTTCTCATGAATAATAGTGGGAGCAAACTCAACAAAATAATTATCATGTGAGGCATAATCCAATTGAAAACTAAAATCATGATGACAAGTTTCATGGATATCATTATTCTTTATAGCATACAAGTCATCACAATAATCATCATAGATAGCAACTTTGTTCTCATAATCAATTGGAACCTCTTCCGAAATAGTGGATTCATCACAAAATAAAGTCATAACCTTTCCAAATCCACTTTCATCAATATAATCATCATCAATAGGAGGCATGCTTTCATCATAATAAATTTGCTTATCAAAACTTGGGGGACAAAAAATATCATCTTCATCAAACATAGCTTCCCCGATCTTGTGTCTTTGCATATCATTAGCATCATGTATATTCAAGGAATTCATAGTAACAACATTGCAATCATGCTCATCATTCAAATATTTAGTGCCAAACATTTTAATGCATTCTTCTTCTAACACTTTGGCACAATTTTCCTTTCCATCATACTCACGAAAGATATTAAAAAGATGAAGCGTATGTGTAACACCCACGATGCGGCTATATCTCCCACGTGTCGGAGCACGACTTAGAGGCATAGCCGCATAGTAGGCATGTCGCAACAGGGGTAATCTTTACACATCCCATGTACTGAATAAGAAAGAGATAAAGAGTTGGCCTACAATCGCCACTTTAAACAATACATAAATATAGAATTACATCATCCAGAATACAATCAAGGTCCGACTACGGAACCAAAATAAAGACAACCCCAAATGCGATAGATCCCCGATCGCCCCAACTGGGCTCCACTACTGATCGTGTCGTGGAATTGTCACGGCAGATGTCCTAGAGCAAGGACTTAGTCATAGGGCCATCGCACTAGGAAGCTTAAAGGGGTTAATCGGGACAAAGGACACGAGAGGGTTTTATACTAGTTCGGCCCCTTATGATGAAGGTAAAAGCCTACGTCTAGTTGGGATTGGTATTGCTGGGGTATCGATCACCAAGAGGCTCAACTTGCCGGCTTGGTTATCGAATTGTTGTTTCTTGCCCTAAGCCGCCACTGGGTTGTCCCCTTATATACATGGGTTGACGCCTGGTGGCCTATAGAGTCCCGGCCGGCTCATAATTGTGTCCGGCTCGGTGACTTTCTTTACATGCCTTTCTTTATAAGTCTTTCCTTACATACGGCGGTTCACAATATCAGGCCTTAAACCGCCTTCAGGCCTTTGGGCCTTCTATAAGATTTAATAAACTATAATGTTGAATGTTTACTGGGCTTCTTATGTAACCCGCCATTGGGGCTGACACGGCCCCTCCTGGGCGGGTCATAACTGATAGTAATATCCCCAACATTAGGCCCCAGGTTGACTTTGAACTTTGTTCTTTGTCAATCTTCAATACTTAGACAAAAATCCATCTTCTTATCTTCGCTGAAATTTTCTTGTAACTCACCATGACATCATCTCTTGAAAACGCAAAAAACTTTCATGACATCATCTTCCAACGGATCTTTTAACTTTAATGTTTCCCGAGAATCGAGGCGCCTATATAGCTGGATAACCATTATTCGGCTCTCCCTTGATTTTCGCGCCCGTCTGTTCACATCTTTTCCTTATAAATAGGCATGCCTCGGCCTTCTCATTCTCCTCTCTCGCCCATCTTCTTCCTCTCGCAAACCCCCTGCTGCTCGAGCTTCGCCACCGCCGCGCTTCACCTGTGTCTTCGTCGATGTTGGCCGCTGCATCAACCCGAACCGATCCAGAGAACAGCGGCGACCTTCGCAGGAGATCCGCAATTGTAAGTGTCTCCCTTTTTACTTCTCAGATCCTCATTTTAGGGTTTCCAAGCTCCTGCGTGTTCTTCATAGCTCATCATAGTTCATCGTAGTTCTTCCACCGCCAGCCTTTTCTGATCCAAAAGGTTATATATATGCCCGCGCGGTAGTGTTTTTGTACCTCTTCTTGATCCATAGATCCCTTTCTCTGATTAAAAGGCTGCTTCAGAACTTACCGACTCCTCTGTACTGAACTTTTTAGGTCTAGAATTGTTTTCATTTTGAATATCCATTTGATCTGGAATAATACCAAGCAATGTAGGAAACTTGTTTGTCTCAATACTTAGCTGAATTTGCCTTCTTCAAATATCTGTAGTCATGGCGGCTTATCATGCCGGCTTAATTTTCCTTATATGTCATTAGCCCTTAACTAAGCTGCCATTACTTGTTTGCATCTTCATCACTTAACTGTCAATCTCACCATTAAACTGAACCGGCATGTTGCTTTTCTTTTCAGTTCTTTGCGCATCATGCCGTCCAAAACACCAACCATCTGTAACTGGGTTCCCTCAACCATAACTGGGGAACGTTTAAAAGAATTCTTCACCATAGAATTTCTGCCAACGAAAACTGTCATGTGTTACCGTGCCCCTGGCCTGGAAGAAGAACGGCCCAATCCAAGAGACGGTGAGGTGATCGTTTTTACTGACCACATGAACCGTGGCTTCTCACCGCCCGGCTCAAAGTTCTTCGGAGAGGTCCTCCACTTTTTCAAGCTCCACCCTCAAGATATCGGGCCCAACTCCATATCTAACATCTGTAACTTCCAAGTGCTATGTGAGGTATATCTTCAACAAGAGCTGACCGTGGAGTTGTTTAGAGAATACTTTTATCTAAACCGGCAGAAGAGTGCACCAACAGCCTTAGGTTAGAGCTTGGAGGCATATCAATTCAGCGCCGGCAGGGTGCCGTCTTCCCCCTCATTGTCTTACCAAGTCACCCAAAGGACTGGAACCAGACTTGGTCCTACTACCATGACACTTCACCAGCAAACGAGAAGCCACTGCCGGGTTATCGCCTCGATCATCTTGACTCCAAGTTTGCGCCTCTATCAAAAGGATCAATGCTCTGCTGGGGAACGGGTTAACTGGAGTTGATCTGACCCGCTGCTGGATCTCATGGCGGGTCATCCCTTTGAGCTGCCGATCAAAGCTGATGTATGAGTATGGTGGAGGCCCGGATGACTTTCTTCGTCACAGCCCTGTTCAATTGACAGAAGAAGATATTGTCTCAATGTCAACTCTTCTGGTGAATGGGAAATATGAAGATTGCAGTGTCGCCGGGTTAAACCCCTTCTGCCAGCTTAACCCAGTGCCAGAAGTAAGGATGTCGTTATTTCTCTCTTTTGTATTTTCCCAGCCGTATTGTTTTAATACTTGCCTGACTCTTTATCTTGTTTTTACCTGTCTGCAGGCCAACTCTGACTTCTGGAAAGTTAAGTATGACCACGAGGCTGCCAAGAAAGCGAAATCCGCCGCCATAAATGCCAAGAAAACGACTCGGAGGTCGAAAAAGAAGAAAAAGAGCACTACTGAAGATTTGATGAAGCTTGATGATACATCTGACTCGGAGGTAGCCCTTGATTCCCTTGGCCAATTTTTTAACAATCTTATTGACACTGATCATTACCAGGATGACACTGGGGCCAGTCAGGCTATGGAAGCAGAGGTAACTATCATTTCCTCCTACTCAGAGCCCTTGCCAAGACAAAAAGTTCGACGAGTGACCCGTAAAGTAAGGTTTTCTAACCCTTTAGCTCACATGGATCCCAACTTTCGTTTGAAAAATCAGCAACATGAAAGCCGCTATCAAGCTTGGACTGAAGATGAGCCGGCTGTCGTTCTTCAACAAACTCCTCAGAAGCGTCCGAATGAGGTTTACTTCTTTCTGTCTTTAACTCTTTTTAATGGATCCTTCCCCTTGTATTACTTTTAACTCTATTTTATCCTTTCAGGAGGTGTCTCGCTCTTCTGGCGACTCATCGCATACGCAATTTCCGGCCTTCAAGACTGCCCCTAGGTAATGAAAAATCCTCATATTTCCGGGTTGTTCAAATTGTATCTTTATACTGATGATCTTGCAACATTTTTCTTAGTGGCCAAGCTAAATCCAAGAAAGCGAAGGTAGCTAAACCGGTGGAAGACCCGCCAGTGCTTGCATCTGACCCAGCCAGGCCATCTTCTCCATTAACTGACGCTCTAACAGACCCGCCTGTTGATGCAGAAGCAAATCCTCCTGAGCCGTCGTTTGATGAGACCACTGTGAACCCTTCTGCTACTGGACCATCAAGCTCAGCCAATCCGCCATCACCGCCTACACAAGACGTTCAGATCACATGGAGCCGCTTTATTGAACCAGGGAATCCAACTGTGCTGGCCCGGTGTACTGCGAAACAAGAGGCATTAGAGAGGCAGAAAGTTCGCTTTGACGTTGCCAACTATGACCATCTAAATGCCAATCATATTTTATCCGGCTATCTTAGGCATGTACACTCCAGTCGCGACTCTGAGATTGAAATGGTCAAACAGCTGTAGTTGAAATACGAGGTACATTCTTCCGGCTTATCTATATTCCTTCAGCCCCCAAGTCTTCAGATTATGAGAGAACCAGAATGATCTGTAGACTTTAAAATATAGGCCGAGACCTTTACCTTTGAAACTTTTCTTGAATTCAATAGAACAAAGCTTCACCTGTAGTCCCCAAGGGCCGGTTCATTTTGATCATAAATGAGCCGATACTTTAAATTGCCTGGTACCGTATTCAAAGGACATAATACTCCGGCTTAACCTTGAGAAACTTGCTGAACTGCATACATTAGCCCCCAGGTGCCAAGTGTTGTTACTTTGTAAGGTACTTGGGACTTAAAGTATGTCTTTAGAGTCATAAAAAATTGATTTGGCATACATTAGCCCCCAAGTGTCAAGTGGTTTTTTGTAAAGTACTTGAGACTTGAATCTTGATTTTTGAAATTGAAGCAAAATCTTGACTCATCTGAATGTTTTGCAGAATGCCTTATCTGAATTGAACTCGCAATTGATTGATGCAAAGACCCGGCTAGCGAGTCAGGAGGCAGAAATCAAATTTGCTAACGCCAAACTACAAATAAGTCTCTCTGAGACGGAAAATTTAAAGACCAGCTTCGCTGCCAAGAAGAAAACTTGGGAAGAGGAAAAAACGCTTTTGACCCAACGTGCTAAGAAGTCCAAAACAACCCTTGAAGAGATTTCAACAGAGCTGAACGGTTTAAAGGGCTGGGTGTCTCAAATGGTGGCTGCCATCTTTGGTAAGCCGTCCAACTTTAATTTTGTGTGCTTTTTGCTGATCCGGAGTATAAGCCGCCAGCTGACTTTGTGTATAAAATATGTGCAGGCCCTCGAAGCAAAAATCTGAGCCAATACCCTTTGATTAAACTGAAGGCAGTGTATACTTTGGCAGAACAACTGTATATTGGTGCACAACGGGCTCTTGCCGCCATCTCTCCTGCCAATCAAGGACCCAACCGGCTCATCGACGTCCTGAAGAAACTATCAATCCTGCCTGCCAGGTTTCAAGAAGTGAAACACTCCTGCGTGCGAGCCGGAGCTTTGACTGCCCTGAGCCGCTCCAAGGCTTGGGTGCCAGACCTAGACCCGACGGATGTGGCCAGAGGCTATCCCACCGTGAAGGAAGATGGTTCTCCTTTTCAGCAGGATGACTTCATGGCCTGCGTGCATGGAGTCCAACCTCAGGCAACTACCCTTGGAGATGACACCAATATTGACAAATACCAGCCGGGTTTTGATGCTGAAAATAAGAAGATGGCGACTCCCTCGTACAAGGTGACGGATTTGATCCCGCCTATAAGAGAAATCACATTTGCCCCAGAGGTTGACCCGGCAGGCCTGATCGATGATGAAGCAGAATTCATCGCCGTGAATGGTTTTGACTGGTCAAAACCCAACTTCCAGCCAATAGAGGGCGGTGAACCGGCGAGGGAGGAATAGTAACCATCTTCATTTGGCTTATCAAAAGCCATGTAATAGTTTAGCTATGAAAACACTGAATGCATTGCTTATGCCATCGTGCATAAAACACCGTATGTGACTCCGTGTTTCCTGATGGCAATATATGCATTATATTTGATGATCGTTTCTGCAACACTTTAAATCTATACCCTATAGAGACAAGAAAAGACTGGCCTAGCGGCTTAGAATCGAACGGGTTAAAACACCCGGCTTATATCCAATATGTTTATCATAATAGAAAAAAAAGAAAGCAGATATAAATAATGGACATGGGCTGAAACTAACTCTTTAGTTAATGCAGCAGGCAATTTATATATAAATAATAGCCATATTTGTACCTTTGATCCTTAGACCACCGGCTTGAGTAACCCGGGTAATGAATTTGATAACTCAATCTTTCTGAGAAATCAATACCTTTGAATACTTCAATCATTATTATACCTTGGTAGCCATGTTGTCAAATAGACAAACCGGCGAAGAAGATCATGCTAATTATTTGCAACAAGAAACTCAAAGAGAAATAACAGTTAACAAGTATGATTTAACCTTATATTTAAAGGTTGGTGGCTCCTGATTCGAATACGATCAGTAAACCGGTCCAAAGGGGTTAAGATAAGGTTCGAATACAACGATATAGCCCCCAGTGGCTCCTTAATAGTCATTTGAGAATAAGAAATAACAAAGATGCATAATCTTTGAAAAGAAAAGAGAACGATGGTATTACTTTATTACTTATCATGGTATATACAATGTTAAAGTATGTACATGATGAGAGCCGGTAGCTTAGGTGTCGTATGGCCGAAGTTGAGCAATGTTCCATGGACGGCGGGTCTCCTCCTCCGAATTACGTGAATCTTTGTGTTCTCGAACGCCAATGATGTAATACGACCCGTTGTTTAAATTCTTGCTGACCACAAAGGATCCTTCCCAAGGTGGGGATAGCTTGTGCGCATTTGACAGATCCTGGATGAGCCGGAGCACCAGGTCGCCTTCTTGAAAAGTCATGGTTTTGACCCGACGGCTGTGATAACGGCGCAAGTCCTGTTGATAAATTGCTGACTGGGCCGCTGCTAAGTCTCTTTATTCATCCAACAAGTCAAGTGCATCCTGTCTGGCTTGTTCATTATTAGCATCAACATAAGCCGCCACACGGGGCGAATCATGATGAATGTCACTAGGCAACACTGCTTCTGCTCCATAAACCATGAAGAAAGGTGTGTAACGTGTAGACCTGTTAGGTGTGGTGTTGATACTCCACAACACCAAGGGTAATTCCTCTACCCAACAACCCGGTGTTCGTTGTAAAGGAACCATTAGCCGGGGTTAGAGACCTTTCAAAATTTCCTGATTGGCTCTCTCAGCTTGACCATTGGATTGAGGATGAGCTACAGAAGAAAATGCCGGATGTGCTCTCGTTGACAAAACTCCTCCATAGCCCCTTGAGACAGATTAGTGCCATTGTCAGTGATAATGCTGTGTGGAAAACCAAAATGGAAAATCACCTTTTTCATGAACTAAACCGTCGTGGCCGCGCCACACTTACTCATAGGCTCTGCCTCAACCCACTTAGTGAATTTATCAACTGCCACCAAGAGATCTGTCTTTTTATCCTTAGACCTTTTGAAAGGTCCCACCATGTCAAGCCCCGAGACCGCAAATGGCCAAGTGATTGGAATCATCCGGAGCTCTTGAGCCGGCACATGCGCTCACCATGCAAACTTTTGACATCCATCACATCTGCTGACCAGATCCTCTGCATCAGCGTGAGCCGTCAACCAGTAAAAACTATGATGAAAAGCCTTGGCCACCAGAGATTTTGACCCGGCGTGATAACCACAATCGCCTTCATGGATCTCACGAAGTATTTCTTGACCTTCTTCGGGGGAAACACATCGCTGAAACGCTTCAGAGACACTGCGATGGTATAATTCTCCATCCGAAATCGTCATTGACTTAGACCGCCGGGTTATCTGTCGAGTCAGGGCCTTATCCGCTGGCAACTCTCCCCGGGTCATGTAAGCCAAGAACGGTACTGTCCAATCCGGGATGACATGAAGAGCTGCCACCAACTGTGCCTTCGGGTCGGGAACAACTAAATCTTCTTCTGTGGGCAACTTGACAGACGGGTTATGTAAAACATCCAAAAAGGTGTTAGGTGGTACCGGCTGACGTTGAGACCCCAACCAGCTTAAAGCATCAGCCGCTTCGTTCTTTCGACGGTCAATGTGCTCCACCCGATAACCTTTAAAATGCCCTACAACAGCATCAACCTCCCGGCGATAAGCCGCCATGAGAGGGTCTTTGGAATCCCACTTGCCTTATACCTGTTGAGCCACTAGATATGAGTCGCCAAGACATTTAATTTGGCTCAAACTCATCTCTTTTGCTACTCGAAGACCATGGAGCAAGGCTTCATACTCTGCTACGTTGTTAGTGCAAGGAAACATCAACCGTAACACATAACAAAATTTGTCACCTCGCGGAGAGGTTAACACAACTCCAGCCCCCAAGCCTTCCAACTGTCTGGACCCATCAAAATGAATAGTCCAATACATGTTGTCTGGTTTCTCTTCTGGCATCTGCATATCTGTCTAGTCATTAATGAAGTCAACCAGTGCTTGAGATTTGATCGCGGTACGTGGCGCATACTTCAACCCATGAGACCCAAGCTCAATTGCCCACTTGGCGACTCGCCCAATGGCTTCTCTGTTTTGAATGATGTCTCCCAAAGGAGCAGAGCTAACCACGGTGATGGGATGTCCCTGAAAATAATGCTTAAGCTTCCGGCTTGCCATGAACACCCCATACATGAGCTTCTGCCAATGTGGATATCGTTGCTTGGATTCAATTAACACCTCACTCACGTAGTAAAACGGCCGTTGAACCGAATGCTCCTTGTTAGCCTCCTTGCGCCCTACCACAATAGCCACACTAACAACTCGTGAGTTAGCGGTCACGTATAACAGCAACGACTCTTTCTCAACTGGAGCAGCCAGGACCTGCAGCTCAGCAAGCTGTGTCTTCAAATCTTCAAAAGCAGAGTTTACAGCATCGCTCCAAACAAAATCATATGTTTTCTTCATCATCTGATACAGAGGCATTGCCTTCTCCCCTAACTGGCTCATGAACTGGCTCAAAGCAGCAACACGGCCCGCGAGTCGTTGAACCTCATTGATGCATGTTGGCTTGCCCATGGATGTAATTGCCTTGATTTTCTCCAGGTTAGCCTCAATACCTTGGTTAGACACAAAAAAACCCAAGAGCTTGCCGGCTGGGACTCCAAAAACACACTTGGCCGGGTTAAGCATCATTTTGTAGACCCAGAGATTATTGAAAGTCTCTTTCAGATCTGTGACCAAGGTTTCCTCTTTATTGGATTTTACCACTATATCATCCACGTAAACATGAACATTACGCCCAATTTGATCGTGAAGACAATTCTGCACACACCGTTCGTAAGTCGCCTGGGCACTCTTAAGCCCAAAAGGCATAGACACATAGCAGAAAGCTCCAAAAGGAGTGATAAAAGTCGTCTTCTCCTGATCCTTGACTGCCATCTTGATCTAATGATAACCGGAATAAGCATCCAAGAAACTCAAACATGCGCAACCCGCCGTAGCATCAATGATCTCATAAATACGGGAGAGGGCAAAAGGATCAGCCGGACAAGCCTTGTTTAGATCGGTGTAATCCACACACATACGCCAGGTGCCATTCTTTTTGAGTACAAGCACCGGGTTGGCTAACCACTCTGGGTGAAAGACTTCTATAATGAAACCAGCTGCCAAAAGCCGGGCCACCTCTTCTCCAATGGCCTTGCGCCTTTCTTCATTGAACCGTCGGAGAAATTGTCTGACAAGTTTAAACTTTGGATCAATATTGAGAGTGTGCTCAGCGAGTTCCCTCGGGACACCCGGCATGTCTGAAGGTTTCCATGCGAAGATGTCCCGGTTCTCATGGATGAACTCGATGAGCGCACTTTCCTATTTTGGATCCAAGTTAGCACTGATGATGAACTGCTTGGATGAGTCGCCAGGCACAAAGTCAACCATCTTGGTGTCATCAGCTGATTTGAACTTCAACACCGGCTCATGCTCTGTTGTTGGTTTCTTTAATGACGTCATGTCTGCCGGGTCAACATGATCTTAGTGAAATTTTAACTCCTCTGTTGCACAGACAGATTCAGCATAGGCAGCATCACCTTCTTCAGACTCCAAGGCTATTTTCCAGCTCCCGTGTATTGTGAAGGTGCCCTTATAACCCGACATCTTAAGCTGCAAATACACATAACACGACCGAGCCATGAATTTGGCATAATCCGGCCGTCCAAACAGAGCATGATACGGGATTTTGATCTTAACCACCTCAAAGGTTAATTTTTCTGCTCTGGAGTCATACTCATCCCCAAAGGCTACTTCCAGTTCAATCTTACCCACTGGGTATGCCAACTTGCCAGGAACCACACCGTGAAAAACAGTGTTGGATTGTTTAAGACTCTTATCAGTCAATCCCATCCGGCGGAACGTCTCATAATAGAGGATGTTGATGCTGCTGCCTCCATCCATGAGTACTTTAGTGGATTTGTATCCACCAACCTGAGGTGCCACCACCAAAGCCAGATGACCCGGATTACCGACCCGGGGTGGGTGATCCTCTCTGCTCCACACAATAGGCTGCTCTGACCAACGTAAGTAACGTGGAACCACCGGCTCAACGGTATTGACGGCCCTCTTGTGAAGTTTCTGGTCTCTCTTACATAAGCTAGTGGTGAATACATGGTATTGCCCACTATTCAGCTGCTTCGGATTGCTCTGATATCCGGACTGCTGCTGCTGATTACCTTGGCCGGGTTGCGGATTATACCCTCCTTGGTTACCAGGATGGCCCTGACCGTGGAATCCTCCTCCACCTAAGCCGCCGCCCGGGCCTTGGAAACCGCCTCCACCTGAGCCGCCACCTGGGCCGTGACCTCCATCAAACACGTTTGAATTTTTAAACGCCTTCATGATCGTACAATCTTTCCACGGGTGGGTGGCTGGCTTCTCCCGGGTACCATGTTTTGGACAAGGCTCATTCAATAATTGCTCAAGGGTGGGACCTGACCCACCCGACCGAGGGGGCTGTCGACCCTTGCGCCGTTGATTTCCGCCTTGTGTACTGGTGTTAGCAACAAACTCATCAGCCTTACGTTTATTACCTCCTTGATTCACCGGGTTATGCTGGTGACCCTTGCCATTGTCGTTTTTCTTTCCCTTCGTTGCCCTTTGTTCGTCAGACACCGGGTCCTTGGTAGTGTCAGAATCAGCATACTTGACGAGAGCCGCCATCAACGTTACCATGTCATTACAGTCACGCTTGAGCCGCCCCAGCTTCTGCTTCAGAGGTTCAAAACGGCAATTTTTCTCCAACATCAAGATTGTTGAGCCGGCATCCATCTTATCAGATGAATGTATTATCTCCTTGACCTGGCACACCCAATGGGTTGTGGATTCACCACCCTCTTGCTTGCAATTGGTCAGGTCCACAATCGACATGGGCTGCTTACATGTGTCTTTAAAGTTCTGGATGAACTGGGCCTTTAACTCCGCCCATGAGCTGATAGAATTAGGTGGCAATCCCTTCAACCAAGTACGAGTTGTTCCATCTAACATCATAGTGAAATACTTGGCCATTGCTAATCGCTGACCTCCAATAACTCCATAGACATCTCATAACTCTCAATCGAAGCCCTGGGATGTAAGTCAGCTGTGTAATTAGGCACCTTACAAGGCCCCTTAAAGTTCTTTGGCAAACGCTCATTACGTATGGCCGGCACCAAGCAAGGAACGCCTCCGGTTCTTGTGGCCACTCCTGCCTCAACCGAGGTTGCTAGATAAGCCGGAAAAGTTTGATGAGCCGCCTGATCCGCTGCCATTTGAGCTGCTCGTTCCACCTCTTGACTAATCCTCTCCTGATCCGCCAAGTTGAGGGCCCCAGCCCGCACCGGCTCATACCTGTATGGCCGGTTGCGGCGTTGAGCGTTGCTTGACATATCTGCGGATTCCATATGCCTACTGTAACTCGGGCTCCGGCTTGGGCGAGGAGTTGAATGGATCTTGTCTCGACTGTAGGAGTATGCATCCTGCTGCGCCAGAGATGTTTGAAGAAGTTCTCTTACCCTCCGTGTTTGAATTGCCGCCGGTGAGTCACCTTCCATCGGAAGAGCCGCCAGACGAGCCGATGATGCGATGAGGTTATCCAAAGGGTTGGAGAGGTGACCCGGCGGCGTTGGGACGTAATGAGGCGGAGCGGTAATTATACGAGGTGGATCCATGGCGCGCGGCTGGATCGGTGCGCCGGGTGTTGTAATCCGGGGTGCCTCCGGTGGGTTACTTCCCCCGGCTCCGGGTGTGTGAAAAAGATTCCTAGGATCGAGCGTAAGAGGCAGACGTGATTGGGTTTTCTGATGCCTCCTCCTCATGACCTCATTCGACGCGTTTAGATCCACCGAGAGCTGGAAGGTCTCCGCTTGAAGCTGTTGAGCACGAACGTCCAAAGCCGCCCACTCTGCTGCCATCCTGACTTCCTCTGCGGCTAGATTTTCCTTAGATTGCACCATCTCTACACGTATGCGTGCCACCTCTGTGTCATGCTGGGCTTTATCCGCCGGCTCTACCACGGCAGTCAACAGAGTCGTCAGTTTATCCATGAGGTCCATCAAGATCTGAGCCGGGGGGCACGCGGGGTCTCCTGACCCGGCCGCAGCCGACCTGGTAGCTGTCGCCGCTGCTGCTGTAGTGTTCTGCCCGGGTTGTGTCCCTGCCATGAAGACTCCGGCCCAATTCGGCGGCTCAAGAGGGTCCGAAATACTGCTGCCATCGGAACAGCCCCCGAGCATGCTGTCCTCCAGCCGATACAAAGAATCCGTCTTGCCCGTTGATGAAGCAGTATCTGAACAGACGGCCGTCTCACCGCCCTCCACTGATCCTTCAGAGTATTCACCACCGTGGACCCAGCCTACGAAGGCATGCTTCACGGCAGATTGAACACGAGTGGTCCTCGTGCGCTGAGCTGTTTCAATGAGGTTGCTGTGGACGTCCGGCTCAGGACCTGACTCACCGATCTGGCCTATGAAGACATGAATTCCGCCGAAGGGGACCCGATATCCGTACTCAATTGAGCCGGCCTCCGGGCCCCAGCCTTCGTCGTCGATGTAGAGCTTGCCGCGACGACTCTTAGTCATCCGGCCCACAGCGTATCCCTTGAGCCCTTCGAAGTTGCCCTTCAAGAACTCAAATCCACCATGCGCTGGCCCCACGGTGGGCGCCAACTATCGTGGAATTGTCACGGCAGATGTCCTAGAGCAAGGACTTAGTCGTAGGGACATCGCACTAGGAAGCTTAAAGGGGTTAATCGGGACAAAGGACATGAGAGGGTTTTCTACTAGTTCGGCCCCTTACGATGAAGGTAAAAGCCTACGTCTAGTTGGGATTGGTATTGCTAGGGTTTCGATCACCAAGAGGCTCAACTCGCCGACTTGGTTATCGAATTGTTGTTTCTTGCCCTAAGCCGCCACCGGGTCGTCCCCTTATATACATGGGTTGACGCCTGGTGGCCTACAGAGTCCCGGCCGGCTCATAATCGTGTCCAGCTTAGTGACTTCCTTTACATGCCCTTCTTTATAAGTCTTTCCTTACATACGGCGGTTCACAATATCAGGCCTTAAACCGCCTTCAGGCCTTTGGGCCTTCTATAAGATTTAATAAACTATAATCTTGAATGTTTACCGGGCTTCTTGTGTAACCCGCCATTAGGGCTGACCCGGCCCCTCCTGGGCGGGTCATAACTGATAGTAATATCCCCAACAGATCGTCTGGAAAGGAAACATAGTAACGTCCTGAATCCTCGATGAACTGCCACTTGAGTTCGGTCGCATCCCCTGGACTGGCATCATCGGCACCTGCATCTAGTTTTGGAAGTAATCTGTGAGTCACGGGGACTCAGCAATCTCACACCCTCGCCATCAAGACTATTTAAGCTTATGTGTAGGAAAAGGTATTGAGGTGGAGCTGCAACAAGCACTAGCATATATGGGGGCTAACTTACGCAAATGAGAGCGAGAAGTGAAGCAAAGCACGGTCGAGAAACTATAATGATCAAGAAGTGATCCTGAAACTACTCACGTTCAAGCATAACACGAGACCGTGTTCTCTTACCGGACTCTGCCGAAAAGAGACCATCACGGCTACACACGTGGTTGATGTATTTTAATTAATTTAAGTGTCAAGTTATCTACAACCAGACATTAACAAATTCCCATCTGCCCATAACCACGGGCACGGCTTTTGAAAGTTCAAAACCCTGCAGGGGTGTCCCAACTTAGCCCATCACAAGCTCTCACGGTCAAAGAATGATATTCCTTCTCCCAGGACGACCCGATCAGAGTCGGAATCCCAGTTACAAGACATTTCGACAATGGTAAAACAAGACTAGCAAAGCCACCGGATGTGCCGACAAACCCCGATAGGAGCTCCACATATCTCGTCCTCAGGGCACACCGGATTGTCCAAACTTCCGGTAGGCCAACCCAGAGTTGCCCCTGGTGGCCACCGGCGGCTGACAAGTTGGACCAACACTCAGAGGAGCACTGGCCCGGGGGTTTAAAATAAAGATGACCCTTGAGTCCGCGGAACCCAAGGGAAAAAGGGCTTAGGTGGAAAATGGTAATACCAAGGTTGGGCCTTGCTGGAGGAGTTTTATTCAAGGCGAACTGTCAATGGTTTCCCATTATAACCCAACCGCGCAAGGAACGCAAAATCAAGGAACATAACACCAGTATGACGGAAACTAGGGCGGCAAGAGTGGAACAAAACACCAGGCATAAGGCCGAGCCTTCCACCCTTTACCAAGTATATAGATGCATTAAAGTAGACAAGACATAATAATGATATCCCAACAATAATCATGTTCCAATGAGGAACAAACTCCATCTTCACCTGCAACTAGCAACGCTATAAGAGGGGCTGAGCAAAGGGTAACATAGCCAGACAACGGTTTGCTAGGACAAGGTGGGTTAGAGGTTGACATGGAAATATGGGAGGCATGATAAAGCATGTGGTAGGTATCGCAGTATAGCAAAAGAGCGAGCAACCAGCAAGCAAAGATAGAAGTGATTTCGAGGGTATGATCATCTTGCCTGCAAAGTTCTCTGAATTGACGTAAGCTTGATCCTTGTAAGCATACTCAACTGGTTCCTCGATCACGTACTCGTCTCCTGGCTCTACCCAAGGCAAGAACACAAGCAAAGGAAACAACAATCAACCATGGTGCAATGCGCAAGCAAGATGATGGAAACATGTCATGATATGCGGGATGTGAAATGCAATGCATATGCATGCTCCGGAAGGAAAAGATTGAACCATGCCTCAACTTGGCAAACCAAGAGTTCCGCTGGAAAGATGAGTTGATTTCGGTCGAAATCGATATAAAGATCACCGGAATCGGATGCATAGTTTGCAAATGGCAAGCAAAACAAGAATGGCACAATTCTGCGATTAACAGCACGATGCCATCTAGAATGCAACAAGAAACTAAGCTACTGCACTCTAATATAGCAAGAAAGCACATGGCAGTGATCTACTCAAGATGCTTGACAAAATATGAACACTGAGATATGGCTAAATCACACAATAGAAGATTCAAACAACCATGGCAAAAGTGCAAAAGATAACATCATCACAGACTTAGTGAAAATACTAACATGTCAGGAATTAACATCAGGAAGCAATGTTTAGAGAAAGATAACAACATGCTACAGGAACATATCATAGCAAAGAAAGGCATCACATGAATATACTCAAAGCATATAACAAAAGTCCCTTACTGACAATAAGCCAAAAGGGCACAGAAAATATGATGGCACCCATGTAAACATAGCAAGTTCCGTTAACAAAATCAGACTTAGCAGAAAACTGGACATGGCAAAAACAGAAATATGAAGGCCTCTTTGCGAGCTCGATTCACTCAATACAAGGCATTGCATGACAAACTAAGCATACTACCAGTAAGAAGGCATGTTCAAGAAGCTAACCAAGGCAAGAAAAATCTCATAGCATGCATGGATCAACTACAACAACCTTGGCAAAATTGATTAACATGTAAACAATCTGCCAGGAACATTTTATAGCAAAAGTAGAGCAAGATTGAACCCTGCTAGGGTACTCCATAAATGCAAAAAGGGACATGGATGGATAGAGCATAACCATCTGTCAAAATCATCCTTACTGAACATACTCAAAAGAAGCATTGATCACTCTCTAGCAACATGAATACATCGCATTAAAATAACAACAGGGAAATGACTTCGTGAACTTCTAAGTCCCTGAAATCAGCAATATCACGAGAGCTACTTTGCATGCTTGTGCTAGTCACCACATTGATCACAAAAATACATGGCATACACCCCTATAAACATGGCATGGCATAGCCCAAAACACATGTAGAGCTCATGACCATATGCATCACACAATAATCATGACAAAAATGACAAATGCTCAAGATCTGATAAGAAACAGGAACTAACATTATGAAGCCCTCTTGCAATAGTCATTAGGGCATCAAGATATACTCAAACAAGCATGGCGCAATGGAACAAAATGAAGAGGACAACAAGATGAACATTTCGATATATGGCACGCTCAAAACGGAGCTACGGGCAGAGAGTTATGATGCAATGAACAGGGGCTCAGAATGTAAGAAAAAATGACTTAGAGATATTTCGGGGTCAACCTAGGGTTTGACCAGATCCAGATCTAGGTGCGGAAGTCGAGGCTCGTCAGAGAGGACGGGTCCGGGACGGATCCCGCCGGATCTAGTCGGGGGGAGGCCGTGTTGGAAATATGCCCTAGAGGCAATAATAAAAGTGTTATTATTATATTTCTTTGTTCACGATAATAGTCTTTTATTCATGCTATAACTATATTATCCGAAAATCATAATACACGTGTGAATACATAGACCACAATATGTCCCTAGTAAGCCTCTAGTTGACTAGCTCGTTGTGATCAACAGATAGTCATGGTTTCCTGGCTATGGACATTGGATGTTGTTGATAACGAGATCACATCATTAGGAGAATGATGTGATGGACAAGACCCAATTCTAAGCATAGCACAAAGGTCGGTTAGTTTGTTTGCTAGAGCTTTTCCAATGTCAAGTATCTCTTCCTTAGACCATGAGATCGTGTAACTCCCGGATACCGTAGGAGTGCTTTGGGTGTACCAAACTTCACAACGTAACTGGGTGACTATAAAGGTGCATTACAGGTATCTCCGAAAGTGTCTATTGGGTTGACACGGATCGAGACTGGGATTTGTCACTCCGTATGACGGAGAGGTATCTCTGGGCCCACTCGGTAATGCATCATCATAATGAGCTCAATGTGACCAAGTGTTTGGTCATGGGATCATGCATTACGGTACGAGTAAAGTGACTTGCCGGTAACGAGACTGAACGAGGTATTGGGATACCGACGATCGAGTCTCGGGCATGTAACGTACCGATTGACAAAGGGAATTGCATACGGGGTTTGATCGAATCCTCGACATCGTGGTTCATCCGATGACAACATCGAGGAGCATGTGGGAGCCAACATGGGTATCCAGATCCCGCTGTTGGTTATTGACCTGAGGTCATCTCGGTCATGTCTGCATGTCTCCCGAACCCGTAGGGTCTACACACTTAAGGTTCGGTGACGCTAGGGTTATCAGGAAGACAAGTATGTGATTACCGAATGTTGTTCGGAGTCCCGGATGAGATCCCGGACGTCACGAGGAGTTCCGGAATGGTCCGGAGGTAAAGATTTATATATGGAAAGTGGTTAAACGGACACCGGAAAGTTTCAGTGGCATACCGGTATTGTACCGAGGCCACCGGAAGGGTTCCGGGGTCCACCGGGTGGGGCCACCCCTCCCGGGGGGCCACATGGGCTGTGTGGGAGAGGGAGCCAGCCCCTAGTGGGCTGGGCGCGCCTCCCCACCTAGGCCCATGCGGCTAGGGCAAGGGGAGGGGAAACCCTAAAGGGGGCGCCCCCCTAGCTTGGGGGGCAAGCCACCCTTTTCCCTCTCCCTTTGGCCGCCGCCCCCCTCTAGGGTTTCCCCTAGAGGGCCGGCCCCCTTGCCCCTCTCCTCCTATATATAGAGGGGTGAGGGGAGGGCTGCTGTAGACAACTCAAGGCGCAGCCCCTCCCCTCCCCAACACCTCTCCTCCACCGTACGTGCTTGGCGAAGCCCTGTCGGAGTACTTCTGCACCAACTACACCACGCTGTCGTGCTGCCGTTGGAGCTGCCTTCCTCAACCTCTCCTTCCTCCTTGCTGGATCAAGACGAAGGAGACGTCGTCCGTCCCGTACGTGTGTTGAACGCGGAGGTGCTGTCCGTTCAGCACTTGGTCATCGGTGATCCGAATCACAACGAGTACGACTCCATCATCACCATCCCCTTGAACGCTTCCGCACTCGATCTACAAGTGGTATGTAGATGCAAACTCTTCCCCTTGACTCGTTGCTTAGATGAACTCATAGATGGATCTTGGTGAAACCGTAGGAAATTTTTTAATTTTCTGCAACGTTCCCCAACAGTGGCATCATGAGCTAGGTCTATGCGTAGTTCTCTTTGCACGAGTAGAACACAATTTTGTTGTGGGCGTGGATCTTGTCAACTTACTTGCCACTACTAGTCTTTTCTTGCTTCAACGGCATTGTGGGATGAAGCGGCCCGGACCAACCTTACACGTACGCTTACGTGAGACCGGTTCCACCGATTGACATGCACTAGTTGCATAAGGTGGCTGGCGGGTGTCTGTCTCTCCCACTTTAGTTGGAGCGGATTCGATGAAAAGGGTCCTTATGAAGGGTAAGTAGAAGTTGACAAGATCACGTTGTGGTTATTCGTAGGTAAGAAAACGTTCTTGCTAGAACCCAATTGCAACCACGTAAAAGATGCAACAACAATTAGAGAACGTCTAACTTGTTTTTGCAGCAATTGTCATGTGATGTGATATGGCCAGAAGTTGTGATGAATGATGAATGATATATTGTGATGTATGAGATCATGTTCTTGTAATAGGAATCACGACTTGCATGTCGATGAGTATGACAACCGGCAGGAGCCATAGGAGTTGTCTTTATTTTGTATGACCTGCGTGTCATTGAAGAACGCCATGTAGACTACTTTACTTTATTTGCTAAACGCGTTAGTCATAGAAGTAGAAGTAGTCGTTGGCGTGACAACTTCATGAAGACACGATGATGGAGATCATGATGATGGAGATCATGGTGTCATTGAAGGAAATATGCCCTAGAGGCAATAATAAAGTTATTATTTATTTCCTCATTTCATGATAAATGTTTATTATTCATGCTAGAATTGTATTAACCGGAAACATGATACATGTGTGAATACATAGACAAACATATAGTCACTAGTATGCCTCTACTTGACTAGCTCATTAATCAAAGATGGTTATGATTCCTAACCATTGACATGTGTTGTCATTTGATTAATGGGATCACATCATTAGGAGAATGAGGTGATTGACATGACCCATCCCGTTAGCTTAGCACTTGATCGTTTAGTATTCTGCTATTGCTTCCTTCATGACTTATACATGTTCCTGTAACTATGAGAATTGTGTAACTCCCGTTTACCGGAGGAACACTTTGGGTACTACCAAACGTCACAACGTAACTGGGTGATTATAAAGGAGTACTACAGGTGTCTCCGAAGGTACATGTTGAGTTAGCATAATTCGAGATTAGGTTTTGTCACTCCGATTGTCGGAGAGGTATCTCTGGGCCCTCTCGGCAATGCTCATCACCTAAGCCTTGCAAGCATGTAACTAATGAGTTAGTTATAAGATGAAGTATTACAGAACGAGTAAAGAGACTTGTCGATAACGAGATTGAACTAGGTATTGGATACCGACGATCGAATCTCGGACAAGTAACATACCGATGACAAAGGGAACAACGTATGTTGTTATGCGGTTTGACCGATAAAGATCTTCGTAGAATATGTAGGAACCAATATGGGCATCCAGGTCCCGCTATTGGTTATTGACCAGAGATGTGTCTCAGTCATGTCTACATCGTTCTCGAACCGTAGGGTCCGCACGCTTAAGGTTTCGATGACAGTTATATTATGAGTTTATGTATTTTGATGTACCGAAGGTTGTTCGGAGTCCCGGATATGATTACGGACATGACGAGGAGTCTCGAAATGGTCGAGACATAAAGATTGATATATTGGACGGATATATTTGGACACCGGAAAGGTTCCGGAGAAGTTTGGAGCCCCGGGAGGTTACCGGAACCCCCCGGGAGGTATATGGGCCTTATTGGGCCCATGTAGGAGGAAGAGAGAAGGAGCAAGGGAGGGGGGCGCGCCCCCCCAAGCCCAATCCGAATTGGGGAGGGGGGCCGGCCCCCCCTTTCCTTTCTCCTTCCCCTCTTCCTATTACTACTACTAGTACTACTTCCTAATACTAGTACTCTTTCCTTCCCCCTCCAAATAAGATAAGGAAAAGAGAGGGAAACCTACTTGGAGTAGGTTTCCCCCTCCTCATGGCGCGCCCCCCTAGGGCCGGCCACCTCCTCCCTCCCTCCTTTATATACGGGGGTAGGGGGGCACCCTAGAACACACAAGTTGATCATTGATCGTTCCTTAGCCGTGTGCGGTGCCCCCCTCCACGATATTACACCTCGGTCATATTGTAGCGGTGCTTAGGCGAAGCCCTGCAACAGGAGAACATCAAGATCGTCACCACGCCGTCGTGCTGACGGAACTCCCCCTCGGCGCCTCTGCTGGATCGGAGATCGAGGGTGCGTCATCGAGCTGTACGCGTGTCAAGAACTCGGAGGTGCCGGAGTAACGGTACTTGGATCGGTTGAACCGGAGGACGTACGACTACTTCCTCTACGTTGCGTCAACGCTTCCGCTTCGGTCTACGAGGGTACGTAGACAACACTCTCCCCTCGTTGCTATATCATCACCATGATCTTGCATGTGCGTAGGAATTTTTTTGAAATTACTACGTTCCCCAACAGTGGCATCCGAGCCTAGGTTTTATGCGTTGATGTTATATGCACGAGTAGAACACAAGTGAGTTGTGGACGATATAAGTCATACTGCCTACCAGCATGTCATACTTTGGTTCAGCGGTATTGTGAGATGAAGCGGCCCGGACCGACATTACGCGTACGCTTACGCGAGACTGGTTTCACCGTTACGAGCACTCGTGCTTAAAGGTGGCTGGCGGGTGTCTGTCTCTCTCACTTTAGTTGAACCGAGTGTGGCTACGCCCGGTCCTTGTGAAGGTTAAAACGGAGTCTATTTGACAAACTATCGTTGTGGTTTTGATGCGTAGGTGAGATTGGTTCTTGCTTAAGCCCGTAGCAGCCACGTAAAATTTGCAACAACAAAGTAGAGGACGTCTAACTTGTTTTTGCAGGGCATGTTGTGATGTGATATGGCCAAGACATGATGCTATATTTTATTGTATGAGATGATCATGTTTTGTAACCGAAGTTATCGGCAACTGGCAGGAGCCATATGGTTGTCGCTTTATTGTATGAAATGCAAACGCCCTGTAATTGCTTTACTTTATCACTAAGCGGTAGCGATAGTCGTAGAAGCAATAGATGGCGTAACGACAACGATGCTACGATGGAGATCAAGGTGTCGCGCCGGTGACGATGGTGATCACGACGGTGCTTCGAAGATGGAGATCACAAGCACAAGATGATGATGGCCATATCATATCACTTATATTGATTGCATGTGATGTTTATCCTTTATGCATCTTATCTTGCTTTGTTTGACGGTAGCATTTTAAGATGATCTCTCACTAATTATCAAGAAGTGTTCTCCCTGAGTATGCACCGTTGCAAAAGTTCTTCGTGCTGAGACACCACGTGATGATCGGGTGTGATAGGCTCTACGTTCAAATACAACGGGTGCAAAACAGTTGCACACGCGGAATACTCAGGTTATACTTGACGAGCCTAGCATATACAGATATGGCCTCGGAACACGGGGACCGAAAGGTCGAGCGTGAATCATATAGTAGATATGATCAACATAGAGATGTTCACCATTGAAACTACTCCATCTCACGTGATGATCGGACATGGTTTAGTTGATTTGGATCACGTAATCACTTAGATGACTAGAGAGATGTCTGTCTAAGTGGGAGTTCTTTAGTAATATGATTAATTGAACTTAAATTTATCATGAACTTAGTACCTGATAGTATTTTGCTTGTCTATGTTTGTATGTAGATAGATGGCTCGTGCTATTGTTCCGTTGAATTTTAATGCGTTCCTTGAGAAAGCAAAGTTGAAAGATGATGGTAGCAATTACACGGACTGGGTCCGTAACCTGAGGATTATCCTCATTGCTGCACAGAAGAGTTACGTCCTGGAAGCACCGCTGGGTGCCAGGCCTGCTGCTGATGCAACTGACGACGTTAAGAACGTCTGGCAGAGCAAAGCTGATGACTACTCTATAGTTCAGTGTGCCATGCTTTACGGCTTAGAACCGGGTCTTCAACGACGTTTTGAACGTCATGGGGCATATGAGATGTTCCAGGAGTTGAAGTTAATATTTCAAGCAAATGCCCGGATTGAGAGATATGAAGTCTCCAATAAGTTCTACAGCTGCAAGATGGAGGAGAACAGTTCTGTCAGTGAGCATATACTCAAAATGTCTGGGTATAATAATCACTTGATTCAACTGGGAGTTAATCTTCCGGATGATAGCGTCATTGACAGAATTCTCCAATCACTGCCACCAAGCTACAAGAGCTTTGTGATGAACTATAATATGCAAGGGATGAACAAGACTATTCCCGAGCTCTTCGCGATGCTGAAAGCCGCGGAGGTAGAAATCAAAAAGGAGCATCAAGTGTTGATGGTCAACAAGACCACTGGTTTCAAGAAAAGGGGCAAAGGGAAGAAGAAGGGGAACTTCAAAAGGAACGGCAAACAAGTTGCTGCTCAAGTGAAGAAACCCAAGTCTGGACCTAAGCCTGAAACTGAGTGCTTCTACTGCAAGCAGACTGGACACTGGAAGCGGAACTGCCCCAAGTATTTGGCGGATAAGAAGGATGGCAAAGTGAACAAAGGTATATGTGATATACATGTTATTGATGTGTACCTTACTAATGCTCGCAGTAGCACCTGGGTATTTGATACTGGTTCTGTTGCTAACATTTGCAACTCGAAACAGGGACTACGGATTAAGCGAAGATTAGCTAAGAACGAGGTGACGATGCGCGTGGGAAATGGTTCCAAAGTCGATGTGATCGCGGTCGGCACGCTACCTCTACATCTACCATCGGGATTAGTTTTAGACCTGAATAATTGTTATTTGGTGCCTGCGTTGAGCATGAACATTATATCTGGATCTTGTTTGATGCGAGACGGTTATTCATTTAAATCAGAGAATAATGGTTGTTCTATTTATATGAGTAATATCTTTTATGGTCATGCACCCTTGAAGAGTGGTCTATTTTTATTAAATCTCGATAGTAGTGATACACATATTCATAATGTTGAAGCCAAAAGATGCAGAGTTGATAATGATAGTGCAACATATTTGTGGCACTGCCGTTTAGGTCATATCGGTGTAAAACGCATGAAGAAACTCCATACTGATGGACTTCTGGAATCACTTGATTATGAATCACTTGGTACTTGCGAACCGTGCCTCATGGGCAAGATGACCAAAACACCGTTCTCCGGATCTATGGAGAGAGCAACAGATTTGTTGGAAATCATACATACAGATGTATGTGGTCCGATGAATGTTGAGGCTCGTGGCGGATATCGTTATTTCCTCACCTTCACAGATGATTTGAGCAGATATGGGTATATCTACTTGATGAAGCACAAGTCTGAAACATTTGAAAAGTTCAAAGAATTTCAGAGTGAAGTAGAAAATCATCGTAACAAGAAAATAAAGTTTCTACGATCTGATCGTGGAGGAGAATATTTGAGTTACGAGTTTGGTTTACATTTGAAACAATGTGGAATAGTTTCGCAACTCACGCCACCTGGAACACCACAGCGAAATGGTGTGTCCGAACGTCGTAATCGTACTTTACTTGATATGGTGCGATCTATGATGTCTCTTACCGATTTACCGCTATCGTTTTGGGGTTATGCTTTAGAGACGGCCGCATTCACGTTAAATAGGGCACCATCAAAATCCGTTGAGACGACGCCTTATGAACTGTGGTTTGGCAAGAAACCAAAGTTGTCGTTTCTCAAAGTTTGGGGCTGCGATGCTTATGTGAAGAAACTTCAACCAGATAAGCTCGAACCCAAATCGGAGAAATGTGTCTTCATAGGATACCCAAAGGAGACAATTGGGTACACCTTCTATCACAGATCTGAAGGCAAGATTTTCGTTGCTAAAATCGGATCCTTTCTAGAGAAGGAGTTTCTCTCGAAAGAAGTGAGTGGGAGGAAAGTAGAACTTGATGAGATAACTGTATCTACTCCCTTATTGGAAAGTAGTTCATCACAAGAACCGGTTCCTGTGACAACTACACCAATTAGTGAGGAAGCTAATGATATTGATCATGAAACTTCAGATCAAGTTTCTACTGAACCTCGTAGGTCTACCAGAGTAAGATCCGCACCAGAGTGGTACGGAAATCCTATTCTGGAAGTCATGTTACTAGACCATGATGAACCTACGAACTATGAGGAAGCGATGATGAGCCCAGATTCCGCAAAATGGCTAGAGGCCATGAAATCTGAGATAGGATCCATGTATGAAAACAAAGTATGGACTTTGGTTGACTTGCCCGATGATCGGCAAGCCATTGAGAATAAATGGATCTTTAAGAAGAAGACTGACGCTGATGGTAATGTTACTGTCTACAAAGCTCGACTTGTTGCAAAAGGTTTTCGACAAGTTCAAGGGGTTGACTACGATGAGACTTTCTCACCCGTAGCGATGCTTAAGTCTGTCCGAATCATGTTGGCTATTGCTGCATTTCATGATTATGAAATTTGGCAAATGGATGTCAAGACTGCATTCTTGAATGGATTTCTAGAAGAAGAGTTGTATATGATGCAACCTGAAGGTTTTGTTGATCCAAAAAGTGCTGACAAAGTGTGCAAGCTCCAACGTTCCATTTATGGACTGGTGCAAGCATCTCGGAGTTGGAATAAACGTTTTGATAGTGTGATCAAAGCATATGGTTTTATACAGACTTTTGGAGAAGCCTGTATTTACAAGAAAGTGAGTGGGAGCTCTGTAGCATTTCTAGTTTTATATGTTGATGACATATTATTAATTGGAAATGATATAGAATTTCTGGATAGCATAAAGGGATACTTGAATAAAAGTTTTTCTATGAAAGACCTCGGTGAAGCTGCTTACATATTGGGCATCAAGATCTATAGAGATAGATCAAGACGCTTAATAGGACTTTCACAAAGTACATACCTTGACAAAATTTTGAAAAAGTTCAAAATGGATCAGGCAAAGAAAGGATTCTTGCCTGTGCTACAAGGTGTAAAGTTGAGTCAAACTCAATGCCCGACCACAGCAGAAGATAGAGAGAAAATGAAAGATGTTCCCTATGCTTCAGCCATAGGCTCTATCATGTATGCAATGCTGTGTACCAGACCTGACGTATGCTTAGCAATAAGCTTGGCAGGTAGGTACCAAAGTAATCCAGGAGTGGATCACTGGACAGCGGTCAAGAACATCCTGAAATACCTGAAAAGGACTAAGGATATGTTTCTCGTATATGGAGGTGACAAAGAGCTAGTCGTAAATGGTTACGTCGATGCAAGCTTTGACACTGATCCGGACGATTCTAAATCGCAGACCGGATACGTGTTTTTATTAAACGGTGGAGCTGTAAGTTGGTGCAGTTCTAAACAAAGCGTCGTGGCGGGATCTACATGTGAAGCGGAGTACATAGCTGCTTCTGAAGCAGCAAATGAAGGAGTCTGGATGAAGGAGTTCATTTCCGATCTAGGTGTCATACCTAGTGCATCGGGACCAATGAAGATCTTCTGTGACAATACTGGTGCAATTGCCTTGGCAAAGGAATCCAGATTTCACAAGAGGACCAAGCACATCAAGAGACGCTTCAATTCCATTCGGGATCAAGTCCAAGTGGGAGACATAGAGATTTGCAAGATACATACGGATCTGAATGTTGCAGACCCGTTGACTAAGCCTCTCTCACGAGCAAAACATGATCAGCACCAAGACTCCATGGGTGTTAGAATCATTACTATGTAATCTAGATTATTGACTCTAGTGCAAGTGGGAGACTGAAGGAAATATGCCCTAGAGGCAATAATAAAGTTATTATTTATTTCCTCATATCATGATAAATGTTTATTATTCATGCTAGAATTGTATTAACCGGAAACATGATACATGTGTGAATACATAGACAAACATATAGTCACTAGTATGCCTCTACTTGACTAGCTCATTAATCAAAGATGGTTATGTTTCCTAACCATTGACATGTGTTGTCATTTGATTAATGGGATCACATCATTAGGAGAATGAGGTGATTGACATGACCCATCCCGTTAGCTTAGCACTTGATCGTTTAGTATTCTGCTATTGCTTCCTTCATGACTTATACATGTTCCTGTAACTATGAGAATTGTGTAACTCCCGTTTACCGGAGGAACACTTTGGGTACTACCAAACGTCACAACGTAACTGGGTGATTATAAAGGAGTACTACAGGTGTCTCCGAAGGTACATGTTGAGTTAGCATAATTCGAGATTAGGTTTTGTCACTCCGATTGTCGGAGAGGTATCTCTGGGCCCTCTCGGCAATGCTCATCACCTAAGCCTTGCAAGCATGTAACTAATGAGTTAGTTATAAGATGAAGTATTACAGAACGAGTAAAGAGACTTGTCGATAACGAGATTGAACTAGGTATTGGATACCGACGATCGAATCTCGGACAAGTAACATACCGATGACAAAGGGAACAACGTATGTTGTTATGCGGTTTGACCGATAAAGATCTTCGTAGAATATGTAGGAACCAATATGGGCATCCAGGTCCCGCTATTGGTTATTGACCAGAGATGTGTCTCAGTCATGTCTACATCGTTCTCGAACCGTAGGGTCCGCACGCTTAAGGTTTCGATGACAGTTATATTATGAGTTTATGTATTTTGATGTACCGAAGGTTGTTCGGAGTCCCGGATATGATTGCGGACATGACGAGGAGTCTCGAAATGGTCGAGACATAAAGATTGATATATTGGACGGATATATTTGGACACCGGAAAGGTTCCGGAGAAGTTTGGAGCCCCGGGAGGTTACCGGAACCCCCCGGGAGGTATATGGGCCTTATTGGGCCCATGTAGGAAGAAGAGAGAAGGAGCAAGGGAGGGGGGCGCCCCCCCAAGCCCAATCCGAATTGGGGAGGGGGGCCGGCCCCCCCTTTCCTTTCTCCTTCCCCTCTTCCTATTACTACTACTAGTACTACTTCCTAATACTAGTACTCTTTCCTTCCCCTCCAAATAAGATAAGGAAAAGAGAGGGAAACCTACTTGGAGTAGGTTTCCCCCTCCTCATGGCGCGTCCCCCCTAGGGCCGGCCACCTCCTCCCTCCCTCCTTTATATACGGGGGTAGGGGGGCACCCTAGAACACACAAGTTGATCATTGATCGTTCCTTAGCCGTGTGCGGTGCCCCCCTCCACGATATTACACCTCGGTCATATTGTAGCGGTGCTTAGGCGAAGCCCTGCAATAGGAGAACATCAAGATCGTCACCACGCCGTCGTGCTGACGGAACTTCCCCTCGGCACCTCTGCTGGATCGGAGATCGAGGGTGCGTCATCGAGCTGTACGTGTGTCGAGAACTCGGAGGTGCCGGAGTAACGGTACTTGGATCGGTTGAACCGGAGGACGTACGACTACTTCCTCTACGTTGCGTCAACGCTTCCGCTTCGGTCTACGAGGGTACGTAGACAACACTCTCCCCTCGTTGCTATATCATCACCATGATCTTGCATGTGCGTAGGAATTTTTTTGAAATTACTACGTTCCCCAACAGTCATGCCGGTGACAAGATGATCATGGAGCCCCGAAGATGAAGATCAAAGGAGCTATATGATATTGGCCATATCATGTCACTACTTTATATAATTGCATGTGATGTTTATTATGTTTATGCATCTTGTTTACTTAGATCGACGGTAGTAAATAAGATGATCCCTTATAACAATTTCAAGAAAGTGTTCCCCCTAACTGTGCACCGTTGCTAAAGTTCGTCGTTTCGAAGCACCACGTGATGATCGACTGTGATAGATCCTTACGTTCACATACAACGGGTGTAAGACAGTTTTACACATGCAAAAACACTTAGGGTTAACTTGACGAGCCTAGCATGTACAGACATTGCCTCGGAACACGGAGACCGAAAGGTCGAACACGAGTCGTATGGAAGATATGATCAACATGAGAATGTTCACCGACGATGACTAGTCCGTCTCACGTGATGATCGGACACGGCCTAGTCGACTCGGATTGTGTAACACTTAGATGACTAGAGAGATGTCTAATCTGAGTGGGAGTTCATTCAATAATTTGATTAGATGAACTTAATTATCATGAACTTAGTCTAAAACCTTTTGCAAATATGTCTTGTAGATCAAATGGCCAACGCTCATGTCAACTTGAACTTCAACGCGTTCCTAGAGAAAACCAAGCTGAAAGATGATGGCAGCAACTATACGGACTGGGTCCGGAAACTGAGGATCATCCTCATAGCTGCCAGGAAACAATTTGTCCTAGAAGGACCGCTAGGTGACACTCCCGTCCCAGAGAACCAAGACATTATGAATGCTTGGCAGTCTCGTGCTGATGATTACTCCCTCGTTCAGTGCGGCATGCTTTACAGCTTAGAACCGGGGCTCCAAAAGCGTTTTGAGCATCACGGAGCATATGAGATGTTCGAGGAGCTGAAACTAGTTTTCCAAGCTCACGCCCGGGTCGAGAGATATGACATCTCCGACAAGTTCTATAGTTATAAGATGGAGGAAAATAGTTCTGTCAGTGAACACATACTCAAGATGTCTGGGTTGCACAACCGTATGACCCAGCTGAATATTAACCTCCCTGATGAGGCAGTCATTGACAGAATCCTTCAGTCGCTCCCACCAAGCTACAAGAGCTTTGTGATGAACTACAATATGCAGGGGATGGTAAAGACCATTCCTGAAGTATTTTCTATGCTGAAGTCAGCAGAGGTTGAAATCAAGAAAGAACATCAAGTGTTGATGGTCAATAAGACCACTAAGTTCAAGAAGGGCAAGGGTAAGAAGAACTTCAAGAAGGACGGCAAAGAGGTTGCCGCGCCTGGTAAGCCAGTTGCCAGGAAGAAGTCAAAGAATGGACCCAAGCCTGAGACTGAGTGCTTTTATTGCAAGGGGAAGGGTCATTGGAAGCGGAACTGCCCCAAATACTTAGCGGATAAGAAGGCCGGCAACACTAAAGGTATATTCGATATACATGTAATTGACGTGTACCTTACCAGTACTTGTAGTAACTCCTGGGTATTTGATACCGGTGCCGTTGCTCATATTTGTAACTCACAGCAGGGGCTGCGGAATAAGCGGAGACTGGCGAAGGACGAGGTGATGATGCGTGTCGGGAACGGTTCCAAGGTCGATGTGATCGCCGTCGGCACGCTACCTCTACATTTACCCACGGGATTAGTTTTGAACCTTAATAATTGTTATTTAGTGCCAAGTTTGAGCATGAACATTGTATCTGGATCTCGTTTAATACGAGATGGCTACTCATTTAAGTCTGAGAATAATGGTTGTTCGATTTATATGAGAGATATGTTTTATGGTCATGCTCCGATGGTCAATGGTTTATTCTTAATGAATCTCAAGCGTAATACTACACATATTCATAGCGTGAATACCAAAAGATGTAAAGTTGATAACGATAGTCCCACATACTTGTGGCACTGCCGCCTTGGTCACATTGGTGTCAAGCGCATGAAGAAGCTCCATGCTGATGGACTTTTAGAGTCTCTCGATTATGAATCATTTGACACATGCGAACCATGCCTCATGGGCAAGATGACCAAGACTCCGTTCTCCGGAACAATGGAGCGAGCAACCAACTTGTTGGAAATCATACATACCGATGTGTGCGGTCCAATGAGTGTTGAGGCTCGCGGAGGATATCGTTATGTTCTCACTCTCACTGATGACTTGAGTAGATATGGGTATGTCTACTTAATGAAACACAAGTCTGAGACCTTTGAAAAGTTCAAGGAATTTCAGAATGAGGTAGAGAATCAACGTGACCGAAAGATAAAATTCCTACGATCAGATCGTGGAGGCGAATACTTAAGTCACGAATTTGGTACACACTTAAAGAAATGTGGAATCGTTTCACAACTCACACCGCCTGGAACACCTCAGCGTAACGGTGTGTCCGAACGTCGTAATCGCACTCTATTGGATATGGTGCGGTCTATGATGTCTCTTACCGATTTACCGCTATCATTTTGGGGATACGCTCTAGAGACAGCTACATTCACTTTAAATAGGGCACCGTCTAAATCCGTTGAGACGACACCGTATGAATTGTGTTAGAGGGTGACGCAAAAATAAACCGATGAAGTGGGGGAGGGGAGGAAAAAAATATACGAAAAAAAACCTACAAAAAAACCAGCGAAAGTGGGATGGGATGAAAAAAAACCCGGAACGGAGACTACCAACTGCTGTATTAGGAGTAGAGATGTCTTAGTTGGTAGTCTCCATTTCACGGTTATTTTTCATCCCACCTTTCCTGGATTTTTTTCGTCCTCGCCGGCCTCCCCCGATCCGATCCGATCTGCGGTAAAAAACGGACAACGATGACTAGCGATTCTCTTTGCACGAACAAAAAATCGGACGACGCCCTAGCCTCCCTCGCATGAAAAAACCCTCCTCTCGATCCACCCCTCTCGTGCGACCGCTCTCTTTCCCTCTCCTCCCGATGCGCCGCTGTCCCCATCTCTTGCTCCACTGCCGCCGCCGCCCTGCCTCCCTCCCACTCAGCCGCCTCCACCGCTCCCACCCTTCTCCCCATTGTTGGATCCGTTTGCATATCATCAAGGTTAGGGGCGAAGCTCCATGTCCGCGACGCGCACATGCTCATCAAGGAAGCGGCTCCCGGATCTGAGGTCGCGCGGCCATGACGGAAGGTGCTCGAGGTGGCCGCCGAAGACCAATCCCCCACCATGTCTAGAATCGCTTCCTCTGCCATGTTCCACTGAGGAAGGAGGGGGCGGCACAGAGAGGTTCCTCACGCAGCTGTGCGGTCGACCACTAGGAGGCGGTTGTGTGGTGAGTGCCCTCAAACGCCGCACTCCCGGGCCGGAGGGAGTCCAGATCCGGCACCTCACTAGGATCACCGCAACACGGTGAGCGCACATGCCTTGGGTCTCGGTCGCAGTGCAGTGTGTCACGCCCTGCATTTTGTAATATGTCATTTGCATTAATAAAGCATGAAAATTTGGACCAACAAAAACTTTTGAATTATTTGGCTTTTATTTTGGAGTTGGTTTTCTCTGTGTGGTTTTTCATGTGCTCTCTAAAGTCAACTACTCCACCTTATATACTTCATCTCCCTACCCCAAACTTCTGCCCAATGATCATGCCATGTGTATAGTTCAATATAGTATTTTCTTACAAAAATAATTTGGCCAAATAGTATTTTCAAAAAATTGTTTTCCAAAACCCCCTGAATTGAGGTTTGCACTACAAGTACTTGATTTGGGTATGAAAAATATTTCAAAGAGTATAATTGAAACCTATTAGATATAGGACTCCCATAAACCACAAAAATATAATTTAAGAAGTAATTTCCCTATTTTATTTAAAGGCTTTTTATTTAGGCCGAAAATGGTCTTTAATAGGTTAAAATTATTTAAAAGCTTCAAAAATATTTGAGAAAAATCAGGGAAACTCAGTGGACATATATTTTCCATATATAAGAGTTTCAACACATGGTAATGTTCAAACTATTGGACAAAAGCTCCCAAAACCATTTCTACCCATTTCAAGGATTTGAAATATTTCTACAGGAAATATTTTCATAAAAATCCAAGGAAAATCTAGCAAGTCACAAATGCATATTGTGATCACCTTGCAAAGCCTGGTCTCAATTAAGGTCATTTTGGTACCCAAAACCCTCTCTGTCCAAAATCAAATTTGAACAACTTTGTACTACCAACTTTCTCTCTTTGACCCCAACTTTCGTGAGCATGTTCACATGACCAAATGAGGCTACCACACCAAGTGGTGCATCAAGGGGAAGTGATTTTCTCAGCTAGATCTACACAAGTTCATTTCTGCTAATTTCTAGGGTTTACAATAGTTGCATTGGCAACTTTGCCCAAATGAGCTCAAAATTGGTGGAAGGCCCTAATTATATGTGCCATTTCACCGTGTGGAGTCTCATGACAAATGGATATCATCTACTTGCCCAAACCAGTATCAAACACCTTCTACAATTTACCAAAATGTCATTTTGACATCTTCCACTAATCTCCATTGGCTCAACTTTGTATCACAGCTGCTCCTGACCCTCTTCTACCTCCAGTAACTTTCCCCTGGCCATTGCTCAATGATTGAGGGGTGAAACACCCCCATTTACCTCCCTGTATAGCAGCTTCTCTCTCTCCCTCAACCTCCCTCCTCACTCTAGTGGCCACCCAGGGCATCCAAAGCCCCTCCCCCTTTATTTACTACACCCTAGAGCCACCAGACATATTTGGCCGCCCCCACCTGGCCTAAAAAATTGTCGTGCCAGCCATTTGCACGCTCTGGAGCGCGCTACAATGCGCTCTGGCACTATAGCCGCCCATGGCCGAGTGCTTCCGGCCACCTCGGCTCTCCCCCTCACGCCCGACGATGCTCCTCGACGTCTGCGTCACGCCACAGCCTGGCCCCCCTCCTCCTTCTCCCTCCTCTCACCCCAGCTCACACGCGCGACGACTGCCCAAGCGCACCAGTGAGCGTGCTCACACGTGCGGCACCTCTGACCCCCTGCTCCCTCTCTCTTCACTCCTCTCGCCCTAAACCAACCCCACGAGTACCCCAGACACCTCATTGCGAGCCCCTGTGACCCGTAGCAACCGCAACAGGCTCGCTGGCGCATGGGTCCTCGGTGGACCATCACCCGCCTATTTAAGGGCCTCCCTGAGCCCCCCTCTCCTCACCACTCGCTCTCTCACTCCCCTAATCATCCCCTTGCACCCCCAGTTCCTTTCCAGAGCCGCCCGAGCTCGAGCTCGAGCTCCACCGCTTCGGCTCACTAGAGTTCGTGAGGTATAGGCCGTCCCCGCCTCTCCTTCCTCTCAATCTGGAACCGCTGTAGCTCGCTGATCCTTTCCCCCTTGTTTCCCCTCTCTGTAGCTGCTAGAAACGGCTGGAACCGCTGCCGCCCTAAGCCCTCCGCTGCGTGACCTTGTTGCCGGCGAACCAGGCCACCCCGACGACCGGTTACACCTCCACCCAAACGGCGACATCACGCTGAGTCCGTCCCCGCCCTTGCCCAAGCTCGGCGTGCCCTGCATCGTCACCGGTAAGCCTTGCCGCCGTCGGACGAGGGTTGACGACGACCCTGACAAGAGCCCCCGCTCGTCAGCCTCTCTATCCTCTCCCTCTCCCGTGCCCTCTCTCACTGACGCTGGTCCCCCCCGTCAGGTTTAAAAACCTAGCGCGCGCGTGCGTCGGTTCGGCTGGGCCGCCACGCTGGCTGGGCCACTTCCATGTGGCTTTCTGGCCCAGCAGGCACAGTGCCCCTTTTTCCTTTTTCTTTTCTGGTAAATTCCCCAAAATTCCACAGAGATGAATATTTGTCCAAATAAATTAATTCCAACTCCTAAATTCCTGAAATATTACAACCTATTTAATGGGGCAACTTTCATTCAAATCCAACAATCTTTTCTTCACTATAAATATTTAAATGTGACTTTTAGCATTTAAATATACCTTTGTAAATCCTTAGCACTGTTTCCACAACTCCAAACTTGAAACTAATAATTTTCCCCTTCTTATTTTTCACCCTAGTATTTAACAAAAATGAGTTGATATTTTTCTGAGCACTTTGCTTTCTATTTTATTATTGCCTTATTTTTCTCGTTATTATTTTGCGACGATAGATTGCGTTGTTGACGAAGGAGTTGGACCAGAAGACTTTGAAGACCCAGAAGACTTTGCTGAGCCAGGCAAGCAGCCCTTTGACCATGTCTAAGAAACCCTTTTTGTGCATGTCATATGGCACTTTTATTGCTTGCATCAAAGTCATAATAATGTGGTGACCGCTTGAGGTGGTTTGCCTCCGTGCTTTTCTCGTTGACACTTGCATGATGCATGACCCTATCTTTCTATGAGGGTTATGCGAGTGGGTGTACTTAGGGTGCTAAGTAGCTGCTACGCAAATGGGATGGGTATATGCATGGTGAAGGAAACCAAGTTGTTTTCAAAGACTTTCAAAAACCCCGTCGGGTGCCACTAATGCCCGAGGGAGATGGTGAGCTAGGTTACCACTTGATAAAGAAGTGGTGTACCGGAGCAAGTTGTGTGGGAGTGTTTTCGAAAACGGATTAGATTTAAGATTTGTCGACTGTACCAACCTTACATGCGCAACCACTCTACCCTTATATGGGAAAGGGCATTATTGATTACCTAGGCCGATACTAGCTTGGAGCCCACATTACTAGTGACGGGAGAGTCGTTGTTGCGCTCTCTCAGGACATAGTCGTGCCAGGTAGGGCGGCCATGACTATTTTTATAGGGCACCGGACACACCGTTGGTACCCCGTGCCAGTGGTATGTTATGAATATGGGAGCGAGGCTCCACAATTTTAAGATGTGAAATGTTGGGCACGGGGATTACTGCCAATCGAGTGGACTCTATGTTAGTGTCGACTAGGGAAAGATAGTGATCGGGTGCTTATCCCGGGTACTTGAGGTACCGCGGGTCATGGATGACATGGAAGTTCCCCGGATCTTGTGGGTAAAGTGTGCAACCTCTGCAGGGTGTAAAACTATTCGAATAGTCGTGTCCACGGTCAAGGACAGTTGGGCGGTGCTGCTTAAAAAGTGTCTAGAGTTTTACAAACCGTGTGTGTGTGTGTGTGTGTTGATGCAATGATCAAGTTGGAATGGTGTCCAACTCTGTTCATGTTGATATCTGTAACTTGTTCATACGGATATCTGTACTCTCATGATGCATACTTTACATGTTGATAGATCATTTCATTGCACTCAAAACTAGCTTTCTACAAACTACCTACTTGGTGCTATATCATTGCATTATTGTGCCTTGTTCCAATCATGGGTTGCTTGCGAGTACATTCAAAGTACTCATTGGCTTGCCACTGGTTATTTAATTGGCCAGGCATGGAAGAACAGGAGTTCAAAGAAGAGTTCTTTGGAGACGAACATGCGAACTAGGACGTTTCCCAGTCAGAATGCATGTAGGGTTAAGGCAGATGGCATGGGTTCTAATTATCGACGAAGATTTCCACTGCTTAAGTTTATTTGGTATTCAACCCTTGTGGCTTTATCTATGTAAGACTTGACCATAATGGTCATAATTTGTGTAAGACGGTATGTATGGATGTAAAACTCTTGTTATTCAACTTCTGTGTGTTCAGTGAGCATTAATCTCTGGGATCACTGTACACGTGCATTCAGTGATCATGACTCATGAGTCGGGGTCCCCACAGAGCTGGTATCAGAGCCATCCTGACTATAGGAAGCCTTAGTTAGCATGGCCGTTAGTTAGGATAAAACCCGTTTTGCAAAACCCTCTATACTCCTCTTCTTTTCTAAGCTTACCAAACCCAGGATATATTTCCAAATTGACCTCTCCCATTCAACCTTTGTAGATGGCTATCGTACCCAAAGACTTCCTGACCACCGGATTTCTCGTGCTTCTCGAGGATAGCCTCAAGAAGTGCCATTTTCACCGAGCCCCCATTTTCACCTACCATGAGCATTGGGTCAATGACACCGAAACGGAGTATCATGTGGAAGTGATCGTGAAGGCTAATGACTCTCCAACAAGATGGTTCTTCGAGGGACCCTAGATGGCAACACTGGTTCTTGTCGTCGAGATGGCAACCCTCAAGGCACTCACCCACCTCCGAGACCTTCTTCCCGAGATGGCGGACGAGTTGGCAACCCGCTTCTTGCCTTATCGGAAGGAGGGTGAGGATGAGAGCAGCGCACCAGCTCCACCATTGGAGGAAGGTCTTCCATTCCGATTCCAGACCTACTTCAGCCTTTGTGCCGATAGTTTGGCACAACACTTGGCCTCGGAATTAATGGAGCGCAGAAAGGAACTTCATGAGACCAAGGAACTTCTTTGCCAAGCACAAGGGAAGGCGGATAGGATCAAGAAAGAAGGTGCTCCCCATGGACAACCCGTAGTCGCATACCGAGGCGGAAGACCCCCAAAGGATGGAGAACCACCACATCAGCACCGCATGAGCGCAAGGGATTACCGCAAGCTCTTCACACCACCGGCAAAGAAACACCGTGTTGAGCTCCTCCACCCCCCACTCCTTCGAGCAATGAAGGAAGTCATGCTACTGATGACGAGGAGGAGGACCCAGAAGAGCCAGACTACGCGACCGAGCATTCCACCACTTAGGCATCATTTGCAACTCGGATATGCCAGTTCGTAAACCCTACAGTAGGATAGGCCGTGTACCCCCTATGTGAAGTCGAGTCCTTGTAATGGTTTAGATGAAACCATGTAGTGTTGTGTTTGCTTTTGATGTGTTTGATGAACGTCGTACTTTCCTTTAGGAACTTGTAAGCGACTACATCACCATTTGGATTTTAATGAATGTGTTTGGCCTTTTGGCCCTTGCATGAAAACAATTAGTGTCATATCGACCCCCTTCCTAGGCATCCCATCTATATTGCTTCCCCTCATCTTTCCCAATCATGAGACCTTGACCGCTCCAACAGGATACATGTTGTAACACGTACTGGTACCTCTACCCAGCAGCAAGAAGCTGGAGCAGGAGCCAGTCAGGACCAAACCCAAGGACAAGCTCCGCCACCGCCACCACCTCCAAACATGGACATGGCTCAGCTTCTCCAAGCCTTTCGAGAGGAACGCCAAGCCAACACTGCAGCCCTCCAGATGATTGCTCAAGCTGTCAACCGCCAGCCGGCGGGGAACGGCAATGGACGTTCCATGTTGGCGGAGTTCAAGAAGCATGCACCACCCACCTTCATCGAGAGTGCTGAACCCCTGGATGCAGACGACTGGGTCCGCACCATTGAGGATCTGCTGGAACTAGTCGTCTGCACTGAGGACCGTGAGAAAGTGGCATATGTTGCTCACTGTCTCGGGGGAACTGCTGATACGTCTCCAACGTATCTACTTTTCCAAACACTTTTGCCCTTGTTTTGGACTCTAACTTGCATGATTTGAATGGAACTAACCCGGACTGACGTTGTTTTCAGCAGAATTACCATGGTGTTATTTATGTGCAGGAGCAAACGTTCCCGGAATGACCTGCAACTTCACGGAGCCAATTTTCAGAAAATAAGAAAAATACCTGCAAAAGATGAAGGCCAGGGGCCCCACCACTTCTCCACGAGGGTGGGGGCGCGCCTGCCCCCCTAGGGCATGCCCCCCTACCTCGTGGGCCCCCTGTTGCCTCTCCGACTCCAACTCCACCTCCATCTATCGAGTTTCGGGGAGAAAAAAATAAGAGAGAAGAAATCATCGCGTTTTACGATACGGAGCCGCCGCGAAGCCCTAAAACCTCTTGGGAGGGCTGATCTGGAGTCCGTTCGGGGCTCCAGAGAGGGGAATCTGTCGCCATCATCATCATCAACCATCCTCCATCACCAATTTCATGATGCTCACCGTCGTGCGTGAGTAATTCCATCGTAGGCTTGCTGGACGGTGATGGGTTGGATGTGATCTCTCATGTAATCGAGTTAGTTTTGTTAGGGTTTGATCCCTAGTGTCCACTATGTTCTGAGATTGATGTTGCTATGACTTTGCTATTCTTAATGCTTCTCACTAGGGCCCGAGTGCCATGATTTCAGATCTGAACTTATTATGTTTTCATCAATATATGAGTGTTCTTGATCCTATCTTGCAAGTCTATAGTCACCCATTATGTGTTATGATCCGTTAACCCCGAAGTGACAATAATCGAGATACTTACCGGTGATGACCGTAGTTTGAGGAGTTCATGTATTCACTATGTGTTAATGCTTTGTTCCGGTTCTCTATTAAAAGGAGGCCTTAATATCCCTTAGTTTCCATAACGACCCCGCTGCCATGGGAGGGTAGGACAAAAGATGTCATGCAAGTTCTTTTCCATAAGCACGTATGACTATATTCAGAATACATGCCTACATTACATTGATGAACTGGAGCTAGTTCTGTGTCACCCTAGGTTATGACTGTGACATGATGAACCGCATCCGGCATAATTCTCCATCATTGATCCGTTGCCTACAAGCTTTCCATATATTGTTCTTCGCTTATTTACTTTCCCGTTGCTATTGCTATCATCACTATAAAATACCAAAAACATTGTTTTACTACCATTACCTTTTGTTACCGTTATCACTATTATCATATTACCTTGCTACTAAACACTTTGCTGTAGATATTAATTTTCCATGTGTGGTTGAATTGACAACTCAGCAGCTAATACTTGAGAGTATTCTTTGGCTCCCCTTGTGTCGAATCAAAAAATTTAGGTTGAATACTTTACCCTCGAAAACTGTTGTGATCCCCTATACTTGTGGGTTATCAAGACTATTTTCTAGCACCGTTGCCAGGGAGCATAGCTCGAGTCACTTGGGATTTATATCTGCTTATCATTATGAAGAACTTGAGAGATCCAAAAACCAAGATCTATCTCTCAACTACGAGGGGAGGTAAGGAACTGCCATCTAGCTCTGCACTTGATTCACCTTCTGTTATGAGTAAGTTTGCGACACCTACACCTGCTTCTGCTATTCGTTCTGATATGTCACATGTTATTGATGATGCCACTTCTGCTATGCATGATACTTATGGTGAAACTACCTCTATGCCTGATACTACTATGCCACTTAGTGATTTTCTTGATGAACAACTTGCTAGGGCTAGAGAAATTGAAAATATTGAATCTGATGATACTGATGAAAGTGATGATGAAGAATCACTTGTTATTCCTAAGGGTTATGTTTTTGATCAAGAAGCTTATTTAGCTATTTTAGCTTGTCAAAATAGAAATGAACTCAAAAGGTTATTAGCTAAATGGAGTAAGCAATCTCTAAATGCTAGAATGAAACCCGACCCTGCTTTTGCTACTTCACCTATCTTTGTTACTGATAAGGATTATGAATTCTCTGTTGATCCTAATATAATTACTTTGGTTGAATCTGATCCTTTTCATGGTTATGAATCTGAAACTGTTGTGGCACATCTCACAAAATTGAATGATATAGCCACCCTGTTCACTAAAGATGAGAGAACTCGCTACTTTTACATCCTTAAAATGTTTCCGTTCTCATTAAAGGGTGATGCTAAGATATGGTTTAATTCTCTTGATCCTGGTTGTGTGCGTAGTCCCCAGGATATGATTTATTACTTCTCTACTAAATATTTCCCTACTCATAAGAAACAAGCTGCTTTAAGGGGTATATATAATTTTGTGCAAATTGAAGAAGAGAGTCTCCCACAAGCTTGGGGGGGGGGGCTTCTCCAATTACTTAATGCTTTGCATGATCATCCTCTTAAGAAAAATGAAATACTTGATATCTTTTATAATGGACTAACCGATGCCTCCAGAGATTACCTGGATAGTTGTGTTGGTTCTGTTTTCAGGGAAAGAACACCAGATGAAGCTGAAATTCTATTGAATAATATGTTGACAAATGAAAATAATTGGACACCTCCGGAGCCAATTCCTGAGACTATCCCTAAACCAACTCCGAAGAAGAGGGGTATTCTATTTCTCAGTCCTGAAGATATGCAAGAGGCAAAGAAATCTATGAAAGAAAAAGGTATTAAAGCTGAAGATGTTAAGAATTTACCTCCTATTGAAGAAGTACATGGTCTTAATTTACCGCGTGTTGAAGAAACATATAATCTTAATCCATTACCTATTGAAGAACCTCATGGTCTTGATAATCCGACACAGGTAGTAAAGGTAAATTCTCTCTATAGATATGATAAAGCTGAAATCCCATTTACTAAGTTTGCTAGACCATGCTTAGATGAGTTTGATAAATTTATGGCTAAGCAAGAAGAATTTAATGCTTATTTTGGTAGACAATTGAAATACAATTCAAATATGCTTGAACACTTGGGTGATTATATGGCTAATGTTAAAAGTGAACTTAAACTTATTAGTAAACATGCTTCTATGGTTACCACTCAAGTAGAACAAGTACTTAAAGCTCAAAATGATTTGCTCAATTAATTGAATAGTAAAGATAATGATAATGTTGTTAGAGTGGCTACTAGAACTGGTAGAATGACTCAGGAACCTTTGTATCCTGAAGGCCGTCCTAAGAGAATTGAGCAAGATTCTTAGAGAAATAATATAGATGTACCTAGTTCTTCTAAAAAGAAGAAAAAGAAAAATGATAGGACCTTGCATGCTTCTAGTGAACCTATTGTTGAAACACCTGAGAATCCAAATGATATTTCTATTTCTGATGCTGAAACTCAATCTGGTAATGAACCTGAAACTAGTGATAATGTTAATGATAATGTTCATAATGATGCTCAACCTAGTAATAATAATGACATAGAAATTGAACCTGCTGTTGATCTTGATAACCCACAATCAAAGAATCAACATTATGATAAAAAAGACTTTGTTGCTAGGAAACATGGTAAAGAAAGAGAACCATGGGTTCAGAAACCCATGCCTTTTCCTCCCAAACCATCCAAGAAAAAGGATGATGAGGATTTTGAGCGCTTTGCTGAAATGATTAGACCTATCTTTTTGCGTATGCGATTAACTTATATACTCAAAACAAATCCTTATGCTAAGTACATGAAAGATATTATTACAAATAAAAGAAAGATACCGGAAGCTGAAATTTCCACCATGCTTGCTAATTATACTTTTAAGGGTGGAATACCAAAGAAACTTGGAGATCCAGAGTACCCACTATACCATGCTCCATTAAAAGAAACTATGTTAAAACTGCTTTATGTGATCTTGGAGCCGGTGTTAGTGTTATGCCTCTCTCTTTATATCATAGACTTGATTTGAATAAGTTGACACCTACTGAAATATCTTTGCAAATGGCTGATAAATCAACTGCTATACCTGTCGGTATTTGTGAGGATGTGCCTGCTGTAGTTGCAAACATTACTATTTTAACAGACTTTGTTATTCTTGATATTCCCGAGGACGATAGTATGTCTATTATTCTTGGAAGACCCTTTTTGAATACTGCAGGGGCTGTTATTGATTGCACTAAAGGAAATGTCACTTTTCATGTTAATGGTAATGAGCACACGGTACACTTTCCGAGGAATCAACCTCAAGTACATAGTCTCAACTCTATTGGAAAAATTCCATCGATTATATTTGGAGGTTTTGAATTTCCTCTTCCTACTGTCAAGAAGAAATATGATATTCTTATTATTGGGGATGTGCATATCCCCATTGAAGTAACATAGTGTTATTCAAAATTTCTCTGGTTCCATGTTATTCGGAATGAGTTCGTTAACAAGACTTGATCAACCTTCTTAGTGGATTCCTTTTGATGATCATGAGATGGATGAAACTAGAAGGCACAACCTTCTGTACCCCACTTTTACTTTCTGTTGTTTATATTAAATAAAATAAAAATAAATATTTTTCTGTTTGTTATCTGATTATTCGTGCAATATAAAAATACCTCGAAAATAAAAGTTCTCCAAATGCCCTGAAATTTAAATATGATTTTTTTCTAGAATATTTGAGAATATTTGGCACTAAGAACACAGCAGGGGGTCAACCACCTGCCCACGAGGGTGGAGGGCGCGCCCTACCCCCCTGAGCATGCCCCCTGCCTCGTGGGCCCACGGTGGCCCTCCTCCACTTATCCTTTCACACATACACTTCTTCTTCCTCCCCCAAACACGAATATCCAGCTCAAGCACGAGTTCTAACTCACTCTGCTGCCACTTTCGATCTCCTTGCTCAAAGCACCTCTCACAAAACTGCTTGGGGAGATTGTTCCTTGGTATGTCACTCCTCCATTGGTCCAATTAGTTTTTGTTCTAGTGCTTTATTCATTGCAAATTTTTGCTGCTTAGGTGACCCTGTTCTTGAGCTTGCATGTCTAATTTATATGGTCTAAAGTAGTTTTGATGCATGATATAGGCCCTAGGCACTTGTAGGAGTAGTTGCTATCAATATTATTGAGTTTGGTTTACTTTTATTTTGAAGTTACTAAGAATTTTCAGAATTTTTCAGATAAAGAAAAATGCTTAGGAAAATGTTCCAAGGTGGTTCTTCAAGGAAGCAAGGACCCAGGCTTGCAATGCGTGATGCTGATGAAGAGCCACCAAGAGACGCTCCAGTGCGTCCTTGTGAATGGCCTTCTGAGAACTTTATGGATCGAGCGGGAATTAAGGAAGAATTCAACGCATATTTGCGTAACGCTGATCTTGTGAGCTTCGAGGAAGAGAAGTGCAGCCAGTATCACAACCTCACCAGTACCTTTGTGAGGAGGTTTGAATTTTCAACTTCACGTAATTCTCCAACTGTCATGTTTGATCTTTATGATAAATCTTACACTATGGACTTAGAGGATTTTACCACTGAATGCAAACTTCCACAATGGGGTAGTATAAGGGATCCTCGCAAATCTAAATTTAGAGATTTTCTTGCTAGCATAACTGTGGGAGAATCTAGAGATATTACACAAGCTAACATAGGGAGCATCCACTTTCCTGCTATACATTATTTTGCTCTCTTCATAGGTAGATGCATAAATGGTAAAGATGAGGCATGTCACATGTGTGTCCCCGATCTCAGTATTCTTAGGAGTGCTGTGTCAGGAGACAAATCATATAATTTGGGAGCCATTGTTGCACGTAGGTTGCATCTTAATAGACTTAATGGAGATTTCTTTGGTGGAATTTATGCAACCCGCATAGCTAATTTTCTTGGTATAGCCATACGCGAAGATGATATTGAATTACCTCCTGCTTATCTAGATTTTAATGCTATGGTTCACCACCAGTTTGTCGAGAGGAACAAATCACCTCTCCAGTATCGACTAATCTTTGACAGACGCCGTGTTGTCCGTATTACTCTCCCTGCCCCTGCCTTCTTTGATTATCAGGCAAGGGGAGGATATACTATTACCAGAGAGGAGGCAGATGAGTACGAGAGGAGAGAGGAGGCCGCTCGTCGCCACGCTGCAACTCAGCAGGCGATAGCCGCTGCATCTCAGTATGACCCCAGTTACTATTATGGATATCTGCCAGGCCAGTCGTGGCCATAGACCAACTTAGGCCAAAAGCCTAAGCTTGGGGGAGTACGTATTTCCCACCGACATTACATTTATGTTCACACACTCATTGCTAGATGTCGGTGCTCATACTTTTTCATTGTATCATCCATGCTAGTTTATTTTCCTTTTTTATGCTTTCTTCTTGTGTGTTTAATAAACCTTAAGAAAAAACAAAAAAAATTAGTTGTAGCTTTTAATCAGTTTAATTTCCATGCTTGTAGTAGTAATTAAAAAGAAAACCCAAAGATATTTCATGTTCTTCTTTTGCTTGTTGGGAGCTTTCCCGTGTAAATAGTTTTATTTATTTTCTTTTCTTTGGGGGTCGATAGGAGAAGACCATGATTAAATTGTTGAAGTGGATCTTATATGCATTATTGTTTATCTGACAAAAGAGCCCGTATTGCCTTGTCTTCTCCTGTTTATTGAATGCTTGCAGATTCCAGCTTAGTCTAATGCACGTGCACTATTATTATTATTCGCATCGTTCGGTCGTGCAAGTGAAAGGCAATTATGATGATATATGATGGACTGGCTGAGATGAGAAAAGCTGGTATGAACTCGACCTCTTTTGTTTTTGTAAATATGATTAGTTCATCATTCCTGATTCAGCCTATTATGAATAAACATGTTTGAAATGACAATTAGAGATCATAGTTTCTTGTGCCATGCTTGATTAGCTATGAGTTATAATGGTTTACCTTGCGTGCCAACATGCTATTAAAATGGTTATGATGTGGTATGATAGGGTGGTATCCTCCTCTGAATGATTTAAGTGACTTGACTTGGCGCATGTTCACGCATGTAGTTGAAACAAAATCAACATAGCCTTCACGATATTTATGTTCATGGTGGATTATATCCTACTCATGCTTGCATTCGGTGTTGATTAATTTTAATGCATGTTCATGATTGTTGTCGCTCTCTAGCTGGTCGCTTCCCAGTCTTTTGCTAGCCTTCACTTGTACTAAGCGGGAATACTGCTTGTGCATCCAATCCCTTAAACCCCAAAGTTATTCCACATGAGTCCACTATACCTACCTATATACGGTATCTACCTGCCGTTCCAAGTAAATTTGTATGTGCCAAACTCTAAACCTTCAAATAAATATCCTGTTTTGTATGCTCGAATAGCTCATGTATCAACTAGGGTTGTCTGTATCTTCCATGTTAGGCGGGTTATTCTCAAGAGGAGTGGACTCCGCTCCTCACTCACGAGATAAATGGCTGGTCACCGGGATGCCCAGTCCCATGCTTTATGCAAACTAAATCAAAATAATTGCAAACAAAACTCCCCCTGGGACTCTTGTTAGTTGGAGGCACTCGTTGTTTCGAGCAAGCCATGGATTGATGCTTGTTGGTGGAAGGGGGAGTATAAACTTTACCATTCTGTTTGGGAACCGCCTATAATGTGTGTAGCATGGAAGATATCGCCATCTCTTGGTTGTTATGTTGACAATGAAAGTATACCGCTCAAAATATTATTCACCTCTGTTTCAAAACCGAGCTCTGGCACCTCTACAAATCCCTGCTTCCCTCTACGAAGGGCCTATCTATTTACTTTTATGCTGAGTCATCATCCTCTTATTAAAAAGCACCAGTTGGAGAGCACTGCTGTCATTTGCATTCATTATTGTTAGTTTACATTGAGTATGACTTGACTGGATCTCTTTTACCATGAATTACAATGTCTAGTCAGTCCTTGGTCTTTAAAGGTGCTTTGCATTTATGTTTTGCGGTCTCAGAAAGGGCTAGCGAGATACCATCTTGTTATATCATATTATGATTGTTTTGAGAAAGTGTTGTCATCCGAGATTTATTATTATTGCTCGCTAGTTGATTATGCTATTGATATGAGTAAACTTGAGACCTATGCGTTATTGTGAATGTGGTTAGTCATAATCTTTGCTGAAAACTTGAATGCTGGCTTTACATATTTACAAGAACAAGAGCAAACAGAGCTTGTAAAAGTTTTTCTTTATCACTTTCAGTTTGTCAACTGAATTGCTTGAGGACAAGCAAAGGTTTAATCTTGGGGGAGTTGATATGTCTCCAACGTATCTACTTTTCCAAACACTTTTGACCTTGTTTTGGACTCTAACTTGCATGATTTGAATGGAACTAACTCGGACTGACGTTGTTTTCAGCAGAATTACCATGGTGTTATTTATGTGTAGGAGCAAACGTTCTCGGAATGACCTGAAACTTCACGGAGCCACCTTTCAGAAAATAAGAAAAATACCTGCAAAAGATGAAGGCCAGAGGGCCCACCACCTCTCCATGAGGGTGGGGGCGCGCCTGCCCCCAGGGCACACCCCCTACCTCGTGGGCCCCCTCTTGCCTCTCCGACTCCAACTCCACCTCCATATATTGAGTTTCGGGGAGAAAAAAATAAGAGAGAAAAAATCATCACGTTTTATGATACGGAGCCGCCGCCAAGCCCTAAAACCTCTCAGGAGGGCTGATTTGGAGTCCGTTCGGGGCTTCAGAGAGGGGAATCCGTCGCCATCTTCATCATCAACCATCCTCCATCACTAATTTCATGATGCTCACCGCCGTGCGCGAGTAATTCCATCGTAGGCTTGCTGGACGGTGATGGGTTGGATGGGATCTATCATATAATCGAGTTAGTTTTGTTAGGGTTTGATCCCTAGTGTCCACTATGTTCTGAGATTGATGTTGCTATGACTTTGCTATGCTTAATGCTTGTCACTAGGGCCCTAGTGCCATGATTTCAGATCTGAACCTATTATGTTTTCATCAATATATGAGTGTTCTTGATCCTATCTTGCAAGTCTATAGTCACCCATTATGTGTTATGATCTGTTAACCCCGAAGTGACAATAATCGGGATACTTACCGGTGATGACCGTAGTTTGAGGAGTTCATGTACTCACTATGTGTTAATGCTTTGTTTCGGTTCTCTATTAAAAGGAGGCCTTAATATCCCTTAGTTTCCATAAGGACCCCGCTGCCACGGGAGGGTAGGACAAAAGATGTCATGCAAGTTCTTTTCCATAAGCAAGTATGACTATATTCGGAATACATGCCTACATTACATTGATCAATTGGAGCTAGTTCTGTGTCACCCTAGGTTGTGACTGTTACATGATGAACCGCATCCGGCATAATTCTCCATCACTGATCTGTTTCCTACGAGCTTTCCATATATTGTTCTTCGCTTATTTACTTTCCCATTGCTATTACTATCATCACTACAAAATACCAAAAACATTGCTTTTACTACCATTACCTTTTTTTACCGTTATCACTACTATCATATTACCTTGCTAATAAACACTTTGTTGTAGATATTAAGTTTCCAGGTGTGGTTGAATTGACAACTCAGCTGCTAATACTTGAGAGTATTCTTTGGCTCCCCTTGTGTCGAATCAATAAATTTGGGTTGAGTACTTTACCCTCGAGAACTGTTGCGATCCCCTATACTTGTGGGTTATCAACTGCCTGAGCCTGGTGGGATGGATCCAAGGTCATGCATGGTGGGCAAAACATCACTTGGAATGACTTCAAGGCAGAATTCCGCAAGGCCCACATTCCTTCCGGAATTATGGCCATCAAGAAGTGTGAGTTCCAAGCCTTGAAGTAATGAAGTAGCACTATCAAGGAGTACATGCAGAAGTTCAGTGTTCTGTCAAGGTATGCTCCTGAAGATGTCAGCACAGATGCTGCCAAAAGAGAGCGCTTCATGGAAGGCCTTAACCAGACTCTGCAGTACTCGCTTGTTGTGTGTGACTGCCCAACCTTTCCGGATCTGGTGAACAAGGCACTCATGCTTTAGGACAAGCGACATGCTTTGGATGTTACCCGTAAGCGCAAGATGATCAACAAGGGTAACTTGTAACACCCCGGATGTAACTTTCCCAATTTGTACTCCAACTCTTGCCGTTTCCGGCATTAAGTTATTTTATTTTCTCGGGTTCGGGTTTTTGTCTCCGTGTGTTGTATCGTTGTCATGCATCTCATATCATGTCATCATGTGCATTGCATTTGCATACGTGTTCCTCTCATGCATTCGAGCATTTTCCCCGTTGTCCATTTTGCATTCCGGCGCTTCGTTCTCCTTCGGTGGTCATTTCTACCTTTCGATCGTGTGTGGAGATTAAACATTTCCGGATTGGACCGAGACTTGCCAAGTGGCCTTGGTTTACTACGGGTAGACCGCCTGTCAAGTTTTGTACCATTTGGACTTCGTTTGATACTCCAACGGTTAACCGAGGGACCGAAAAGGCCTCGTGTGTGTTGCAGCCCAACACCCCTCCAATTTGGCCCAAAACCCACCTAAACCTGCTCCATCATCTAGAGCGTTCGATCACGATCGCGTGGCCGAAAACCGCACCTCATTTGGACTCTCCTAGCTCCCTCTATGCCTATATAAAGGCCTCTCCCCGAAATCCGGATCCCCCTCGTTCTAAACCCTAAAAAATCTACCGCGCCGCGCCGGACATGTCCGTGCCGGCCGGACAAGCAGCCACTACCGCCCGCGGCGAACCAGGGCACGCCACGTGGCGGCTCCTGCCCACGCCACCGCCGAGGCCCGCCGGCCCGAAGCCGGCCCTCTCCCCGCACCAACCGGGCCGCGCCCCGCGCCCGCTAGCGCCGCCGCCTCCTTCGGCGCCGGTTGCCCGACGCCTCCGCATCCTCCGCCGCTCCGCCGCGCGCCGCTCGACGCTGGCCGGACGGAGCCGCGTCGCGCCGCCTCGCCGACCGCCGCCACATCGCCGACTTCCGCCTCGGCCGAGCCCCGCCTCCGCCGTCCACCTTGTCGCCGGTGGAAGTCCGGCCACCGCCCCGCTCCGGCCACTTCTTCCTCGCCCGCCGCCGCCGTCTATAGGGATCCCGGCGAGTCTCCGGCGAGATCCGCCGCCGCCTCGGGAAGCGTGCGATCCAGATCTGAGTTTTATCTCCTCGGGCTGACGTTTTCTCCCGAAACCCTAATCCATATGCCCATGTTCATCGTGTCGTATCTCCGCATCCGTACCTCCGTTTTTGGCATATAGCATATCAAAGTGTTCATCTCAGAGAGTACATCATTTCATTCCATTGCATCATTTTCATTTGAGTTCATCTTGATGCCCGAAATACTGTTAGAAGAGGGCTACTTGAGATAATTGTCAGATCTGCTACTCCATTTAGATATTTGTCATTTTTGCCATGATTATTGTGTGCATGATATGCCCATGGGTTCTACATATGTTTTGTTTAGGGTTTTGTCATCTTTCCAAAGGTGCAACCCATGTATTTTTGTGATGTGTGTGTTGACTAGCACAAGCTTGCCAAGTGGTGCACTTGATAATGATGATTTCAGGGACTTAGCATTTCCACTAAGTCCTTGATCTGATTGTCTCATGTTGTCATATGTTCATGTTGTTTCCTAGCGATCCGTGCCTCTTTTGAGGATGATCAGTAAGGATGTTTTGTTAATCTTGTAGTGCTCTATCCATCCATGTCTTTGTTTGCAATTATGGAGCACCCTAGCTTGAGTCAATCGAGCTCTACTTTTGGCTACTTTGTGAATCTGGGCAGATTGTCAACTTGTTTGCAATTTTGCCGATGATGTTGTAGTTGATCCATGCATGCTATGCTATTGATATTGCCATGTCTAGCTTGCATTTTGTGTTTTCTTGATAGATGTATGCTTAGCTTATCATGACTTGCTCCATGTTGAGTGCATCGAGCTCGTAAACATGCCTACTTGAGATCTGTTTTCAGCATGCTCCAGTTTTCACTAAGTCTGTGATCTGATTATGTTTTTGCCATGTTCACATGCTTGTAATTGTATTTTCTCAACCCTTTTGGCTCAAGGTCACTAAGGGACTTTTGTTAAGCGCTTTGAGTAGCTCCATTTCATGCTTTACTTTGCCATGTTCAGGTCCTGTAGCATGTAGTTTTGTGGCTCCGAAGTGTGCTACCTGATCTGAAATTCCAGACAAGTGTTAATTTCAGTAAGTCTGAGATCTGTTTGTCATATGCATTTTTGCCATGCTTGTTTGAACCTGTTAATGGATGAATTGGCCGTAGGTCAGTGCTAGACTTTTGTTAAGCATCTTGGATGCATCCCTGCTATGTATTTTGTTGCCATGTTTGGGTGCTGTAGCATGTTCATCTCATTGCATTTAGATGGCTACTTGCTATAAATCGCAGACCGGTGCCATATTTGAATCGCTTGCCATTTCCAAACCGTAACTCCGTTTCTGACGTTGTTTATATCGTTTTCAAGCGCTTTCATCTCATCTTTCCATTGTCACACTTGGATTCCCAAGTTGAGGCCAGGATCATGCGTTCTTTGTCAAATCTTGCATATGCATCCCGCATCGCATCCCGCATAGCATATCATCATTGCATCATATTGTTTGATCCTTGCACGTGGTTGATTGTGTCCTTGTTGATTGTTTGTCTTGTTTGGGTAGAGCCGGGAGACGAGTTCGCTAACGAGGAGCCCGTTGAGTTTGCTTTTGAGGATCCAGTCAACTCTGACAACTGTGCAGGCAAGATGATCATACCCTCAAAATCACTACTATCTTTGCTATGCTAGTTTGCTCGCTCTTTTGCTATGCCAATGCTATGATGCCTACCACTTGCTTTCAAGCCTCCCAAATTGCCATGTCAAGCCTCTAACCCACCATGTCCTAGCAAACCATTGATTGGCTATGTTACCGCTTTGCTCAGCCCCTCTTATAGTGTTGCTAGTTGCAGGTGAAGATTGAAGGCCGTTCCTTGGTGGAACTTTTATTTACTTGTTGGGATATCATTATATTATCTTGTTATCTTAATGCATCTATATACTTGGTAAAGGGTGGAAGGCTCGGCCTCTCGCCTATTGTTTTGTTCCACTCTTGCCGCCCTAGTTTCCGTCATATCGGTGTTATGTTCCTGGATTTTGCGTTCCTTACGCGGTTGGGTTATAATGGGAACCCCTTGATAGTTCGCCTTGATTAAAGCTTTTCCAGCAATGCCCAACCTTGATTTTACCATTTGCCACCTAGCCTCTTTTTCCCTTGGGTTTCCAGAGCCCGAGGGTCATCTTATTTTAGCCCCCCCGGGCCAGTGCTCCTCTGAGTGTTGGTCCCACCGAGCGATGTCTGGGGCTACCAGGGGCAACTCTGGGCTGGCCTACCCGACGTCTGGCTCATCTGAGTGTGCCCTGAGAACGAGATATGTGCAGCTCCTATCGGGATTTGTCGGCACATTCGGGCGGTGTTGCTGGTCTTGTTTTAACCTGTCGAAGTGTCTTGAATAACCGAGGTACCGAGTCTGATCGGAACGTCTCGGGAGGAGGTCTATTCCTTAGTTGACCGTGAGAGCTTGTCATGGGCTAAGTTGGGACTCCCCTGCAGGGATTTGAACTTTCAAAAGCCGTGCCCGCGGTTATGGGCAGATGGGAATTTGTTAATGTCCGGTTGTAGATAACTTGAACCTTAACTTAATTAAAATGAATCAACTGAGTGTGTTACCGTGATGGCCTCTTCTTGGCGGAGTCCGGGAAGTGGACACGGTGTTGCAGTAATGTTTGCGCGGGTTGTCCTCTAGTTTCTCGCTCGCGCTTTGCCTCCTCTTCTCGCTCTCTTTTGCGAATAAGTTAGCCACCATATTTTCTAGTCGCTTGCTGCAGCTCCACATATATTTGTACCTTGCCTTACCTATAAGCTTAAATAGTCTTGATCGCGAGGGTGCGAGATTGCTGAGTCCCTGTGGCTCACATATTATTATTACACCAGATGTAGGGCCTAATGATTCTGCTCCAGGAGACGCGTTTGAGCTCCAGTGGGAGTTCGACGAGGACTCTCAACGTTACTATGTTTCCTTTCCTGATGATCAGTAGTGGTGCCCAGTTGGGGGTGATCGGGACCGTGTCACTTGTTGGGTTATCTTTTATTTTGGCGCTGTAGTCGGGCCATGAGTGTTTGGTTGATGTAATGTTATTTATGTACTTGATTGACGTGGCGAGTGTAAGCCAACTATGTTATCTCCCCTTTTATTATCTATATTACATGGGATGTTGTGAAGATTGCGTAACTTGTGACATGTGCCTTCAATGCGATTATGCCTCTAAGTCGTGCCTCGACACGTGGGAGATATAGTCGCATCGAGGGTGTTACATAACTCCAGCAACCAGAAGCCTTACCCGTGGCAGCCAGCCCCGGTCAAACCAACCTATCAGCAACCAAGAGCCCTTTTGCACCCCGCACCAACTATCAGCCTTAGCAGTATGCCAACCCCAGGCTAGCTTACAACAACCCCAATAACAATGCCGTCAATAGCAGCAACCCCAATCAAGCCACTTGCTTTGGATGTGGTCAGCCAGGACACTATTCCAAGAATTGCCCCAACAAGAAGCCCGATGCCCCGCGCCCCAATACGCAGAACCCAGGACAAGGCCGCGGAATGCCACCAAGGAACCAAGCTCCCCGCAACGCGCCCAACAATGGCAAGGGTCGTGTGAATCATGTCACTGCAGAAGAAGCCCAGGAAGACCCGGACATCGTGTTGGGTACGTTCCTTGTTAACTCAACACCTGTAACTGTCTTGTTTGGTTCTGGAGCCACGCATTCCTTTGTCACCCAAGAGTTTGCATTAAAAAGTGGCATGACCCCTACACCCCTGAATAACCCTATGGTGGTACAAACCCCCGGAGCAGAGATGAGAGCCAAGGTAGGCTGTAAGGGAGTCAGAATCGTCATTAACGGGGTAGACTTCCTAGAAGACCTTATTGTCTTAAGATCACAAGGCTTGGATGTGATCTTAGGAATGAATCGGCTCATCAAGCACCAAGGCTTGTTAGATTGTGCCAACCGGACTGTCACTGTGACCAATGACCAAGGAGTCGAAGTTAAATTTGCCTCCAACCCCTCCTCTGCTCAAGCCACCCAAGTCAACTGTCTGCTGAAGTTGGATTGGAGCAAGTGCCGGTAGTATGCGAATACCCCGATGTCTTTCCTGATGAGCTACCGGGAATGCCTCCTGACCGAGACATTGAGTTCATCATCGAGCTCATGCCCGGAGCAGGACCCATCTATAAGAAGCCTTATAGAATGGGATCAAAAGAGTTAGCAGAGTTGAAGAAGCAACTGGAAGAGCAGTTGAGGAAGGGATTTATCCGTCCTAGTGCCTCCCCTTGGGGATCACCTGTTTTGTTTGTGGCAAAGAAGGACGGTACCATCCGCTTGTGTATTGACTACTGCTACCTCAATGAAGTAACAATCAAGAACAAGTATCCACTTCCCAAGATTGAAGATCTGTTTGATCAACTCAATGGGGCCAAGGTGTTCTCCAAGATCAACCTCAGATCTGGGTACTACCAACTGAAAATCAGACCCCGAGATATTCCTAAGACGGCATTTGTAACCCGATATGGCATGTATGAATGCACCGTCATGTCCTTTGGATTGACCAATGCCCCAGCTTACTTCATGTATCTCATGCATAAGGTCTTCATTGAATATTTAGACAAGTTTGTTGTCGTCTTCATTGATGGCATTCTTGTCTTCTCAAAGACAGAAGAAGAGCACGAGGAACACTTGAGGATGGTCCTAGACAAGCTTCGAGAGCACCAAATGTACGCCAAGTTCAGCAAGTGCGAATTTTGGCTGCGTGTAGTTGGATTCTTGGGTCATATTTTGACCGAAGAAGGATTGTCGGTCGATCCCGCCAAGATTGAAGTCGTGACTGAATGGCAATCCCCAAGCAATGTGAAGGAAGTCAGAAGCTTCCTCGGACTCGCAGGATATTACTGAAAGTTCGTTGAAGGATTCTCAAGCATTGCCCGACCCATGACCCAGCTCTTGAAGAAGGACAAGACGTTTGAATGGACGCCGAAGTGCGAAGAAAGCTTCCAGGAGCTAAAGAAGAGATTGTCCACCGCCCCAGTTCTGGCCACACCTGCTATTCACAAAGAATTTGTGATATATTGTGATGCCTCACAAACCGGACTAGGAGGTGTTCTGATGCAAGAGGGCAAAGTTGTAGCTTACCTTTCAAGACAACTACGGCCTCATGAGGAGAACTATGCTACTCATGATCTTGAGTTAGCAGCAGTAGTTCATGCCCTGGAGACATGGTGACATTACCTCCTAGGGAAGCGGTGTGAGATATACACGGATCACAAAAGTCTGAAGTATATTTTCACTCAGAAGGAATTGAACATGAGGCAGAGAAGATGGCCAGAACTGATCAAGGATTATGACCTCAGTGTTCAATACCACCCTGGGAAGGCTAATGTGGTAGCAGATGCGTTAAGCAGAAAGGCTTGTTCCTTGAATGCTATGATTAAGGAAACGCTACCCGCCTTGTATGAAGAACTTGAAAGCTTCGGGTTGGAACTGGTTGCACCAGGATTCTTGGCCAACCTCGAAGTTAGGCCTACCCTGATGGATGATGTTAAGGAAGCTCAGAAGGGACACGAGAGTATTGAAGGCATCAAGAGGAAGATCAAGGAAGGCCCCAGGATTCTCAGAGGATGAGAAAGGAATTGTGTGGTTTAGGAATCGCATTTGCGTACCCAACAAGGTTGAGCTCAAGAACTTCATCTTGCAAGAAGCTCATGACACCCCGTATTCCATCCATCCTGGAGGGACCAAGATGTATCAATACCTGAAGGAAAGATTTTGGTGGCACTCGATGAAAAGAGAGATTGCCACCTATGTTGCAAAGTGTGATGTATGCCAAAGGGTCAAGGCTGATTATCAGCGACCTGCTAGATTGCTCCAACCACTCAAGGTTCTCAAGTGGAAATGGGATAAAGTCGAAATGGATTTCATCACTAGACTACCTAGGTCAAACAAGGGACATGACTCCATCTGGGTCATAGTCGACCATTTGACCAAAGTAGCCCATTTCATTCCTGTTAAGACTACCTATGATGGCAACCGGCTGGCAACTCTATACATCAACAGAATCGTAAGCCTTCATGGTGTTCCAAGGAGATTGTGTCAGATCGAGGAACCCAGTTTACCTCAAGGTTCTAGAAGAAGTTCCAAGAGGCCATGGGAACCAAGTTGTCCTTTAGCACTACTTTCCATCCACAGAACGGAGGTCAGACGGAACGAGTGAATCAGATACTCGAAGACATGCTCCGAGCCTGTGTCTTAGCATATGGAGCTAAGTGGGAAGATTGCCTACCCTTCACCGAGTTCTCCTACAACAACAGCTACCAGTCCAGTCTTCAGATGGCACCGTTTAAGGTGCTATATGGATGGAAGTGCCGCACTCCCCAAATTGGTCCAAGACCGGAGAAGGACTAGTCTTTGGGCCCGATATCCTCCATGAAGTGGAAGAGCAAGTCCAACTTGTTAGAGAGTGTTTGAAGACTGCCAAGTCAAGACAGAAGAGCTACGCCGACTCACGTCGTCGAGACATGACCTTCCGAGTTGGAGACCATGTCTATCTCCGGGTCACACATCTCAAGGGAACCCAGCACTTCCATGTCAAAGGAAAGCTCGCACCAAGATATATCGGCCCCTTTAAGATCACTGAACGGCAAGGAGAAGTGGCTTACCAGTTGGAACTGCCACCTGAACTATCTGATGTGCACAACGTATTCCACATGCCACAACTCCGGAAGTGTCTCCAAGTTCCAGACAAGCCTGATCTTTACAAGGACGTCGATCACCAAGACATTGACCTTCAGCCTAATTTGACCTACCGTGAGAGGCCCATCTGCATTTTGGATGAGGCTGAACGACGCACTCGAAGCCGCACCATCAAGTATTTCAAGGTCCAGTGGAGCAACCACACTGAAGCAGAAGCAACCTGGGAACGTGAAGACTACCTTAGATCCGAGTTTCCCGATCTCTTTTAAAGCCTAGTTTAGGAACCTCGGGGACGAGATTGTTGTCAGGGGGGTAGGTCTGTCACACTCTGCATTTTGTAATATGTCATTTGCATTAATAAATCATGAAAATTTGGACCAACAAAAACTTTTGCATTATTTGGCTTTTATTTTGGAGTTGGTTTTCTCTGTGTGGTTTTTCAAGTGCTCTCTAAAGTCAACTACTCCACCTTATGTACTTCATCTCCCTGCCCAAACTTCTGCCCAATGATCATGCCATGTGTTAGTGCAATGTAGTCTTTTCTTACAAAAATAATTTGGCCAAATAGTATTTTGAGAAATTAGTTTTCCAAAAACCCCTGAATTGAGGTTTGCACTACAAGTACTTGATTCGGGGTATGAAAACTATTTCAGAGTATATTTGAAACCTATTAGATATAGGACTCCCATAAACCACAAAAATATACTTTTAAAAGTAATTTCCCTATTTTATTGAAAGGCTTTTTCTTTAGGACGGAAATGGTCTTTAAAAGGTTAAAATTATTTAAAAGCTTCAAAAATATTTGAGAAAAATCAGGGAAACGCAGTGGACATATATTTTCCATATATAAGAGTTTCAACACATGGTCATGTTCAAACTATTGGACAAAACCTCCCAAAACCATTTCTGCCCATTTCAAGGATTTGAAATATTTCTAAAGGAAATATTTTCATAAAAATCCAAGGAAAATCTAGAAAGTCACGAATGCATATTGTGATCACCTTGCAAAGCCTCATCTCAATTAAGGTCATTTTGGTTCACCAAAATGACCCAAAACCCTCTCTGACCAGAATCAAATTTGAACAACTTTGTACTACCAACTTTCTCTCTTTGACCCCAACTTTTGTGAGCATGTTCACATGACCAAATGAGGCCACCGCACCAAGTGGTGCATCAAGGGGAAGTGATTTGCTCAACTAGATCTACACAAGTTCATTTCTGCTAATTTCTAGGGTTTACAAAAGTTGCATTGGCAACTTTTTCCAAATGAGCTCAAAATTGGTGGAAGGCCCTAATTATATGTGCCATTTCACCCTATGGAGTCTGAGGACAAATGGAGAGCATCTACTTGGCCAAACCAATATCAAACACCTTCTGCCACTTTACGAAAATGCCATTTTGACCTCTTCCACTAATCTCCATGGGCTCAACTTTGTACCACAGCTGCTCCTGACCCTCTTCTACCTCCAGTAACTTTCCCCTGGTCATTGCACAATGATTGAGGGGTGAAACACCCCCATTTACCTCCTTGGACAGCAGCTTTTCTCTCTCCCTCAACCTCCCTCCTTACTCCAGTGGCCACCCAGGGCATCCAAAGCCCCTCCCCCTTTCTTTACTACACCCTAGAGCCACTAGATATATTTGGCCGCTCCCACCTGGCCTAAAATAATTGCCGTGCCAGCCGTTTGCACACTGTGGAGCGTGCTACAGTGTGCTCTGGCACTGAAGCCGCCCACGGCAGAGCGCTTCCGGCCACCTCGGCTCTCCCTCTCACGCCCGACGATGCTCCTCGTCGTCTGCGTCACGCCACAGCCTGGTCCCCCTACTCCTTCTCCCTCCTCTCGCCCTAGCTCGCACGCGCGACGACCGCTCGAGCGCACCAGTGAGCGTGCTCACACGCGCGGCGCCTCTGACCCCCTGCTCCCTCTCTCTTCACTCCTCTAGTCCTAAACCAACCCCACGAGCACCCTAGACACCTCTTTGCGAGCCCCCGTGACCCGTAGCAACCGCAACAGGCTCGCCGGCGCACGGGTGCTTGGTGGACCGTCGCCCGCCTATTTAAGGGCCTCCCCGAGCCCCCCTCTTGTCACCACTTGCTCTCTCACTCCCATAATCATCCCCCTACACCCCCAGTTCCTTTCCAGAGCCGCCCGAGCTCGAACTCCGCCCCTTCAGCTCGCCGGAGTTCATGAGGTACAGGCCGTCCCCGCCTCTCCTTCCTCTCAATCTGGAACCCCTACAGCTCGATGATCCATTCCCCCTTATTTCCCCTCTCTGTAGTTGCCGGAATGGCTGGAACTGCCGCCGCCCGAAGCCCTCCGCCGCATGACCTCGTCGCCGGTGAACCAGGCCACCCCGACGACTGGTTCCACCTCCACCCGAACGGCGACATCACGCTGAGTCCGTCCCTGCCATTGCCCAACCTCGTCGTGCCCTGCATCGTCGCCAGTAAGCCTCGCCGCCGTCAGACGAGGGTTAACAACGACCCTGACAAGGGGCCCCGCTCGTCAGCCTCGCTATCCTCTCCCTCTCCCGCGCCCTCTCTCACTGACGCCGGCCCCCGCCCTTTAGGTTTAAAAACCTGGCGCGCGCGCACATCGGCTCGGCTGGGCCGCCTCGCCGGCTGGGCCACTGCCCTATGGCCGTTTTGGCCCAACAAGCATAGTGCCCCTTTTCCCTTTTTCTTTATGGTAAATTCCCAAAAAATCCACAGAGATGAATATTTGTCCAAATAAATTAATTCCAACTCCTAAATTCCTGAAATATTACAACCTATTTAATGGTGCAACTTCCATTCAAATCCAACAACCTTTTCTTCAATGTAAATATTTAAATGTGATTTTAAGCATTTAAATATACCTCTGTAAATCCTTAGCACCTTTTCCACAACTCCAAACTTGAAACTAAGAATTTTCCCCTTCTTATTTTCACCCTAGTATTTAACAAAAATGAGTTGAAATTTTTCTGAGCACTTTGGTTTCTGTTTTATTATTGCCTTATTTTTCTCGTTATTATTTTGCGACGATAGATTGCATTGTTGACGAAGGAGTTCGACCAGAAGACTTTGAAGACCCAGAAGACTTTGCTGAGCCAGGCAAGCAGCCCTTTGACCATGTCTAAGAAACCCTTTTTGTGCATGTCATATGGCACTTTTATTGCTTGCATCGAAGTCATAATAATGTGGTGACTACTTGAGGTGGTTTGCCTCCGTTGCTTTTCTCGTTGAAACTTGCATGATGCATGACCCTACCTTTCTATGAGGGTTATGCGAGTGGGTGTAGTTAGGATGCTAAGTAGCTCCTACGCAAATGGGATGGGTATATGCATGGTGAAGGAAACCAAGTTGTTTTCAAAGACTTTCAAAAACCCCGTCGGGTGCCACTAATGCCCGAGGGAGATGGTGAGCTAGGTTACCACTTGATAAAGAACTGGTGTACCAGAGCAAGTTGTGTGGGAGTGATTTCGAAAATGGATTAGATTTAAGATTTGTCGGTTGTCCCAACTTTACATGCGCAACTACTATACCCTTATATGGGAAAGGCCATATTGATTACCTAGGCCAATACTAGCTTGGAGCCCGCATTTCTAGTGACGGGAGAGTCGTTGTTGTGCTATCTCAGGACGGGGTCATGCCAAGTAGGGCGGCCGTGACTGCTTTTACAGGGCACCGGACACACCGTTGGTACCCCGTGCCAGTGGTATGTGATAATATGGGAGCGAGGCTCCACAATTTTAAGATGTGAAATATTGGGCGCGTGGGTTACTACCAATGGAGTGGACTCTATGTTAGTGTCGACTAGGGAAAGATAGTGATCGGGTGCTTACCCCGGGTACTTGAGGTACCGCGGGTCGTGGATGACACAGAAGTTCCCTGGACCTTGTGGGTAAAGTGTGCAACCTTTGTAGAGTGTAAAACTATTTGAATAGCCATGTCCACGGTCAAGGACAGTTGGGTGGTGCTGCTTAAACTATGTCTATAGTTTTACAAACCGCGTGTGTGTGTTGATGAAACTAATTGGGTTAAGTCAGATGACTTGACGCAATGATCAAGTTGGATTGGTGTCCAACTCTGTTCATGTTGATATTTGTAACTTGTTCATACGGATATCTGTACTCTCATGATGCATACTTTACAGGTTGATAGATCATGTCATTGCACTCAAAACTAGGTTTCTGCAAACTACCTACTTAGTGCTATATCATTGCATTATTGTGCCCTAATCCAATCATGGGTTGCTTGTGAGTACATTCAAAGTACTCATTGGCTTGCCAGTAGTTATTTAATTGGCCTGGCATGGAAGAATAGGAGTTCGAAGAAGAGTTCTTTGGAGACGAACATGCGAACTAGGACGTTTCCCAGTCAGAATGCATGTAGGGTTAAGGAAGATGGCATGGGTTCTACTTATCGATGAAGATTTCCGCTGCTTAAGTTTATTTGGTATTCAGCCCTTGTGGCTTTACCTATGTAAGACTTGACCATAATGGTCATAATTTGTGTAAGACGGTATGTATGGATGTAAGACTCTTGTTATTTAGCTTATGTGTGTTCAGTGAGCATTGATCTCTGGGATCACCGTACACGTGCATTCGGTGATCACGACTCATGAGTTGGGGTCCCCACAATACGTGTTCTTGGCCTGCGCGTCATACGCATGGATTGTGTCCGCACTAGAGGGTGCGCACGAGGAGATGAGATGATATCAGTTTGGCACAGTATAATCCTCAGTTCAGACTTCGAGCTCCAGCTCGACTGGAAAATGGGACGCAAGAAATGCCCTCATTAGCAGCCCGGCACGGCGGTGGTTTCCTTGCCTAAGGAAATCAGGCGTGGGGTACGGTGTTCCATTTACGTATTCATATTTCAGTGTAATTAGCATCCATGTTCTTAATTCTTATTTCTCCATTTACAAATAGTTTTAGGGAATAACTAAATACTACTGATTTTGAAACAAATAAAATTATTTAAACTAAGACCAAGTGTAGCTTGATTCTCCTTTTAGTTTCTAACAGAGCAAGGAATTAGTTTTGTATGTAAAAGCAGAATAATCAGACTTGTAGAACCATACACAACATAGAAATAATAACCATACATTTATAACCTGGGGAAAATAACCATTCATTTAGTTTTGTACTTCTATCACTTTACTCGCTCACAATTTATTTTAGCCGTAAACAAGTTTTCTAGGTTTCTAACCGAGCTGACATGGTGATTCTTTATATAATGCTTTCTACTTCTAAAGAAGGGGATTTCTTAGGCCCTTTCAGTCGTTGTCGGGGATATACCCTACACCCGGCCAGACTTGGCGACTCACTAATGACCCGCCCTGACTTGGCGACTCACGAAGTGACCCGCCCGGATCTCTCGACTCATTGAAGACCCGGCTAGGCCTAGTCACTTATTGGTAACCTAGCAGTCGGGTCAGAGGAGCGACAAGACCCTTTGGCCCAGAAGGCAGCTCAAGGGAAGGCCGACTTATGTTCTTGTGGGCCGACTTAAGATGAAAGCATAAGGAATATTCTCCTACAAAGGAAGCAAGACTAGGAGTCCACTTGCAATAGAGTAATCCTAATCCTACTAGGACTAGTCATGTAACCCACCCCTTCAACTTATATAAGGAGGGGCAGGGCACCCCAAGAGGGATAGGTTTTCACAAGTTAGGGTTAGACAGACAAGTCTATAGCTCTTGAGATAGAGCACCCTTGTAACCGTGATCATCATCATCAATATCAATGAAGAAGGATGTAGGCTTTTACCTCCACTGTGAGGGGCCGGACCTAGGTAAAACCTCGCGTCTCTCGATTTCGACAAACTCCTTCAAGCTACTACATAGATGCGTTGGCCTTACGACTAAGTCCGGACACTAAGGACATCTGTCTTGACAATTTCATGACAGTTGGCGCCCACCGTGGGGCCTGCGCACGGTGGTGCTGAGTTCTTGGATGGATTTCTCTCACGGATTGAGAAGTTTGCAATTTTTCCAATGAAGAAGAGCTAGTTTGAAAGGATCTACCTCATAAGTTAGGGTTTCGTCGTAAGCGCCGCCGCACACGTTTGTGGTGATCCATCCAAGGATGAATCGATATCTGCTACGGCCGAGACTGTCGTTTTCTCCAGAAACCTATTTCGCCAGTGCTGGTACACTGAGGCATGAGCCACAAGTTGTTCTTCGACGAGATCAAGACCAAATTATTTCCGACCATGTACATCTACCTGGAAATCTGCTTGCTGTCAATTCCGAGGTTGGAGGACCGGCGAGTGTCCGCTGCGGCATAAAAAAGGAAAAAAAGGGGGAAGACCATGACCCGCAAAAGGACGTGGACATGGGTACGGTTTCGGCCCTATCTAGAGTCGCCCACGCCTCTCCCTCCTACGGCAGCTCGGCCACAAGCCGGCCTCGCCGGCCGCCGCTGTTCGCCTTCGACACCTCCGTCTCCGCCGCCTTAGCAGTAGCGGGCTGAGCCGCCGCCTGCCACGACTCGCCTGTACTGCCGCCTCGCTCTCCATGGCCCTGCCTGCGCTCCGCCGCGGCCGGCTCCGCGTCGCTGCTGCTCCGGGCCAGGTTCCGCCTCGCGCGCCCTGCACTACATCATGCTTCATCACGCCCGCATCGTTTCAGCCGATTTGGCGCGTTCTGCTCCGCTTGCTGGCCTCCCCATCGCCATCGGGTCGGCGTGTACCCCAGCACTGCCCACTAGCTCGCACGCACGCCCTCTTCGCTAGCGCCGCCGCTGGAGAACCTCCCTACGCTGTGAGCCGCCAAGGCTCCTATTTCAAGCTGGGCCGCCAGGTCACCGCCGACATCGTGCTTTTGCCTCTACCTCGTGAGCCGTAGCCTCCATCGCCGGCTGTTTTTGTCGCTGTGCCTGCGAGCTCCCCCTCTCTATGTGCTTAAAATCTTGAAGTTTTGCTTGTTTTACCTTCCTATGCTAGTTGATTCTTGTTCCCATAAGTTCTTTGCTCACAAAATCCCTAGGCATAGGAAGTGGGTTAGGTTTAAATGTGCTAGTCATATTCTCCATGATGCTCTCTTTATGTTTCAATTCTTATCTTTTATGTGAGCATCATTGAAATCATCATGCCTAGCTAAAAGGCATTAAAGAAAAGCGCTTGTTGGGAGACAACCCAAAATTTACCCTTACTGTTTTTGTGTGTTCACATGATTAAGTTACTGTAGTAATCATGTAGTATAGATTTTTTTTTCAATAAAGTGTCAAGTAAGACCTTTGGGAAGACTTGGGTGAAAGTTAATGTGATCTTGCTGTAATAAACAGAAACTTTGCGCTCACGAGATTAGCTGTCATTATTTACAGAAGAGTGAGTTTGAGTTGCTTCTTTTTTCAGAAGATTAATAGACAAATTCCTCACGTCCACCAATTTATTTCATAATTTGTGGAGTAGCAGAAGTATGGTTGCTGTTCAGATCATTACAGACTGTTCTGTTTCTGACAGATTCTGTTTTCATTGCATAGTTTGCTTGTTTTCTAGTTTCTATGGCTTATATTTCTCAATATAAATTGTAGAAATGATATGGTACAGTAGGCATTGTGTGAGAACAATTATGAACCTTGTCTTTGACATTACCAAGGTGCATGGTTTACTCTTTATCATACTAACCTATCTCATGAAGTTCCGTTAAGTTTTGTGTGATTGAATTTTTCAAGCTTTGGGTGAGATGTTGATATGAGGAGAATAAGGAGTGGAAAGACTCTAAGCTTGGGAATGCCCAAGGTAATATTCAAGGAATACTCAAGCTCCTAAGCTTGGGGATGCCCCAGAAGGCATCCCCCCTTTCGTCTTCAAAACTATCGGTATACCTTACTCGGAGCTATATGTTTATTCGTCACATGATATGTGTTTTGCTTGGAGCGTATTTTCAATTTTACTTACTGTTTGAATAAAATCATTGGATCTGAAATCTTGAATGAAAAAGAATCCTCCAATTGCTAGTTAATTATTTGACTACTCAATGTTCTTCACTTATATATTTTTGGAGTAGTTTGTTGTTTACTCACGTGCTTCACATATATCCTATGAGTAAATGGTTGAATGAATTGAATATCATAAATCTTAATTTAAATATGTTTCATATGCTTATACCATGGGGAGTAATTACTTCACACATAATAAGTATAAGTGGTAAATTTATTGAAAGTTAGCAAACGCAGAATTGGTCACTTGAACAATTCATGAAAGAATATTAAAGGAAGAGAGATTTCACATATAAATATACTATCTTGGACATCTTTTGTAATTGTGAGCACTCATTAAAATATGACATGCTAAAAGGTTGATGTGGGACAAGGAAGACAACTTAATGGGTTATGTTTTCCTATATCTGAAATGCTATATTTTCTTGGATCATCCAACATGTTGAGCTTGCCTTTCCTCCTCATGCTAGCCAAATTCTTTGCACCAAGTAGAGATACTACTTGTGCTTCTAAATATCCTTAAACCCAATTTTGCCATGAGAGTCCACAATATCTACCTATGGATTGAGTAAGATCCTTCAAGTAAGTTGTTATTGCTGCAAGGAATAAAAATTGCTCTCTAAATATGTATGATATATTAGTGTGGAGAAAATAAGCTTTATATGAGCTTGTGATATGGAAGAAATAAAAGCGACAGACTGCATAATAAATGTCCCTATCACAAGTGGCAATATAAGGTGACGTTCTTTTGCATTAAGATTTTGTGCATACAACGATAAAAGCGCATGACAACCTCTGCTTCCCTCTGCGATGGGTCTATCTTTTACTTTTACCTTCTACCCTTATACAAGAGTCATGGTGATTTTCACCTTTCCTTTTTTAGACTTTTTCCTTTGGCAAGCACTTTGTGTTGGAGCGATCCGGATATATATATCCACTTGGATGTAGGTTTTCATAAAGTATTATTGTTGACATTACCCTTGAGGTAAAAGGTTAGGAGGCGAAACTATAAGCCCCTATCTTTCTCTGTGCCTGATTAAAACTTTGAACCCATAAATATCACGTGAGTGTTAGCAATTCTGAAAGATTAAATGAAAGTTGAGTATGTGGATGATAACCCACAAGTATAGGGGATCGCAACAGTTTTCAAGGGTGGAGTATTGAACCCAAATTTATTGATTCGACACAAGGGGAGCCAAAGAATATTCTTAAGTATTAACCGTTGAGCTGCCAATTCAACCGGACCTGGAAGACTTAATATCTGCAGCAAAGTATTTAGTAGCAAAGTAATATGATATTAGTGGTAACACTAGGAAAAGTAACAGTACAGTTTTGTAGTGATTGTAACAGTGGCAACAGAAAATTAACTAAGCAAAGAACAAAATGTGAAAAGCTCGTAGGCATTGGATTAGTGATGGATAATTATGTCGGATGCGATTCCTCATGCAACAGTTATAACATAGGGTGACACAGAACTAGCTCCTGTTCATCAATGTAATGTAGGCATGTATTCCAAATATAGTCATATGTGCTTATGGAAAAGAACTTGCATGACATATTTTGTCCTACCCTCCCGTGGCAGCGGGGTACTATTGGAAACTAAGGGATATTAAGGTGTAACATCCCAAATTTTCAATTTGGAATGTTATACATCAGATCATCATGCATATCATATTTTATTTTGCTTTTGGTTTTGATCCTAGAAAATCCTAAGAAACTCAAGGACCCACGGAGAGAGTTGGGGATTTCGTTATTTACATATTTGAGTTTTCTCAAATTGTGTAAACAGGATCATTTGATTTTATTTATTTTATCATCAATTATTTCTATTACAAAAATATGAGAGAGGGAATAAAATGACTTTCCCAAAATATAGAGATATTGAGGATTTAATAAAAAAATCAAATAAGTTTTATTTCGGAGTTTTTCGGTATTTTATTTATGCGCGTTTTTCAAAATTTAGTTTAGGGCCCAAATAAATGTTCACTTTATCGGGCTTGATTTTAGAAGCCCGGGAAAATTTATTTCGTGATTTTTGGAGTCCGTTTAGTAGTTCTTTTTATTTTTCTTCCGAGCGGAATTATTAAAAAAAACAGCGGAACCGACTATGGGCCGTACTCGGCCAGGACACCGCTGGCCGGGGCCTTTATAAGCCGGGGCAAGCTAGCCCAAAGGCCAGCCGCCCCGAAACCCTAACCCTAGCCGAGCCCTGCCCCGCCGCCGCCGCCGCTGCCGCCGGCCGCCGACGCCGCCCCACCGCCGATCCGCCGAAGCCGCGCGCCGCCCAAGGTTCGCCGCCCTCGAAATCCGTGCTGTTATAAAAAAATTCCGTTCGTCGTTTTTCTTTTCCGTCGGATTTTTCCGCGGTTATTTTCTGATCGCGATATCTGATCCGATTTTCGTTTTAGTATAACTTTTCGCTCGTTTATCGGAATCAGGCGATTCAAGCGCCTGGAGTTTCGTCTCGAAACCCTCTTTCCGAATAATCAACTTAAACAAGTTTTTGCTACTGTAAAATTTGACTTAGATCCAGATTACTAGAACGAAGTTGTTTTCTTTCGCCGTTTGATTTCTTTTGCTTCGTTCGATTTGATTCTTTTTGCAAACCAGGGTTCTTAAGTTGAACTTTCTGGTTAGATCTTCTATGTGAGTTTTACCCGTGCATTAGATGAGTACTTATTGTATGCTTGTTTGTTTGTCTGCGATAGAATACCCGGAGTGTGCTGCCTGTTACTTTGAATCTCTAGGTTTCGCGGATCATCAGCAAGGCAAGTAACACTTTGATCATACCTTTTTCTACAACCTAGTTTTATTGCATTAGATCAATCCTCACACATTGCATGATTAGGATCTAATTTAATTGTGGGATGGGGAGTAGATGAGGTAGTACCCATTACCTGTTTATTTATGAAACCTTTGGGAGTTACTTCTACGTTTGCTTATTATGCCATGCTATGCTAGTAGACGTGGATTGGGTGAGTGATATCCATGACAGATGTGAGATTGATAATTAATGGTTTATCTAAGGTGGCAACTTAAACACACATCTGGGTGGATTGAGGCACCTGGTTTCCAGGACTTGCCTGTTTTTCTTTTGGACCGCCACCCAGGCTCAAAGGGATCATGAGATTATTCATACTAGAAACTTCCGTGTGTAGCCACAAGCCATTATGGGCTCTGGCATAGTTGATTAAGTTGTGCGAACTCTTACAGTGGTAGACTAGCAGATGTAGGGGATGTAGGTGGTACGGTCTACCCGATCGTAAGGTGCTAGCGCTTCTGAAAGACTATGTCTCGGTCATCCGTTTCTCAAACACCATGTAGTGCGAGAAAACAAACGGAGGCGATCGAGTCTTGTGGGGAAAAGTGCGCAAACCTCTGCAGACTGTAATAAACTAATCATGGTTAGCCGTGTCCCCGGTTATGGACATCTTGAGTATCTAGTACCTGAATTTTCATGTGAATCTCAACATGTTACTCTAAAGTTAATTTTTGTTGGGTTAATGATGCTTAATTGGGATTGAGAATGCTGTCAACCATTCTCAATGTTTAATAACCACCATGATAGTAATTAAATTTATTCCTTTGAAGTAGGGAAAAATTGGCTTTATGCAAAAACTGTAACCATAGAGCTTTCCACCAGCCAAATATGCATATAGTATAGCTGTTGCATTCCATTACTCTCTATGTGTTACCTTGCCAGCATAGTCCATGTGCTGACCCGTTTTCGGGCTGCAACGTTAATGTTGCAGACTTTTCAGACGACGATTAAGGAGTTTCAGGTCGTGGTTCTATACTCAGTGATGCCGTTGGAGTTGATGGACTCACCTATGTTCCAAGCCTTCCGCTATTATCGTTATTAGATGGCCTTAAGCCATATTTATTGTAATAAGTTCTCTTTTGAGACATTTGATGTAATAAGTGTGTGATTGCTACTCTACTATAAATCCTTCGAGTACTGTGTGGTGTCAGCTTTACTGATCCAGGGATGACACCGGAGCACAGAGATCACACTGTTTGAGGTCTGGTCGCTACATAAGGCCTCCTTTTAATAGAGTACCGGACCAAAGCATTAACACTTAGTGAATACATGAACTCCTCAAACTACGGTCATCACCGGTAAGTATCCGATTATTGTCACTTCGGGGTTAACGGATTATAACACATAATAGGTGACTATAGACTTGCAAGATAGGATCAAGAACACACATACATTCATGAAAACATAATAGGTTCAGATCTGAAATCATGGCACTCGGGCCCTAGTGACAAGCATTAAGCATAGAAAGTCATAGCAACATCAATCTCAGAACATAATAGATACTAGGGATCAAACCCTAACAAAACTAACTCGATTACATGATAAATCTCATCCAACCCATCACCGACCAGCAAGCCTATGATGGAATTACTCACACACGGCGGTGAGCATCATGAAATTGGTGATGGAGGAAGGGTGATGATGACGATGGCGACGGATTCCCCTCCCCGGAGCCCCGAACGGACTCCAGAACAGCCCTCCCGGGAGAGATTAGGGCTTGGCGGCGGCCCCGTATCGTAAAACGCGATGAATCCTTCTCTCTGATTTCTTTCTCCCCGAACGTGAATATATAGAGTTGGAGTTGAGGTCGGTGGAGCACCAGAGGCCCCACGAGGCAGGGGCGCGCCCCCACCCTCGTGGACAGGGTGTGGGCCCCATGGCCTTGATTCTTTCGCCAGTATTTTTTATATATTCCAAAAATATTCTCCGTTGGTTTTCAGGTCATTCCGAGAAATTTTATTTCTGCACAAAAATGACACCATGGCAATTCTGCTGAAAACAGCGTCATTCCGGGTTAGTTCCATTCAAATAATGCAAGTTAGAGTCCAAAACAAGGGCAAAAGTGTTTGGAAAAGTAGATACGATGGAGACGTATCAACTCCCCCAAGCTTAAACCTTTGCTTGTCCTCAAGCAATTCAGTTGACAAACTGAAAGTGATAAAGAAGAACTTTTACAAACTCTGTTTGGTCTTGTTGTAAATATGTAAAGACATCATTCAAGTTTTCAGCCAAGATTGTGAACTAACCATACTCACAATCACATTTAGGTCTCATGTTTACTCATATCAATGGCATAATCAACTAGCGAGCAATAATAGTAAATCTCGGATGACAACACTTTCTCAAAACAATCATAATATGATATAACAAGATGGTATCTCGCTAGCCCTTTCTGAGACTGCAAAACATAAATGCAGAGCACCTTTGAAGATCAAGGGCTGACTGGAAAATGTAATTAATGGTAAAAGAGATCCAGTCACAGTCATACTCAATGTAAACTAATAATAATACATGCAAATGACAGCGGTGCTCTCCAACTGGCGCTTTTTAATAAGAGGATGTTGACTCAACATAAAAGTAAATAGATAGGCCCTTCTTGGAGGGAAGCAGGGATTTGTAGAGGTGCCAGAGCTCGATTTTGAAATAGAGATGAATAATATTTTGAGCGGTATATTTTCATTGTCAACATAAAAACCGAGAGATCTTGATATCTTCCATGCTACACACATTATAGGCGGTTCCCAAACAGAATGGTAAAGTTTATACTCACCCCCCCACCAACAAGCATCAATCCATGGCTTGCCTGAAACAACGGGTCCTCCAACTAACAACAATCCTGGGGGAGTTTTGTTTGCAATTATTATGATTTGATTTGACCATGGGACTGGGCATCCCGGTGACCAACCATTTTCTTGTGAGTGAGGAGCGGAGTCCACTCCTCTTGAGAATAACCCGCCTAGCATGGAAGATATAGACAGCCCTAGTTGGTACATGAGCTATTGGAGCATACAAAATAGAATTTCATTTGAAGGTTTAGAGCTTGACACATACGAATTTACTTGGAATGGCAGGTAGATACCGCATATAGGAAGATATGGTGGACTCATATGGAATAACTTTTGGGGTTTATGGAGTTGGATGCACAAGCGGTATTCCCGCTTAGTAGAAGTGAAGGCTAGAAAGAGATTGGGAAGCGACCAGCTAGAGAGCGACAACAGTCATGAACATGCATTAGAATTAATCAACACTGAATGCAAGCATGAGTAGGATATAATTCACCATGAACATAAATATCGTGGAGGCTATGTTTATTTTGTTTCAACTACATGCGTGAACATGTGCCAAGTCAAGCCAGTCGAATCGTTCAAAGGAGGATACCACCCTATCATACCACATCACAACTATTTTAATAGCATGTTGGCATGCAAGGTAAACCATTATAAACTTCGAGCAAATCAAGCATGGCATGAGCAACTATAATCTCTAATTTTCATTGCAAACATGTTTAATTCATAATAGGTTGAATCAAGAATGATGAACTAATCATATTTGAAAAAACAAGAGAGGTCGAGTTCATACCAGCTTCTCTCATCTCAATCAATTCATCATATATCGTCATTATTGCCTTTTACTTGCACAATCGAATAGTGTGGATAATAATAATAGTGCATGTGCATTGGACTAAGCTGGAATCTGCAAGCATTCAATTTAAGGGAGAAGACAAGGTAATATGGGCTCTCTATTAGATCAACAATAATGCATAAAAGAGCCTCTCAACATTTTCATTATGGTCTTCTCCTCTCGACCCCCAAAGAAAAGAAAAGAAACAAAACTATTTACATGGGAAAGCTCCCAACAAGCAAAAGAAGAACAAGAAAACTTTTTGGGTTTTCTTTTTAATTACTACTACTACATGCATGGAAAGTAAACTAGCTAAAAGCTACAACTAATTTTTTTGGTTTTCTTAAGGTTTTTCAAACACACAAGAAGAAAGCTTAAAAATAAATTAAACTAGCATGGATGATACAATGAAAAAGTATGAGCACCGACAACTGGCATGAGTGTGTGAACATGAATGTAATGTTGATGAGAAATACATACTCCCCCAAGCTTAGGCTTTTGTCCTAAGTTGGTATATGCCAACAGATCAAAACTTCCTTGTCGGGTGTACTGAGGAGGGTCCTCGGGGTGCCACTGGTTGGCGATCTCCTCCGGATCCCACTGATAAACAGACTCACGGTGAGGATCAAATAGTGGCTCCGTCTCTGGAGCTGATGTCAGGCTCTGGTATGCCTGAACGGCCTCTGGCAGAACAACGTACGTGCCTGAAAATATGTTAAACATAGAGGGAGCAGGCAAGGTAATAGTCTCAAAGTAGTTCTTATCAAATATCAGTCTATAGTTAGGCATCTTCTTCTTATTCTTAACAATAGAATCATGTGCTACCATACTCTTATAGTCTAGAAAAATAGGAGGCAGCAACTTTTCCTCTTTCTCATAATGCCTAATAGGTATGTTAAAGTGTGCAGCAAGGCGCGAAGCAAAGATGCCTCCAAAGATGGGACCCTTTGTATGGTTCGGATTTAACTGCTTAGCAACAATAGCGCCTAAACTAAAAGTGGTATCACGAAACAAAGCATGGCGGAAAAAAAATTCTGGGGCACTAAGGTTTCCACAGTTCACGTGACCAATTAAGAATCTACAAGCAAATATTGCAAAGTAACGTAGAACAGGAAAATGTATGCTAGTAATTCTTGCATCAGAAACCTTCCTCGTCTCCCCTATAGCGATCATATCAATAAACCCTTCCACATCATCACTATGTGGTTCCTGTATGCTGCCATCGAAGGGCAACTTGCAAACCCCACAGAAGTTGTAAAGTGACATCTCCTTATACTCATCATACAAATAAAAGTCCATAGAAGGTGGCGACCTCCTAGCATGGAAATTAAAATTTTGCACCAAAATATTAGTGAGTAGGAGATACTGTTCGAGCTGGTCGTGGAGGAAGTTGGTGAGGCCTGCATTCTCAGCCAAATAATAAAAATATTCATCAATCCCGGTTTCTCTCAAGAACTCATCAAAAGGCCATTCACACGGCCGAACCTCCGTAGTACGAGGGAGATTATACATGGGCTTCTTATTCTCTTCACTTTGCTTATCCTTCGAGCTTCGGCTCAATGAGACCCTCAACAATCTCTTCATCATTTCTTGTGAAAAATTTCTGAAAATTTTTAGTAACTTGAAATAAAAGTGAACCAAACTCAACAAGATTGATAGCAACTACTCCTACAAGTGCCTAGAGGCTATATCATGCATTAAAACTACTTTTGACCACATAAATTTGACATGCAAGCTCAAGAACAGGGTCACCTATGAAGCAAAAATTTGCAATAAATAAAGCACTAGAACAAAAACTAATTGGACCATTGGAGGAGTCACATACCGAAGAACAATCCCCCAAAGTAGTTTTGTGAATGGAGCTTTGAGCAAGGAGATCGAAAATGGCACCAAGATGAGCTAAAACTCGGGTTTGAGATGGTGGATGATTTTTTCTAGAGGAAGACGAAGTGTGTGGGTGCAAGAATAAGTGGAGGGGACCCACATGGGGTCCACGAGGCAGGGGGGCGCCCAGGGGGTAGGGCGCGCCCTCCACCCTCGTGGGCACATGGTGGGTCCCCCTGGTGTGTTCTTAGTGCCAATAATTCTTAAATATTTTTGAAAAAATCATATTAAATTCTCAGGGCATTTGGAGAACTTTTATTTTTGGGGTATTTTTTTATTGCAATGATAATTCAGAAGACAGCCAGAAAATACTATTTTGGTTTTATTTAAACTAAATAATAGAAAGTAAAAGGAGGGTACAGAAGGTTGTGCTTTCTAACTTCATCCATCTCATGCTCATCAAAAGGAATCCACTAACAAGGTTGATCATGTCTTGTTAACAAACTCATTCCAAATTGCATGAAACCGGAGAAATTTCGAATAACACTAGGTTAGCTCAACTGGGATATGCACATCCCCAATAATAATAATATCATATTTCTTCTTGACAGTAGGAAGAGGAAATTCAAAACCTCCAATAATAATTGTTGAAATTTTTCCAATAGAATTGATACTATGGACTTGAGGTTGTTTCCTTGGAACATATGCTCATTACCATTAACATGAAAAGTGACATTGCCTTTGTTGCAATCAATAACATCCCCTGTAGTATTCAAAAAGGGTCTACCAAGGATAATGGACATACTATCATCCTCGGGAATATCAAGAATAACAAATTACATTAAAACGGTAACGTTTGCAACCACAACAGGCACATCCTCACAAATACCGACAGGTATAGCAGTTGATTTATCAGCCATTTGCAAAGATATTTCAGTAGGTGTCAACTTATTCAAATCAAGTCTACGATATAAAGAGAAAGGAATAACACTAACACCGGCTCCAAGATCACATAAAGCAGTGTTAACATAGTTTCTCTTAATGGAGCATGGTATAGTTGGTACTCCTGGATCTCCAAGTTTCTTCGGTATTCCACCCTTAAAAGTATAATTAGCAAGCATGGTGGAAATTTCAGCTTCTGATATCTTTCTTTTATTAGTAACAATATCTTTCATGTACTTAGCATAAGGGTTCATTTTAAGCATATCAGTCAAACGCATACGCAAAAAGATAGGTCTAATCATTTCAGCAAAGTGCTCAAAATCCTCCTCATCCTTTTTCTTGGATGGTTAAGGAGGAAAAGGCATGGGTTTTTGAACCCATGGTTCCCTTTCTTTACCATTCTTCCTAGCAACAAAGTCTCTCTTATCATAACATTGATTCTTTGATTGTGGGTTATCAAGATCAACAGCTAGTTCAATATCTACATCATTATAATTGCTAGGTTGAGCATCAACATGAACATCATTATTAACATTATCACTAGGTTCATGTTCATTGCCAGATTGTGTTTCAGCACCAGAAATAGAAATATCATTGGGATTCTCAGGTGTGTCTACAACAGGTTTAGTAGAAGCATGCAAAGTCCTATCATTTTTCTTTTTCTTCTTCTTAGAAGAACTTGGTGCATCAACATTAGTTCTCTAGGAATCTTGCTCAATTCTCTTAGGGTGGCCCTCAGGATACAAAGGTTACTGAGTCATTTTACCCCCTCTAGTCATAACTCTAACAACATTATCATTTTTTTATTATTTAATTCATTGAGCAAATCATTCTAAGCCTTAAGTACTTGTTCTACTTGAGTGGTAACCATAGAAGCATGTTTACTAATAAGTTTAAGTTCACCTTTAATGCTAGACATATAATCACTCAAGTGTTCGATCATATAAGCATTGCGTTTCAATTTTCTACCAAATAAGCATTGAAGTTTTCTTGTTTAACAATAAAATTATCGAACTCATCTAAGCATTGGCTAGCAGACTTATAACAAGGAATATCACCTTCATCAAATCTATAGAGAGAATTCACCTTTAGTACCTGTGTCGGGTTATCAAGACCACGTATTTCTTCAATAGGTGGTAAATTCTTAACATCTTCAGCTTTAATACCCTTTTATTTCATAGATTTCTTTGCCTCTTGCATATCTTCAGGACTAAGAAATAGAATACCCCTTTTCTTCAGAGTTGTCTTAGGAGTTGGTTCAGGAAGTGTCCAATCATTTTCATTACTCAACATATTATTCAATAGCAATTCAGATTGATCAACAGTTCTTTTCCCTGAAAACACAACCAGCACAACTATCCAGGTGGTCTCTGGAAGCATCGGTTAGTCCGTTATAAAAGATATCAAGTATTTCATTTTTCTTGAGAGGATGATCAGGCAAAGCATTAAGTAATTGGAGAAGCATCCCCCAAGATTGTGGGAGACTCTCTTCTTCGATTTGCACAAAATTATATATTTCCCTTAAGGCAGCTTGTTTCTTATGAGAGGGGAAATATTTACCAGAGAAGTAATAAATCATATCCCGGGGACTACACACACAACCAGGATCAAGAGAATTAAACCATGTTTTAGCATCACCCTTTAATGAGAATGGAAATAACTTAAGAATAAAGTAATAACGAGTTTTCTCATCATTAGTGAACTGGGTGGCTATATCATTTAATTTAGTAAGATGTGCCACAACACTTTCAGATTCATAGCCATAAAAAGGATCAGATTCAACCAAAGTAATTAACTCAGGATTGACAGAGAAATCATAATCCTTATCAGAGATACAGATAGGTGAAGTAGCAAAAGTAGGGTCATATTTCATTCTAGCATTCAAAGATTTTTCATTAAGCTTAGCTAATAATTTCTTAAGATCATATCTATCATTGCAAGCTAAGAAGTCTCTAGCAGTTTCTTCATCCATAACATAGCCCTCGGGCACAACAGGCAATTCATATCTAGGGGGAGAATCTTCATCATCACTTTCATCAATATTATCAGTTTCAATAATTTTATTCTCTCTAGCCCTAGCAAGTTGCTCATTAAGAAATTCACCTAGTGGCATAGTATTATCAAGCATAGAAGTAGTTTCATCATAAGCATCATGGAAAGCAGAAGTGGCATCATCAATAACATGCAACATATCAGAATGAATAGTAGGAGTAGGTGTCGCAAGTTTACTCAAAACAGAACGTGAATCAAGTGCAGAGCTAGATGGCAGTTCCTTATCTCCCCTCGTAGTTGAGGGAAAAATCTTGGTTCTTTTATCTTTCAAGTTATTCATAGTGATCAGCAGATAGCAGACTAAGGCATAGCCTAGTGGTGGGAAGGGGCTGATGCCTTCCCACCCACCCAGGTTCAAGGCATGGTACTTGCAATTTGGGTTTGTTGCACCAATTATACTGTAAGGGGTTCCCTTACAGTCTTTCTGTCAAAAAAAAATAGTGATCAGCAAATATAAATACCAAGTGACTCAAAGAATAGAGCTATGCTCCCCGGGAACGGCGCCATAAAATAGTCTTGATAACCCACAAGTATAGGGGGTCGCAACAGTTTTTGAGGGTAGAGTATTCAACCCAAATTTATTGATTCGACACAAGGGGATCCAAAGAATATTCTCAAGTATTAACAGTTGAGTTATCAATTCTACCGCAGTTGGAAGACTTAATATCTGCAACAAAGTATTCAGTAGCAAAGTAATATGATAGTAGTGGTAACTGTAGCGACCCGACCCGAATGGATCAAGTCTCTGTGCTTAAGTGTCATCCCTGGATCGGTATGCTGACACACACAGTACTCGAGGATTTATAACAGAGGTAAATCACATGTATAAGTAACGTAAATACTATTACCTCAATCCAAAAAGCGGAAGTAACAAGGTTGTGGATTCCCATCAACACCAACGGCAAAGTTGAGTGTAGAAATCGTAACCCTAACGTATCACTTACTCGTCGTAAGATAATCCTGCAACATGAGACGTTGCAGCCACAAAGGGTCACATTGAATGTACTGGCAAATTCACACCATAGAGAGAGATGATGAACAATGGCTATCACTACATGCATATATGGCTGGTGGAAAAGCTCTATGGTTGTAAGGTTTTTGCGAAAAGCCAATTTGTCCCTACTTTAAAGGAATAAATTTTATTTAACTATCATGGTGGTTGTTGAACATTGAGAATGGTTGACAGCATTCTCAATCCCAATTAAATAACATCATTAAACCCAACAAACTTAATTTAAAGTAACATGATGAGATTCACATGATAATCCAAGTACTAGATACTCAAGATGTCCATAACCGGGGACATGGCTAACCATGATTAGTTTATACACTCTGCAGAGGTTTGAGCACTTTTCCCCACAAGACTCGATCGCCTCCGTTGGCTTTCTCGCACTACCTGGTTTTTGAGAAACGGATGACCGAGACATAGTCTTTCAGAAGCGCTAGCACCTTACGATGGATAGACCGTTACACCTACTTTCCCCTACATCTGCTAGTCTACCCTGTAAGAGTTTGCACGACTTAGTCAACTATGCTAGAGCCCATAATAGCTTGTGGCTGCACACGGAAGTTTCTAGTATGAATAATCTCATGATCCCTTTGAGCCTGGGTGGCAGTCCATAAAAAAACAGGCAATCCTGGTCTACCCAGGTGCCTAGACAGGCAATCCTAGAATAATCAGGTGCCTCGATCCACCCAGATGTGTGTTTAAGTTGCCACCTTAAGTAAACCATTAATTAACAATCTCACATCTGTCATGAATACTCTCAAAACCCAATCCACGTCTACGTGCATAGCATGGCACTATAAGCATAACGTAATAGTAACTCCCAAGGGTTTGATAATAAGCAGGTAATAGGTACTACCTCAACTACTTCCCATCCCACAATTTAATTAGATCCTAATCATGCAATTTTGGAGGTTTGATCTAATGCAATAAAAACTGGGTATGAAAGGGATATGATCAAAGTGTGAACTTGCCTTGCTGATGATCCGCGAAACCTAGAGATTCGAAGTAACACGCGGCGCACTCCGGGTATTCTATCGCAGACAAACAAACAAGCATACAATAAGTATTCATCTAATGCACGGGTAAAACTCAAATAAGAGATCTAACCAGAAGGTTCAACTTAAGAACTCCGGTTCGCAAAAAGAATCAAATCAAACGAAGCAACGAAAGTCAAACTGCAAAAGAAACAGGCTTCGTTTACTATTTTGGATCTAGGGCAATTTTTACAATGGAAATTTTTTTTTAATTTGGTTAAACGGTTAGAGGGTTTCGAGACAAAACTCCAGGCGCTTGAATCGCCTGATTCCAATAACCGAGCGAAAAGTTATACTAAAACGAAAATCGGATCAGGAATCACGATCAGAAAAATTGCGGATTTAATCCGAGAAAAAGAAAAACGACGAACGTTCGCTAGAATGAAGAAAAGGACGAACGCTCGCTAATTAAATAAATCGGAAAAACCGATCTATTTAAAAAAACCGAAACTAAAAAAAACCACGACTTTTTTTTAGTTTCGTTTTTTGAAATAGATCGGTTTTTCCGATTTATTTAATTAGCGAGCGTTCGTCCGTTTGTTCATTCTAGCGAACGTTCGTCGTTTTTCTTTTTCTCAGATTAAATCCGTGATTTTTCTGATCGCGATTCCTCATCCAATTTTCGTTTTAGTATAACTTTTCGCTCGGTTATCGGAATCAGGCGATTCAAGCGCCTGGAGTTTTGTCTCGAAACCGTCTAACCTTTTAACCAACTTAAACAAGTTTTTGCCACTGTAAAAATTGCCCTAGATCCAGAATAGTAAATGAAGCCTGTTTCTTTTGCCGTTTGACTTTCGTTGCTTCGTTTGATTTGATTCTTTTTGCAAACCGGAGTTCTTAAGTTGAACCTTCTGGTTAGATATCTTATTTGAGTTTTACCCGTGCAATAGATGAATACTTATTGTATGCTTGTTTGTTTGTCTACGATAGAATACCCGGAGTGCGCCGCGTGTTACTTCGAATCTCTAGGTTTCGTGGATCATCAGCAAGGCAAGTTCACACTTTGATCATATCCCTTTCATACCCAGTTTTTATTGCATTAGATCAAACCTCCAACATTGCATGATTAGGATCTAATTAAATTGTGGGATGGAAAGTAGTTGAGGTAGTACCTATTACCTGCTTATTATCTAACCCTTGGGAGTTACTATTACGTTATGCTTATAGTGCCATGCTATGCACGTAGACGTGGATTGGGTTTTGAGAGTATCCATGACAGATGCGAGATTGTTAATTAATGGTTTACTTAAGGTGGCAACTTAAACACACATCTGGGTGGATTGAGGCACCTGGTTATTCCAGGATTGCCTGTCTAGGCACCTGGGTAGACCAGGATTGCCTGTTTTTTTATGGACCGCCACCCAGGCTCAAAGGGATCATGAGATTATTCATACTAGAAACTTCTGTGTGCAGCCACAAGCTATTATGGGCTCTAGCATAGTTGATTAAGTTGTGCGAACTCTTACAGGGTAGACTAGCAGATGTAGGGGAAAGTAGGTGTAACGGTCTATCCATCGTAAGGTGCTAGCGCTTCTGAAAGACTATGTCTCGATCATCCGTTTCTCAAACACCAGGTAGTGCGAGAAATCCAATGGAGGCGATCGAGTCTTGTGGGGAAAAGTGCGCGAACCTCTGCAGAGTGTATAAACTAATCATGGTTAGTCGTGTCCCTGGTTATGGACATCTTGAGTATCTAGTACTTGGATTATCATGTGAATCTCATCATGTTACTTTAAATTAAGTTTGTTGGGTTTAATGATGTTATTTAATTGGGATTGTGAATGCTGTCAACCATTCTCAATGTTCAACAACCACCATGATAGTTAAATAAAATGTATTCCTTTGCAGTAGGGAAAAATTGGCTTTTCGCAAAAACCTTACAACCATAGAGCTTTTCCACCAGCCATATATGCATGTAGTGATAGCCATTGTTCATCAACTCTCTCTATGGTGTGAATTTGCCAGTACATTCAATGTACTGACCCTTTGTGGCTGCAACGTCTCATGTTGCAGGATTATCTTACAACGAGTAAGTGATACGTTAGGGTTGTGATTTCTACACTCAACTTTGCCGTTGGTGTTGATCGGAATCCACAACCTTGTTACTTCCGCTTTTTGGATTGAGGTAATAGTATTTACATTACTTATACATGTGATTTACCTCTGTTATAAATCCTCGAGTACTGTGTGTGTCAGCATACCGATCCAGGGATGACACTTAAGCACAGAGACTTGATCCATTCGGGTCGGGTCGCTACAGTAGCGGTAGCAAAAGTAACAGTAGCGGTTTTGTAGTGATTGTAACAGTGGCAATGGAAAAGTAACTAAGCAAAGAACAATATGTGAAAAGCTCATAGGCATTGCATCAGTGATAGATAATTATGTCGGATGTGATTCCTCATGCAATAGTTATAACATAGGGTGACACCGAACTAGCTCCAGTTCATCAATGTAATGTAGGCATGTATTCCAAATATATTCATATGTGCTTATGGAAAAGAACTTGCATGCCATCTTTTGTCCTACCCTCCCGTGGCAGCGGGGTCCTATTGGAAACTAAGGGATATTAAGGCCTCCTTTTAATAGAGTACCGGACCAAAGAATTAACACTTAGTGAATACATGAACTCCTCAAACTACGGTCATCACCGGTAAGTATCCCGATTATTGTCACTTCGGGGTTAACGGATCATAACACATAATAGGTGACTATAGACTTGCAAGGTAGGATCAAGAACTCACATATATTCATGAAAACATAATAGGTTCAGATCTGAAATCATGGCACTCAGGCCCTAGTGACAAGCATTAAGCATAGCAAAGTCATAGCAACATCAATCTCAGAATATAATGGATACTAGGGATCAAACCCTAGCAAAACTAACTCGATTACATGATAAATCTCATCCAACCCATCACTGTCCAGCAAGCCTACGATGGAATTACTCACGCACGGCGGTGGGCATCATGAAATTGGTGATGGAGGAAGGTTGATGATGACGATGGCGATGGATTCCCCTCTCTGGAGCCCCGAACGGACTCCAGATCAGCTCTCCCGAGATAGATTAGGGCTTGGCGGCGGCTCTGTATCGTAAAACGTGATGAATCCTTCTCTCTGATTTTTTTCTCCCCGAACGTGAATATATAGAGTTGGAGTTGAGGTCGGTGGAGCACCAGGGGCCCCACGAGGCAGGGGGTGCGTCCAGGGGGTAGGTGAGCCCCCACCCTCGTGGACAGGGTGTGGGCCCCCTGGCCTTGATTCTTTCGCCAGTATTTTTTATATATTCCAAAAATATTCTCTGTTGATTTTCATGTCATTTCGAGAACTTTTATTTCTGTACAAAAATAACACCATGGAAATTCTGCTGAAAACAGCGTCAGTCCGGGTTAGTTCCATTCAAAGCATGCAAGTTAGAGTCCAAAACATGGGCAAAAGTGTTTGGAAAAGTAGATACGATGGAGACGTATCAGTGGAGTTTGCTGAATCAAAGCTCTTACGTAGACCCTTCCCAAAAAAATATGAATTGCAATGGTTTGATGACTAGGAGCACGATTTGTTAGTTTTCAAGAAAGTTTATGATCTATACTTTAACATGTGAATAGCTTGATACTTGATCATGAGAAGTTTCATGAGTTGAGCTACTGTTATGATATATAATGATGATAGAAAAAGTGATTGGAACTATCATTGATCAAACTTATGCACTTGCTAGCATTCACACTTCATAAATTATTTCTTTTATCATTTACCTACTCGAGGACGAGCAGGAATTAAGCTTGGGGATGCTGATACGTCTATAAAGTATCTATTATCTATGAAGTATTCATGCCATATTTACAATAGTTTTATATGATTTTGGTATGATTTGATTAGAACTAACCCGTACTGACGCTGTTTTCAGCAGAACTATCGTGGTGTTGTTTTTGTGCAGAAATAAAAGTTTTCGGAATGCGCTGAAAATCAGTGGAGATTTTTTCTGGAGAATATAAAAAATACTGAAACAAAGAGTTACCGGAGGGGAGTCCCGTGGGCCCCACGAGGGTGGGGGGCACGCCCCTGTGCCTCATGGACTTCCCGTGGGGCCTCCTGACTTGTTCTCAATGCCAACCTCTCATATAAAAACCCAAAACTCTAGAAAATAACCTAGATCGGAAGTTCCACCGCCGTAAGCCTGTGTAGCCACGAGATATCAATCTAGGCCCTCTCTGGCACCCTGCCTAAGGGGGCCATCATTACCGGAGGCCATGGAGGAGGATCCCGGAGGGGCCATCATCGCCATGAAGGCCAAGGACCAGAGGGAGAACTTCTCCCCATCCAGGGGGAGGCCATGGAGGAGGAAGCACAAGGGGGAGAACCTCCCCTCCTCTCTCTCAGTGGCGCCAGAGTGCCATCGGGAGGGGAATCATCGCCGCGGTGATCATCTTCATCAACATCACCATCACCATCCTCATCTCTTTTACGCGGTCCACTCTCCCGCACCCCGCTGTAATCCCTACTTGAACGGTGCTTTATGCCACATATTATGATCCAATGATGTGTTGCCATCCTATGATGGTTTGAGTAGATATCCTTTGTCTTTGGGTTGATTGATGATCTAGATTGGTATGAGTTGTATGTTTTATTTTGGTGCTGTCCTATTGTGCCCTCCGTGTCGCGCAAGCGTCAGGGATTCCTGCTATAGGGTGTTGCAATATGTTCATGATTTGCTTATAGTGGGTTGCTTGAGTGATAGAAGCATAAATCTGAGTAAGGGGTTGTTGCGTATGGGATAAAGGGGACTTGATATGTTAATGCTATGGTTGGGTTTTACCTTAATGATCTTTAGTACTTGCGGATGCTTGCTAGAGTTCCAATCATAAGTGCATATGATCCAAGAAGAGAAAGTATGTTAGCTTATGCCTCTCCTTCATATGAAATTGCAATGACGACTACCGGTGTTTTTAACGATTGCCTAGGATAATTCCACACACCGGCCCGTCATTATTCCACACTCGCTATTTATAATATTTAGTAATATATTCTAACTTTATGATAATAGCACCTACTTTTATATTTTAGCTCTCCGATACCATGCAAAGTTATCCTCTCCATACCCACAACGTAGTTTTATTTCTCGTTTCTAGTTGGAAGCAGACGTTCGGTGTACGAAGAGTCGTATCAGTGGCAGATAGGACTTGAGAGAATATTGATCTTACCATTAGCTCCTTATGGGTTCGATACTCCATACTTATCACTTCCACCATTGGGAATTTCTATGATGATTCCCTGCACTTGGGGATTATCAAGCTCTTTTCTGGCGCCGTTGCCGGGGAGCAATAGCGTGGGGTTGATATTCTTGTGTGTGCTTGTTTGCGTTCTTCACTAAGTAGATTTTTTTCCTTTTTGTTTAGTTGTGGGTGAAACATACATTTTTTTAAAGAATGAAAATACAAAAAAATTACTTGCCTCTCATGCCTAAAAAGTTTTTCAATAAGAGAAGTGATTGGAAGGTTGTGCATTGGAGAAGTGATTGGAAGGTTGTGCATTGGAGAAGTGAGGGTCGACCTTGAACACTTGTGTTCATGCTCATGGAAACAATGTAGAATTTTTCATGGAAGTTTCTCTGAAAATAATTATCCCCTTGTATATATCCATTGTATTATAAAAATAATTAGCCAAGCTTTGGTTTTCAGATGATTAGATTGCTTGTTTACTATGTGCAGTACAAAAACAGAAACTTTGGCTATAGCACGTGAATTTAATTTTTTTTACTAGAAAGTCAAATGGGTCTGAAACTTTTTGAACATTACTTCTATAAAATTTTTATAAATTTTCATATGTTTTTAAATTTTTTTCAATTTACAGAAGTTAACTAAACTTCCAGATTAGTACAGACTGTCCTGTTTTTGACAGATTCTGTTTTCTATGTGGTGATCACTTATTTTGATGAATCTATGGGTAGTATCGGGGGGTATGAACAATGGTGAAGTTGGAATACAGTATATAAAGTGCTAATATTAAATTGGAATGAATTTGCAATAGTACCTAAAGGTAGTGATTTGCTTTAGTATACTAACGGATCTCACAAAGTTTTTGTTAAGTTTTTGTGGATGAAGTGTTCGAAGAACGAGGAGTTACCGATGTGAGAAGAATAAAGAGAGGCAAGAGCTCAAGCTTGGGGATGCCAAAGGAACCCCAAGTAAATATTCCAAGGATACTCAAGCATCTAAGCTTGGGGATGCCCCGGTTGGCATTCCATCTTTCTTCTTCAACAATTATCGATATACCTCGGTTTTTGTTTTGATCACATGATTTGTGTCCTTTGTGTTTTTGTTTCTCCTTTAAGAACCATGCTAGTATGAGATAGCCCTTCATTTATGTATAGAATGCTTCATGTGCTTCACTTATATCTTTTAAGTATGATCTTATAGAATTGCTCTTTGTGCTTCACTTAAATCTTTTGAGTATGGTTTTGTAGAATGCTCCATGAACATCACTTATATCTTTTGGAGTATGAATAATACTATAATCTCAAGTGGGGTTGGAAGAGTGTCAACTTTAGGAATTAGTGATCCCACTATTTTGGAGGGTGTTGAATCTTAGTGTGATATTTATGAAAGTGGATTTGGAAGGGTGTCAACTTTAGTTAGTAATGATGCCACTATTTCGGAAGAGGTTCCAATTGATTATGAGAACAAAGCTGCTATCTATGATGATTATTGTGATGGCATGTATGCTATAAATAATAATGTTAACCATGAAACTTGTCATCATGATTTTAATTTTCAATTGGATTATGCCTCACATGACCGTTATTTTGTTGAGTTTGCTCCCGTTATTCTAAATGAGAAAAATTTTGCTTATGTGGAGAGTAGAAAAATTTCTATGCTTGTAGATCATGAAAAGAATTCTTTATGTGATGGTTATATTGTTGAATTCATTCATGATGCTACTGAAAATTATTATGAGGGCGGAATATATGATTGTAGGAGTTGCAATAATATCAAGTTTCCTCTCTATGTGCTTAAAGTTTTGAAGTTATCCTTGTTTCGCCTTCCTATGATAGTTGATCCTTGTTCAAAATTGTGTGCTAAAAAAATCCCTAGGCATAGGAAGTGGGTTAGGTTTAAATGTGCTAGTCATATTCTTCATGACGCTCTCTTTATGTTCTAATTCTTATCTTTTATGTGAGCATCATTGAAATCATCATGCCTAGCTAAAAGGCGTTAAAGAAAAGCGCTTGTTGGGAGACAAACCAATATTTACCCTTACTATTTTTGTGTGTTCACATGATTAAGCTACTGTAGTAATCATGTACTATAGCTTTTGTTTCAATAAAGTGCCAAGTAAGACCTTTGGGAAGACTTGGGTGAAAGTTAATGTGGTCTTGCTGTAAAAAACTAAAACTTTGCGCTCACGAGATTAGTTGTCATTATTTACAAAAGAGTGTGTTTGAGTTGATTCTTTTTTCATAAGATTAATAGAAAAATTCCTCATGTCCACCAATTTATTTCATAATATTTTGAGTAGTAGAAGTATGGTTTCTGTTCAGATCATTATAGATTGTTCTGTTTCTGACAAATTGTGTTTTATTGCATAGTTTGCTTGTTTTCTAGTTTCTATGGCTTATATATCTCAATATAAATTGTAGAAATGATATGGTACAGTAGGCATTGTGTTAGAAAAATTATGAACCTTGTCTTTGACTTTCCCAAAGTGAATGGTTTACTCTTTATCATAGTAACCTAATGAAGTTCCGTTAAGTTTTGTGTGATTGAAGTTTTCAAGCTTTGGGTGAGATGTCGATATGAGGAGAATAAGGAGTGGAAAGACCCTAATCTTGGGGATGCCCAAGGTACCCCAAGGTAATATTCAAGGAAGACTCAAGCGCCTAAGCTTGGTGATGCCCCGGAAGGCATCCCCTCTTTCGTCTTCAAAACTATCAGTATACCTTACTCGGAGCTATATTTTTATTCGTCACATGATATGTGTTTTGCTTGTAGCGTATTTTCAATTTTACTTGCTGTTTGAATAAAATCATTGGATCTGAAATCTTGAATGAAAAAGAATCCTCCCATGGCTAGTTAATGATTTGACTACTCAGTGTTCTCCACTTATATCTTTTTGGAGTAGTTTGTTGTTTACTCACGTGCTTCACATATATCATAAATCTGAATTTAAATATGTTTCATGTGCTTATACCATGGGGAGTAATGACTTCACACATAATAAGTATAGATGGTAAATTTATTGAAAGTTAGCAAACGCAGAATTGGTCACTTGAACAATTCATGAAAGATTATTAAAGGAAGAGAGATTTCACATATAAATATAATATCTTGGACATCTTTTGTAATTGTGAGCACTCATTAAAATATGACATGCTAAAAGGTTTATGTGGGACAAGGAAGACAACTTAATGGGTTATGTTTTCCTATATCTAAAACGTTGTATTGTCTTGGATCATCCAACATGTTGAGCTTGCCTTTCCCCCTCATGCTAGCCAAATTCTTTGCACCAAGTAGAGATACTACTTGTGCTTCTAAATATCCTTAAACCCAGTTTTGCCATGAGAGTCCACCATATCTAACTATGGATTGAGTAAGATCCTTCAAGTAAGTTGTCATTGCTGCAAGCAATAAAAATTGCTATCTAAATATGTATGATCTATTAGTATGGAGAAAATAAGCTTTATACAAGCTTGTGAAACGAAAGGAATAAAAGCGACAGAATGCATAATAAAGGTCCCTATCACTAGTGGCAATATAAAGTGACGTTATTTTGCATTAAGATTTTGTCCATCCAACCATAAAAGTGCATGACAACCTCTGCTTCCCTCTGCGAAGGGCCTATCTTTTACTTTTACCTTCTACCCTTATACAAGAGTCATGGTGATTTTCACCTTTCCTTTTTACACTTTTTCCTTTGGCAAGCACTTTGTGTTGGAGCGATCTGGATATATATATATATCCACTTGGATGTAGGTTTTCATAAAGTATTATTGTTGACATTACCCTTGAGGTAAAAGGTTGGGAGGCGAAACTATAAGCCCCTATCTTTCTCTGTGTCCGTTTAAAACTTTGAACCCATAAATATCACGTGAGTGTTAGCAAATGTGAAATATTAAATGACAGTTGAATATCTGGAGATTGTTGAATCAAATCTCTTACGTAGACCCTTCCCGAAATAAGATGAATTGCAATTGTTTGATGACTAAGAGCACGATTTGTTAGTTTTCAAGAAAGTTTATGATCTATACTTTAACATGTGAATAGCTTGTTACTTGATCATGAGAAGTTCATGAGTTGAGCTACTGTTATGATATATAATGATGCTAGAAAAAGTGATTGGAACTATCATTGATCAAACTTATGCACTTGGTAGCATTCACACTTCATAAATTATTTCTTTTATTATTTACCTACTCGAGGATGAGCAGGAATTAAGCTTGGGGATGCTGATATGTCTCCAACGTATCTATAATTTATGAAGTATTCATGCCATATTAATAATAGTTTTATATGATTTTGGTATGATTTTATTATAACTAACCTGGACTAACATTGTTTTCAGCAAAACTACCGTGGTGTTGTTTTTGTGCAGAAATAAAAGTTCTCGGAATGCGCTGAAAATCAATGGAGATTTTTTCTGGAAAATATAAAAAATACTAGAACAAAGAGTTACCGGAGGGGAGTCCCATGGGCTCCACGAGGGTGGGGGCGCACCCACAACCCTGGGGCGCGCCCTGTGCCTCGTGGACTTCTTGTGGGGCCCTCTGACTTGTTCTCGACGGCAACCTCTCCTATAAATACCCAAACCTCTAGAAAATAATCTAGATCAGAAGTTCCACCGCCGCAAGCCTCTGTAGCCACGAGAAATTAATCTAGGCCCTCTCTGGCACCCTGCCGGATGGGGCCATCATCATCGGAGGCCATGGAGGAGGATCCTGGAGGGGCCATCATCGCCATGAAGGCCAAGGAGCAGAGGGAGAACTACTCCCCATCCAGGGGGAGGCCATGGAGGAGGAAGCATAAGGGGGAGAACCTCTCCTCTCTCTCGGTGGCGCCAGAGTGCCATCGGGAGGGGAATCATTGCCACGGTTATCGTCTTCATAAACATCAACATCATCATCTCTTTTACGCGGTCCACTCTCTCGCACCCCACTGTAATCCCTACTTGAACATGGTGCTTTATGCCACATTTTATTATCCAATGATGTGTTGCCATACTATGATGTTTTGAGTACATATCCTTTGTCTTTGGGTTGATTGATGATCTAGATTGGTATGAGTTGTATGTTTTATTTTGGTGTTGTCCTATTGTGCCCTCCGTGTCGCGCAAGTGTGAGGGATTCCCGTTGTAGGGTGAGATGGTGAGATGTCCCAATGTGAGAAGGATCCGTCACGAGCCCTTTCATGGTTTGAAATCTACGCAAGAGTGAAGGTGGGGCCAATTACTTGTGCTGCAACCTTTGATCGTTCTTCAGAAATAAATTTAGTAATGCATTGAAGCTAGCGATAGTAGAGCATCCAGACCTATGTAAGCTCACATGGCATGGAAAATTTGTGACAATAAAACATCAAGTAGAGGTGCCTTTTGGATTTTGTGGATTTACCGATTCGGTTTTATGTGATGTTCTTCCATATCATAAATATGTGTGTAGCTTGATACTTGGTGGATCTTGGATAAAAAAGAGGGAGCTGCAGATTGATAAATCTGGCAATTTTTCTTGGAGGAAATTTAAGTTTCTTTGTCAAGGTCAGTGGGCCTATTTTGAAGCAGACTCTTCCAAACAATATTTCGAGGATCGTAAGAGGCGAGACCGTGCACAGGCTGCAACTGATGCAAAGAAACAACAAGAGAAGATGGTGTTGTTAGAAAAATAAAAAAGGTTGAGGATGGTGCCATTGTTACTAAAAACATTTCTGCACATGAGGAGAAAAAAGAGAAGGTGGTAGTACCAATGAGTGGGTTGAATATACAACTTACATCAAGGGTACATCATGCAAGTTAAAAATTGATCGTGGTAGCTGCACTAATGGCATTAGCAAGATGTTGGTGGATAAGCTTGGTTTGTCGACATGGCGATATTATGAACCATATCATTTGGAGTGGTTGAACAATTGTGGGCATCTCAAAATTACACATAAGGCACGTGTAACATTTTCTGTTGGGAAGTATGTCGATGAGGTGGAATGCGATGTTTTACCAATGGAAGTCTACAGTTTGTTACTAGGCCGGCCTTGGCAATTTGACAGCAGTGCGCAACATGCTGGAAGGACCAACATATACACTTTTATTCATAATGGGAAGCAAAGGGCACTTAAATCAATGAATGAAAAATTAATTCGCTCTGATGTGCTATTGACAGTGCAAAAGAAGAGGGCTCCCAAGAACAACATGAAACTAAAGATGGTTTCTCTTCAAGTGGAGTAGGATGATGTTCTTTCAGTAAACAAGGTCTCTAAAGATACCACGAAGTAGTGGATGACTTCGTTTTAAGAGGAAGTGGATGATGTGCCCATCAACGTCAGTATTATTGCTGAGAAGACATGCTCGACCATATATATTGGTCCATGTGAATTGCATGTTTCAAGATATAATCTTCGACATGTGTTGTAGATTGGTTCATTTTGCATTGAGGTTCCACCAATTGAACCGAAGAAAGCTATGGTGAATCCAAACTTCAGGACTCCTCCAAAATGAATTCATGTAGGCGTTTCTCCTGATCGGTGATCCATATAGAAACTCCAAGGCGTACAACAAAAAGTATTTTTGTTTATTTAGTACTAGGAAATACGCATGTGCGTCGCAACGGGAGATAAACTATCACATTATGCAGGTGTGGTAAATATAAAAAAGCCTGAATCAAATGCAAGGATGAGATAAGGACTTTTAAAATGTCATTTCACAAACTATGTCTGAGTGATGTCATGATGAGATAGAGGACATTTGGCGAGAGAATGCAAATCTCAGCGTGTGATGATTGCTACTGAAGATGGTGGGTATGAGTCCGCTAGCGACTATGATGAGGAGACTTTGGCTCTTATTACACATGAAGAACACGGTGGAGATGATTCTGATCATGAGATGCAATACATGGCTGCTGAAGATGCTAACAGGTATGAATGTTTAGTTGCTCAACGTGTTTTGAGTGTGCAGGTTACACAAGCTGAGAAAAATCGGAGGCATAATTTGTTCCATATGAAGGGAGTTGTGAAGGAACATTCTATTCGCGTCATCATAGATGGAAGGAGCTGCAACAACTTGGCTAGCATGGAGATGGTGGAGAATATATCTCTCACCACAAGACCGCATCCACATCCTTACTACATCCAATGGTTCAACAACAGCGGCAAGGTTAAGGTAACACGTATTGTTCATGTGCACTTTAGTATCTCTACATATGTTGATTATGTTGATTGTGATGTGGTTCCTATGCAAGCATGTTCCTTATTACTTGGTAGACCATGGTAATTTGATAAAAAATTCTATACACCATGGTAGAAACAATCAGTATACTCTTGTTCGTAAGGACAAAAATATTACTCTGCTTCCTATGACTCCTGATTCCATTTTGAAAGATGATATTAATAGAGCTAATAAAGCAAATCAGGAGAAACATAAGAGTGAAAATCAGATTGTGGCAAAAGAATTTGAGCAAAAAAATGAAGCCTAATAATAAACCATCTAGTATTGCTTCAGAAATTAAATTGAAAAATGCATGTTTACTTGCCACCAAATCTGACATTGATGATCTAGATTTCAGCAAATCTGTTTGCTATGCTTTTGTGTGCAAAGAGGCGTTATTTTCTTTCGAGGATGTACCTTCCTATTTGCCTCCTACCGTCACTAATATTTTGCAGGAGTTCGCTTGTAGCGACCCGACCTCAGACGGTCAAGCCTCTGTGTATCTGTGCCATCCCTGGATCGGTATGCTGGCACACACATCACATCAATGTATATATCAAAATGCAATCACATGTATAAATAACGTAAAACTGATATATACCTCATAAGTCTCAGCGGAAACAAATATTCGGGTGTGGAGTCCCATCAACGCCATCGGCAGGTTGAGTGTAGACCGTAACCCTATGACATAACTCCTACTCGTCGGAAGAAACATATCTGCAACATGAGACGTTGCAGCCGTGTAGGTCAGTACATTGAATGTACCGGCAAGATCAGAATAAGAGAAAACAAATGATAAACTATACTATATGCAATATGGCTTTGTGGTTCTGTATCTGAGTTTTGTTTGCATAAAAGATGGTTCTATTTTCCCTACAACAAAGGAATATCGGGAGTCTATACTACGGAGTTTTCTGTCATGACATGGTTCCGCCAACCGATGTCTCATAGCCCAAATCATCATAAGTTGCCCACGATTAATTTAGCAGTCCAGTGTTGAGAGTTCCGAGATAGATCCAAGTCCAGAGGCTCAAATTGTCCGTAACCGGGGACACGGCTAATCGATTAGGTTTTAACCCTCTGCAGAGGTTTGTACACTTTACCTGGAAGATTCGATCCCTCTCTTTACATTCTCGCACTTCAGGGTGTTTGAGAACAATATGACCGAAACATGGTCTTCCGAAGAGTTCCTCTGATCACTGTCCGGTGCTCATCCAATCCTACCGTAGTTCTACATCTGCTAGCACTGTCCCAGCCAGAGTCACAACTAAGGTCAACCAAGCCAGAGCCCATAGTGACTTGCGGTTGCACAGGTAAGCTTCCGGGCATGAAGTATTCTTCCGTCTCTTTGAGTCTGAGTGAAGCTTTCCGCAAGATGTCATGGCGCTTCTCCATGCATCCCGGCCAACCACTGGTTTCTCCAGGGTGCCCGTCAACCGTCCTTCATCCAGTAGTGTGTATTGAATTCTTGTCTCGAGTCTCGAAATCTTGAAGAGTACTGAAGATGCAGTCCTTGCAGATGCCATCATGAAGTTGTCGTCTTTGACGTAAAGTCCTTCATTCTCACACCACTCCCGAGCACTCATACCAAACCCCGTCTACTACAACGTAGCATTAAAACTATATACATCTCGGGCTTGGTAACAGGGAGGTGGGTTCCTACCTCATGCATTCCACTCAACTACAAGAATCAATATCACTACTGGAGAAGTTGTTGCATGGATGACACTAAATGCAATAAAAATATAGGTATGAAAAACATGGTCAAAGTGAACTTGCCTGGTATTACTTGATGAAGATAATAATAACGCTCTCAGAAACTTGATAAGATTATATGCAACTCTCCGATGAAATCTATAATAATAAACATGGCATTCACATAAGCAATCATTCTATCACCCAAAATAACAATCAAAACAACAAGGAAACTCAAATATAGAACTCAAACCAATTCCAAAGAAAACTCGAGGAAAACAAAATCAAGGTTTTCATCACTTCAAGCAACAACAAAGAAATAGTTTTATCCTACTAATACTTTTCTTAACAGAACCAAAACAAGGGTTTTGCTAACTAACATAAAGGAAAACAGCATATATAGTAGGTGCAAAAGAATCACATCAATATCTATTATAGAACTCCTGTTATGCCTAAAACAAAACTATTAAGAAAATAAAATAAAACTTTTTATTTTGCTGTAAGTAAATGGTCACCCTCTGTAACTACAGAAACTAATCAAAAATAAAATATAACATAGGTAAAATATAGATTTAAAAATAACTAGAACAGCAGAAAACAACAGCAAACTAAATAAACTAGAAAAACTTGTTTTCGCATAGAAACTATTTTTAATAAAGACTATAAATGCCCAAATAAATTCCTACTGGTATGCAAGGTTAAAACAAATCAGTGACAAAAAGAATCACTAAAATAAAATAATCCTAACTCAATTTATAGCAGAAAAACGAATCTGACTAAACTAATATAACACAATTTTTAAAAACCTAAACATGGTCGAATCTAATTTTCTACAGCAACTATAGGAAATTTCCAAACTAGAGTAAAAAGAATCAACTAAAAATATTAAATAACTTAAAAGATATAGATTTTTCAAGATTGGAACTATTCTGTTTTAAAAACAGAAACTAAAATAAAACTAAAACAACTAACGCGCTAACGGGCCGAAACAGTGAGCGCTCTAAAACTATCTAACGCGCGAGCGATCTTTAACTGAACCGTAAATGGGCTAGCAGAATAAACCGATCGGGCCGGTCTACCTAAACCTAGTAAATAAACCGGAAACAAACCGTGAAATAAAATCGGTCTAAAAAAACTACCCATTCGCGAGTCTAATCTAAGCCGTACATGCGAGATCTAATGGTGGAGGAGGGGAGAGGGGCTCACCGCGGCGGCGGCGGTGCAGTCCGGTGAGGTCGACGGCGGTGGCGGCTTCGGATGCGGCCGGGGAAGGTGCTCCGGTTGCTCCCGAGCTCCGGAGTTTTGCTCCCGAGACGGAGACAACGACGAGGAGGCGATTGGCAAAGGCGGCGGAGCTCGAAGGTGGCTAACGGTGGCGGAACGGGCGACGGCGTGCAACGGCGGCTTCAGATTCCAGCGAGCCAAAGCGGCTGCGGTGAGGCGAGAGGGGGAGGGGTCTAGGGGGGAACGGGGTGCGGCGGGGCTGGGCTATTTATAGGAGGGTTCGGGCGGCAACAGAGGCAAGGGACAGGCGCGTCCCGGATCTCCGGCGAGATCCCGGCGAGGTGGGGAGAGGCGCGAGCCGAAGGAAGGCGACCGCGGGGATGGCGGGATCGGTCGGTGGGACCGACCTGCCTGTGAGAGGGAGGTGGCGGAAACGGATCGGTTGGTCGATCCGTTCGAGATTAGGGCGCGGCGCTCGCGGGATTGGGCCGGATCTGTTGCTGGGCCACGCGGCGGTTTCCTATTAAAAGAAAACTTTCCTAATTTTGATTATCTAGCGAAGAGAAAAAGTAATAAAAGATAATAAATAAACTTTCCTATATACATATTATATATCAAAATCTTCATAAAAAGATTTCCTAAAATGTGAACATATTTTAAGAGACAAATAAAATACATATAAATTCACAAAATTCAAACAGTGCTGCCGTTGCAATAAAGCACAATAAAAATCATTTTTTAAAATATCAAAATTATTTCAAATTTAACTTTCTCCATTATTTCTAATGTAGGGAATCATTTTACCCTATTTTCCATATAGTTTAATTTTGGAGAAAAATATTTTGAAATGAAACCAAATAACTCCAAATGGTTTTGAATTTAAAATTCAAACCATCTTCAAACTTCCAACTCATATTTCATATACTTGGAAGAAGTCATGTTTTCTTCACTCAAGGTTATTGTGATGAAATGAATTTGAATTTCATTGATATCAAGTGCAAGGATGAAAGTTTGGGAAGTCATTTCATTCCCTCTCATTTAACTTTCAAAAAAAATTCACATTTCACTCAATCAATCACTCATCAATCAATCAAACAATCATATATTTTAATTATTATAACATTCCAAAAATTAGAATTTTGGGATGTTACAAACTACCACACTTAAAATGAATCTCGTCCTCGAGATTCGAAGAGGCTAGCAAGAAAAGGTTAGGGTTGGGGGTCTTCTAGCAAATCTTTTGGCCGGAAAGGTCACGGGTGCTACCACACTTAAAATGAAATGCACTAGTTCATCCATAAATCATATTATTTTCATATCATATCTTTTATTACCTCCTTAACCATTTTTCATAAATCCAAATTCCAAAGAAATACTTTATTACAAATGCCGCCATCCACATGGTTTGGTATGGTCAAGCATTACTTCCCACTTTATTCATTTTTCCTCCTTGAGGATTCTTCAGTCCCACTGGAATTGTGCGACATGCGCCTTGAAATCTTCAACCTTCTGTTTCATTGTGGTGGCCTTGAGCTTCATTTCCATCATCTCTGCATGCACTTCTCTTAGGTATTCCTGAGTATAACGGAGTCTTGCTTCAAGTATATCTCCGATCTGGCATATGGCTTCCATGGCTGCTTCACGAACAACGTCGAAGAAAGTTGCTTGTGGTACACGTGAGATGAAAAAGTACTGCCCCATTGTCTTTGGGCAAACTCCTTTCATTCGGTGGAGGTGTACCTCCACATACCAAAGTTCCACTCCCTTTTGCATGAAGGGGTAGCCTTTGTAGACTGCATCTCCTTCAAGGTGAATATGCTTCATCATGTCCTTCAGGATCTTCGGGTAATCATGATCACTTGTTAGGGTCATGATCGTTTCCGGACCTTTAAGGAAAGATTCATAAAGGGTCGTCATCTGCGGTTGTAAAACAAAAATGGTGCTCAGAATAAGGTACATATCTCCTTGGGTACACATTCATATCATCCAAACAAAACTTCAAACTCAATTTCCAACATCCAGTTTATGCATCACAACTCATTTTCTTCCATGTTCACCCAGAATATTAATTTCCAAGATAAAACATAACAACTCCTTAAAACCTTTCAGCATATGACATATCAACTTTATTGAGTCATGAATTATTACAATCTCTGAGTAATCTATTACATAACTCAACCCGGCATTCTCATGAAAAAGTGTTTTCCTTACTACCCTTATTACTGATATCAACATCTCCACTACTCAGCTCTAGCTTTCTCATGATTTGAACAATCCCTAGCAAAATGTCCCGCTTCCTTGCAACGAAAACAAATAACTTCCGGCATGTCTCGAGGCTTCTTGGTGATGGTGCCTGCTCCTTGAGTTCCTTGCTTCCTTTCGAGACAATCATTGGCATAATGCCCGACGTCCTTACATTCAAAACAGGTAATATGACTCTTGTCCCTCTTTGCAGAAATTGGGTTGTTCTGAGGGTGTCTTTGTTTTCTCTTCCTGGTTTTCTTCGTTCTGATCAAATGCTCTATTCCCCGTGGATCAAACTCCACTGCTTCTGTCGGGAAGTATCCCAGATACTCTTTTCTTTCCTTGGTGCAATACTGTGAAAAATGTCCTTCTTCTCCACATGAATAACAGGCATTGGAGTAAAATCTATTGAGGCTTTCTCCATCAGGGTCTTCAACACTTTCCTTAATCACATGTTCTTTCATAACTTCTCGGAAGGCTTCTGTCATTCCTTCTTCTTGCCTCTGAATAATTTGTTGCATCGTGGTGTAAATGTGACACTGAGCTGGGTAGTGGGTGGTTTCTTCACACAAGAAACAAGTCACCTGACTAGGGCATTCCTCAGCTGGGTGTTTCTCCTCACAATGAGGGCATCCATCCTTGTGTTCCTCCTTGGTGTGTCCTATTTCTTCGCAAATCTTGCAGGCACAAGGTTTATTTCTTGGGATATCATGGTGCTTCCGGATAAGACGAGATCTTGTCAGAGTCTTCTTGAATTCTTCCCAAGTCCTTGCTCCATTCCATCCCTGTATAGCTTGATGCATCTGCCACCATGTTGCAGCACTTCCTTCAAAGCACTGAATAGCATACGATACTTCATTCTTCCTTGAAACCAAATTGCTCCCGAAGTGATTCTCCATGTTCTGAATCCATAGCTCTGCCTCCGGCTGGGTTTTCGGTCCAGAGAATACCAGTCCAACTTCATTCATCATCTACTGGGTCCAAGGGTTTTAGGGTGAGATAAGAGAGAGGTGGGGAGGAATATACACAATACAAACAATAGTTTTGAAAATGGGTTTTATTTGGGGCTGTCGGAAAAACATCAAACAAATGACAGCTCACAAATCGTCGCATCTAACGTAAGTATATAACATGGGTTTGGTCTTCTAAAGGTCAAATAATTCTTCAGATTCTTCAAGTCTTCGGAGTCTTCAACTGTTGTAGCTTTAACTCTTCTAATGCATGGTGAAATCCTATTTACTCCGAAATGGTCATCGGTTGTCCGATATCTTGTCCTTCTTGGAGCGGCTTTAGTTGATCCTCCGTGTGTTCAAAAGGAAAGGGGTATATTCTAACTATTTGAAGTAAGAGAGGTTATTTGATAAAATCGGAAAAGATGAGAAGTAATAGATTCTTTTGAAAATAAAGTTTTTAGAGATTTCCTGTCCTAGGGGCTTTCCGATTTCTAGGGTCACGTCCTACAGTCAACATGTGCTCTGATACCATATCTCTAGCGACCCGACCTCAGACGGTCAAGCCTCTGTGTATCTGTGCCATCCCTGGATCGGTATGCTGGCACACAAAGTACATCAATGTATATATCAAAATGCAATCACATGTATAAATAACGTAAAACTGATATATACCTCATAAGTCTCAGCGGAAACAAATAATCGGGTGTGGAGTCCCATCAACACCATCGGCAGGTTGAGTGTAGACCGTAACCCTATGACGTAACACTTACTCGTCGGAAGAAACATATCTGCAACACGAGACGTTGCAGCCGTGTAGGTCAGTACATTGAATGTACCGACAAGATCACAATAAGAGAAAACAAATGATAAACTATACTATATGCAATATGGCTTTGTGGTTCTGTATCTGAGTTTTGTTTGCATAAAAGCTGGTTCTATTTTCCCTACAACAAAGGAATATCGGGAGTCTGTACTACGGAGTTTTCTGTCATGACATGGTTCCGCCAACCGATGTCTCATAGCCCAAATCATCATAAGTTGCCCACGATTAATTTAGCAGTCCAGTGTTGAGAGTTCCGAGATAGATCCAAGTCCAGAGGCTCAAATTGTCCGTAACCGGGGACACGGCTAATCGATTTGGTTTTAACCCTCTGCAGAGGTTTGTACACTTTACCTGCAAGATTTGATCCCTCTCTTTACATTCTCGCACTTCAGGGTGTTTGAGAACAAGATGACCGAAACATGGTCTTCCGAAGAGTTCCTCTGACCACTGTCCGGTGCTCATCCAATCCTACCGTAGTTCTACATCTGCTAGCACCGTCCCAGCCAGAGTCACAACTAAGGTCAACCAAGCCAGAGCCCATAGTGACTTGCGGTTGCACAGGTAAGCTTCCGGGCATGAAGTATTCTTCCGTCTCTTTGAGTCTGAGTGAAGCTTTCCGCAAGATGTCATGGCGCTTCTCCATGCATCCCGGCCAACCACTGGTTTCTCCAGGGTGCCCGTCAACCGTCCTTCACCCAGTAGTGTGTATTGAATTCTTGTCTCGAGTCTCGAAATCTTGAAGAGTACTGAAGATGCAGTCCTTGCAGATGCCATCATGAAGTTGTCGTCTTTGACGTAAAGTCCTTCATTCTCACACCACTCCCAAGCACTCATACCAAACCCCGTCTACTACAGCATAGCATTAAAACTACATACGTCTCGGGCTTGGTAACAGGGAGGTGGGTTCCTACCTCATGCATTCTACTCAACTACAAGAATCAATATCACTACTGGAGAAGTTGTTGCAAGGATGACACTAAATGCAATAAAAATATAGGTATGAAAAACATGGTCAAAGTGAACTTGCCTGGTATTACTTGATGAAGATAATAATAACGCTCTCAGAAACTTGATAAGATTATACGCAACTCTCCGATGAAATCTATAATAATAAACATGGCATTCACATAAGCAATCTCTTGCCGGTACATTCAATGTACTGACCTACATGGCTGCAACGTCTCATGTTGTAGATATGTTTCTTCCGACGAGTAAGAGTTACGTCATAGGGTTACGGTCTACACTCAACCTGCGGATGGCGTTGATGGGACTCCACACCCGATTATTTGTTTCCGCTGAGACTTATGAGGTATATATCAGTTTTACGTTATTTATACATGTGATTGCACTCTGATATATACATTGATGTACTGTGTGTGCCAGCATAACGATCCAGGGATGGCACAGATACACAGAGGCTTAACCATCTGAGGTTGGGTCGCTACAGAGGCAAGGGACAGGCGCGTCCCGGATCTCCGGTGAGATCCCGGCGAGGGGGGGAGAGGCGCGAGCCGGAGGAAGGCGACCGCGGGGATGGCGGGATCGGTCAGTGGGACCGACCTGCCTGTGAGAGGGAGGTGGCGGAAACGGATCTGTTGGTCGATCCGTTGGAGATTCGGGCGCGGCGGTCGCGGGATTGGGCCGGATGTGTTGCTGGGCCACGCGGAGGTTTCCTATTAAAAGAAAACTTTCCTAATTTTGATTATCCAGCAAAGAGAAAAAGTAATAAAAGATAATAAATAAACTTTCCTATATACATATTATATATCAAAATCTTCATAAAAAGATTTCCTAAAACGTGAACATATTTTAAGAGACAAATAAAATACATATAAATTCACAAAATTCAAAAAGTGTTGCCATTGCAATAAAACACAATAAAAACATTTTTTAAAATATCAAAATTATTTCAAATTTAACTTTCTCCATTATTTCTAATGTAGGGAGTCATTTTACCCTATTTTCCATATAGTTTAATTTTGGAGAAAAATAATTTGAAATAAAACCAAATAACTCCAAATGGTTTTGAATTTAAAATTCAAACCATCTTCAAACTTCCAACTCATATTTCATATACTTGGAAGAAGTCATGTTTTCTTCACTCAAGGTTATTGTGATGAAATGAATTTGAATTTCATTGAGATAAAATGCAAGGATGAAAGTTTGGGAAGTCATTTCATTCCCTCTCATTTAACTTTCAAAAAAAAAAATCAAATTTCACTCAATCAATCACTCATCAATCAATCAAACAATCATATATTTTAATTATTCTAACATTCCAAAATTTAGAGTTTTGGGATGTTACATCGCTGACATCTTTCCAAAAGACGTGCCACCAGGATTACCACCTATTCGAGGGATTGAGCATCAGATTGACTTAATTACCGGTGCTTCGCTGCCTAGCCGTGCGCCATACCGTACCAATCCAGAGGAGATGAAGGAGATTATGCACCAAGTACAGGAGCTGCTCGACAAAGGTTATATACGCGAATCTCATAGTCCTTGTGATGTTCCTATTATACTAGTGCCCAAAAAGGATGGTACATCGCGTATGTGTGTTGATTGGAGAGGCATTAATAATATTACTATTCGTTATCGTCATCCTATTCGTAGGCTAGACGACATGCTTGATGAATTGAGTGGCTCTACAATATTCTCCAAAGTTGATTTGCGTAGTGGATACCATCAAATTTGTATGAAATTGGGAGATGAATGGAAAACAACATTTAAAACTAAGTTTGAATTATATGAGTGGTTAGTCATGCCTTTTGGGTTAACGAATGCACCTAGTACTTTCATGAGATTAATGAACGAAGTTTTACGTGCTTTCATTGGACGATTTGTGGTAGTCTATTTTGATGATATACTGATTTATAGCAGATATTTGGAGGAACATTTGGAACATTTATGTGTTGTTTTTATTGCTCTACGTGATGCATGTTTGTTTGGTAACCTTAGGAAGTGTACCTTCTGCACCGACCGAGTATCTTTTCTTGGCTATGTTGTTACTCCACAGGGAATTGAAGTTGATAAAGCCAAGATTGAAGCTATTGAGAGTTGGCTGCAGCCCAAAATGGTCACACAAGTGAGGAGTTTTCTTGGCCTCGCTGGATTCTATAGGCGTTTTGTGAGAGTTTTCAGCACCATTGTTGCACCTCTCAATGAGCTTACAAAGAAGGATGTACCTTTTGTTTGGGGTACTACACAGGAAGAAGCCTTCACGGTATTGAAAGATAAGTTGACACATGCTCCTTTACTCCAACTTCCTGATATTAGTAAGATATTTGAGCTTGAATGTGATGCTAGTGGAATTGGATTAGGAGGTGTGTTATTACAAGATGGCAAACCTGTTGCATACTTTTCTGAAAAATTGAGTGGGCCTAGTCTGAATTATTCTACTTATGATAAAGAATTATATGCTCTTGTTCGGACTTTACAAACATGGCAACATTATTTATGGCCCAAAGAATTTTGTATACATTCTGATCATGAATCATTGAAACATATTAAAATTCAAGCTAAACTGAATCGTAGACATGCTAAATGGGTTGAATTCATTGAGACTTTCCCCTATGTCATTAAACACAAGAAGGGCAAAGAAAATGTTATTGCTGATGCATTGTCTCGTCGCTATACTATGCTTTCACAACTTGACTTCAAATTATTTGATTTGGAGACCATCAAAGATCAATATGTGCATGATGCTGATTTTAAAGATGTAATGCAGAATTGTGAAGAAGGAAGAACGTGGAACAAGTTTGTCGTTAATGATGGATTTGTGTTCCGTGCTAACAAGCTATGCATTCCAGCTAGCTCCGTTCGTCTTTTGTTGTTGCAGGAGGCGCATGGAGGAGGATTAATGGGACACTTTGGCGTGAAGAAGGCGGAGGACATACTTGCTACACATTTCTTTTCGCCAAAGATGAGACGGGATGTTGAGCGTTTTGTTGCTCGCTGCACTACATGTCAAAAAGCTAAGTCTCGACTCAATCCTTATGGTTTATATATGCCTTTGCCTGTACCTAGTGTTCCTTGGGAGGATATATCTATGGACTTTATTTTAGGTTTACCTCGAAAAAAGAAGGGGAGGGATAGCATATTTGTTGTCGTGGATAGATTCTCGAAAATGGCACACTTTATACCATGTCATAAAAGCGATGATGATGTTAATGTGGCTAATTTGTTCTTTCGTGAAATTATTCGCTTGCATGGTGTGCCAAATACTATTGTTTCAGATCATGATACTAAATTTCTTAGCCACTTTTGGAGATTTTTATGGGCTAAGTTGGGGACTAAACTGCTTTTTAGTACTACTTGTCACCCCCAAACTGATGGACAAACTGAAGTAGTCAATAGAACATTGTCTACTATGCTTAGGGTTGTTTTGAAGAATAATAAGAAAATGTGGGAAGAATGCTTGCCTCATATTGAATTTTCTTATAATCGTTCATTGCATTCTACTACTAAGATGTGCCCTTTCGAAATTGTGTATGGTTTCCTACCTCATGCACCTATTGATTTGTTGCCTCTTCCATCTTCGGAGAAGGTTAATTTTGATGCTAAAGAACATGCTGAATTGATTTTAAAAATGCATGAGTTAACTAAGGAAAACATTGAGCGTTTGAATGCTAAGTATATACCTGCTGGAGATAAGGGTAGAAAACATGTTGTGTTTGCACCTGGAGATCTTGCTTGGTTACATTTGTGTAAGGATATATTTCCTAATTTGCACCAATCAAAGCTAATGCCACGTGTTGATGGTCCTTTTAAGATGTTAGAGAAAATAAATGATAATGCATATAAACTTGAGTTGCCTGCAGATTTTGGGGTTAGTACCACTTTTAACATTGCAGATTTGAAGCCTTATTTGGGTGAGGAAGATGAGCTTCCGTCGAGGACGTCTTCATTTCAAGAAGGGGAGGATGATGAGGACATCAATACCATTGTTACACCCACAGCCCCTGGTGCTATACATACTGGACCAATTACTAGAGCTCGTGAACGCCAATTAAATTACAAGGTACTTCCATTTCTTGGTAACGATTCTAATGTTCATGAGAATATGATGCTGCCTAAATTGGATAAATATGTTTTGCTTACAAATGAAGGGCCTAGCTTGGACAAGGAAGATGAACCTTGGAGCAAGTTCAAGCATGGAGATGATGGCGTGCACAAGGGGAACAAGAACGAAGTTACACGTGATGATTCCAGGACTTTGAAGCCACCATAATGAGTGCATGAAGCCTTGGACGAAATATAAAAGATGTCATTTCATAAATTTTGTCTAGAGGCTATTCTAGGTGCGGCGTCACCTTATTTTTGGGCCAGGCCCATGTAATTTCGAAATACTTGATTATAGGTTGTTCTTAGAGTCCGTATGTGTGGGGAAACAAGAGTTAGGGTTGGTTTTGGACCCCTCCTCCAAGGGACACGAAATTCCCCCCTCTCTCCTCCATATATACAGCCCTTAGGGCATCGTTTAGACTTCGGGTTTTGTTTAGATTAAAGTTCGCTATAGCTACAACTTTGCGTCCTTTGTTTGTGTTCAACAACCAGACAAAGGCGTCACAGAACCCCACCTTGATCAATAAATCTTTCCTCTTATATTCGCAAATCCAGATTGCAATCTTAGTTTCTTGCTTGTTCTTCGTTTGCCTGCAGGAAATAGACCTTCGTGGTCAGGTTGATCGTGCTCCGGCGTGGTAAATAACCTCTCGAAGTTGGTTTAGCGATTGCTAAGGAGCGACGTCCTCGCACGTTCATAGTTGGATCGTCAAAGTCGACCTCCTCCAAAACGATAGCCACCATCACATCGAAAGACGGGACACCTTTGCCTCTATCACATTGGCCCTTCCTTTTGAAGGAAATTCGAGAGATTACATTGATTGTAGACATTAGTCCCCCTGGCAAGGACAAACATAGCTTTGTGTATATGATTTATGATCCAGGAATTCCTATTTCTTCGTAAATTCAAAAAAAATCCAGCGGCTACAAGCCTTATACTCCTTGTTTTTGTCGTCTGGCATGCTGTAACTTACGTGTGTGACAGCCAAGAACCAAAGGGCATTCCTGGCATCAATCAATATATACGTGGAAACAATATCTCCAGCATCGAGGACACAAAATTTCGGGGCGGTTCGGCAAAAAGCGTCACGGGAAAGTGAAATTCTTTCAAGGACTGCCATATAATGGACTAGTGTTCACTAAAACGGTCATAACTTTGTCATTCGGAGTCCGTTTCGGACACACAAATATTCAAAATGCTCGCGGCGAGCGTGCGAATCCAGAAAATACTCCCAACTTGCACCAGGAGGCATGGGGTGCCTCCAAATTCAGCCTTAAGGAGGACTTTTTGGCCCTAAAAGTCAAATAACATCATTCACCGCTCCTTTTCGGACAAGTTTCTGAACCCATTGGCCCTTCCTTTTCAAGAAAATTCAAGAGATTATGTAGATTTTAGACATTAGCCCCCCTGGCAAGGACAAACGTAGCTTTGTGCAGATGATTTATGATCTGGGAATTCCTATTTCTTCGTAAATTCAAGAAAATCCAGCGGCCTTGTTTTCGTCGTGTGGCATGCTGTAACTTACGTGTGTGACAACCAAGAACCAAAGGGCATTCCTGGCATCGGTCAATATATACGTGGAAACATTATCTCCAGCATTGAGGACACAAACTTTCGGGATGGTTCGGTGAAAAGCGTCACGGGAAAGTGAAATTCTTTCAAGGACTGCCATATAATGGACCGGTGTTCACTAATACGGTCATAAATTTGTCATTCCGAGTCCGTTTCGGACCCACAAATACTCAAAATGCTCGCGGTGAGCGTGCGAATCCAGAAGATACTCCTGCCTTGCGCAAGGAGGACCGGGTGCCTTCAAATTCGGCCTTAAGGAGGACTTTTTGGCCCTGAATGTCAAATAACATCATTCACCGCTCCTTTTCGGACAAGTTTCTAAACCCATTGGCCCTTTCTTTTAAAGGAACTTCAAGAGATTACGTTGATTGTAGACATTAGTCCCCCTGGCAAGGACAAACGTAGCTTTGTGCACATGATTTATGATCCGGGAATTCCTATTTCTTCGTAAATTCAAGAAAATCCAGTGGCTACAAGCCTTATACTCCTTGTTTTCGTCGTGTGGCATGTTGTAACTTACGTGTGTGACAGCCAAGAACCAAAGGGCATTCCTGGCATCGGTCAATATATAAGTGGAAACAATATCTCCAGCATCAAGGACACAAAATTTCGGGGCGGTTCGGCAAAAAGCGTCATGGGAAAGTGAAATTCTTTCAAGGACTGCCATATAATGGACCGGTGTTCACTAAAACGATCATAACTTTGTCATTCAGAGTCTGTTTCGGAGCCACAAATAATCAAAATGCTCCCGGCGAGCGTGCAAATCCAGAAAATACTCCCGACTTGCGCCAGGAGGCCCGGGGTACCTTCAAATTCGGCCATAAGGAGGACTTTTTGGCCCTGAAAGTCAAATAACATCATTCGCCGCTCCTTTTCGGACAAGTTTCTGAACCCATTAACCCTTCCTTTTCAAGGAAATTCCAGAGATTACGTTGATTTTAGACATTAGTCCCCCTAGCAAGGACAAACATAGCTTTGTGCAGATGATTTATGATCTGGAATTCCTATTTCTTCATAAATTCAAGAAAATCCAGCGGCCTTGTTTTCACCGTGTGGCATGTTGTAACTTACGTGTGTGACATCCAAGAACCAAAGGGCATTCCTGGCATCGGTCAATATATACGTGGAAACATTATCTCCAGTTGAGGACACAAACTTTCGGGGCGGTTCGGCGAAAAGCGTCATGGGAAAGTGAAATTCTTTCAAAGACTGCCATATAATGGATCGGGATTCACTAATACGGTCATAACTTTGTCATTCGGAGTCCGTTTCGGACACACAAATACTCAAAATGCTCGCGGCGAGTGTTTTAATCGATAAGATACTCCCGGCTTGCGGAAGGAGGACCAGGGTGCCTTCAAATTCGGCCTTAAGGAGGACTTTTTGGCCCTGAAAGTCAAATAACATCATTCACCGCTCCTTTTCGGACAAGTTTCTGAACCCATTGGCCCTTCCTTTTGAAGGAAATTCAAGAGATTATGTTGATTGTAGACATTAGTCCCCCTGGAAAGGGCAAACGTAGCTTTGTGCACATGATTTATGATCCGAGAATTCCTATTTCTTCGTAAATTCAAGAAAATCTAACGGCTACAAGCCTTATACTCCTTGTTTTCGCTGTGGGGCATGCTGTAACTTACATGTGTGACGGCCAAGAACCAAAGGGCAATCTAGGCATCGGGCAATATATACGTGGAAACAATATCAACAGCATCGAGGACACAAAATTTCGGGGCGGTTTGCAGAAAGCCTCATGGGAAAGTGAAATTCTTTCAAGGACTGCCATAGATTGCACTGGTGTTCACTAAAACGATCATAACTTTGTCATTCGGAGTCCGTTTCGGACCCACAAATACTCAAAATGCTCCCGGCGAGTGTGTGAATCCATAAAAGACTCCCCGCTTGCACCAGGAGGCCCGGGGTGCCTTCAAATTCAGCCTTAAGGAGGACTTTTTGGACCTGAAAGTCAAATAACATCATTCGCCGCTCCTTTTCAGACAAGTTTCTGAGCCCATTGGCCCTTCCTTTTGATGGAAATTCGAGAGATTATGTTGATTGTAGACATTAGTCCCCCTGGCTAGGACAAACATAGCTTCGTGCATATGATTTATTATCCAGCAATTCAAATTTCTTTGAAAATTCAAGAAAATCCAAGGGCTACAAGCCTTATACTCCTTGTTTTCGCCGTGGGGCATGCTGTAACTTACGTGTGTGAAAGCCAAGAACCAAAGGGCATTCCTGGCATTGTTCAATATATACGTGGAGACAATCTCTATAGCATAGAGGACACATAAGTTTGGGCCGTTATGCGAAAAGTGTCACGGGAAAGTGAAATTCTTTCAAGAACTGCCATATAATGGACCGGTATTCACTAAAATGGTCATAACTTCGTCATTCGGAGTCTGTTTTGGACCCACAAATACTCAAAATGCTCTCGGCGAGCATGTGAATCCATAAAATACTCCTGGCGAGCGTGCGAATCCAGAAAATACTCCCGGCTTGCGCCAGGAGGCCCGGGGTGCCTTCAAATTCGGCCTTAAGGATGGCTTTTTGGCGAAAAAAGTCAAATAACATCATTCGCCGCTCCTTTTCGGACAAGTTTCTGAACCCATTGGCCCTTCCTTTTCAAGGAAATTCGAGAGATTACGTTGATTTTAGAAATTAGTCCCCCTGGCAAGGTCAAAGATAGCTTTGTGCAGATGATTTATGATTTGGGAATTCCTATTTCTTCGTAAATTCAAGAAAAGCCAGCGACCTTGTTTTCGCCGTGTGGCATGTTGTAACTTACGTGTGTGACAACCAAGAACCAAAGGGCATTCCTGGCATCGGTCAATATATATGTGGAAACATTACGTCCAGCATCGAGGACACAAACTTTTGGGACGGTTTGACAAAAAGCGTCACGGGAAAGTGAAATTCTTTCAAGGACTGCCATATAATGGAGCGGTGTTCACTAATACGCTCATAACTTTGTCAATCGGAGTCCGTTTCGGACCCACAAATACTCAAAATGCTCACGGTGAGCGTACGAATCTAGAAAAAACTCCCGGCTTGCGCAAGGAGGACTGGCGTGAAATCAAATTCGGCCTTAAGGAGGACTTTTTGGCCCTGAAATTCAAATAACATCATTCGCCGCTCCTTTTCGGACAAGTTTCTGAACCCATTGGCCCTTCGTTTTCAAGGAAATTCGAGAGATTACGTTGATTTTAGACATTAGTCCCCCTTGCAAGGACAAACGTACCTTTGTGCAGATGATTTATGATCTAGGAATTCCTATTTCTTCATAAATTCAAGAAAATCTAGCGGCCTTGTTTTCACCGTGTGGCATGCTGTAACTTACGTGTGTGACAACCAAGAACCAAAGGGTATTCCTGGCATCGATCAATATATACGTGGAAACATTATCTCTAGCATTAAGGACACAAAATTTCGGGACGGTTCAGTGAAAGCGTCACGGGAAAGTGAAATTCTTTCAAGGACTGCCATATAATGGACTGGGATTCACTAATAGGGTCATAACTTTGTCATTCGGAGTCCGTTTCGGACCCACAAATACTCAAAATGCTCGTGGCGAGCGTGCAAATCCAGAAGATACTCCCGGCTTGCCGTAGGAGGATCGGGGTGCCTTCAAATTCGGCTTTAAGGAGGACTTTTTGGCCCTGAAAGTCAAATAACATCATTCGCCGCTCCTTTTCGGACAAGTTTCTTAACCCAATGGCCCTTCCTTTTGAAGGAAATTCAAGAGATTACGTTGATTGTAGACATTATTCCCCCTGGCAAGGACAAACGTAGCTTTGTGCACATGAAATATGATTCGGGAATTCCTATTTCTTCGTAAATTCAAGAAAATCCAACGGCGACAAGCCTTATACTCCTTGTTTTCGCCGTGGGGCATGCTATAACTTACGTGTGTGACAACCAAGAACCAAAGGGCATTCTTGGCATCAGTCAATATATACGTGCAAACAATATCTCCAGCATCGGGGATACGAAATTTTGGGGCGGTTCGGCAAAAAGCGTCATGGGAAAGTGAAATTCTTTCAAGGACTACCATATAATGGACCGGTGTTCACTAAAACGATCATAACTTTGTCATTCGGAGTCCGTTTTGGACCCACAAATACTCCAAATGCTCCCGGCAAGTGTGTGAATCCATAAAATACTCCCCGCTTGCGCCAGGAGACCCGGCGTGCCTTCAAATTCAGCCTTAAGTAGGACTTTTTGGCCCTGAAAGTCAAATAACATCATTCACCGCTCCTTTTTGGACAAGTTTCTGAGCCTATTGGCCCTTCCTTTTGATGGAAATTCGAGAGATTACGTTGATTGTAGACATTAGTCCCCATGGCTAGGACAAACATAGCTTTGTGCACATGACGTATTATCCAGGAATTCCTATTTCTTCGTAAATTCAAGAAAATCCAACGGCTACAAGCCTTATACTCCATGTTTTCACCGTGGGGCATGGTGTAACTTATGTGTGTGACAGCCAAGAACCAAAGGGCATTCCTGGCATCGTTCAATATATACGTGGAGACAATATCTCCAGCATGGAGGACACAAAATTTTGGGGCGGTTATGCGAAAAGCGTCTCGGGAAAGTGAAATTCTTTCAAGGACTACCATATAATGGACTGGTGTTCACTAAAATGGTCATAAATTTGTCATTCGGAGTCTGTTTCGGACCCACAAATACTCAAAATGCTCCCGCGGAGCTTGCGAATCCAAAAAATACTCCCGGCGAGCGTGTGAATCCAGAAAATACTCCCGGCTTGTGCCAGGAGGCCCGGGGTGCCTTCAAATTCTGCCTTAAGAATGACTTTTTGGCCATAAAAGTCAAATAACATCATTCGCCGCTCCTTTTCGGACAAGTTTCTGAACCCATTTTCCCTTCCTTTTCAAGGAAATTCGAGAGGTTACGTCGATTTTAGAAATTAGCCCCCCTGGCAAGGATAAACGTAGCTTTGTGCAGATGATTTATGATCTGGGAATTCCTATTTCTTCGTAAATTCAAGAAAATCCAGCGGCCTTGTTTTCGCCGTGTGGCATGCTGTAACTTACGTGTCTAACAACCAAGAACCAAAGGGCATTCCTGGCATCGGTCAATATATACGTGGAAACATTATCTCCAGCATCGAGGACACAAACTTTCGGGACGGATTGAGGAAAAGCGTCACGGGAAAGTGAAATTCTTTCAAGGACTGCCATATAGTGGAGCGGTGTTCACTAATACGGTCATAACTTTGTCATTCGGAGTCCGTTTCGGACCCACAAATACTCAAAATGCTCACAGCGAGTGTACGAATCCAGAAAATACTCCCTGCTTGTGCAAGGAGGACCGGCGTGCCTTCAAATTCAGCCTTAAGGAGGAATTTTTGGCCCTGAAATTCACATAACATCATCCGCCACTCCTTTCGGACAAGTTTCTCAACCCATTGGTCCTTCCTTTTGAAGGAAATTAAAGAGATTACGTTGATTGTAGACATTAGTCCCCCTTGCAAGGACAAACGTAGCTTTGTGCACATGATTTATGATCTGGGAATTCCTATTTCTTCGTAAATTCAAGAAAATCCAGCGGCTACAAGCCTTATACTCCTTGTTTTTGCCATGTGGCATGCTGTAACTTACGTGTGTGACAGCCAAGAACCGAATGGCATTCCTAGCATCGGCCAATATATACGTGGAAACTATATCTCGAGCATCGAGGACACAAAATTTTGGGGCGGTTCGGCAAAAAGCGTCACGGGAAAGTGAAATTCTTTCAAGGACTGCCATATAATGGACCGGTGTTCACTAAAACGGTCATAACTTTGTCATTCGGAGTCCGTTTTGGACCCACAAATACTGAAAATGCTCGCGACGAGTGTGCGTATCCAGGAAATACTCCCGGCTTGCACCAGGAGGCCCGGGGTACCTTCGAATTCGGCCTTAAGGAGGAATTTTTGGCCCTAAAAGTCAAATAACATCATTCGCCGCTCCTTTTCGGACAAGTTTCTGAACCCATTGGCCCTTCCTTTTCAAGGAAATTCGAGAGATTACGTTGATTTTATACATTAGTCCTCCTGGCATGGACAAATGTAGCTTTGTGCAGATTATTTATGATCTGGGAATTCCTATTTCTTCGTAAATTCAAGAAAATCCAGCGGCCTTGTTTTCGCCATGTGGCATGCTGTAACTTACGTGTGTGACAACCAAGAACCAAAGGGCATTCCTGGCATCGGTCAATATATACGTGGAAACTTTATCACCAGCATTGAGGACACAAACTTTTGGGACGGTTCGGCGAAAAGCGTCACGGGAAAGTGAAATTCTTTCAAGGACTGCCATATAATGGACCGGTGTTCACTAATACGGTCATAACTTTGTCATTCGGAGTCTGTTTCGGGCCCACAAATACTCAAAATGCTCGCGGCGAGCATTCGAATATAGAAGATATTCCCGGATTGCGGAAGGAGGACCGGGGTTCCTTCAAATTCGGCCTTAAGGAGGACTTTTTGGACCTGGAAGTCAAATAACATCGTTCGCCGCTCCTTTTCGGACAAGTTTCTGAACCCATTGGCCCTTCCTTTTGCAGGAAATTCAAGAGATTACGTTGATTGTAGACATTAGTCCCCTTGGCAAGGACAAACGTAGCTTTGTGCACATGATTTATGATCCGGGAATTCCTATTTCTTCGTAAATTCAAGAAAATCCAGCGGCTACAAGCCTTATACTCCTTGTTTTCGCCGTGTGGCATGTTGTAACTTACGTGTGTGACAACCAAGAACCAAAGGGCATTCCTGGCACCGGTTGAGCAAACTTGTTCCTTGGGTCCGCCATCTATAGAGTGGAAAGTGGAGAAGAGTCGGAAATGAGTAGAGAAGAGTGTCCTATGGCTCATCTTTGTGGTCGCGTCCTACAGTCAGCGTGTGCTTTGATACCATCTTGTAGAGATCCGACCTCAAATGGTCAAATCTCTGTGTATAAGTGTCATCCCTGGATCGGTAATGCTGACACACACAGTACTCCAGGATTTATAACAGAGTTCAATCACACACTTATTACATCGAATGTATCGAAAGAGAGTACTTATTACAATAATATGGGTGAAGGCCATCTAAAGAAGATAATACCGGAAGCTTCGAAGGTAAAGTGAGTCCATCAACTCTAACGGCATAGCTGAGTGCATGACAACGACCTAGCGCACCTTACTCTTCGTCTAAAAACGCTGCAACATAATACGTTGCAGCCTGTGTAGGTCAGCACATGGAATATGCTGGCAAAATAACACTATAGAGCAATGAACATGTAACAGATATAACTATATGCATATTTGGCTGGTGGAGGCTCTATGGTTATTGTTTTGCAGAAAGCTAGTTTTCCCTACAACAAAGGAATATATTTTATTTAACTACAAAGTTTGTTGAAAACATTGAGAAGGTTCCTTCAACTCAATCCCAAATTAATAAATCATCAACCCAACAAAATAATTAAATAGAGTGATAAGATCAAACCAATAATTCAAGTACAAGATACTAAAGATGTCCATAACCGGGGACACGACTAACCATGATTAGTTTATACACTCTGCAGAGGTTTGAGCACTTTTCCCCACAAGACTCGATCTCCTCCGTTGGATTTCTCGCACGACATAATGTTTGAGAAACGGATGACCGAGACACAATCTTTCAGAAGCATTAACTCTTTACTCTGGGTAGACAGTACCACCTACATCCCCTACATCTGCTAGCCTACCACTGAAAGAGGTCACACAACTTACTCAACTATGCCAGAGCCCATAATGGCTTGTGGCTGCACACGGAAGTTTCCAGCAGGAATAATCTTGTGATCCCTTTGAGCTTGGGTGGCAAACCGTAGGATGATCACACAGGTACTCCGAGATATCCCGGGAGAACACTGGATTGCTCCAGGTGCCCAGACAACCACTGGGTGCTCCAGGGTGCCTCAACCAATCCACCTAGATGTGTATTAAAGTAGCCACCTTAAGTTTAACCATTAACTAAAACTCTCACATCTGTCATGGATCACTCAAACCAAACCACGTCTACAAGCATAGCATAGCGATATAAGCATAACGTAGAAGTAACTCCCAAGGTTTGAAAATAAAGACGATAGGTTCTACCTCATCATCTACTTCCTAAAACCCACAAGTATTCAAATCCTAACCATGCAATGTTTGAGGATTGAAACTAATGCATAAAAACTGGGTAATAAGGGGTATGATCAAAGTGTTACTTGCCTTGCTGACGATCTGAAAACCCTAGTGACTCGTAGTAGCACACTTCCCACTCCGGAAACTCTATCGTGAACAAACAATAACATACATAAGGACTAAAGCATAAGATGAAAACTCAAATAAAAAATCCAAGTGAAAGTTCAACTGAAGAGTTTCGATTTGAAAAAGAATCAATCGAATCGGAGAAACGAAACTCAAACTACGATCAAAAGAAATTCAAATTCAAATCTGCTTGAAACCAAATTTTAAATTGTCAAAACCATGTTCAAGTTGATTATCTGGAAAGAGGGGAACAAGATGAATATTTTGGCGTTGGTTTCACTGGATTTGGACGAACGAGCAAAAAATTGCGAAGGTTTGAAGATCAGGGACTGATCTGTGAGAAAAGTATTCACGGATAGGTCCCTGGCCGAAAATAAAATAAAAGAAAAACCTATCGAACGAATGTTCGCTAACAGAACTAATCGGACGAACGTGTTCGTTAAAACGTACTAAACAGAGAGTGTTCGCTAAATAAAATCGACCGGGAATAAACCGAGAAAAACCCTAACCCAAAAAAATAAACCGATCTAAACCGAAGAACCAAAAATAAACCGGCGAACCGAAACGGTTTTGTACCGGTCTACGGCGGCGGCTCCGGTGGCGCGGGGCGGGCGGTGCTGGGGGGCGGCGGCATCGGCGGCAAGCGGTGGCGGCGGCGAGGGGCGGTGGCGCGGGCGACGCTCGGCAACGGCGGCGCGGGACGGCAGCTAGAAGTGGCGGCGGCGCGGTGGCTCGGTGGGGAGGAGAGGAGGCGGCGGCGGGCTCCCTATAAAGGCCCGAGGGGGTCTGCCTTGGGGAGGAGGGCGTTGGGAGGAGTCTGGCTCGGACTCGAGCTCCGGCGGTGGCGGCGCGGGGTCCTCGCATGGGAGGGAGGCGGCGCGCAGGTGGGCCAGCCTGCTCGGCTGGGCCTTTGGCCCAGTCAGACGGGAAGAAGATTTATTTTTAAATAAAATTCCGCCCAATTCTAATGAAATATAAAAAAAATTGTAAAAATACCAGAAACAATTTTCACCGTCTAAACCTATTATTTAGAACAAAGTGAACATTTTGCTGGCCTAAAAATGCAATTTTTAAAAATGCATATTTTTCTAATTTAAATAAAATAGCAAATAAAATCCAAATAAAATGTAAATTTGATTTTAAATTTTCTTCTCCAATATTCCTTTCTTTTGAAGAAGTCATATTATCTTCTCTTTTTTATTTTAAATATTGAAAATAATTGGAGAGAAAAATATTAAAATAACATTGATCCTCTTTTCAAATATGAAAATTCATGAAATCTCCAACTCTCTCCTTGGGTCCTTGAGTTGCTTAAGATTTTAGGATCTCAACGAAAAATGCAAATGAATTATGATATGCATATGATGACCTATGTATAACATCCAAATTGAAAATTGGGATGTTACAGCCGGCGTCGGATGTGACGGCGTCGGCCAGGGCACAGAGGAGTCACTGGAGTTTAAGGGATGAGGTCAAGGTCGGACGAGGAGAGGACGGGGGTGTGAGGACGAGATGAGGGCAGCCGTCGGGAGGATCGCGTCCAGGCTCGCGAGGAGGGCAGGGTCAAAGGGATCGCGTTAGCAGGAAAGATAAGAATTGATGTGTTAGGAAAGTTAAGATTTTGAAAGCTCCTTGAAAATGCGTATTTATTGTTTGTAACGTCATATCAATACCTGCCCGTCTGTGACGTGCCTGGTTAGGAAAAAGTTTGTAAATGTTAAGAAAGTTTTTATTGGAAGGGAAAAAAATCAATGTGAAGATATGATTATGGAAGGTGAGACGAAACTAAACCGGACAAAAATAAACTAGACGAAAAAAAAACCTTGAAGGCTATTCTAGCAACTGAGACATTAGAAGTAGAGATATCTGCTCTATTGCATTCTAGCTCTCGCATGATCAAACATAAAGCATGATCAAATGTTTGATGTTGTTGCAAAATTTCATCCACAGAGAACATTCGAGGAGCTCTCGACCAAAAAAACTTGTACTCGGAAATGCAGAAAACATTGACGACTGATTTTGTTGTTTTTGTGAGAGCGCCTCGAATGTTAGCTGTGGCTGAAATTTTGCAAGTGTCTAAAACATTTGGTCATGTTTGAACATGTCTGATGTGGCCCAAAGACAGATATCATTCTATAACTTTTGCAGTTTATTCCTGTATAAAACACGTTAAGATGCACGTTAAGATGCCTTTCAGTCTTCACACACAAGCCCAGTATGAGCTAAAAAAAGCTCATAATAAGTGCTGAGATCAGAGTAAACAAATCAAAACAACAACAAAGAAGCAAATTTTATCTGATTTCTATACCCATGCGTTTGAGTTCTCTAACATTTTGGCTTCCTCCAATATACAAGCACTTCCTGCAAAGTTTTTGCATACATCTTATTTCTATATAATGCATCCTATCTCGGCAAAACTACAGTACATAACTACTGATATAATTTAAGCCATATAGAACAGGATAAGCATCTCTAAACTCTATAAGATCATATGTCATACGACTTGTCAATAGAAGGATCAAATACTAAAATTTATCCTTCCATAGATGTTCCTAGTTTAACCTGAATTAGAAACAGATTGGTACTGCTCCTAATGTAAACAAAATAGCTATAGGTCTTGTACTTACACATGAACTCTTGGAGTGCCTCTCCTTCATATTCATTGTGTCGAGAAGTACAAAGTAACACACGGAACAACATCAAATCGAGCAAGATAGGTATGATCAGCTCTCTGAAAGTGGAATCATCTATTGTTATGTAAGATAATACTATATGCCATTGTTTCAAGCCTGCACGATAAAACTGAAACTGAAATTTAGATTTCGCTTCCCAATTGCAAAAGTAAATGTACGACGCTCCAAGAAAATAATGAGGCAATAAACCATTTGTATTGTGGTACATTTTGGTAAAGTTTGCGCCTGGGAATAAACTGCAAATCAAGCAATGTTGGATATAGCCTTCATGTATGCAAGTCATTGTTCTCTTGCTGTCTGAATGATGAGGAGAAGCACCAAATATTATGTCAAGAAAATTCTAGTAAAAACAAAGCTACCTACTACTACTTAACTTGTAGAAATAATAAAGGAATACATAAACATGATACACCTTCAAACCGAGATAGCTAATGGTCTTCTGAAAAATCAAGGTAGCTACAGCCAAGGAATTGAAACCAGCAATTGAAAAAGCAAGAAAGTCACATGAGATAGGTTACCTCATTAGTCATTACTCCTGTCATATACATACGTGTAGGTTAACTGCAGTTCAATAACCAAGGAAATTTCCTCATTCATTTTATTTCGTAATTAGCCCCCTGAAATACATTAATCTCTTGAAGGTTAGTATTGTGGTACACTTCTACCAGAAAAAATTGAAAACTAAAGAAAGAAGTGTTGCCACTTTGTAACTAATGAAACAAATAGATAACAACTTCATAGCAGTACAAGTCTGTCGCTGTTATTTACAGTTAGAAGGTGGTAAAAAATAAAATACACAAGGTCGATTCTTACATCAAGAGGTGGATCTAAATCATGCAGTTTGAGCCAAGGAAGTGGCATCATCCCTCATCAGCGATGCTTGGTTAAGGTCTGGAAGACATGGAAATTGATGGCCTTTAGTATAGACGTTCCTGCTTCTTGATATGCAAGAACACGACATAGAGATGGGGGGCTGAGACTTGGGACATGCACTGCGGCGGCTGCCACTATGAAGTTAATCGAAAGAGACCTCGCCAAAGAGACCGACGGCTATGTCGTTTTACAACACACAACCTCGGACTTGACCGCCTCAAGCATCAGCTCGCGGCGTCCGTGGATGCATCGACTCGCATCCTCTGACTCGACCGCCTCATGTAGCACGGCCACCTCGTCACCTCCCCGCACCTGCGCCATCTCTTCATTAATTCATTGCCACATAAACAAATTTACTGAGTTAGACTCAAAGTTACTACTAAAGTTACTCTCGTTATGGCTAGCCTAAAGAGAGGAGCGGGTTGTGCGGTGATGCCGTTTAGGGCAAATAAAAATGCCTAGAGGAAAACGGTTCATGAAAAACAGGTTAAAAATAGGGAACAATAGATGGGAGGATAAAACTCGGGGAAGGAGGTGTTCATAGGAGTCTAGGTAGGAATGAACGAGATAGGTACTGCTTCATCTCTACTCCTAACTAGAGTAGAACGCCCCTGCGTTGCTACGGGCTCTTTGTATATAACAATAGTTCAACATCAGTTGTGTATAATATATACTTTACTCTCATACTAATTATGTTTATGCATCATTGTTGATCTTTTTTATGTAAAGACCCTCTTTCTCACTCCGTCTCTCATCTCCAACACTCTTCTCTCTCTCCATACATTTCCCTATTGTGTCCTCATCTTCTTCATCCTCTCAAATTCTCTCAATCGGTTTTTTAAGTGTTCGACTATGCACAAAATAAAAATTTTCAGTGTAATATTTTCAAGACTAAGAGCATCTCCAATAGACAGTTCATATGTAAAAATAATCAGCTTTTGAATCTTCTGAGGCAAAAAATATCTCTCCAACGGATGGTCCATATGCAAAAAAAAAGTTACATTTCCGCCTCGACGAGATGTAAAATACAACACCTCGCGGTGCAATTTTACATCTCCGGAGGCAGGAGATGTAAAAACCGCGGCCGCGCACCAATGACTAACCGCCCTTCAGTTCTTTTCCCCCCTTCTTCCTCCAGACCGCCCGTCGCCGCCCCGCCGCAGATCCAGCCGTGTCCCTACCCCCGCCGCCGATTTACCCCACCTGGACCGCTGCCCACCGTCATACTGGTGGATCGGGCCGTCGTCGCACCGCGCCGCACCGGCCCCGTCCGCCTCCGCCCCGCCCCAGACCCACCCGCCTCCGCCCCACTCTGGTCTCCGCCCGCCCCCGCCCGCACAGCTCGCTGCCACTGCCCTCCCTTGCCGGCACTACACGTTGCCGCCCCGCTCTGTCCGCATCCGCCCCACGCCGCACGCCGCTCCCTGCTCCCTGCTCGGCCGCCGCCCCGACCTCTCTCCATCTGCCGTCGCCCCGACTCGCTACGGCCGCCGCTGCAACCCGATGGCGCCGAAGAAGATGCCGAAGGGAAAGTTGGGTTTCTTCGGCGTGAGGGTGAAGCCCTCCAGGAACTTCGGAGTGAAGTTCTCCGACGCTGGGCAGCCTTGGTGGCTCGGCACGTATCCCACCGCCGACGAGGTTGCGCGTGCCTACGACATGGCGGTGTGGCGTGTCGGACGGCCGAAGTCGGACCTCAACTTCCCGCAATCGAGACCTGGGTGGTGGCGGAGTGGCTCGTGCTGCAGGACATCTGGATGGAGGAGATGCCGAAGAAGAAGAAGAAGCAGAAGAAGAAGAAGAAGAAGAAGAAGAAGAAGAAGAAGAAGAAGAAGAAGAAGAAGAAGAGACCGGCGGTTGTCGTCACTCCCGGTGTGAACGACGAGGCAGCGATGACTCGGTTTGCGCGCGAGCATCCCAAGAATGCTCAGGCCAAGTAGGAGTTCTACTGGAAGCGTGATGCCGAGGAGAAGAAGAAGGAGGAGGAGGAGGAGGAGGTGAAGGAGGACAAGGCCGGCCCCTCGACGGTGATCCCCATCCTCCACCATTGTCTGAGGAGGACGAGGCCCGCCCCTCGACGGTGATCCCCATCATCCATCATCGTCGAAGGAGGACGAGGAGTTCTGGGGGCTCTCGGATGACTCCGAAGAGTCGTACTGGATGCTCTCAGACAACGAGTAGTTCCGCTAGTTTAAATTTATGTCATCTATGTTTGAATTTGATGTTTGAACTATGTTGAGATGAAGTAGTAGTTGGTCATTTTCAGAATTTTACATCTTCGTTTTGGACCATCTGTTGGAGTCGCCCTTTTACATCTCCATTTTGGACCATCTGTCGGAGTTAAGTCTTTTTCGAAGATGTAAAAAGCACTTTTTGGTGATGTAAACTTTTACATCACCGGTTTGGATCACCAAAATATACATCATCTATTGGAGATGCTCTAAGCATTATATTTTGCCACCACAACAAAAGGAATTTCATGGAAATTGTTTTGGGTGATTCGCTCTATCCTTAAAAGTTTTCAGGGATCATGAGAAATATTTTGTGGAGCACTACAACACACTCCACATATATGGTGGTGTAATTTTTCATTTTTTGATAAGAAAACGTATAATTTTTTATCTATTTGTGTGAAGCATTGTAAGAAGGATAGTTAGGTTTGTGTGGATGTCATGATACGAACCGGAATATCTGCAAGTTTACAATATTTCATGGCAATGATCTATGTACTCTCTTTATAATTTATTTTGCACTATCATAAACCAAGTCATTACAAACACTACTTGCCTTGGTCCATCAAGTATTCTCTTAGCCCATTGAATAACCTTAGCAAGAAAATTTTTACGCAGAGTGAAGTGCTAATATTTATACATCAAATACATCAAAGCTTTACCAGCCTGTAGATTTTTCTTACATTAAAACCATTAACTCTTCTATGAGGTAGTTATTTCACCACATACATCAAAGCTTTACCAGCTTTTTCAGACGAAGAGTAACTCGCCAGCCGCCCTAGTTGCCGCACACGGAGGCATGCCTTCTCACCGGATCGGGTCGGAGCGGCGTCCCGAGAGAGAAGATGCACACGGTGTCCGCCCCCTCGATCTACCTCTCCCGGCACGACCCATCTCGACGAGATGTGGCCGTGATGGATCTAGCCGCCGTCCCGCTGACTTCCTCGACTCGATCTGGGGCCTCCCCGCTTTAAGAAAATAAGGTGAGTGGAGGACGGCGCCGGTGGGGAAGAGGGCAGCTTTGGGTGGGGGAGAGGGAAAATGGCAGCTATGCACGGACGTTCGAGGGGGGGGGGGGGGGGGAATCCTATGAGACCGGGTCTTATAGGCTATCAGGTGAGACCCATTTCGATGGATGACATGTGGCACTTACGATCTCAAAGCACCTAATCCCACTTTGCCTGTCATTTTTCAATCCCAACTTCTAATCCCAACTCCAATCCTACGTATGCTGGAACAGGTACGTAACACAAGTACACATCGAGCTGGGATTTCCTTGCTCTCGGTCTCGTTCATGGAGGCCACGCCGAATGACACCGTCGCCAGCGGCCGCACGGAACGACGCAGTGGCAACTTCTCGTCTAGGGCCGCACCAAAGGATCTCGTTGCCACCGGCCAGTCCGACTGCTCGTCCGTGGCGTACGCGGGCCACGTTGCCGCAGTGGACTCCATGTTCGTAGCGGCAGCGCGCAAGGATGTCGTTGCAGGCGGCCGGCGACTATGCGTGAAGATGATGCATCAAAATGCTCCTTGCAGCTACACTCGCTCATGTCCACGCCGGCGAACCCCATGACACTCCGTGGTATGTCCGTGAGTCTGTTTAGACTCATTCGATCAGGGTAAGTGTGGTATGCATCTATACATAAGGGTCTCTCTAGGGAATAATTGTATACATAATTATCAGAGTATACATGTGCAAAGTCACGCTGAAGAGGAGAGCAAGCAAATGTACATGGAGCAGTATCTTTTCAGCCTGAATTTTTGTATTGGGTTTCTTGCACCAAATAATTGAAGTGAGGGCTTGTTGCACTAAGCACAGAACAGTGGACACAATGATTTTTTTTACGAGGAAGTGGACACAATGATTTCATACACAAGAGAAGAAGTAAATAAAAATATTCGTAGTAGTTCAGAATACGAGCTGCAATGCAACAATACACTTTGCATATGTTTAAAGGCTGGTAAACAAGGTAGTTGTGTCATATTTTCACTCTGCTTAACTTGCTGATGAGATGTTGATCTAAACATCCCCTCTCTCCTCTCTGGTTTGATTTAAGAGAAATGAGTACGCCAATCTTTCCAGCTAGTTAGATGAAGCCAGGGCAGTTTACAGTGAAATTGTTTTGCCAATTAAGCAATCAGCTGCCCGTGGCCGTCATGTACTAAGAGCGAGAACAAGAGCAAACCATACGAAGGAGTTGGTCCGACCGCCTGTGATGACATCTTGGCGCGGCCGCTATGAACGTGGAGTCCGTTCTGCCAGCACCGTGGTCTGTGGCCGCCCTAGACGAGCAGTCGGACCAGCTGGTGGCGACAAGATCCTTTGGTGCGGCCATGGACGAGAAGTCACCTCTGCGTCGTCCCGCATGCCTGCCTCGCCGGCGGCGACGGTGTCATTCCGCGTGGTCTTCAGGAATGAGACCGAGAGGAAGGAAACCCTAAGTCGATGTGTACTTTTTTTACTTGGGAAACCTATTCGAGCGTAGCACATCGTATGTACGATTGGAATCGGGATTAGCAGTTGGGATTGACAAATGATAGGCAAAGTGGTATTAGGTCCTATGAGATCGTAAGTGCCACATGTCATTCATCGGAATGGGTCTCACCCGATAGCCTCGTTCGCCTGATGAGATTTCTTTATTATGATTTACACATTAATTTTCTTAAAATCGGTTATTTGTTTCCTAATTAATGTGATTGAGCAATTTTTCTTAAAAGCAATTATTTGTTTTTTAATTGGTGTGACTGAGAGATTTAAGGTAATATTAATTAATTTAGATTTGATCTTTAGAGATTGATCATGATTGATTCTACATTACTAAATAATTTGCGCCAGCATGGAAAATTCTGATATTACAGATTTTTTTCATTGTGTGAAGGGTGACGCGAAAATAAACTGGTGAAGTGGGGGAGGGGACAAAAAATCTATAGAAAAAAACCTACGAAAAAACCAGCGAAAGTGGGATGGAACGAAAAAACCCGAAACGGAGACAACCAACTACTACATTGGGAGTAGAGAATTTCTGATTAATGTGATTGAGGGATTTAAAGTAATGTTAATTAATTTAGATTTGATCTTTAGAGATTGATCATGATTGATTCTATGTTACTAAATAATTTGCACCAGCATGGAAAATTCTAATATGTTCAGATTTCTTTCATTGTGTGAGAGGGTGAGGCAAAAATAAACCGATGAAGTGGGGGAGGGGACGAAAATAGAATTACGGAAAAACCAGCGAAAGTGGGATGGGAAGAAAAAACCCGGAACGGAGACTACCAACTACTCCATTAGGAGTAGAGATGTCTCAGTTGGTAGTCTCTGTTTCACAGTTATATTTCGTCCCACCTTTCCTGGGTTTTTTTGTCCTCGCCGGCCTCCCCCGATCCGATCCGATCTGCGGTAAAAAAACGGACAACGATGACTAGTGATTCCCTTTGAACGAACAAAAAATCGGACGATGCCATAGCCTCCCTCGCACGAAAAAAACCCTCCTATGGATCCAACCCTCTCGTGCGACCGCTCTCTTTCCATCTCCTCCCGATGCGGCGCTGCCCCCATCTCTCACTCCGCCATCGCCGCCCCTGCCTCCCTCCCACTCAGCCACCTCCACCGCTCCCACCCTTCTCCCCATTGTCGGATCCGCTTGCATATCATCAAGGTTAGGGGCGAAGGTCCACATCGGCGACGCGCACATCCTCGTCAAGGAAGCGGCTCCCGGATCTGAGGTCGCGCGGCCGAGATGGAAGGTGCTCGAGGTGGCCACCTAATACCAAGCCCCCACCATGTCTAGAATCGCTTCCTCCCCCGTGTTCCATTGAGGAAGGAGGGGGCGGCACAGAGAGGGTCCTCACGCAGCCGTGCGGTCAACCACTACGACGCGGTCGTGAAGTGAGTACCCTCGAACGTCGCACTCCCGGGCCGGAGGGAGTCCAGATCTGGCACCTCATGTAACACCCTCGATGCGACTATATCTCCCACGTGTCGAGGCACGACTTAGAGGCATAATCGCATTGAAGGCATATGTCGCAAGTTAGGCAATCTTCACAACATCCCATGTAATATGATAATAGAAGGGGAGATAACATAGTTGGCTTACAATCGCCACGTCAACCAAGTACATAAATAACATTACATCATCCAAACACTCATGGCCTGACTACGGCGCCAAAATGAAAGATAACCCAATATGCGACACGATCCCGATCACCCCCAACTGGGCACCACTACTGATCATCAGGAAAGGAAATGTAGTAACGTTGAGAGTCTTCGTCGAACTCCCACTTGAGCTCAAGCGCGTCACCTGGAGCGGAAACATCACGCCCTGCATCTGGGGTAATAGTAATCTGTGAGCCACAGGGACTCAGCAATCTCGCACCCTCGCGATCAAGACTATTTAAGCTTATAGGTAAGGCAAGGTAAATATATGTGGAGCTGCAGCAAGCGACTAGCAAAATATGGTGGCTAACTTATTCGCAAAACAGAGCGAGAAGAGGAGGCAAAGCGCGAGTGAGAAACTAGAGGGCAACATGCGCAAACATTACTCCAACACCGTGTCCACTTCCCGGACTCCGCCGAGAAGAGGCCATCACGGTAACACCCTCAGTTGATTCATTTTAGTTAAGTTAAGGTTCAATTTATCTACAACCAGACATTAACAAATTCCCATCTGCCCATAACCGCGGGCACGGCTTTCGAAAGTTCAAATCTCTGCAGGGGAGTCCCAACTTAGCCCATGACAAGATCTCACGGTCAACAAAGGAATAGACCTCCTCCCGAGATGTTCCGATCAGACTCGGTACCTCAGTTCTTCAAGACACTTCGACAGGTTAAAACAAGACCAGCAACACCGCCCGAATGTGCCGACAAATCCCGATAGGAGCTGCACATATCTCGTTCTCAGGGCACACTCAGATAGGTCAAGCTACGAGTAAAACCAACCCTCGAGTTTCCCCGAGGTGGCCCCGCAGGCTGCCTGGTTCGGACCAACACTCAGAGGAGCACTCGCCCGGGGGGGGGGGGGGGGGGTTAAAATAAGATGACCCTCGGGCTCCGGAAACCCAAGGGAAAAAGAGGCTAGGTGGCAAATGGTAAAACCAAGGTTGGGCATTGCTGAAAAAGCTTTAATCAAGGCGAACTATCTAGGGGTTCCCATTATAACCCAACCGCGTAAGGAACGCAAAAATCTGGAAACATAACACCGATATGACGGAAACTAGGGCGGCAAGAGTGGAACAAAACACTAGGCGAGAGGCCGAGCCTTCCACCCTTTACCAAGTATATAGATGCATTAAGATAACATGGCAATATAATGATATCCCAACAAGTAAATAAATGTTCCAATAAGGAACGGCCTCCAAACTTCACCTGCAACTAGCAACGCTATAAGAGGGGGCTGAGCAAAGCGGTAACATAGCCAATCAACGGTTTGCTAGGACATGGAGGGTTAGAGGTTTGACATGGCAATTTGGGAGGCTTTAAAGCAAGTGGTAGGCATCATAGCATTGGCATAGCAAAAGAGCGAGCAAACTAGCAAAGCAAAGATAGTAGTGATTTCGAGGGTATGATCATCTTGCCTGCAAAGTTGTCAGAGTTGACTGGATCCTCAAAAGCAAACTCAACGGGCTCCTCATTAGCGAACTCGTCTCCCGGCTCTACCCAAACAAGACAAACAAGCAACAAGGACACAAATCAACCACGTGCAACTCAAACAACATGATGCAAAGATGGTATGCTATGCGGGATGCGATGCGGGATGCATATACAAGATTTGACAATGAATGCATGAACCTGGCCTCAACTTGGGAATCCAAGTGTGCCACTGGAAAGATGAGATGAAATCACTTGAAAACGATATAAAGAACGCCGGAATCGGAGTTATGGTTTGGAAATGGCAAGCAATTCAAATGTGACACCGGTCTACGATTTACAGCAAGTAGCCATCTAAATGCAACGAAATGAACATGCTACAGCATTCAAACATGGCATAAAAATACATGGCAGGGATGCATTCATGATGCTTAACAAAAGTCTAGCACTGAGCTACGGCCAATTCATCCATTAACAGGTTCAAACAAGCATGGCAAAAATGCATATGGTAAACAGATCTCAGACTTGGTGAAATTAACACTTGTCTGGAATTTCAGATCAGGTAGAGCTCTTCGGAGCAACAAAACTACTTGCTACAGGACCTAAACATGACAAAGTAAAGCATGGAATGGAGCTACTCAAAGAGCTTAACAAAAGTCCCTTAATGACCTTGAGCCAAAAGGGATCAAAAAATACAATTGCAAGCATGTGAACATGGCAAAAACATAATCAGATCACAGACTTAGTGAAAACTGGAGCATGCTGAAACATATCTCAAGAAGGCATGTTTACGAGCTCGATGCACTCACTACGGAGCAATTCATGACAATTTAAGCATAAACCCATCAAGAATACACAAAATGCAAGCTAGACATGGCAAGAACAATAACATAGCATGCACGGATCAACTACAACATCATCGGCAAAATTGCAAACAAGTTGACAATCTGCCCAGATTCACAAAGTAGCAAAAGTAGAGCTCGATTTACTCAATCTAGGGTGCTCCATAATTGCAAACAAAGACATTGATGGATAGAGCACTACAATATTAACAAAACATCCTTACTGATCATCCTCAAAAGAGGCACGGATCACTAGGAAACAAGAACAACATATGGCAATATGAGATAAACAGCTCAAGGACTTAGTGGAATTGCTAAGTCCCTGAAAACAGAATTACCAAATGCCTCACTTGGCAAGCTTGTGCTAGTCACCACACGCATCACAAAAATACATGGGTTGCACCTCTGGAAAGACGACAAAGCCCTTAACCAAACATATGTGGAGATCATGGGCATATCATGCACACAATAATCATGGCAAAAATGACAAATGTCTAAATGGAGTAGCAGATCTGACAATTATCTCAAGTAGCCCTCTTCTAACAGCATTTCGGGCATCAAGATGAACTCAAATGAAAATGATGCAATGGAATGAAATGATGTACTCTCTAAGATGAACATTTTAATATGCTATATGCCAAAAACGGAGTTACGGATGCAAAGTTACGGCACGATGAACAGGAGGACATGGATCTGGGATTTCAAGGACTTAGAAGAAAAACCACCTCGCGGAATTAGGTTTTACTGTAGACGTCCAGATCTGGATCGTGGCGCGCTCTACGAGGATGGCCAGACTCTCGCCGGAGTCGCAAGGAGAGCTCGCCGGAGGGGGGGATCCGGCGACGAGGGGCGCGTCGGAGAGGGGGCCGAGGAGGCGCGGCCGGGCGCGGGACCAGAGGGGGCGGCGAGGGGCACGGGCCCGGGGCGGCGATGGTGGCCGCGGTCGCCGGCGAACTGCGGCAGCAGGGCGGCAAGGCTCCGGCGGGAAGCGGTCGGCGGCGCTCGGGCGGCTGAGGACAGGCGGCGGAGGAGACGAGCCGGGCTCAGGCGGCGCGACTTGGGCCTCGGGGGCCCTCCACGGGCTCTGCGGGCCGGCGAAGTGGGCGCGTGGCTCGGCGAGTCGGCGACTGACACGTGGCGATGGCGGGCGGTGGCGGACACGTCCGGCCCGAATCGGACGTGTCCGGCGGCGAGAGGTGGGAGGAGACTAGGTTAGGGTTGGAAATGACCTGAAATTTCGGGGAGGGACCTATTTATAGAGGTAGGAGGGGCTAGGGAGCTCCAAATGGAGTGTGGTTTTTTGGCCACGCGATCGTGATCGAACGATCTAGATGATGGAGAAAGCTTAGGTGGGTTTTGGGCCAAATTGGAGGGGTGTTGGGCTGCAACACACACGAGGCCTTTTCGGTCCCTCGGTTAACCGTTGGAGTATCAAACGAAGTCCAAATGATACGAAACTTGACAGGCGGTCTATCGGTAGTAAACCAAGGCCACTTAGCAAGTCTCGGTCTAATCCGGAAATGTTTAAACCCCACACACGAAAGAAAGGTAGAAATGACCACCGGAGGAGAACGAAGCGTCGGAATGCAAAACGGATAACGGGGAAAATGCTCGAATGCATGGGATGAACATGTTATGCAAATGCAATGCACATGATGACATGATATGAGATGCATGACAACGACCACAACACACGGAGAAAAAAACCCGAACCCGAGAAAATAAAATAACTTAACGCCGGAAACGGCAAGAGTTGAAGTACAAATTGGAAAACTTACATCCTGGGTGTTACACCTCACTAGGATCGCCGCGGCACGATGAGCGCACATGCCTTGAGTCTCGATGGCAGCGCATACGTGTTCGTGGCCCGCGCGTCGTACGCATGGATTGTGTCCGCGCTGGAGGGTGCGCACGAGGAGATGAGATGATATCAGTTTGGCACAATATAATCCTCAGTTCAGACTTCGAGCTCCAGCTTGACTGGAAAATGGGACGCAAGAAACGGCCTCATTAGCATCCCGGCACGGCGGTGGTTTCCCTGCCTCATTAGCATCAAGCATGGGGTACGGTGTTCCATTTACGTATTCATATTTCAGTGTAATTAGCATCCGTGTTCATAATTCTTATTTCTCCATTTACAAATAGTTTTAGGGAATAACTAAATACTACTAATTTTGAAACAAATAAAATTATTTGAACTAAGACCAAGTGTAGCTTGATTCTCTTTTTAGTTTCTAACAGAACAAGGAATTGGTTTTCTATCTAAAAGCCGAATAATCAGACTTATAGAACCATCCACAACATAGAAATAATAACCATACATTTATAACCTGGGGAAAATAACCATTCATTTAGTTTTGTACTTCTATCACTTTACTCGCTCACAATTTATTTTAGCCGTAAACAAGTTTTCTAGGTTTCTAACTGAGCTGGCATGGTGCTTCTTTATATAATGTTTTCTACTTATAAAGAAGGGGATTGCTTAGGTCCTTTCAGTCGTTGTCGGGGATATACCCCGCGGTGTAACCCGGCCAAACTTGGCGACTCACTAATGACCCGCCCTGAGTTGGCGACTCACGAAGTGACCCACCCGGATCTCTCCACTCACTGATGACCTAGCTGAGCCTGGTCACTTATTGATAACCCGGCAGGCGGGTCAGAGGAGCAACAAGACCCGGTGGCCCAGAAGGCAGCTCATGGGAAGGCCGACTTATGTTCTTGTGGGCCGACTTAAGATGAAAGCATAAGGAATATTCTCCTACAAAGGAAGCAAGACTAGGACTCTACTTGTAATAGAGTAATCCTAATCCTACTAGGACTAGTCATGTAACCCGTCCCTTCAACTTATATAAGGAGGGGCAGGGCACCCCAAGAGGGACAGGTTTTCACAAGTTAGGTTTAGATAGACAAGTCTATAGCTCTTGAGATAGAGCACCCTTGTAACCATGATCATCATCAGCAATATCAATGCAGCAGGATGTAGGCTTTTACCTCCACCGTGAGGGGCCGAACCTGGGTAAAACCTCGCGTCTCTCGATTCCGAATAACCCCTTCAATCTACTACATAGATGCGTTGGCCTCACGACTAAGTCCGGACACTAAGGACATCTGCCGTGACAATTCCATGATAGTTGGCGCCCACCGTGGGGCATGCGCATGGTGGTGTTGAGTTCTTGGATGGATTTCTCTCTCGCAATTATTCCGATAAAGAAGAGCTTGTTTGAAAGGATCTACCTCGGAAGTTAGGGTTTTGTTGTAGGCACCGCCGCACACGTCTGTGGCGATTCATCCAAGGACGAATCGATATCTGCTACGGTCGAGACCGTCATTTTCTCCGGAAACCTATTTCGCCAGCGCTGATACAGGGAGGCATGAGCCGCAAGTTGTTCTTCGACGAGATCAAGACCAAATTATTTCCGGCCATGTACGTCTACCTGGAAATCCATTGCTGTCAATTCCGAGGTTGGAGGACCGGTGAGTGTCCGCTGCAGCATAAAAAAGGAAAAAGGGGGAAGACCATGACCCAGAAAAGAATGTGGACATGGGTACGGTTTCGGCCCTATCTAGAGTCGCCCACTCCTCTTCTTCCTACGGCAGCTCGGTCACAAGCCGGCCTCGCCGGCCGCCGCTGTCCGCCTTCGACACCTCCGTCTCCGCCCACCTTAGCAGTAGCGAGGCTGAGCCGCCGCCTGCCGGGACCCGCCTGTACTGCCGCCTCCCTCTCCTTGGCCCTTCCTGCGCTCCGCCGCGGCTGGCTCCGCGTCGCCGCTGCTCCGGGCCAGGTTCTGCCTCGCACGCACTGCACTGCATCACAATTCATCGCGTCCGTGTCATTTCAGCCGACTTGGCGCGTTTTGCTCCGCTTGTTAGCAACCCCATCGCCACCGGGCTGGCGTGTACCTCAGCACTGCCTGCTAGCTCGCGCGCACACCCTCTTCACTAGCATCTCCGCTGGAGAATCGCCCCGCACTTTGAGCCGCCAAGGCTACTGTTTCAAGCTGCGATGCCAAGTCACCGTCGTTGTCGCGCTTTTGCCTCTGCCTCGCGAGTCGCAGCCTCCGCCACCGGCTATTTTTGTCGTTGTGCCTCCTGTTAGAATAAATCCGAGGCATATCGTCGATCATCTGAGGACCATTGTTGTGTTTGTGTCGAATATTTTGTACTAGTTGGGTTACGCTTGGACTTGGTGGTGTAGTGTGGGTAGGATACTTGTAGTGTCGGAGTCGGACACGTTGTACCCTTGGCCTCTTATATATGAGGAGGCACCCCACGTTGTAACCTCATGACGACTAGATAGCGACAGGTTCGCAAGGGTTTACTGGCGGCTTGTGCCGGTGTCCGGGTGGCCGGTGTTGCGGCATATCGTCGATCATCCGAGGACCAAGCAATCACACGAGCACGACACCGAGATTTGTTAACGAGGTTCGGCGAACTCGCCTACTCCCCGGGGCAATGACTATGGGCGCTCCTTCCCGGGATACCGCAACACCGGCCACCCGGACACCGGCACAAGCCGCCAGTACCCCCTTGCGAACCTGTCGCTATCTAGTCGTCATGAGGTTACAACGTGGGGTGCCTCCTCATATATAAGAGGCCAAGGGTACAACGTGTCCGACTCCGACACTACAAGTATCCTACCCACACTACAACACCAAGTCCAAGCGTAACCCAACTAGTACAAAATATTCGACACAAACACAACAAACTTCACCTTGGCGAATATTCTCCACCACCTTGAATTTGTCCATGTGTCAAACTTCCATGTACTCCAGACTTGTGTTGTCTTCTTCGTAGCTTACTGAGAGCTACTCGACGAGTCTGCCCCAGACCCGCCGCCGCCGTGGAACCCCGCTGCTACTCCCGCAACTCCACCCTCCGTGACTCCACCTGCAATAGTGCTCCCTTGCAACTTGTAAAGATGCGAAGCCGTCCTCGCTCCAATCATCACGGTCACCTCATCTTCCATGATTCTCATGGTCTTCTTATCCCGATCACAACGGAATACCATACCACCGTCATGAAGAACACCAAGCGAAATTAGATTCCTCTTTAGCCCCGGCACATGCCTGACTCCCCGAAGCATCCGCTCAACTCCGTCAAACATCTTGATTTTGAGATCACCTACTCCAGCAACACGATAACCTGTGTCATCGCCCACATAGGCTAAACCAAATTTACCAGACTTGTACGAAGACAACCACTCCCTGTTGGGTGTCGCATGAAAAGAGCAAGCTGAATCCAACATCCACGCTTCACTTTTGGTTGACCGTCTGTCTGATACTATGAAAACATCACTACTGCTGTCTGAGTCATCACCATGAGTTGCCTTATTAGCACTGGCCCCACCATTGAGTTCTGGACAGTCCTTTCTCATATGTCCCCACTGCTTACATTTGTGCCACTGTATATTCTTTTTCCTTTTCTTGTTCTTCCCAGCCTCATATCCCTTCCGCCACTGCTCACCCTTGACTAGCAAACCTTCACCATGAGAGACTTCCACCGCGTTCTTCTTTCTCATATCATAAGATAGCAATGGCGCAGTAATATCCTCATTCTTGACAGTCTCCTTGCCGTGTGTCAAAGTAGTGATCAAATGGTCATAGGATGATGGCAACGAACAACGAAGCAGAATTTCCCTATCCTCGTTGTCAACCGTCACACCCAAGCGTGTTAGATCCGTCACGACTTGATTAAAGGCGTTCATATACTCCACAAGACCTGAACCCTCCTGCATCCTCATCCCATACAACTTTTGCTTCAAATACACCTTGGTCGTCGCAGTCTTGGACATAAACTGACTTTCCAGCTTCTCCCAGATCTTCTTCGGCGAATTCTCATCCATCACATGATAAATAACCTGGTCCGACAGACACAACCGTATAGTCCCGGCTGCTTTCAACTGTACTTCCTCCCAGTCATCCGCCTCCATCTTAGCTGGCTTGGCTTCCTGCAACAACGCCTTCAAGCATCCCTGTTGTGCCAACAAATCTTTCACCCTTGTCTGCCATAACCCAAAGCTTCCAGTTTGGTTGAACTTCTCCACCTCAAACCTGGTACCCGATGGCACCATAGTTCTTTGTACGGCTGACTCTGTGAAAAATAACCAAACAGTCTTCGCGTGATCCCCAAGTACACGAACTCCGCGTACTACTAGCAAACGAACCAGTTGGTTTCGTGAAAGTGCTCCTTGCACAACTCCAACGCTGGCTTATTGCTTTACCTAGCCTGTGCTTTCCGATGTACTGCTATGCATCAATGGATTTGTTTCTGGCCGATCTGATCTGTTGCTCTCGTCGTACGGTGACCCAGCCCAGGCTGCTCCTTTTATTAGCGCCTCATAAGTCTCCGCCTAGATGACGAGTTCCACCAGGACTCGGTCCTGCTTTTTTTTCCAAAACAAACTCGGTTTGAGCAGCGCCTCCACGTACTCGTACGTACGCCCGCTCGCCTGTGTTACGACCCAAGCTAGCCATGCTCCAGGCGCCTGCCACCTGCCGTGCACGCGCTCCCCTGGCGGGTTACACGCGTTGCCGCACACAACGCCTCGTGCTCATGCCGCCGCTATTACGCGAGCCAGCCGCCGACTGCCATCACTGCTGAGAAGATCCTGAGTTCCCATTGATTTTCACGCCTCCCGTCAACGCCGATCTCTTCCGAGCTTTGATGCTCGCGATCGCTGGACTGTAGCTTGAATCAAACTGATCTCTCTCCTCTCGACTTTTCCTCCACATCAACACGCAACGATCTTCGTAACCTTGCTTATGATACCACTTGTTAGAATAAATCCAAGGCATATCGTCGATCATCCGAGGACCAAGCAATCACACGAGCACGACACCGAGATTTGTTAACAAGGTTCGGCGAACTCGCCTACTCCCCGGGGCAATGACTACAGGCGCTCCTTCCCGAGATACCGCAACACCGGCCACCCGGACACCAGCACAAGCCGCCAGTACCCCCTTGCGAACCTGTCGCTATCTAGTCATCATGAGGTTACAACATGGGGTGCCTCCTCATATATAAGAGGCCAAGGGTACAACGTGTCCGACTCCGACACTACAAGTATCCTACCCACACTACAACACCAAGTCCAAGCGTAACCCAACTAATACAAAATATTCGACACAAACACAACACCTCCGAGCTCCTCCTCGACCCGCTAGAGCTGCTCCTTTGAGCCGCCACTTCGTCTACACTACGACGGCGGGTCATGCATCACCGCGGCCTTGAGCCGCCGTCGCTTGCAAGTCGCTCATCTCCAGGCCACCGCGGATTCGCCGTGCCTCGCCAGCATGCCGTCGCCACCGAGTCTTGCCTTGCCAAGGGCCCCTTCAGCCGCAGGCCACGACTACTGCGACCTTGCCGAGCCGCCGGCGGCCTCGCTCCTCTGTCACAAGTCGCCGCCAATGACGTCGGGTCAACAGCGTGCCTCAAGTCGCCACGCTATTACCCGCCCGTAGGATTGTTTCTGCAGATTCTGTACAATGCTTGACCCGATTGAAACCGTACTTGGTTAAGGAGATACTTTACAACAAGTATTCAGCTGTTGATGTTGCGTTTAAGGTTGGAGATCTAGCTACAAGCATTGGTCCGATTACAAGGCGCACGACAAAGCACAAGGCATTTGATGTTGGAGATGCAGCTACTGTCATTGGTGTTCACGACTTGTGTCAGACAGACTGACCAGCCCCCCGGTCGCCATGCCTTGAGGGTTGTGCAGTTTCAGACTAGTCAATCCATAGCAGCATCCCTTCCTTGCTTCCAACAATGTCATCCAACCTACAAATCCTCAACCTGAGTAAAACGATCAATAATACTGGAAAGGGTGACATGAAAGTAGAGCGAACGCTACAGTTTGGTAGCACTTGCTCTGATTCCCAAGATTTTACATGAAAAATTACGGAGGCAACTCACACATGCTCAAAAGGAGTAGCAGCTCACGCATGCGGTTGAAAATACAAATGAGCCTTTAATTTCTAGGCGGTCTTGTTTTCACCCAGAGATGTTCACAGAGGCAGTTGAGATAACACAAACTCCTTGAGATAACACAAACTCGAGGGTAATAGAGAAGCTGCCAGCTGCCTTAGTCCTCGAGGGGATAAAAGAAAATATCATTTGCGTGCATATAAGGATCAAATGAAATTCAACAACTATACTGAAAAGTTATCTACGAACTTTACTTACGGGTCATCGGTCGTACGGACAAATCAGATGAAATCCATCTAAATCTATTTTTGACACATATTATTTTTGTCAAAGAACAATTAAATTGGTTTGTATATTTTTTATATGCAGGACAATTATTTCAAAATAGCGTTGTATCGCGGATGATTGTCCTTGTCGTGCCGCTTAATAGAAGCGCCTAAGTTGCCGCTCTTGTGGACCATTCTATATCAGCACATCAGGGTCACACCCAGTCATGCAAGTTGTACAATGGACGTGTGCAAACCGCCGCCATATGGTTCGGTCTATATTATCAGCCGCCGTCGGCACCGTCTGCATGAGCAGTTTACTGAGTGCAAGCAAGTCACTGCTCGGGTAGCCCGGTTTTTTCTTCCAACAATTTGGAGGCAAATTATCATATATTATTGTAGGATCGAAAGTATGTCTAGAGGGGGAGTGATTAGACTACTTGACCAAATAAAAATCTAGCCTTTTCCCAATTTTAGTTCTTGGTAGATTTTAGCAACTTTGGACAAGTCAAGCAATCTTAACACAATTCAAGCAAGCATGCAAAGAGTATATGAGTAGCGAAAAGTAAAGCATGCAACTTGCAAGAATGTAAAGGGAAGGGTTTGGAGGATTCAAATGCAATTGGAGACACATATGTTTTTCTCGTGGTTCCGATAGGTGGTGCTATCGTACATCCACGTTGATGGAGACTTCAACCCACGAAGGGTAACGGTTGCGCGAGTCCACGGAGGGCTCCACCCACGAAGGGTCCACGAAGAAGCAACCTTGTCTATCCCACCATGGCCATCGCCCACGAAGGACTTGCCTCACTAGCGGTAGATCTTCATGAAGTAGGCGATCTCCTTGCCCTTACAAACTCCTTGGTTCAACTCCACAATCTTGTCGGAGGCTCCCAAGTGACACCTAGCCAATCTAGGAGACACCACTCTCCAAGAAGTAACAAATGGTGTGTTGATGATGAACTCCTTGCTCTTGTGCTTCAAATGATAGTCTCCCCAACACTCAACTCTCTCTCACAGGATTTGGATTTGGTGGAAAGAAGATTTGAGTGGAAAGCAACTTGGGGAAGGCTAGAGATCAAGATTCATATGGTAGGAATGGAATATCTTGGTCTCAACACAAGTGTAGGTGGTTCTCTCTCAGAAAAAGTAAGTTGGAAGTGTAGGTTCGTTCTGATGGCTCTCTCCACGAATGAAGAGGTGGTGGAGGGGTATATATAGCCTCCACACAAAATCTAACCGTTACACATAACTTCCCAAACTCGGTGGGACCGAATGGTTAAACTCGGTCGGACCGATTCAGCAAAGCTAGTGACCGTTAGGGTTTTCGGTGGGACCGACATGCAACTCGGTAGGACCGATATGATTAGGGTTAGGGCATAACGTAATCTCGGTGAGACCGATTACACAAACTCGGTGAGACCGATTTTGGTAATAAGCTAACCAGAGAGTTGGTCAGGTAAACTCGGTGGGACCGATCGCTCATTTCGGTGAGACCGAAACGTTACGAAGGGAAAACAGAGAGTTTACATTGCAATCTCGGTGGGACCGATCGCTCATCTCGGTGAGACCGAAATGTTACGAAGGGAAACAGAGAGATTACAACCCCATCTCGGTGAGACCGAGATCCCTATCGGTGAGACCGATTTGCCTAGGGTTTGTGGCAGTGGCTATGACATTTGAAACTCGGTGGCGCCGGATAGGAAGAATCGGTGGGGCCGAGTTTGACTTTTGGTTTAGGTCATATGTGGATGTGAGAAAGTAGTTGAGGGTTTTGGAGCATATCACTAAGCATTTTGAGCAAGAACCTCATTAAGCAACACCTCATCCCTCCTTGATAGTATTGGCTTTTCCTATAGACTCAATGTGATCTTGGATCACTAAAATGGAAAATGTAGAGTCTTGAGCTTTGAGCTTGAGCCAATCCTTTGTCCTTAGCATTTTGAGGGGTCCACTTTTCTCATCCATGCCATGCCAATCATTGAGCTTTCCTGAGATATTAATCTTGAAATAGCATTAGCTCAATGAGCTATATGTTGTTAGGAATTACCAAAACCACCTAGGGATAGTTGCACTTTCAATCTCCCCCTTTTTGGTAATTGATGACAACATATATATCAAAGCTTCGACAAATGATAATAAGAGTGAAAAACATTGTCGCTTTGAGAAGTATGTGAAAAGCTAGAGCTCCCCCTAAATTTGTGCATAGTTTAAGATTTGCTTTGGACTGCAAATGCACAAAGAGTTAGGATCATGGGTTACTCTTCCATGTCACATACATCTTGGTGGAGCGCTCAAAATGATAATAATTAAAATACATGCACTCATCACCAAGCAAAGTGAGTGATCATATGGAATATAAAAGGATAATGTTATCCAACATGCATAAAGGTAGCTTATGATCAAACACATGATCATCCAAGTATCACACACAAGCATAAAGTATAAAGTATCTCAACCAAGCAAATAAACGAAATTCAACCACCAAGGAGAAACGCAAGAGAGAACAAAAGCAACACTCTCTCTCGAAGCCTATGATCTATACATTTTCTCCCCCTTTGGCAACAAGTTACCAAAAAGTTCATAAAAATGCATAGTGCTAAATCATCCTCAGGCTTGGTCTTCAGGTGGTGGTGTAGACAGAACTCCAAGGACGAAGGCGTCAGTCGATGTAGATGGAGCTGGTGGAGTAGGTGCTGGAGCTGGTGGCACTGAAGCTGTAGCTGGTGCAGATGAAGTTGCTCTGGTGTCTGTGACAGGCATAGCAGCAGACCTCTGACCTCTGGGCACTCTAGCAAAAGCATCAGTGGTTGTCTTGCCCTTCTTCTCCTGCACTTCATCCTGAAGTTGCTCAACGACTGACTGGATCTCAGTGACCTTCACATCTAAGTCATAGAACTTCTGCTTCACGATCCTCTCCAAGCTCTCCTGGTTTTGAGTCAGGGTAGCCAATCCCTTCTCAATCCTCAGAGTGGAGGCAATCAAGTAGCCAAGCTGATCTTGCTTGCTCTTCAGAAGATACTGAGATGCCTCTTCAGTGGTTGGCATCTTTGCAGCCTTTTCAGCCCCTGCCTTCTCCTTCTTGGCTTGTGCGTGCAGAGAAGATGGTTCATTCTCATCCATCACCACGGTGTTGTCCTCAAAGTCTGGGTAGATGGGCAGGTTCTCCTTGTCCAGCAGATATGTGCCAGTGCCCATCTTGGAGTTGATTAGCTCCTGGATCTGTGGGGCATACCCACAACTCCTCTTCTGATCTGCAGTTATCCTGTTTATGGTTTCCACAATTAGGCTCATGACCTTAAACTTCTGTGGAGCATCAAAAATGTGTAGCAAGTTTATGGAGTGACCTCTGATCATCTTGTGATCACCTGACTTTGGCAAAAGAGTGTGCCTGAGGATCCAGTTGATTGTTGGCAAGCCTGACAGAAGGTAATGTACTGATCCAAACTTGTGTGTCTCAAGAGCAGCATCTGGAATCTCTTTGTACATGTGTGCCATAGTGTTGTGATCCTTCTTATTCTTGGCATAGACATCCAAGTCATCTTCTTGTTCTTCTGGGGCATTGATCAACTGAGCCCATTCCGCAACTGTTGACTGGTACCTAGTGCCTTCAGACATCCAGACAATCCTTCCATCTGGGTAGAAATGAGCTGTGGAGTAGAACTGCATGATGAGCTCATCATTCCACTTTGTGAGCTTCTGAGCCACAAACTCATCGACTCCACACGCCTTGAACTGTCATATACACCAGGGAAGTGATCCTCATTTTCCTCAATGAATGTCCAATCGACCCATCTCATGTCACACACTATTGTCTTCTTGTCAAGCAACACTGTCTCATAGAAGTCCTACTGTTCCTTCGTATGGAACCTGTAGTCCACAGTAGTTCTTCTCCTGGTGGCATACGGATCAGACTCTCTCCATAGCCTCAATCCTGAATCCTTCCTTATCTTCATGTTCTCAGCTACTGGATGAGCATCATTGTGGTCTGGAATTTTTGGCTTCAACTTCCTCAAGACATGTGACTCATCATCTTTTTCTTCCATTGCAGCTTCAGGCACTGGGGCCTTATTCTTCTCCTCGGCAGGGATGTTCCTGGTGCTCCTCTTTGGTTTTGGCTTTGGAGCTAGAGCAGCAGTCTTAGGAGCAGTCTTAGGCTTATATGGAACAGCCCCTGCCCTTATAGCATCTCCCATAAGCTTTTGAGCTTTGGGTGCTGGTGCTGCATCCTCTTCCTCTTCCTTTTCTTCAGAGTCTTTCATTATTGAAGATCTCCCAAGCACTCTGGCAGTGGTCTTCTTGACCCTCTCTTTCCTTTTCTTTTCTTCCACAACCTGCTCTTTGGGTGCAGATCCCAAAGTTTCTTGAGTGGATGTTCTGGCTTTTGACATGGGAGCTCTCTTGGCAGGAACCTTTTGCTTCATCCCTGGCTTAGTGGCAGCAGCTGTGCCATATTCCTTTTTCAGGACTTTCCTCTTTGAGATGGCCTCTTCCTCAGCAGCCACATAGTCCTCATCCTCTGAATCTGAGGTTTTTTTCTTTCTGGCCCTTGTGGCAGCCTTAGTCAAGTTGCTGCGTGTGCTCCTGCTTCCATCATCTGAGCTACTGGAGGGACTAGTGCCCTCACTCATGTTCACTTGCTCCTCAGACTTGTTCTGACTGTCACTCTGATCTGACATGATGCAAACACTGACAGGAGACCCTGTGAATGGATTATAGATGAGGTAGAGTGGATGAGCATCACAAAATGCAGAGGTTTTTGCAAAAGAATGAATCAAAAACTTAGTTTTAGTTTTCCACAGAAAGCATTTCGGATATACCAATTTGAAATCTCGGTGATATCGAAGCAGCTATTGGAACCTAAACTAGTGAAGTCGATCAGACCGAGTCACAGTTCGGTGGCACCGAGACTGCTAGGGTTTCACAAAGACTCGAACTCGGTCACACCGATTTGCGATTCTCGGTCAGACCGAGAATCACATGTGCAATGGCCTGAGCCAAATCAGTGGAACCGATTTCAACAACTCGGTCGGTCCGAGATGGTTTCGGCAGAAACGTAACCCTAAATTTTTAATCCTCATCTAAACTACAGAGTGTTTTCATTGGATAGAGTGATCTCAATCGTGGCAAGATACATGGCAAAACAATGTGCTGGGGAATCAGAGTGAGAACAACACAAAGATCAAGTCCATACCCTAGTTCGACGATGGACTTGCTACGGCGGCAACGGCGAAGACGATCTCGTTGACGGCGGTGGAGACCAGTGACTGGAGGCGGCTGGCGACGAGGAGGACGATCTGGAGACCCAGGGAGGCAGAGCAGGCTGAGCGCAGGCGAAGAGGTTCGGAAAGTTTTCCAAATTTTGGCCCGTGGGTATAAATAGCCTGACCCTGTCAGTGTGACCGAGTGGAACAACTCGGTGGTACCGAGATGCATTACTGCAAGCAGTTACTGCAACTCGGTGTGACCGAAAAGTTCAAATCGGTTGCACCGAGATTAAAAACCTAGATCAACTTAGTGATCTCGGTATGATTGAAATGGATGAATCGGTCAGACCGAAACGCATAAAGAAGTTTTGGAAGTTTAAGTCTATGATGAATCAGGGACTCCGAGTGCTCCTCACACAGAGTGGTTCGAATCTGACTTGATCAAACTTTGTGATGCAACATGAATAGAGTTGGAGACGAGAAGAGCATAGATAGCTAGAGAAGGTTCTTAGGCATTCTTGTCCATCCACTTGGCAAGAGAAAAAGAAACCAACCAATCAAAACAACAAGTGGATGTCCTCGAATGAGTAAATTATGCAACCAACATGCTCACACAATAAAATGACAAATGAAATATGTGGCAAAGCATGCACAAACAATTCTAGCATCTATCAAGCAATTGGCGATGGCTAGGTCATCTATATATGAGTATATTGACTTAGGAGTCAAATGAGAACATTTGATCATAGGTCATACTCATCGTTTAAGCACAAGTGGGGTTACCACTTTTACATAAAGCGTTGTTGTGTTCACACCATTAGAGTTGCTTTAGCTCAATTCTTAGAGTAAAGCTCCCCCTAGATGTGAGATCCCCCCTAAGAGGGATGAACTAACCTTGGGTTTTGTCGATGATGACTTCATGTAGGTGTTGAAGATGTGGATGCTCTAAGTTGATGTAGATCATTCGGAGCTATCCTTTGGAGTGAGTTGCACTTTCAATACCTACACGGGTTAGTCCCACAAGGAACAAACAAGGATATCCATAGACATAGAGTGATGCACACACAATATGATGTCTATGAGAGCATTAGGTTACCTTGTCCCTTGTCTTACCAACAAGAGGGTTTGTGACTCCTTGAACTAGTGCAAGATGTGGAAGTTGATTGCACTTGTTCTTGCCAAAATGATAAGAGTGAAGTATGTTGGCGGAGTCACCCTCAAGAACTCTCTAGTTCTTCTTCTTCGGGATCCACATCATCTTGATGGGAATCCTCGGAGTTGTAGTCGTACTTGATGAAGTGGAACTTGATGTAGTCTTGGGAACCCACTTGACCAAGGCCTTAGGAGCTTCTTCAAATGCATCAATTTCCTCTTGAAGCTTGTCGTTGCCTTTTTCCTTGTGGTCTTGTGGTGGAAGATCATCTTGAGCTTGTGTCCCTTTGAAAGAAGTAGGATCATACTTCTCTTGTTGAGGAACAAACTTCGTCTGAGGTATTGATCTTCTTCCCACTCAACTCCATTGGCATTGAACTTTCATTCAAAACCAATACCTTGGTTCTTCCGGTGCCTTCCTTGCTTGCGTACAATTTCCTCGAATTGCTTACTCCCGAAAATGCTCTTGTAAACACCTTTCTCTATGATTCCCTTCAATAAGCTATTTTCTTGATCAAGTGTAACTTGGCTAAGAGAATCATTAGTGGAATCAAGAGAACTACTAGAAGCAACAATATTGGATTTAGCATGATTATTTTTACTACTAGAGGAAGAATCCTTCTTGTTCTTGTTACTAGACTTGACTTGAGGCATGTAAGTGGATAAGAGAAAGGCTTGGCAATGTAAGAATAACTTTTCTTGCGAAGATCATCATTGATTGCCTTTAAGAACTCATGCTCTTGCTCAAGATTGAGCTTCTCAAAACGTAATTTCTCATGAGTCCTTAAAAGTTCTTGATGATCTCCTAAGATGGTTTCATGAGCTAACTTAAGAGTATTTAGTTCTTTAGTTAGAAACTCAATCTTCTCCTTATCATTGTCATTCGTTTTATCTTGATTAGCATGATTAATTGATGTTTCATCATAGTATTCATCGCTAGAGTTGTCAACAAGTAAATCATCATCACCTAACAAGTCATCTTCATCACTATTGAAATCAACATACTCGGGGTGTGATACCTTTGGACCTTTGGCCATGAAGCATCTTCCAATTCGTTCATTTGGTGAATCAAATATGTCATAGGAGTTTGTTGACACAAGTGCTAGACCGACAACACCTTCATCTTGAGTATATTTTGAGTCGGAGTGATAGCTTCGCTCGGAGTGATTGTTGGAGTCGGAGCTGGATACCCATTCACCAACAGGAGCTTGATGTCTTTGTTTTGTGTAGCTCCTTGATGACTTGTCCTTCCTTTCTGAATCCTTGCTTCTCCGGGATGTTCTTTGTTCGTAACGATCATCTCTACTCCTTCTCTCTCTTGATGGTGATTCTTCTCTTCTACTTCTTCTTTTGGGAGAATCTTCTCTTCTCTTGTAGGGGGGCGTACACTCATTTGAGTAGTGTCCGGGTCTTCCACAATTGTAGCAGTTTCGCTCTCGACTAGAAGATCTTTTGTCATTGTAGGACCTTGACTTGGAACTTCTCTCTTTGCTTCTACTCTTGTAGAACTTGTTGAAGTTCTTCACCATTAGGCTCAATTCTTCATTGAAGGTTTGTTTCTCACTTGATGATGTGGGAGCTACACGTGAGGGTTTGTAAGCACCACTTGACTTGTTATGGAGCTCCTCCTTATCCTTGTGTGACATCTCATGAGCAACAATTCTTCCAATGACTTCCATTGGCTTGAGATCTTTGTAATTTGGCATCATTTGGATCAATGTGCATACGGTATCATATTTTCCATCCAAGGCTCTTAGGATCTTCTTGATGATGAATTTGTTGGTCATCTCTTCACTTCCTAAGCCGGCAATCTCATTTGTGATAAGAGCAAGCTAGAGTACATTTCAGCGACACCTTCACCATCCTTCATTTTGAACTTGACAAGTTGACTTTGAAGCACATCCAACTTGGATTCCTTGACGGATTCGGTACCTTCATGCATATCAATCAAAGTATCCCAAATTTCATTTGCATTCTCCAGACGGCTGATTTTTTTGAATTCTTCGGGGCACAATCCGTTGAAGAGGATATCACAAGCTTGAGCATTGTATTGTAGCATCTTCAACTCTTCCACAGTAGCTTCACGGTTCGGTTCTCTCTCATCAAAGAATTCACCTTGCAAGCTAATACACACAATAGCCCAAACGGCAGGATTATGTCCAAGAATATGCATTTTCATCCTATGCTTCCAACTAGCAAAATTAGTACAATCAAAGTAAGGACCTCTACGGTGGTAATTTCCCTCGCTAGATGCCATACTCTCCTAGGTTGTGAAACCAAGGCTATGACCACCAAAAGCTATGGAAATCAAAGCAAATGGAGACCAAAGCTCTGATACCACTTGTAGGATCGAAAGTATGTCTAGAGGGGGGGTGATTAGACTACTTAACCAAATAAAAATCTAGCCTTTTCCCAATTTTAGTTCTTGGCAGATTTTAGCAACTTTGGACAAGTCAAGCAATCTTAACACAATTCAAGCAAGCATGCAAAGAGTATATGAGCAGTGGAAAGTAAAGCATGCAACTTGCAAGAATGTAAAGGGAAGGGTTTGGAGGATTCAAACGCAATTGGAGACACATATGTTTTTGTCGTGGTTTCAATAGGTGGTGCTATCGTACATCCACATTGATGGAGACTTCAACCCACGAAGGGTAACGGTTGCGCGAGTCCATGGAGGGCTCCACCCACGAAGGGTCCACGAAGAAGCAACCTTGTCTATCCCACCATGCCAATCGCCCACGAAGGACTTGCCTCACTAGCGGTAGATCTTCACGAAGTAGGCGATCTCCTTGCCCTTACAAACTCCTTGGTTCAACTCCACAATCTTGTCGGAGCCTTCCAAGTGACACCTAGCCAATCTAGGAGACACCACTCTCCAAGAAGTAACAAATGGTGTGTTGATGATGAACTCCTTGCTCTTGTGCTTCAAATGATAGTCTCCCCAACACTCAACGATCTCTCTTAGGATTTGGATTTGGTGGAAAGAAGATTTGAGTGGAAAGCAACTTGGGTGAGGCTAGAGATCAAGATTCATATGGTAGGAATGGAATATCTTGGTGTCAACACAAGTGTAGGTGGTTCTCTCTCAGAAAAAGTAAGTTGGAAGTGTAGGTTTGTTCTGATGGCTCTCTCCATGAATGAAGAGGCGTGGAGGGGTATATATAGCCTCCACACAAAATCTAACCATTACACATAACTTCCCAAACTCGGTGGGACCGAATGGTTAAACTCGGTCGGACCGATTCAGCAAAGCTAGTGACCGTTAGGGTTTTCGGTGGGACCGACATGCAACCCAGTAGGACCGATATGATTAGTGTTAGGGCATAACATAATCTCGGTGAGACCGATTACACAAACTCGATGGGACCGATTTTGGTAATAAGCTAACTAGAGAGTTGGTCAGGTAAAGTCAGTGGGACCGATCGCTCATTTCGGTGAGACCGAAACGTTATGAAGGGAAAACATAGAGTTTACATTGCAATCTCGGTGGGACCGATCGCTCATCCCGGTGAGACCAAAATATTACGAAGGGAAACAGAGAGATTACAACCCCATCTCGGTGAGTCTGAGATCCCTATCGGTGAGACCGATTTTCCTAGGGTTTCTGGCAGTGGCTATGACATTTGAAACTCGGTGGCGCCGGATAGGAAGAATCGGTGGGGCCGAGTTCGAGTTTTGGTTTAGGTCATATGTGGATGTGAGAAAGTAGTTGAGGGTTTTGGAGCATATCACTAAGCATTTTGAGCAAGAACCTCATTAAGCAACACCTCATCCCTCCTTGATAGTATTGGCTTTTCCTATAGACTCAATGTGATCTTGGATCACTAAAATGGAAAATGTAGAGTCTTGAGCTTTGAGCTTGAGCCAATCCTTTGTCCTTAGCATTTTAAGGGGTCCACTTTTCTCATCCATGCCATGCCAATCATTGAGCTTTCCTGAGATATTAATCTTGAAATAGCATTAGCTCAATGAGCTATATGTTGTTAGAAATTACCAAAACCACCTAGGGATAGTTGCACTTTCAATTATCAGCCGCCGTCTTCACTGGATGGCTCAATGAGCAGGAGCACAAGTTACCGCCACTACAGTTTGGTCAACTTCGAAACAGCTAGTTGGGATGAACCATTGGCCGAGTTGCTGACACAGCTCATACAGGATCATTTATAACCCATTGCAGTCACCTCGACCTTCTGTGGATTCACATCGTGTTATCAACGCCAAAAAGACACATCTTATGCTATTCTGAAAATATGAAGAATCTCAAGCCAACTCTTTGAGTCCTCTTAAGACTCGGGGGCTATGAAGATATGACTCAGCAAATGTTGCCAGTTTCAGCAAATTCAAGAACCCCGGGACGCTGAAGGGAAAGATAACCCAGTCCCGAAGGCTACTATCATATTGATGAAAATTTAAAGGCCGTCAGAAAACTTCCAACTTAAAAAGAAGATTCTGGTTTAAGATCTGGCTCAAGAAAAATCTGTCTCTCACAAAGCTTTGAAGCTCTCAATATCTGGGTTAAGAATTTCCGGCTCAAAAAGAATTCAACTCTCGCAAATTCGAGTTCTTGGGAAAATTAAAATTTCCAAAGAGAACTTGCTGCCATGATGCGCGGTTCAAACATGGGTATCCTTCCTTATAGGCTTGTCTTATTATGGACACTTGGGGGCTTCCTGCTCATTGAGCATACCTGTGAATATCCCTCTTGATCCGGCTCAAAGCCATAATTATAGGACATTTGGGGGCTTCCTGCTCATTGAGCATAGCTGTGAATATCCCTCTTGATCCTGCGCAACGCCACATCTTTAGATGGTCGCTTGGGGGCTTCCTGCGCATTGAGCATAGCTGTGAATATCCCTCTTGATCCGGTGCAATGCCACTCTTACAAATCACTTGGGGGCTTCCTGCTCATTGAGCATAGCTATGAATACCGCTCGTGATTCGGCTTATACGCCATAAAGCATTGGGGGCTTCCTATTCAAACATAGGTGTATTCACCAAAGAGAACATAGCGCTACTACCCCCGTGAGCTGGCTTGGAACGCCAGGTGTATTCACCAAAATTTTCTGGGTTCTCCTACTTTGTCGAAACTGCCACTCCGCCCGGGTAATCCCAGAATGACAAGCCGAACTCTTGACAGTCCATGAAAGCCGACCGGATCCACAAAGTGTAAAAGGTTAATTCAGTGGCTTGGCGGCCCATGAAAGCCCTGGATATTTAGGCTTGGCGGCCTATGAAAGCCTAGTTTTCTCGATTTTGATTCATTGTCTTTTCCTGAGCATTTTTTGGAGTCATATATTTACACCATATTAACATATGGCTTGAGACAATTCAGGCTATGTAGCCTTCATCTCTATGGCTCATATTTGAGCATATCCGGAGTTTATTAACCCGCCCTGGCTTTGGACGTTAAGTCTCCAGTATATTTTGGATTGCGCCATTGGAATTCATGCGCCTATAAATCATTGGATTATTACCCTCACTGGGCATGGCAATGTAAGCCAACAGTATAAATCAATCCTACAGGTATGTTTTCCTGGTTATATGAATATGCGAGGTTTGATCACCCGCCCTGGCTTTTGACTTTAAGTTTCCAGTATGTTTAGGCTTGAATGGCCTTAATGCTAGTCTTTTCCACAATTGCATAAGACTATATTATGTTTGGGTTGTTACCCGCCCTGTCTTTTGACATTAAGTCACCATGGCATATGTTGTTTAAACTCTATGCAGGATTTGCAGAACTATGACTTATATAAATGATTAAGTTCAAGCTCATCATCAAAATTGATGTTTCAAAAGGGTTATCCATTCTGGATTTTCTAAAAGGCTATAAGCCGCCGGGTTATAAAAATTCTGGCTTACAATGAATGTGCATTAAGTCGCCATCGGCCAAGAGCCGCTGAGTATTTAAACTTTGGATGTACTTATCGACCGATAAGGTATTCACATCTTTCATACCCCAAATTGGCTGGATTTGCATGATGATATTGAATGATCGAGGTTTTCATACCGGATTATATTATTCAAATCTTGAATAGCCAGCATGGCTGGATTTTTATTATGGTTATCAATAACTAGTATTATGATTGAGGTTTTCAAAGCCGCTCTAGAGTAATGGTTGTTATTTCTTCATTCAAGAATATCGGCTCACAACAGAGAGCAAGGTTCAATATTGATATGTAGAGCATTCAGCAATATCATCCAGACATAGGATATGATTTATTCTACAGTGGAAGGGATAGTCCCGAATCGCTGCAGGCTTACGACCCGACACTTGGGGGCTACATTATCCAAGTTGAGATTACATTAAATATGCAAGTCCCATGTCACTGCCAGCATGCACCATGGCTGTTGAGGGCTAATGCAAAGTCATTTTTTACTTGCCTTATTGAAGACCCGACTCATCACATCGTAATGAGCTGGCCCTTGAGGGCTACCAGTTGCGCCTGTCAAAAATTCAAGGTACAGAAACCTTAAATCCATTATATTGAAGGGTTCATTGCTTAGTTAGTAGAGTACAAAGCTCTTAACCTTGTGGTCGTGGGTTCAAGCCCCATGATGGAAGCTACATCATATGATGTTATTTTCAATGAAGTATATATAAAGTCCCAACTCAGTATTATCTTACTAAGTCGGCCCTTGGGGGCCACACATTGTTGTTCAAGTGTACATGATCATTTCTACAAAGTCCCTGCTCAGTATTGCATAATGACATGGCCCTTGGGGGCTACACTGGTTGAAGTTTTTGTGAGCATAAGGCTATTACAAGTCCCAGGTTGCTGCAAGCATGACAACTCGACACTTGGGGGCTACATATGTGGAATATTCAGTTTTGACTAGTGACTGAGATGAACAATCTGGATTTCTTAAAGGTTGCAATATTTATATTGAAGCAAGTCTTAAGTTGTTACTACGCTCCCTTCTTAAGACTTGGGGGCTACATGTCACACCCTAGTTAGTTCAAGCATTAGAGTGTGCATCATGTTTAAATTCCTCTTAAATTTTAAATTGGGAAGACAGAACCCCCAACCCCCCCTGGAAACAACTAGGGTTTACTAAAATTATTTTTCAATGAACCTGAAATGCCCTTCTAAAAAGTTCACTCTCTTTGTCTTGGGTTAGAACCTCTGGCAAAATTGGTGCACAATTTTCTAGGTCAATAGAAGGTCATTGAATTAAATCATAAGTATTTGACTTTGGGCATTTAAATGCTATAAAATAATTTAAATGCTCAAATAATTCTGGAAATAAATGTTTGCTGTTGGAAATATTCTAAACAGAGCCCACAATTATTTTCAGGATTTTTGGAAACGTTTTAGTATTTTTTTAATAAAGCCCAACAGTTGTAGTTAAATAGAAAAACAGAAACAAATCAAAAGAGAGAGAGAGGGAAGCCCACCTGGGCCTTACCTGTGCTGGCCCAGCCCACCTGGCTCGGACTAGCCGACTGGCCTTGCCAGTTGTCGTCCTCCTCCCGCCAGGAGGACGAGGAGCGCGTGGCCGGCGCCCGCGGCCAGACGCCGGCCACCTCCTGCTTCTGCCGACGCCCTGGAGACATCCAGGGATGCCACGCCGACCCCCACGTCCGCCTCTCATCCTCCATCACTCTCCCACTCGTCTCCCTCACCCTCTCCCGCGATGGCCGAGCGCGATCCTCACCGTCGTTCGCCGTAGACGTCACCAGAGCCACCCACTCGCCCCTCCGACAAGCCCAATAGCTCCGCCTCGTAGCCACCACAGTGCTGACGCATTAATTCAATTTCTGGATTTATTCTTTAATAGGAAATTCTAGAAAATAATCAAAACTTCTAAAAATCATAGAAAATCAACAATAGCTCCAAATGCAAAGATTTATATATGAAAAATGATCAAAAAAATTCAATCTATCCATCTGTAATGGTTTCATGCATGAAAAAACAAGTTAACCTTGCTTTTTAAGCAGAATGAGGTAATGCACTAATAAAGCCATGTTTAATAAGCTAATAACTGAATCTTTGACTCAAATGAGTTCATCCCTTTTTGTTTTAGCTTGCATTAGGCCAAGACACCTTCATCTTGCCATCTCATAGCATGCATCATATTGTTGCATATTGCCATGTGTTGATTATGTTTCGGTGTGTTTTTCGTGGTAGGTTCTGCCTCCGAGGATAACCCCGAGTATCCGTCTGAAGGGCAGTACCCTACTACCACTACAACAGGCAAGCAACCCATTGATCATTCCGATACAAAACCATGTTCTCGCTTCTGCTCTTGTTTACTGCATTAAGACAATGCGATTCAAACTGCTGTGTGTTATGGTAGTTGAACCCTTATCCTTTGCATGACCTGTCATTGCCACAATAACTAGATGAAACCCACTAGCATGTGTAGGAGTTGATTGAGCCATGTATGTGATTCCTACCTTGCTATGCCTGCTATGCTTAGAGTTGTGTCAGGTCTGGTTGATCTGGGTGATGGGCTAGAGTGATATGATATGTCGGTAATGTGAGGAATGTGTTGAACATGTTTTGGTAAAGGTATCGATGAGAGGCCATGTAGGAGTACATGGTGGGTTGTTTCATTGAGACCGTCCATAAGAACTGAGATCTGTATGCGTGATTTAAGATTCAGCTACTACCACACATTGGGCCCTAAAATATGATCCCGCTCGACTTACTGACCCCTCTCGCTCTCTGTCCAGGAGTTGCAACTAGTTTCTGGTGTTTGTAGGATATGTGTTGGCGGCCGTGCATAGCGCTGACCCTAGGGGTGGGCTATGATGCGGTAGATACACTGTGGCCGGGTATGCCGGGCGCCCGTTTGGCGTCTCAGGACCCTGTACACATCGTTTGGGGCCGTTGAGGACACCCCGGCCGGATTTCCTTGCGGATGGAACCTGAATAGGCGATAAACCTGGACTAGAGACTTGTGAGGTTAGTCAGGTCGTGGTCTACACCCACGTCGGTTTTCGCTTGAAGTCTGCCGAGCACATGCCGTGTGCAGACGCTAAGTCGTAGAAACATGTGTGACAAAGTACACCCCTGCAGGGTATAAAACTATTCGAATAGCCGCGTCCGCGGTAAAGGACTACTTGGTTGCCTATACAGTTCATAGACAAGTTAATGGATACTACTAAAAGACTCAAGATAAGTGTGAGTACCGATGATGGCCCTCTCGTAGGATGACAAGGGAGGATCCTCGGTGGAGTATTGTGTTGGTGAGTAGTGGACTCGTGTGCGAAAACTATTTTACTGGTGGAGTTCCGTAGGATAGCTTAGCCAAGAGTCAAAGCTGGCTTGCTGCAATAACCCCACCACCTTCTTGAGAATAAGCATGTATAGTAGGTTCTGTTGTAAGACTTGCTGAGTACCCTTGTACTCATGTTTGCTTAATTACTGTTTTCAGACGACAACACCGCTCCCTCCAATGGGTTCTACGTAGACCTTGACATCGACGAGTGACTAGCCACCCAGGTGGTGATCCTGGCCATGGAGGGCCCTATGTAGATAGACAGGCTTCGAGAAGCCTTCTTTCTTTCTAGTGTCTGTACTCAGACTAGTTGCTTCCGCATGTGCTTGTATGATTGTATGACTTGAGTGTCGGGTCATGTGACCCCTATCTGTATGAACATGTTATGTATGGCTCTCTGGAGCCTTTAAATAAAGTACTTGAGTTGTAGAGTTTTGTTGTGATGCCATGTTGTATGTACTCATATCGGGCATATTGTGTGTATGATTGAAATGCTTGGTATGAGTGGGATCCGACAATCTAGTTGTTTATTCTTGGCAGCCTTTCTTATGGGGAAATGTAGTCTAGTGTTCCTGGAGCCATAGTAGTCCGCTACAGCCCGGTTCACCGGAGTCCTGCTAGCCCAGCACTACTGTTTAGGACACTTGACTGGCCGGCATGTGTTTCACTTCGTTCCTATGTCTGTCCCTTCGGGGAAATGTCATGCGGTGACTTCCGGAGTCCTGCCTAGCCTGCTACAGCCCGGGTTCCCCGGAGTCCTGTTAGCCCAGTGCTACAGCCCGGAATCACTCGCTAATGACCGACATGCTTGATGTGATTCATGTATGCCTGTCTCCATAGGTCTGTGCCGCTTTGGGTTCACGACTAGCCATGTCGGCCCGGGTTCTCTGTCATATGGATGCCAGCGACACTATCATATACATGAGCGAAAAGGCGCAAACGGTCCCGGGCCATGGTAAGGCGACACCCGTGGGATACCGTGCGTGAGGCCGCAAAGTGATATGAGGTGTTACCGGCTAGATCGATGTGGCTTGGAATCGGGGTCCTGACAGCGTTGGCATCAGAGCCGGACTGCCTGTAGGTTCGTTGAGCCAAGTTGGTCGATGTCGAGTCTAGAAATGCTTTAGTTATATGTAGGGGAATTGATTGTCGGAGGGAACGTAAGGCTCTTTTACTCCTTTACCCTATGCCTCTGATCTGAGTCATTCTCTTCTCATTCAATGTGGGTTAAGGACTAGGCTCTCTTCTTCTATCAGGTTCACGTGTTACTAATCCGTAGTAGCTTATAGGATTGTTGTTATAAGCCCCAGTTCAGTTTCTACTATTTTAGTATGTTGCTAATTGGATCAGAACCTTGATATGATGTTGTTGAGTGGTATTGCGAACTGTTGTGGATGTCTCAAATCTTTTTCTGAGCATTTACAGCTGTTATGCTGTCCAATTTTCCCTAGAAATTCTGATGTCTTTGCATTGTGGTTGTGCTTTCAGATGGCCAACCGTGTTCAAAACCAAGTGGTTCGCCTGACCCGGTGCCTCGACGTGCCCGTTCATACTGCTATGTTAGTCCGGGTAATGATCGAGACGGGTTACCGTTGGTATCCCGAATACACCGTCGAAGAGCAATTCCGAGACTTTAATCAAAGCTAATATTTCTGCACCGTCAGGATATTTCCTTCTTATCCTGGATCTACCGAGCCCCTTCACTATTCCTATGGACTCGGGGTTACTGTTGAGATGGCTATGCAGGATGCTGCCTATTCCATGATGACCATCATGCGAGTCCGGACTGGCCTGCTTCGGAACACCGACTTCCGTTACATGCCAGCTTCACTTCCGGGAGCGCAAGGGTATCTTCAGGCTATCTATGTTGACTCCACTCAGGAGGACTCATTAACTCGTACCACTACCGAGATGCTCTAAGATAAGGACCGAGAGAATCGGGCCTTGAGGCTGGAGCTTTTCAATACCCGTGTTGATCATTGGGCTACATTGACTCGGTTTGCACCTGCGGTGCAAGCTGGATGTATGGATACAAGGGATCTGTATCCTGTGAGATCTGCTTTGCCAGACATGGTGGATTGGCGTGATGTGGGAGGCATCACCCCACCCCGTGGTCCTCGCAGGCCACCGTTTGTTGGTCCAAGACCTCATCCTAGCCCCTATGGTCCACAGGCTCCTCAGGACCGTCTGTTCCCGGATGGTCACGTTGAACTTCCAGGCTATGGAGGTGACTTCTATGAGGACTACTACGGAGCTGTCTGAGTTAGTAGTAGTACCACTAGTATTGTAGTAGTTGTATCTCCACTGTCCTGCGTGACTTGTGGAATATGACTTTGTGTGTAATCAATTCCGGAGGTGTAGAAAAATAATGTATAGGAGCTTGGGATGCCTCCGATGAGATGTAACGTCTTTCATCATAGTTGTACTGTAGCCTGGGCTTGTACTAAACTATGTATGATGTGTATGACCATTGGTATATATATGGCAGTCTTATATTACCATGACATACGGATGAACATCTCTGCATTCCGTGTTATCCATTACATTATGCACTTCCTTGCTAAGTTTGAGCCATCCTTATCTAAACCATTTTCTTGTTTTCTCCTAGGATGGTCAACACCCGCAGCAACCCTGCTGCCTCAGAGCAGGGGGAAGCCAGTGCAGCTAGGGGTGAAAATCTGCCTTACCCGCCTTCTCTGGCCGAAGTGATGCTGGAGGCGGAAAGAAACAAGCGTGAGACTAACCGCCTGCTAGAGCGGATTGAGCAGAACACTGCACGCCATCCGCGAAATGACTTGGTGTCAATCAATGACTTTATCAAGCTGTACCCACCAAAGTTTAACCATTTCGTCAAGCCCCTCGACGCGGATGACTGGCTTCGCAGCATCACCCACAAGCTACGTTCTGCCAACGTAGCCGAAGCCAACAAGGTTACTTACGGTGCCTACCATCTCGAAGGCCCTGCTAGCCTCTGGTGGGAAAATTTTGAAGCTATGCGCCCGGTCGGCCAAATTACTACTTGGGCTGAATTTAGTGAGGCTTTCCGTGAGCATCACATTCCGGAAGGTCTCATGGATCGCAAGAGGGAGGAGTTCTGCAACTTCACCCAAGGAAGACTCACTGTGGATGCTTATAGTCGTGAATTTGGGAATCTGGCACGTTATGCCCCTGAAGAGGTATCTACTGACGCTAAGAAGCAAGCAAGGTTCCGCAAGGGACTTAGCCCTGAGCTTCGCCGCGATCTTCGTCTGCACGAGTGCACCTCCTTTCAGAAGTTGGTCAATAAAGCCATCAGTGCTGAGACAGGCCAGACTGATTCTGACGTTTCACGCAAGCACTCCTGTGATTTTGGCTCTTCATTCGGCTCTGGAGCTCAGAAGCGCCGGGTGTGGATCCCAAGAACGTCACTGCCACCCAGGTTCATCCCGAGGCCATCCTTTGAGGCGCCTCGTCCTAACCAGCAATTTGCACCGCCCAAGCCCTATGGTGACCCCGCTGCTAACGCTGCTCCACGCCCCAACATGGTGACATGCTTTAAGTGTGGAGAGCCGGGTCACTATAGTCGAGAGTGTCCCCAGAACAACAACCCCAATCAAACTGAAAAGTCCGTTGGCCGTGGTAAGCCCGCGGGAAAAACATTCTACGCCAAGCCGGCCACCACTGCATGTGCCCATGTCAACTATGTTTCAGCCGAGGAGGCTCATGAGGATCCTAACGTCGTCCTTGGTATTCTCCTTGTTAACTGCCATCTGGCATCTGTTCTTTTCGATACTGGAGCATATCATTCATTCATATCCGAGAACTATGCTCGAATGCATAACACGACATTCTGTGACATGCCCTCTACCATGGAAATTCAAACCCCTGGCTCTAGATGGCAAACTTCTAGAGTAAGCCATGGGAACGAAATTCTTGTCAATAGACTTGTCTTCCTTGCATCCTTAATAGCTCTCAAGTCCTCGGACATAAACATCATCTTGGGTATGGACTGGATGTCAGCTCATTATGCTAAGATCGATTGTGCCACTAGAACCGTTCAACTTACTCACCCATCGGGCAAGACAGTCAATGTCTTAACCCGAGTGGCCAAGCGCCAACTTTACTCCCTAAATGCCAACCCCCTTCCATACCTTGAGGATGTACCGGTAGTCCAAGACTTTCCGGATGTCTTTCCAGAAGAACTGCCAGGTGTTCCACCTGACAGTGATGTTGAGTTTGTGATAGACCTTGTTCCAGGAACCGCTCCAATTTCTAGAAGACCCTACAAGATGGCACCCTTAGAACTAGCCGAGCTTAAGAACCAACTCAATGAGTCCTTAAAAAAGGGTTTCATCCGTCCTAGTTCCTCTCCTTGGGCTTGCCCCATCCTCTTCGTTAAGAAGAAGGATGGAACAGATCGAATGGTTGTGGATTACCGACCTGTCAACTTGGTCACCATCAAGAACAAATACCCGCTTCCCAGGATCAATGATCTGTATGATCAGCTCGCTGGATCCTCAGTCTTTTCCAAGATGGATTTGAGGTTGGGCTACCATCAAATCAAAATCAGAAACGGGGACATTCCCAAAACGGCCTTTGTTACTCGTTATGGCCAATACGAGTACACCGTCATGTCCTTCGGTTTAACAAATGCCCCAGCTACCTTCTCTCGGTTAATGAACTTGGTCTTCATGGAGTACTTGGATAAATTCGTTGTAGTATACCTCGATGACATACTCATCTACTCCAAGAATGAAGAGGAACATGCCGAACATCTAAGGCTGGTATTGATGAAACTTCGAGAGCATCGCCTTTATGCCAAATTCTCCAAGTGTGAATTTTGGTTGCCAGAAGTGACCTATCTAGGCCATGTAATCTCTGGCAAGGGTATTGCTGTTAATCCCGAGCGAGTTCAAGCCGTCCTTGATTGGACTCCACCTGAGACGGTTAAGCAAGTTCGGAGCTTCATTGGCTTAGCAAGCTGTTGCCGCCGCTTCGTCGAGAATTTCTCCGAGGTTGCTAAACCTCTAACTGAACTCCTCAAGAAAGATAAAAGGTTCGAGTGGACTCCACAGTGCGAGTTCAGCTTTCAGGAACTGAAAAGATGCCTGACATCTGCTCCCGTACCACCAGACTTCTCCAAGGACTTTATTATCTATTGCGACGCCTCGCGACAAGGACTAGGTTGCATACTCATGCAAGATCGTCAGGTAATTGCCTATGCTTCACAGCAATTACACCCACATGAGGAAAATTATCCCACACATGATCTAGAGCTTGTAGCTGTAGTCCATGCACTTAAAACTTGGCGACATTACCTTCTCGGTAATCATTGCGAGATCTTCACCGATCACCAAAGTTTGAAATATATCTTCACCCAACCAGATTTGAATCTCAGGCAAAGACGTTGGGTTGAGTTGATCTCGGATTACGACTTAGGAATAACTTACACCCCGGGCAAAGCCAATGTCATGGCTGATGCGCTAAGCCGGAAGTCCTATTGTAACAACCTGATGTTACAACAAAGTCAACCACTTCTCCATGAGGAATTTCATAAGCTTAATCTTCACATTGTTCCTCGAGGATTCCTATCCACCCTGGTGGCGAAACCTACCCTTATGGATCAAAGCATAGCTGCCCAGAAGCGTGATAAGGGCATATCCCGGATTAGAGAACACATTGCTAGCGGAGTTGCTAAATGTTTTTCCATGGATAAGCGGGGTGCTGTCTTCTTCGAGAACCGTTTGGTGGTTCCCAAGAAACAACATCTACGCCAGTTGATCCTTAAGGAAGCTCATGAATCCCCTCTCACCATTCATCCCGGTAGTACTAAAATGTATCAAGACCTACGCCAGAGGTTTTGGTGGACTAGGATGAAGAGAGAAATCGCTCAATACATTGCTAATTGCGACGTTTGTCGTCGTGTTAAAGCAGAGCATCAACGGCCTGCTGGCACCCTTCAACCTTTGGCTATTCCTGAATGGAAATGGGATAAAATCAGTATGGATTTCATCACTGGGTTTCCCAGGACCAAGAGAGGGAATAATGCCATCTTCGTCATAATCGACCGACTTTACAAAGTAGCCCACTTTCTACCTATTCGTGAGAGTATCACTGCTAGCCAGCTAGCCGAATTATACATCTCCCGAATAGTGTCTCTTCATGGTGTCCCATTGGAAATTAACTCAGACCGTGGGAGTCTCTTCACCTCTCGATTTTGGGAAAGTTTCCAAAATGCTATGGGAACTCGTCTCTCTTTTAGTACCACCTTCCATCCTCAATCAAGTGGTCAAGTAGAACGAGTTAATCAAATTCTGGAAGATATGCTCCGAGCTTCTGTTATCTCGTTCGATATGAGTTGGGAGAAATGCCTTCCATTCGCGGAGTTTGCTTATAACAATAGTTATCAATCCAGCTTGGGCAAGGCTCCTTTTGAAGTTCTCTATGGACGAAACTGTCGAACGCCTCTTAACTGGTCAGAAACCGGGGAAAGACAACTCTTTGGCCCGGATATGATTCAGGAAGCAGAAGAGCAGGTCCGCATTATTCGTGAGAAATTGAAAACAGCCCAATCTCGTCAAAAGAGTCAATATGATCGTAAACATAAGCCTATGACTTATGAAGTCGACGAGAAGGCTTACCTTCGGGTTACTCCATTAAAGGGAACCCATCGTTTCGGTATCAAAGGCAAATTGGCTCCTCGTTACATTGGACCCTTTCGCATTCTTGCCAAACGAGGAGAAGTTGCCTACCAATTGGAACTACCTTTGCATCTTTCCAGAGTTCACGATGTCTTCCACGTTTCTCAACTCAGGCGTTGCTTCGCGGATCCCATCCGTGGAGTAGACTACGAAACGCTTGATCTACAAGATAACCTCTCCTATCGAGAATATCCCGTTCGTATCCTTGATCAAGCCGAGCGTACCACTCGACATCATAATATCAAGTTTCTCAAGGTTCAATGGTCACACCATTCTGAGAAAGAAGCCACTTGGGAAAGGGAGGATCGTCTTCGACTCGAGTACCCCACCTTCTTCCCGGAGGATCCTAAATCTCGGGACGAGATTCTTTTGAGTGGGGGTGAGTTGTCAGACCCTAGTTAGTTCAAGCATTAGAGTGTGCATCATGTTTAAATTCCTCTTAAATTTGAAATGGGGAATACAGAACCCCCAACCCCCTGGAAACAACTAGGGTTTACTAAAATTATTTTTCAATGAACCTAAAATGCCCTTCTAAAAAGTTCACTCTCTTTGTCTTGGGTTAGAACCTCTGGAAAAATTGGTGCACAATTTTCTAGGTCAATAGAAGGTCATTGAATTAAATCATAAGTATTTGACTTTGGGCATTTAAATGCTATAAAATAATTTAAATGCTCAAACAATTCTGGAAATAAATGTTTGCTGTTGGAAATATTCTAAACAGAGCCCACAATTATTTTCAGGATTTTTGGAAACGTTTTAGTATTTTTAATAAAGCCCAACAGTTGCAGTTAAATAGAAAAACAGAAACAAATCAAAAAAAGAGAGAGGGAAGCCCACCTGGGCCTTACCTGTGCTGGCCCAGCCCACCTGGCTCGGACCAGCCGACTGGCCTTGCCAGTCGTTGTCCTCCTCCTGCCAGGAGGACGAGGAGCGCGTGGCCGGCGCCCGTGGCCACACGCCGGCCACCTCCTGCTTGTGCCGATGCCCTGGAGATGTCCAGGGATTCCACGCCGACCCCCACGTCCCCCTCTCATCCTCCATCACTCTCCCCCTTGTCTCCCTCACCCTCTCCCGTGATGGCCGAGCGCGATCCTCGCCGCCATTCGCCGTAGACGTCACCAGAGCCACCTCCTCGCCCCTCCGACAATCCCAATAGCTCCGCCTCGTCGCCCTGGACCTCTCCGCTGACCCACGCGACTCCAAACGCCACCGAACGCTGTCTTCGCCCTCGTCTTCAACCTCGGGCACCCGAGCCGTCTCCGATCGATTCAGCACCGCTAGGACCTCCCCGAGCTCGTTGACCCCCTCTCCAACCCCGCTGTGAGCTCCTCTTCCTCTTCCCCTAGCTCCCATGCTTGTTTGGCCTCTGTAGTCGCCACTTCCACCGCACCCGAAAGCTCCCCGCCGCCGGCCATGGCGCCGTCGTGGCTAGAGCCACAGTGGCTCGAAGCCAAGCTCACCGTTGTGCTCAGCGCAGCACCAGGAGCCCGTAGCCACCACCAACTCCTTCTCCCGTGCATCGTAGCATCGAACCCAACCCCGTCCGAACTCCGGCCGCCGCTGTCGAGCTCGCCGGCGTCGTTTCCGGCGTCCCCGTGTCCAACCACTTGCACCACTGGATGCGACAGCTCCCCAGCTACGCGTAGCACGTCTCCACCGGCGATTTGGTCACCGGAGGACCAAATCCGAAGCTCTCCGCCGTCTCGGCCTCGCCGGCGACTCAACGCTGGCGGGATTAGCCCCGCTGACCAGGGGTTTGACCCCAGTTTGACTCCATCTGAGACACTAACATGTGGGCCCAGTTTCTAACTAATTTAGATTAGTTTAAATTAGAGCTAATCACTCTGTTAGAGGTTAATGACGCCGTTAACTACCCCTCTCTCACTGACATGTGGGCCCAGAGCCTAACTAACCCAGTTTAGTGCTAACTAAACACTAACCAACTCTGTTAGTTAGCTGAGAGACTGACAGAAGGGGCCCACCAGTCAGGTTTGACCTGGGCTGGCACCTTTGACCCGCTGACGTCACAGTGACGCAGTGCTGACGGATTAATTCAATTTCTGGATTTATTCTTTAATAGGAAATTCTAGAAAATAATCAAAACTTCTAAAAATCATAGAAATTCAACCATAGGTCCAAATGCAAAGATTTATATATGAAAAATGATCAGAAAAATTCAATATATCCATCTGTAATGGTTTCATGCATGACAAAACAAGTTAACCTTGCTTTTTAAGTAGAATGAGGTAATGCATTAATAAAGCCATGCTTAATAAGCTAATAACTGAATCTTTGACTCAAATGAGTTCATCCCTTTCTGTTTTAGCTTGCATTAGGCCAAGACACCTTCATCTTGCCATGTCATAGCATGCATAATATTGTCGCATATTGCCATGTGTTGATTATGTTTCGGTGTGTCTTCTGTGGTAGGTTCTGCCTCCGAGGATAACCCCGAGTATCCGTCTAAAGGGCAGTACCCTACTACCACTACAACAGACAAGCAACCCATTGATAATTCCGATACAAAACCATGTTCTCGCTTCTGCTCTTGTTTACTGCATTAAGACAACGCGATTCAAACTGCTGTGTGTTACGGTAGTTGAACCCTTATCCTTTGCATGACCTGTCATTGCCACAGTAACTAGATGAAACCCACTATCATGTGTAGGAGTTGATTGAGCCATGTATGTGATTCCTACCTTGCTATGCCTGCTATGCTTAGAGTTGTGTCAGGTCTGGTTCATCTGGGTGATGGGCTAGAGTGATATGATATGTCGGTAATGTGAGGAATGTGTTGAACATGTTTTGGTAAAGGTATCGATGAGAGGCCATGTAGGAGTACATGGTGGGTTGTTTCATTGAGACCGTCCATAAGAACTGAGATCTGTATGCGTGATTTAAGATTCAGCTACTACCACACATTGGGCCCTGAAATATGACCCCGCTCAACTTACTGACCCCTCTCGCTCTCTGTCCAGGAGTTGCAACTAGTTTCTGGTGTTTGTAGGATATGTGTTGGCGGCCGTGCGTAGCGCTGACCCTAGGGGTGGGCTATGATGCGGTAGATACACCATGGCCGGGTATGCCGGGCGCCCCTTTGGCGTCTCGGGACCCTGTACACATCGTTTGGGGCTGTTGGGGACACCCCGGCCAGATTTCATTGCGGATGGAACCTGAATAGGCAATAAACCTGGACTAGAGACTTGTGAGGTTAGTCGGGTCGTGGTCTACACCCACGTCGGTTTTCGCTTGAAGTCTGCCGAGCACATGTTGTGTGCAGACGCTAAGTGGTGGAAACATGTGTGACGAAGTACATCCCTGCAGGGTATAAAACTATTCGAATAGCCGCATCCGCGGTAAAGGACTACTTGGTTGCCTATACAGTTCATAGACAAGTTAATGGATACTACTAAAAGACTCAAGATAAGTGTGAGTACCGAGGATGGCCCTCTTGTAGGATGACGAGGGAGGATCCTCGGTGGAGTATTGTGTTGGTGAGTAGTGGACTCGTGTGCGAAAACTATTTTACTGGTTAGCTTAGCCAAGAGTCAAAGCTGGCTTGCTGCAATAACCCCACCACCTTCTTGTGAATAAGCATGTATAGTAGGTTCTGTTGTAAGACTTGCTGAGTACCCTTGTACTCATGTTTGCTTAATTACTATTTTCAGACGACAACACCGCCCCCTCCGATGTGTTCTACGTAGACCTTGACGTCGACGAGTGACTAGCCACCCAGGTGGTGATCCTGGCCATGGAGGGCCCTATGTAGATAGACAGGCTTCGAGAAGCCTTCTTTCTTTCTAGTGTCTGTACTCAGACTAGTTGCTTCCGCATGTGCTTGTATGATTGTATGACTTGAGTGTCGGGTCATGTGACCCCTATCTGTATGAACATGTTATGTATGGCTCTCTGGAGCCTTTAAATAATGTACTTGAGTTGTAGAGTTTTGTTGTGATGCCATGTTGTATGTACTCATATCGGGCATATTGTGTGTATGATTGAAATGCTTGGTATGAGTGGGATCCGACAATCTAGTTGTTTATCCTTGGCAGCCTTTCTTATGGGGAAATGTAGTCTAGTGTTCCTGGAGCCATAGTAGTCCGCTACAGCCCGGTTCACCGGAGTCCTGCTAGCCCAGCACTACTGTTCAGGACACTTGACTGGCCGGCATGTGTTTCACTTCGTTCCTATGTCTGTCCCTTCGGGGAAATGTCACGCGGTGACTTCTGGAGTCCTGCCTAGCCTGCTACAGCCCGGGTTCCCCGGAGTCCTGTTAGCCCAGTGCTACAGCCCGGAATCACTCGCTGATGACCGACATGCTCGATGTGATTCATGTATGCCTGTCTCCATAGGTCTGTGCCGCTTTGGGTTCACGACTAGCCATGTCGGCCCGGGTTCTCTGTCATATGGATGCTAGCGACACTATCATATACGTGAGCCAAAAGGCGCAAACGGTCCCGGGCCATGGTAAGGCGACACCCGTGGGATACCGTGCGTGAGGCCGCAAAGTGATATGAGGTGTTACCGGCTAGATCGATGTGGCTTGGAATCGGGGTCCTGACACTACAAGTGATATGCACATAAGAGAGGTATGTTTTCAAGCTTGATGTTAGCAATAATTATGACTCGGTGCCATCAATATTTACAAATCGGTAATTTCGGCAATGATAAACCGACAAGTTCTACATCTTGAAGCCGGCTAAAAATCAGATGAGTATTTCAAGACCAATATTTTTGTTAAGCATTAGGAGCTGAATCAAATGAATTATTCTTCACAATATTTCTGTGAGAAGCCAATGTCAGAAAATTGATTATGAAGCTGGCCTATTGACTCGGACTTTCCAGGAGGAGGAAATAACAAGGACTTAAGGATGATCAAGTGCCGGCTTACAAGAACTTTTAACCCGGAGTGCAACCTGTCAAATATGTTCTTGTGTTTATTTTGCAGGATGAGTTTAACATGGATAAATCCAAATTAAACTGGGGGCTAATGTCGGGGATATACCCCGCGGTGTAACCCAGCTAGACTTGGCGACTCACTAATGACCCACCCTGACTTGGCGACTCACGAAGTGACCCGCCCGGATCTCTCCACTCACTAATGACCCGGCTAGGCCTGGTCACTTATTGGTAACCCGAAAAGAGGGTCAGAGGAGCGACAAGACCCGGTGGCTCAGAAGGCAGCTCAAGGGAAGGCCGACTTATGTTCTTCTGGGCCGGCTTAAGATGAAAGTGTAAGGAATATTCTCCTACAAAGGAAGCAAGACTGGGACTCCACTTGTAATAGAGTAATCCTAATCCTACTAGGACTACTCATTTAACCCACCGCCCCTTCAACTTATATAAGGAGGGGCAATGCACCCTAAGAGGGACAGGTTTTCACAAGTTAGGGTTAGACAGACAAGTCTATAGCTCTTGAGATAAAGCAACCTTGTAACCGTGATCAACATTATCAATATCAATGAAGAAGGATGTAGGCTTTTACCTCCACCGTGAGGGGCCGAACCTGAGTAAAACCTCGCGTCTCTCAATTCCAACCAACCCCTTCAAGCTACTACATAGATGCGTTGGCCTCATGACTAAGTCCGAACACTAAGGACATCTGCCGTGACAATTCCACGACAGTCGTGGACATAGTATGATGAATTAGTATTTCCTGTGTATCATGTTAATTAGAAAACCGTATGGCTACAGAAGTAAAGAAAGGATGATAAATATGGTGACTTTAAAATTGTGTCCCCAAACCAAGTGCAAGTAATAAACATTGAGTACGGTTAATGAGCCATTCAAGAGTTTCACTTATACATGTTTTCAGTTTCTTTCTAGGATAAAGCAACAGTTCTATTCATGCATTGAGACAACAATTTTGTTCAGTGCTAAGTTGCTGTTATGGCGCACATGTTCGCTTGAGAGGGGTTTGCACAAAATGATTCGCCACGCTAGATCGCCCTGGCCTATGGTAGATCAGTTTTTTCTTCTATGATTTGGGCCTGTGGTGATGGTCTGCTGTGTCATTGTCTCACTGGAATAATTTATTAATGAGGCCATAGGACATTCTATCCAAGGATGATGATGCCAATGGGCAGCAAGGACGGTTTCTATCTTCTGGTCTATGAAAGCTCTGTCTCATGAAGGTTGACTGAAGGTGATTATATCATTACCCCCACTCATTGGTGCACTACTTGAAAGTCATACACCGGGAGATAAACATGATTCAGGAGTGCATCTATTTCTGAAGCATTTTGTTTATAAAATGCATCATTTATATCTACTGCCTCCATTCATGCTTCTAAACTGGAAAATAATGCACAACTTGGGCCCTAAGAATAATTAATTACAGGACCTCTTAATTGTCTTTATCCTGTCTCTTTTAACCTGACTATTATTGTCGGTCTCGGTGTTTAATTCCGTCTCGTTGGGTTGGAACTGCAGGATCCATGCCCTTGCTTCTTTCTCCAAAAGTGTCCTCACGCAGCCATGCGGTCGACCACTATGAAGTGGCCGTGCGGCGAGTACCCTCGGACGCCGCACTCCCGGGCCAGAGGGAGTCCAGATCCGGCACCTCACCAGGATCGCCGCGGCACGGTGAGCGCACCTACCTTGGGTCTCGATGGTAGCGCATATGTGTTCCTGGCCCGCACGTCGTACGCAAGGATTGTGTCCGCGCTGGAGGGTGCACACGAGGAGATGAGATGATATCAGTTTGGCACAGTATAATCCTCAGTTCAGAGTTCGACCTCCAGCTCGACTGGAAAATGGGACACAAGAAACAGCCTCACTTGTAGCCTGGCACGGCGGTGGTTTCCGTGCCTCAGGAAATCAGGCGTGGGGTACAGTGTTCCATTTATGTATTGATATTTTAGTGTAATTAGCATCCGTGTTCTTAAGTCTTATTTCTCCACATACAAATAGTTTTTGCGAATAACTAAATAATACTAATTTTGAAACAAATAAAATTATTTGAACTAAGACCAAGTGTAGCTTGATTCTCTTTTTAGTTTCTAACAGAGTAAGGAATCAGTTTTGGGTCTAAAAGTAGAATAATCAGACTTATAGAACCATGCACAACATAGAAATAATAACCATACATTTATAACCTGGGGAAAATAACCATTCATTTACTTTTGTACTTCTATCACTTTACTCGCTCACAATTTATTTTAGCCGTAAACAAGTTTTCTAGGTTTCTAACCGAGCTGACATAGTGCTTCTTTATATAATGCTTTCTACTTATAAAGAAGGGGATTTCTTAGGCCCCTTCAGTCGTGGAGAGAGTATGATGAATTGGTATTTCCAGTGTATCATGTTAATTACAAAACCGTATAGCTACAGAAGAAAAGAAAGGATGATAAACATGGTGACTTTAAAGTTGTGTCCCCAAACTGAGTGCAAGTAATAAACATTGAGTACGGTTAATGAGCCATACATGAGTTTCACTTATACATGTTTTCTGTTTCTTTCTAGGATAAAGCAAGAGTTCTATTCATGCATTAAGACAAAAATTTTGTTTGGTGCTAAGTTGCTGCTATGGCGCACATGTTCACTTGAGAGGGGTTGGCACAAAATGATTAGCCACGCTAGATCGCCCTGGCCTATGGTAGATCAGTTTTTTTCTTCTATGATTTGGGCCTGTGGTGATGGTCTGCTGTGTCATTGTCTCACTGGAATTATTAATAAATGAGGCCATCGGACATTCTATCCATGGATGATCCATGCAAATGGGCAGCAAGGACAGTTTTTGTCTTCTGGCCTATGAAAGCCCCGTCTAAGGAAGGCTGACTGAAGGTGGTTATTTCAATACCCCCACTCGTTAGTGCACTACTTGAAAGTCATGCACCGGGAGATAAACATGATTCAGGAGTGCCTCTATTTCTAAAGCATTTTGTTTATAAAATGCATCATTTATATCTACTGTCTCCATTCATGCTTCTAAACCTGGAAAATAATGCACAACTTGGGCCCCAAGTATAATTAATTATTCAGTACCTCTTAAATGTCTTTATCCTATCTCTTTTAACCTAACTTTTATTTCCAGTCTCGGTGTTTAATTCCGCCTGGTTGGGTTGGAACTGCAGGATCCATTGCTCAAAAGTGTCCACACGCAGCCGTGCGGTCGACCACTACGAAGCGACCGTGCGGTGAGTACCCTCGGACGCCGCACTCCCGGGCCGGAGGGAGTCCAGATCCGGCACCTCGCCGGGATCGCCGCGGCACGGTGAGCGCACCTGCCTTGGGTCTCGATGGCAGCGCATACGTGTTCGTGGCCCGCACGTCGTACGGAAGGATTGTTTCCGCGCTGGAGGGTGCACACGAGGAGATGAGATGATATCAGTTTGGCACAGTATAATCCTTAGTTCAGACTTCGAGCTCCAGCTCGACTGGAAAATGGAACGCGGGAAACGGCCTCATTAGCAGCCCGGCATGGAGGTGGTTTCCCTGCCTCAGGAAATCACGCGTGGGGTACGGTGTTCCATTTACGTATTCATATTTCGATGTATTTAGCATCCGTGTTCTTAATTGTTATTTCTCCATTTAGAAATAGTTTTAGGGAATAACTAAATACTACTAATTTTGAAACAAATAAAATTATTTGAACTAAGACCAAGTGTAGCTTGATTCTCTTTTTAGTTTCTAACAGAGCAAGGAATTAGTTTTCTGTCTAAAAGAAGAATAATCAGACATATAGAACCATACACAACATAGAAATAATAACCATACATTTATAACCTGGGGAAAATAACCATTCATTTAGTTTTGTACTTCTAACACTTTACTCGCTCACAATTTATTTTAGCCGTAAACAAGTTTCCTAGGTTTCTAACCGAGCTGACATGGTGCTTCTTTATATAATGCTTTCTATTTATAAAGAAGGGGATTTCTTAGGCCGTTTCAGTCGTGGCGATAGTATGACGAATTGGTATTTCCAGTGTATCATGTTAATTAGAAAACCGTGTAGCTACAGAAGAAAAGAAAGGATGATCAATATGGTGACTTTAAAATTGTGTCCCCAAACTGAGTGCAAGTAATAAACATTGAGTACGGTTAAGCCATACATGAGTTTCACTTATACATGTTTTTTGTTTCCTTCTAGGATAAAGAAAGAGTTCTATTCATGCATTGAGACAACAATTTTGTTCGGTGCTAAGTTGGTGCTATGGCGCACATGTTCGCTTGAGAGGGCTTGGCACAAAATGATTCGCCACGCTAGATCGCCCTGGCCTATGGTAGATTGGGTTTTTTCTTCTATGATTTGGGCATGTGGTGATGGTCTGTGTCATTGTCTCACTGGAATAATTTATTAATGAGGCCGTCGGACATTCTATTCATGGATGATCGATGCAAATGGGCAGCAAGGACAGTTTTTGTCTTCTAGCCTATGAAAGCCCCGTCTAAGGAAGGATGACTGGAGGTGGTTATTTCATTACCCCCACTCATTGGTGCACTACTTGAAAGTCATGCACCGGGAGATAAACATGATTCAGGAGTGCCTCTGTTTGTAAAGCATTTTGTTTATAAAATGCATTATTTATATCTACTGCCTCCATTCATGCTTCTAAAACTGGGAAATAATGCACAACTTGGGCCCCAAGTATAATTAATTATTCAGTACCTCTTACCTCTCTTCATCCTATCTCTTTTAACCTGACTATTATTTTCGGTCTCGGTGTTTAATTTCATCTGGTTGGGTTGGAACTGCAGGATCCATGCCTTTGATTCTTGCTCCGAAAGTGTCCTCACGCAGCCGTGCGGTCGACCACTACGAAGCGACCGTACGGTGAGTACCCTCGGACGCCGCACTCCCATGCCGAAGGGAGTCCAGATCCGGCACCTCACCGGGATCACCAGGGCACGGTGAGCGCACCTGCCTTGGGTATCGATGGCAGCGCATACGTGTTCGTGGCCCGCACGTTGTACGCAAGGATTGTGTCTGCGCTAGAGGGTGCACACGAGGAGATGAGATGATATCAGTTTGGCACAGTATAATTTTCAGTTCATACTTCGAGCTCCAGCTCGACTGGAAAATGGAACGAAGAAACGGCCTCATTAGCAGCCCGGCACGGCAGTGGTTTCCCTGCCTCAGGAAATCAGGCGTGGGGTATGGTGTTCCATTTACGTATTCATATTTCAGTGTAATTAGCATCCGTGTTCTTAATTCTTGTTTCTCCATTTACAAATAGTTTTAGGGAATAACTAAATACTACTAATTTTGAAACAAATAAAATTATTTGAACCAAGACCAAGTGTAGCTTGATTCTCTTTTTAGTTTCTAATGGGGCAAGGAAATAGTTTTCTGTCTAAAAGAAGAATAATCAGACTTATAGAACTATACACAACATAGAAATAATAACCATACATTTATAACCTGCCGAAAATAACCATTCATTTAGTTTTGTACTTCTATCACTTTACTCCCTCATAATTAATTTTAGCCGTAAACAAGTTTTCTAGGTTTCTAACCGAGCAGACATGGTGCTTCTTTATATAATGCTTTCTACTTATAAATAAGGGGATTTCTTAGGCCATTTCAGTCATGGAGATAGTATGACGAATTGCTATTTCTAGTGTATCATGTTAATTACAAAACCGTATAGCTACAGAAGAAAAGAAAGGATGATAAATATGGTGACTTTAAAATTGTGTCCCCAAACTAAGTGCAAGTAATAAACATTGAGTACGGTTAATGAGCCATACATGTGTTTCACTTATACATGTTTTCTGTTTCTTTCTAGGATAAAGCAAGAGTTCTATTTATGCATTGAGACAACAATTTTGTTCACTGCTAAGTTGCTGCTATGGCGCACATGTTCGCTTGATAGGGGTTGGCACAAAATGATTCGCCATGCTAGATCACCCTGGCCTATGGTAGATCGGTTTTTTCTTTTATGATTTGGGCCTGTGGTGATGGTCTGTTGTGTCATTGTCTCACTGGAATTATTTTTTAATGAGGCCGTCGGACATTCTATCCATGGATGATCGATGCAAATGGGCACCAAGGACAGTTTATGTCTTCTGGCCTATGAAAGCCCCGTCTAAGGAAGGCTGACTGAAGGTGGTTATTTCATTACCCCCACTCGTTGGTGCACTACTTGAAAGTCATGCACCGGGTGATTAACATGATTCAGGAGTGTCTCTATTTCGAAAGCATTTTGTTTATAAAATGCATCATTTATATCTACCACCTCCATTCATGCTTCTAAAACTGGAAAATAATGCACAACTTGAGCCCCAAGTATAATTAATTATTCAGTACCTCTTAACTGTCTTTATCCTATATCTTTTAACCTAACTATTATTTTTGGTCTCGGTGTTTAATTCCATCTGGTTGGGTTGGAACTACAGGATCCATGCCCTTGATTCTCGCTCCGAAAGTGTCCTCACGCAGCCGTGTGGTCGACCACTATGATGCGGTTGTGCGGTGAGTACCCTCGGACGCCGCAATGCCAGGCCGGAGGGAGTCCAGATGCAGCACCTCACCAGGATCGCCGCGACACGGTGAGCGCACCTGCCTTGGGTCTCGATGGCAGCGCATACGTGTTCATGGCCCGCACGTCGTACGCAAGGATTGTGTGCGCGCTGGAGGGTGCACACAAGGAGATGAGATGATATCAGTTTGGCACCGTATAATCCTCAGTTCAGACTTGGAGCTCCAGCTTGACTGGAAAATGGGATGCAAGAAACGGCCTTATTAGCAGCCCGGCACGGCGGTGGTTTCCCTACCTCGGGAAATTAGGCATGGGGTACGGTGTTCCATTTAAGTAATCATATTTCAGTGTAATTAGCATCCGTGTTCTTAATTCTTATTTCTCCATTTACAAATAGTTTTAGGGAATAAATAAATACTACTAATTTTGAAACAAATAAAATTATTTGAACTAAGACCAAGTGTAGCTCGATTATCTTTTTAGTTTCTAACAGAGCAAGGAATTAGTTTTCTGTCTAATAGCAGAATAATCAGACTTATATAACCATACACAGCACAGAAATAATAACCATACATTTATAACCAGGGGAAAATAACCATTCGTTTAGTTCTGTACTTCTATCACTTTACTCGCTCACAATTTATTTTAGCCGTTCAGGAGAGTCGTAAACAAGTTTTCTGGGTTTCTAACCGAGCTGACATGGTGCTTCTTTATATAATGCTTTCTACTTATAAAGAAGGGGATTTCTTAGGCCCTTTTAGTCGTGAGATAGTATGACGAATTGGTATTTCCAGTGTATCATGTTAATTAGAAAACCATATAGCTACATAAGAAAAGAAAGGCTGATAAATATGGTGCCTTTAAAATTGTGTCCCCAAACTGAGTGTAAGTAATAAACGTTGAGTACGGTTAATGAGCCATACATGAGTTTCACTTATACATGTTTTCTGTTTCTTTCTAGGATAAAGCTAGAGTTCTATTCATGCATTGAGACAGCAACTTTGTTCGGTGCTAAGCTGCTGCTATGGCGCACATGTTTGCTTGAGAGGGGTTGGCACAAAATGATTTGCCATGCTAGATCGCCCTGGCCTATGGCAGATCGGTTTTTTTTCTTGTATGCTTTGGACATGTGGTGATGGTCTGTTGTGTCACTGTCTCACTGGAATTATTTATTAATGAAGCCGTCGGACATTTTATCCATGGGTTTTCTCTGAATCATCTGGTAGTTTTCCCAGTCTTGTACATGTTGTTCTTTGAATCATGTGGTATTTCTAAGTGCACTGCATGTTGTGTGGTGGATAGAAGAAGCGGAGGCGACGACTACTGGTCGTTATCTTTACACCTGGCGTGGTTGAGAGGCTAGGGAGCAGGCGGTTTTTCTATTTGGTTAGAGATGGAGATGAATTTGGGAGTGATGTGGACGGGAGTTGTACCTGTCATTTTTATGTCCTCTCTATGTTACCCACTTGCACTAATTGGTAGCTGTTCTTTAAGCAGGGAATAGTGTAGCGTACACGAACAGAAAAATTGTAGAAGGCGAGTAGGACAATTTGATCTACAAACATTATGTTTTTTAGTGAATGGCCAACATTATGTTGAGTATTGAGATGTAGGTAAGACATGTATAATCTGAATTGAGACATATGGAGGGCATGTATAGTCTATATGTGCAATTTTTAATTGTATGTTGAATTATTGTTCTCTAGATCCACCTTCACCTTCACCGACATCACACGCTCCTCTGTGACCTCCCATCAATGATGCCCCGCTACTTCACCAACAACATCGAGGAGCTTGTGGGTGAGAGCTATTGTCCTGCTTGGAGAACTTTCCGGTGCCCCATGCGTACGAAGTCGACGAGTCCAAGAAGAAGAGAGAAGACACCGACACGGCTGCTCAAGGAAATACACCAGATTGAGAGAGGTTAGACTAAAGTTTCTTCATTCCTCGCTAGTAAGGAGTAGAAATTAGGGGTAGATAAGTTCTGTGACCAATGTGGCCGAAGAGATTAATTAGCTTTCCTTTATTAAATGGCGGTTGCTACAAATCAACCGACTGATTTCTTAGTAAATCAGTTGGGTAGCAAACCATCGGATCCGCCCCTCGTTCCCGTTGGATAGATTCAACGCACAAAGTGGCCCCTCTGCTTCGCTCTCCTCTGGCCGCTGGTAGCAGCAAAATGCAACGCGTCCGTTGTTGTCGGAAGTACCGCCACCCACCTCACTGCCGCCGCTCTGCCACGCAACAAAAATGGAAAAAACTTTGGTGTTCCATCACAGCTCTGCCGCCGGCGAGATCCGTTGGTCGCGGGCTCCCAACAGCCCATGAGTTACATTGTAGCTCCGTCATCGGAGAGAAGCATGGTCGCAGCACCTTGCGTGTTGCATTGCAGCTCCGTCACCGGCGAGAGCCATGTCGCATTCCAGCTCCGCCATCGGCGAGACAGGTCGCATCACCTTGGGTGTTGCTTTGCAGCTCTGCCACCGGCGATGTCCATGTCGCATTGCAGCTCCACCTCTGACGAGACCACAGGCCACATCATCTCGTGCGTTGCATTGCAGCTCCGCCGTTGTCGAGTGGCTAACGCGTGTTGCATTCCAACTTCGTCGCCGGCGAGATGCGATAACCGCGCATCACAGCACCGCTCGTGGAACCAGTCATGTTGCGGTGTAGCTCGCCCTTTGTAGCACCCCGGATGTAACTTTCCATATTTGTAACTCCAACTCTTGCCATTTCCGGCTATGTGATTGGGTTTTTGTCTTCTTTTTGCATTTTGTTCATGTCATGCATTTCATATGATGTCATCATGTGCATCTCATTTGCATCTGTGTTCGTCTCATGCATCCGGTCATTTTCCCCGTTGTCCGTTTCGCAATCCGACACACCCACATGCATCGGGTCAAGATTTGTCGACTGTCCTTGGTACATGACCGGTAGGCCGCCTGTCAAATTTCGTTCCATTTGGAGGTCGTTTGACGCCCGAACGGTTAGCCGGGTAACCGTAAAAGCCCCTATCTTGTTGCAGCCCAACACACCTCCAAAACAGCCCACTAGCCCACCTAAACCCCCTCCATGCTCTCCGTCGTTGGATCACGACCGTGTGGGCGAAAACCGCACCTCATTTGGACACTCCTAGCTCCCTCTACCTATAAATATGTACCTCTCCCCCGAAATTTTGCAATTGAAACCCTAAAAATCCTCTCCTGCCGCCACTAGACACGTTCGACCTTCACCGGACGATATCGCCGCCGCGCCCGCGCCAATCGAAGGGCACCATGTGGCAGGCCGTCGTCGGCCCCCGTGGGCCCATCGCTCCACCATGCCGCCCGGTCCTGCCGCCGCCTCCCGCGCCCGTCTCCGCCGTGACCGCCGCCGCCGACCACCACCGCGTCGCCGTTCGCCGCCTTGCGCCGCCACCTCCATGCCGCGCTCCGCGGCCGCCGCCCCGAGTCTTCCCCGTCCCCGCCCCGTCGGGTTCCTCTCCGGCGACCACCACGCTCCGGCGACGCCTCCTCATCTCCGGCGGCCATCTCCTCCTACTCCGGCGAATGACACCGACCGCCTCCGGATGCATGCCCAAAACCCTAGATCCGATCCGCAAGGGGTATATTTTCTAAGTCCCAGATCTGTAACATTTTGATGCCCTCTTTGACATGCCATATCTCGATGACCGTAGCTCTGTTTCATACATATGATATATCGAAATGTTCGTTTCGTAATGCTATTCATGTTAGTGGCATTTTCATGCATGTTTCTGTCCATATTGATGCAATTATCCTCGTTCCAAAAGTGCTATATGATGTTAACTTCTGTCTGTTAGCAGAACTTGATGATTTGTCATTTTCGTTGCATTTTGTGTGCTCATCATATGAGCATGATGTCTACATGTTTTATGAGCTCCATGATGCCATACTTACAGAGGTGCAAGTCTTGTATTTTTGTGATCTATGTGGTGACTAGCACAAGCATGCAAAGTAGGCTTCATAATGTTGCTGTTTTCAGACACTTGGTAGTTTTTCTAAGTCCTTTTCCTGTCACATTTTGATGCCATGTAAACTTTTTGCTACCATGAGATCCATGCACATTTTGAGGTAGTTCAGGAAGCATGTTTTGTAGATGTGGTTGCACTATCCATTCATGCCTCTGGTAGCAATTATGGAGTAATCTAGAAGGTCATTTTCTTGCTCTACTTTTGCTAAATATTGTTCATGGCAGAGTGTTAACATGATATTCAAAATTGCCATGTGTGTTGCTAGTGATGCATATACCCTATGAACTTGCTCTTGCCATGATTAGCTTGTTGAATATTTCTACTTCATGTGGGTTTCCTTTCCATGCCATGTAGTGCCTTGTGGTGAGTGATTTGAGCTCGCAAAGTTTCTATCATGAATCTATTTATGCCATGCTCTGTTTTTCTTTTAAGTCTGAAACTGATAACATAACTTGCCATGTTTGCATGGGTGCCACATCATTTTCCATGCCTCTTTGGTTAAAGTTCAGTAAGGGATATTTGTTCTATGTGTTTACTACTAGCATGCCATGCCTTTGTTTGCCATGTTATGTTCCTCTAGCATGTTGTTTGCTTGCTCTGAACATTGCTTCCTGATGCTGGTTTCTCATGTTTAGTATTTTCTCAAAGTCTGTGAAGCTGATATCATTTGCATTTTTGCCATGCTATTTTGAGCTTGTGCTGGTGAGAACTAGCAGGAGCTTATTGTTCATGTTTTGATAAGCTTCATGTGTACTTTCTGGTCATATGCTTTGTTGCTATGTTGGAGTGTTTAGCATAGTTTCTTGTTGCATTCTAAGTGCTATGATGTTGTTGATCGCAGATTTGCATCATTCTTGTATTGCTTGTCTTTTGTAAACCATGCATCTGTTTCTGGTGATCCTTATATCGGTTTCGACCGAAATCACCTCATCTTTCCAGTGACATACTTGTTTTGACAAGTTGATGGCATGTTCATTCTTTTCCTTCCGGAGTACGCATACGCATTGCACATCATACCTTGCATTCCATGCCATGTCTTGTATCATGTTGCTTGCGCATTGCACCGTGATTTATTGTTGTTCCGTTGATTGTGTTATTGCTTTGGGTAGAGCCGGGACACGAGTACGTGAACGAGGAACCTATTGAGTATGCTAATGAGGATCAAGCTTTCGACTACTCCAGAGAACTTTGCAAGCAAGATGACCATACCCTCGATATCACTTCTATCTTTGCTTGCTAGTTGTTCGTTCTATCGCTATGTCGCGCTACCTACCACTTGTTATATCATGCCTCCCATATTGCCATGTCAAGCCTCTAACCCACCTTCCTAGCAAACCATTGTTTCGCTATGTTACCGCTTTTGCTCAGCCCCTCTTATAGTGTTGTTAGTTGCAGGTGAAGTTGAAGTTTGTTCCATGTTGGAACATGGTTATGTTGGGATATCACAATAAATCTTATTTTAATTAATGCATCTATATACTTGGTAAAGGGTGGAAGGCTCGGCCTTTTGCCTGGTGTTTTGTTCCACTCTTGCCGCCTTAGTTTCCGTCATACCGGTGTTATGTTCCTTGATTTTCCATTCCTCACGCGGTTGGCGTTATGGGACCCCCTTGACAGTTCTCCTTGAATAAAACTCCTCCGGCAAGTCCCAATCTTGGTTTCACATTTGCCTAACAACCTATAACTTCCCATTGGGTTCTGCAGACCCGAGGGTCATCTTTATTTTAACCCCCCCTGGGCCAGTGATCCTCTGAGTGTTGGTCCGAACCTGGCAACATGCAGGGCCACCTCGGGGAAACTTGAGGGTTGGTTTTACTCATAGCTTGACCTATCCGGTGTGCCCTGAGAACGAGATATGTGCAGCTCCTATCGGGATTTGTCGGCACAGTCAAGCGACTTTGCCAGTCTTGTTTTACCATTGTCGAAATGTCTTGTAACCGGGATTTCGAGACTGATCGGGTCTTTCCGGGAGAAGGAATATCCTTCGTTGATCGTGAGAGCTTGTAATGGGCTAAGTTGGAACACCCCTGTAGGGTATAAACTTTCGAGAGCCGTGCCCGTGGTTATGTGGTAGATGGGAATTTGTTAATATCTGGTTGTAGAGAACTTGACAATTGACTTGATTAAAATGAATCAACCGCGTGTGTAGCCGTGATGGTCTCTTTTCGGCGGAGTCCAGGAAGTGAACACGGTTTGGGTTATGTTTGAACACAAGTAGTTTTAGGATCACTTCTTGATCACTTCTAGCTTCACGACCGTTGCGTAGCTTCTCATCTTACTCTTATTTGTGTATGTTAGCCACCATATTTGCTTAGCGCTTGTTGCAGCTCCACCTCATTACCTTACCCTGCCCATGAGCTTAAATAGTCTTGATCTCGCGGGTGTGAGATTGCTGAGTCCTCGCGACTCACGGATACTTCCCAACAGTTGCAGGTGATGCTACCGAACTCAAGTGGGAGTTCGACAAGGACCTTGGTCATTACTATGTGTCGTTTCCTGATGATTAGTAGTGGTGCCCAGTTGGGACGATCGGGGATCTAGCATTTGGGGTTTATCTTCCTTTTCATTTGGATTTGACTGTAGTCGGTCTATGTGTGTATTTTGGTTGATGTATGAATTATTTATGTATTCTGTGATGTGGCGAGTGTAAGCCAACTCTCTTTATCCCTTTCTTGTTCATTACATGGGATTGCGTGAAGATTACCCCCCTTGCGACTAAACCACTATGCGGTTATGCCTCTAAGTTGTGCCTCGACGCGTGGGAGATATAGTCGCATCGTGGGTGTTACAAGTTGGTAATCAGAGCCATCCCCGACTTAGGAGCCCCCTGCTTGATCGAATCGCTGATGTTGTTGGGTCTAGAACAAAAAATGTTTTAAGTCTTAGGATTATATATATCAGAGAGTACAATTCTTTTTACTCCTCAGTCCCTTCATCGCTCTGGTTAGGCCTCCTGACGTAGATGTTTTGAGTTTCCTCTCCTAAAATTTCACGAAAACAGTTTAGGATCACGCGGGCATCTTGGAATCGTTCCGACATTCTTGTGATGAGAACATTGTTCTTGGTGCCTCCTGACATTTAGGGGTTGTGGCAGTGTCCCGGGGAGTTGAGCTCCGAGGTGTTGTCGTCACAATTTTATCGTTGCAGTTCTGGAATACCTGAGTTCGCCGACATCAAAAATCTCTTTTATGTAGTTGTTGGTGAGATAACCTCGACTCCACCAGTATTGGGGCGGGAGTTCGGGAGTATTACCATAAGTTGTATAACAGATGCTTTTCGAAGGTTGAGGTACACGATTTCCGAAGGTTTCTTGATTATGTGTTGACGGATGGATACAGTTGGAGCGTAGAGCTTGTTAGTTGTGTGATATATTGTGCCTCCCTGTATCCCCAACACCAGATTGCATAAACAGAAAGATTTGGGAGTTTATAGGTGGGTGACACGTCTCCAACATATCTATAATTTTTGATTGTTCCATGCTATTATATTATCTGTTTTGGATGTTTAATGGGCTTTAATATACCTTTTTATATCATTTTTGGGACTAACCTACTAACCAAAGGCCCAGTGGAAATTGCTATTTTTTTGCTTATTTCAATGTTTCACAGAAAAGGAATATCAAACGGAATGAAACCTTCGGGGGAGTTATTTTTGGAACAAACATGATCCAGGAGACTTGGAGTGGACATCAAGAAAGAAGCGAGGAGGGCACGAGGCAGGGAGGCGCGCCCAGGGGGTAGGCGTGCCCCCCACCCTCGTGGGCCCCTTGCAGCTCCACTGATGTACTTCTTCCTCCTATATATACCCATATACCCCGAAAACATCCAGGAGCACCACAAAACCCTATTTTCACCGCCGCAACCTTTTGTACCCATGAGATCCCATCTTGGGGCCTTTTTCGGCGCTCTGTCGGAGGGGGAATCGATCACGGAGGGCTTCTACATCAACACCATAGCTTCTCCGATGATGTGTGAGTAGTTTACCACAAACCTTCGGGTCCATAGTTATTAGCTAGATGGCTTCTTCTCTCTCTTTGGATCTCAATACAAAGTTCTCCTCTATTCTCTTAGAGATCTATTCGATGTAATTCTTTTTGCGATGTGTTTGTCGAGATCCGATGAATTGTGGGTTTATGATCAAGATTATCTATGAAAAATATTGATTCTTCTTTGAAATCTTTTATGCATGATTTAAATATCTTTGCAAGTCTCTTCGAATTATCAGTTTGGTTTGGCCTACTAGATTTATCTTTCTTGCAATGGGAAAAGTGCTTAGCTTTGTGTTCAATCTTGCGGTGTCCTTTCCCAGTGATAGTAGGGGCAGCAAGGCATGTATTGTATTGTTGCCATCAAGGATAAAAAGATGGGGTTTATATCATATTGCTTGAGTTTATCCCTCTACATCATGTCATCTTGCCTAATGTGTTACTCTGTTCTTATGAACTTAATACTCTAGATGCATGTTGGATAGCGGTCGATGTGTGGAGTAATAGTAGTAGATGCAGAATCGTTTCGTTCTACTTGTCGCGGACGTGATGCCTATATACATGATCATGCCTAGATATTCTCATAACTATGCGCTTTTCTATCAATTGCTCGACAGTAATTTGTTCACCCACCGTAGAATTTGTTATCTTGAGAGAAGCCACTAGTGAAACCTATGGCCCCCGGGTCTATCTTCCATCATATTATTTTCCTATCAACTTGCTATTTCTATTTTGCAATCTTTATTTTCCAATCTATACAAAAAAATACCAAAAATATTTATCTTATTATCTCTATCAGATCTCACTTTCATAAGTGACCATGAAGGGATTGACAACCCCTTTATCGCGTTGGGTGCGAGGTTCTTGTTTGTTTGTGCGGGTACGAGGGACTTGCATGTAGTGTCCTACTCGATTGATACCTTGGTTCTCAAAAACTGAGGGAAATACTTACGCTACTATGCTCCATCACCCTTTCCTCTTCAAGGGAAAACCAAGGCAAGCTCAAGAGGTAGCAGTGGGAATTCAAGTAGCTCTAGTATTTCTTCCCGCAGATATTTGGTTTTTGATTGGGTAATCCTTACCACTTATTTGTTCCTAATCATACCTTGTTGTTTAATTCATCTACCTTCATCTAAGTGGCTTCTCACCTTAATGGACGTGTGATGTTACTTTGGAATTCGTTCGTTCATTCTTGTTCGAATATTTATTGTGAAGACTATATGTTGTAATTTCTACCCTTTGATTCAGCTTGCCTATCTGTCTATCAAGATTCTAATGGATGTCACCCTCTTTAGGATGGCTCCTCCAATGCGTCTAAATCCGGAACGCAATGATGGGAGTCAGGCGAACCATCCACCTCCACCTCCGCCTCTGGAGGCATGGCAAGCTGTCATGGCAGCCACCAACGCCAATGCCCAGATGCTTTTGCAACTCTTGCAAGAGCGCAACCAAGGTCAAGGCAACCAAGGGAATCAAGGCCAAGGGAATTTCAACAATCAGCCTCAGTTTGCTACCCTCAACCAGTTCCTTGCAAATCAGCCGAAGTCTTTCAGCTACTGTGCCAAGGGCACAGACGCCGATGATTGGCTCATGGACATCTGCAAGCATTTTGGATGTAGCAATGTCAGGCCTGAGGACTCTGTCAAGTCCTCTTCTTTTCAACTCAAGGACCAAGCTGCTGATTGGTATCAACAATACAAATATTCTAGAGGAGGTCGTGTGATTACCTAGGATGATTTCTACCGAGACTTCAAAGCTCATCATATTCCAACAAGTGTTGCTGAGAGCAAGCGTGAGGAGTTCCACAATCTCAAGCAAGGCAGCATGTCCGTGTACCAATACAACATCCAGTTTCAGAAACTTGCTCGCTTTGCAAGGCAGGATGTTCTTGATGAAAAGAGCATGATCTATCACTTCAGAGGTGGCCTCGGAGAAGATCTGTAGTTAGCTCTCGCGCCTCTTGAGCCGACTAAGTTCGATCAATTCTATAAGATGGCCCTCAAGCAAGAAGGTGCTCAGCTCAAGTATGAGGCTTCTAAGAAGAGAATCAGGGATGCAGTTCAGTCTTCTTCTTCCTCACAAGTGGCAGCTAAGCAACAGAAGTTCTGGCTTCCTCCTCCGTTTCGTCAACCCTACCAGCAGAAGAGCAAAGGTGGCCATGGATCTTCCAACCCACCCAACCCAAGCTATCAGAACAAGTCTCAGACTCAAGCTCCAAGGTCAAGTGCTCCTTATCATCGTCCGCTCTCAGAGGTGACTTCCAACAAGTGTCAGCAAAAAGGTTGCTATGCAAACAAGTGCATCAACCAAAGGCGCCTTCCGCCTCCTCCTCCTGTGAGACCTTCTAGCAATGCAATGGTCAAATAATCCCAAGCATGCTAAGGTGAACATGATGAACGGTAATCTTCTAGCTAATGATATTCCTGCAAAAGTCTTATTTGATTCTGGTGCATCGCATTTGGGTAAACCCATGGCTATCATTTCTCCGGGTAAACGATTGAGCTCTAGTTTGGTGGTTCCGAATGTCTCCATCAAGATGGGCAACTATAAGTTTTTGTCTAAACCAATTGTTCTTGGTGACTCGGATTTTGATCTAATTCTCGACATGGACTGGCTTTCTAAGCACAAGGCTCAACTTGATTGTGCTTCCAGGGAGAATCAATTGACACATTCTTCTGAGGATGTGATCATCTATGTCACTTGGGATGAAACCATTCGACTATTTTCTCTCAATGAGAAGGGCGAGTTAGACGCAATTTCTCAGATTCTAGTCATTTGTGAGTACCAAGACGTCTTGCCAAAAGAGCTTCCAGGAATGCCTCCTCACCGGCCAGTTGAATTCGCTATCGATCTTGAGCCTAGTACGGAACCCATTTGCAAGCGTCAATACAAGCTTGGACCAAAGGAGTTGAAGGAATTGAAGAAACAGCTCGATGAACAAGAGCGTCTGGGTTGTGGTGCTCTTTTTGTCCGGAAGAAGGATGGCACGGACCGACTTTGTGTCGACTACCGTCCATTGAACAATAAGACAATTAAGAACAAGTATCCTCTTCCCAACATCAATGAGCTATTCGAGCAACTTAAAGGTGCTAAAGTATTCTCCAAGCTTGACCTCCATATGGGTTATGATCAGATTCGCATTCGTGAACAAGATATTCCCAAGACAGCATTCAGAAAAAGTTATGGTCCTTATGAATATATTGTCATGTCTTTCTGCCTTGTTAATGATCCTCCAACGTTATCTTGCATGATGAACTTCATCTTCAACCCTTACACAAATGAATTCGTCTTGGTGTATCTCGATGATATCTTGGTTTTCTCCAAGAATAAGAAGGATCATGCCAAGCATTTGAGATTGGTGCTTGACAAGCTCAGAGAGTATCAATTCTATGTGAAGTTTTCCAAATGTGAGTTTTGGCTTGATGAAGTTCTTTATCTTGGTCATATCATCTCTGCCAAGGGCATTGTTGTTAATCCGTAGAAGGTTTCTGCAATTGTGAACTGGGAACCTCCTCAGAATGTCAAGCAGCTCCGTAGTTTTCTTGGACTCGCAAGCTATTGCCGAATATTAGTTGAGAATTTCTCAAAGATTGCAAAGCCTCTTTCCAACCTCATCCAGAAGCACGTCAAGTATGTTTGGACTCTTGAGTGTGATGTTGCTTTCAACACCCTCAAAGATAATATAGTCTCAGCTCCTGTCTTAACTCCTCCTAACGAATCCAAGCCATTCGAAGTTTTCTGTGATGCCTCTTTGCAAGGTCTCGGTGCTGTGTTAATGCAAGAGAAGAAAGTGAAGGAAATATGCCCTAGAGGCAATAATAAAGTTGTTATTTATATTTCCTTATATCATGATAAATGTTTATTATTCATGCTAGAATTGTATTAACCGGAAACTTAGTACATGTGTGAATACATAGACAAACAGTGTCACTAGTATGCCTCTACTTGACTAGCTCGTTAATCAAAGATGGTTAAGTTTCCTAGCCATGGACAAAGAGTTGTCATTTGATGAACGGGATCACATCATTATAGAATGATGTGATTGACTTGACCCATCTGTTAGCTTAGCACTTTGATCATTTAGTTTATTGCTATTGCTTTCTCCATAACTTATGCATGTTCCTATGACTATGAGATTATGCAACTCCCGAATACCAGAGGAACACTTAGTGTGCTATCAAACGTCACAATCTAACTGGGTGACTATAAAGATGCTCTACAGGTGTCTCCAATGGTGTTTTTTGATTTGGCATAGATCGAGATTAGGATTTGTCACTCTGTGTATCGCAGAGGTATCGTTGGGCCCTCTCGGTAATACACGTCACTATAAGCCTTGCAAGCAATGTGACTAATGAGTTAGTTACGGGATGCTGCATTATAGAATGAGTAAAGATACTTGCCGGTAACGAGATTGAACTAGGTATTGAGATGCCGACGATCGAATCTCGGGCAAGTAACATACCGATGACAAAGGGAACAACGTATGTTGTTATGCGGTTTGACCGATAAAGATCTTCGTAGAATATGTAGGAACCAATATGAGCATCCAGGTTCCGCTATTGGTTATTAACCGGAGATGAGTCTCGGTCATGTCTACATAGTTCTCGAACCCATAGGGTCCGCACGCTTAACGTTCAGTGATGATCGGTATTATGAGTTTATGTATTTTGATGTACCTAATTTAGTTCGGAGTCCCGAATATGATCACGGACATGATGAGAAGTCTTGGAATGGCCGAGACATAAAGATCGATATATTGGAAGGCTATGTTTGGACATCGGAATGGTTCCAGGTGAGTTCGGGCATTTACCAGAGTACCGGGGGTTACCGGAACCCCTCGGGGAGCATATGGGCCTTAATAGGCCTTAGTGCGAGAGAAGAGAAGGCAGCCTAGGAGGGGGCGCCCCCCCCCAAGCCCAATCCGAATTGGGTGGGGGGCCTTTCCTTTCTCCTTCTCCCTCTTCCTTCTTTTCCTAGTTGGACTAGGAAAGGGGGAAGTCCTACTCCTACTAGGAGGAGGACTCCTCCCCCTTGGTGCGCCTAGAGAGGTCGGTCGGCCTCCCCTCTCTCTCCTTTATATACGTGGGAGGGGGCACCCTAGAACACACAAGTTGATCTCTTAGCCGTATGTGGTGCCCCCCTCCATAGATTTCCACCTCGGTCATATCGTTGTAGTGCTTAGGCGAAGCCCTGCATCGGTAACTTCATCATCACCGTCATCACGTCGTCGTGCTGACGAAGCTCTCCCCCGACACTCAGCTGGATCTAGAGTTCGTGGGACGTTACCGAGCTGAACATGTGTAGATCGCGGTGAAAGTGCGTTATATCGACTAGAGGGGGGTGAATAGGTGATTTTTATGAATTCTTCACTAATGAATTTGCAAGTGAGGAAATTCCTTAGCGAAGAACTACTAGCAGCGGAATAAGTACTCAAAAGTAAACATAACAGAACACAAGCATAGTCATCATGATGAAATGAAGACAGGCACAGAATACAGAAAGCGTAAGCACTGGATAACACAGGATGAAGACAAACCTACTGAAGAAATTGAACTAAGGAAATTGAGAAAGTCTTCAGTCAAATTCTTCAAACACAGATATGAGGAAATGAAAGAGTTGAGGAAATAGAACCAGTGAGCGTGGTGAAGACAATGATTTGGTAGACCAGTTCCAACTGTTGTCTCAGTTTTACATCTGGTTGGAGCGGCTAGGTATTTAAACCTGAGGACACACAGTCCTCACCGTATTCTCCTTGAGCTAAGGTCACACACACCTCACCCAATCACTCGTGGTAAGTCTTCAGGTGACTTCCGAACCTTCACAAACTTGGTCACTCGGCGATCCACAATTCCTCTTGGATGCTCTAGACCTTGACGCCTAACCGTCTAGAAGAAGCACAGTCTTCAAAGGTAACAAGCGTCGGATCCACGCAGGATCAATCTCTTCAGTGATGCTCAATCACTTGGGGTTTGTAGGTGTTTGGGTTTGGGTTTTCCTCACTTGATTATTTTCACTCAAAGTCCTCGGAGGATGGGATGCTCTCAAATGAAAAATGTCAGTTTCTCTTGGAGCAGCCAACCAGCCGGTGGTTGTAGGGGGCATCTATTTATAGCCTAGGGAGCAGCCCGACATGATAAGACATAAATGCCCTTCAATCAAATGACCGTTAGGTGGGTAGATATTTTGGGACAGCTGGCGCATAGCACAGCAACGGTCGGAATTGTGAGAATCAAATTCCTCAGGGCTATCATGTCCCTCACTATGTAGGCAATCCGCACTAGCGAATTCCTAACTCCTCAGTCCAAAAAAATTCCTCAGAGACCAGAAGAACTCCATCTCTGTCACCGGAGAATATGACTGAACTGTATGAGATTTCCAATGGCTTCACTCGAAGGGATTGGTAGGTGTAGGATTTTGAGTTGAGCATCACATGGAAATTTTTCCTTAGTATTTCCTCGACCCCCTTTAACTGTACGGTATTTCCTAAGACTCAAGAAAGAGAAAATGAAATTACAAAAACAAAAGTCTTGACGCTTCATGTTCCTCAAATGAATACCAAGTCTTCAAGGTCACACCAATTTCTTCACTTTCAGAGTCTTCAGAAAGTCTTCGGAAATTCAAAGTCTTCAGTCGAAGAACTTCATTTTTAGGGGTCGACTTTCTTTGTAAATATCAAACTCCTCATAGACTTATAGACCTTTGTACACTCACAAATGCATTAGTCCCTTAGCCTATAAGTCTTCAATACAACAAAATCACTAAGGGGCACTAGATGCACTTACAATCTCCCCCTTTTGGTGATTGATGACAATATAGGTTAAGTTTTCAACAGGAATAAACATATGAAGTGTAAATACTGATATTGAGGAATTTGATTGCAAGATATAGAAGAACTCCCCCTGAAGATGTGCATAGTGAGGAATTTGCATTTGAAGCAATGCACACTTGAAGAGTTGAATCATGGAGATCTCCCCCTATATCTAATAATTCATACACACATTTGACATATCATAATGAAGAATTTGGAATGCATGATGAAATATGGTGACTAATGTAATTCAGCATGCGTGCATTAACATATATGAGAAATAAGCATGTAGAAAAACACATCAAAAGTATCAGAGCACCATCGAGTTTAAGTTTACAACTCGACCCAATAAAGTTTCAGAAGAACGAGAGTTGTAACTTAGCAAAAACGCCCATATAGACAAACCCGCTTGAAGACTAACTCAAAATTCTCCCCCTTTGTCATCGAATGACCAAAAGGATAAAAAATGAGGACTAACACGCCTGAAGAATATCAAGTTGATGAAGGAGCACCAGCGTTGTTGGGGTCGTTTGTCGTGGAAGGGCCTGCTGCAGTGTCGTCCAAGTCTTCATGCTCGTCGGTGTCGCGCGATGAAGAATAGGAGCTGGACACCAGAGGAGGAACCTTGACCTTCTTGTATTTCTTCGGTGGAGGTGCAGACCAGTCAAAATCTTCCTTGAGACCCATTTTCTTGAGATCTTGTTCACCATACAGATGTGACAGAATGGCCCAGGTGCGACCGAAAACTTCATGGAGGTAGTAATGGTTTTTCTTCACTGCATTGTGTGTAGCAGTCATGTTCTCAAGAAATGAGCCAAACTAACGCTTAACCCATTTATGATTTCGATCCACCTTCTGGTGAAGACTAAGCAGAAGCTCACGGTCAGTCATCACACGAGGAGCAGTGGCTTGGGGAGTAGACTTGGGTGCATTGGCTGCAGAGTCATGTGTGCCAGGGTCATCATTGGTGGAATAAGATGCAGCTTTGCGAAACTGACCATCCAATGGACGAATACCTTCATTAATGATAGCAGGAGCCTTGCCCTTTTCATCAGTTGAAGCAAAAGCCTGCTTGAGGACTTCAATCGGGGGCAGATAGCTAAGGTGATTCTGAAAATCAGCCTTGTAGTTGAGTGAAGACCTTGTCCGAAGGAATCTCATAATCCAAGGTGCATAAGGTTTCAGCTCAAACGGAGAAAGTGCAGCATTTTCCAGAGTCCTCATGAAGAAATCGTGATAGTTGAAACGAATGCTTCATGGGGAGGACTGAGTGGTAAAGCACGAAGCAATTCAGTAGTTGGTGTCATGTAGTGAGTGTTTTCAGACATCCGATCCAGCACCCATGAATTCACATCTTTAGAATCTCCTGTGATGTGCAGCGTCGCAATTTAAGAATGAGTTATTCATTCCAATCACATATGTCAGTGCAGAAATTTAACAGTCCAGCGTCGTGAAGAACACTGAGGACTGGCACGAAGCACGACAGAGATTCCATATCCACGTGAGGTATGTGCTCATGGTAGAAGATTTTGTCTTTGTTGAATAGCACTGAGGAATAGAAATTAGCCTGGCTGGCAGTCCAAAAATGCCTTTTCCTAATGCGACCAGAGTCATAGGGGTTGTAGTCTATGAAGAATACGTGCTCGCCGAAGAAATCATCAGCCTTGAATTTTTTCTTCCTGGAGAATGGATCCTTTGGCTTGGGTAGAGGAGTGTCAGTGAGTTGCATCACAACCTCAGGAATCGCAATCTCGGGTTCTTCAGGCTGAGGAATTTCTAGTTCCTCTTCAGTGGTCGTCTGCGTCTTCACATTTTCAGCAGCAGCACTTTCTTCAGCACTAGTGGCTGGAATTTCTTCACGTACGGACGAAGTGGGGTGAGTTTCTTCAGATCCCATTTGAACAGTTTGTGAAGGGGATTGAGGTATTTGCTGTAAAGGTGTGAACAGTGGAGAGTTGGGATGCCGACTTTCCCAAAAGTCGTCATTCATCACTGGTATGGTGCAGCCAATGTCCACATCTTCATCTTCCATTTCTTCAACGCCAGCCTCTTCAGCTGTGAACTGAGGCATAGGCGAGGAAACAACTGGTGTTGAAGGGATTTGATTAGCTTCAATTTCTTCATCCATCTGCTCTGACGACGCAGCAAAAGGATTTTCTTCATCAGATCCGCTAGGGATCACATATTCTTCATCAAAAGGAACAAGGTCCTTTGATGGCATGGTTGAGATCGGAACAACATCAATGGGATTTGCGAACGAACTTGTCATAGACTTCATTTTCTTCGGAGCTGAAGAATCTGAAGTAGCTGATGCTTTCCTTTTCTTCACAGCTGCACGCTCTGCGGCCTTGATCTTCTTCACATCTGATGCAGATGGAAGGATCAAAGTTGGTGTAGGCGCAGGAGGAGCAGAGGAATCTGGTTGATTTTCTTCAGGCACAACTGATGTAGTTGCCCTGACTTCTTCATTTTCTTCAGGCGCACCACTAGTGGATGCCCTGGCAATTTCTTCAGCGGCTGTAATGTAGCCATCAGCCCTGGAACTCACATTTTCTTCAGCAGCCTGAATGTCATCAGCGGTGCTGGCATGTTCTTCAGTTGGCTGAGCAGATGCTTCAGCCCGAGGAATTTCCTATTGGGATGGAGCTGCAACATTTGAGGTGAACTTCTCAGTCAGTTTAACAAACCTGACCTTGGCTCCTTGCCAATCAGTATAGTAGGCTTTGAAGTCATCGCTGAGGGTTTTGATTTCAGACTGGATTTTTACAAGTTCATCAGTTGTCATAGTGACAACGTTGTTCTTCAGAAATTTCTCCTTCTTATATTGCGCTTTCTTGATCTACCTGGCCTTCTCATATTTCCATTTTTCTTCTTGGATGAAATGGGTCAGCATGTGACTTTGGCCAGGAGTCAACTTGAAATTAGGCATAGGAGTGTTTGGGTCCTTGTGCCAGAGATCAATATAGTCGAGGATCAACCTTGGATCCAAAAGCAGTGGCACATTTGTGCCTTTGGCTCTAGCGGCCCTGACTTGCCTATCTCTGATGATCTCAGCAAGTTCTTCATCATCAGCTTTGTCTTCTTCAGACGGCACTAGGAAGGCGACCTGCTTCTTCTGAGGACTACGGCGAGGACCTCGTCCAGTAGTGGCCTTTGTCTTCAGCAGCGAGGGTCCCGTTGAAGAATTGGGTGCAGCTGAGGAACTAGCTGAAGCTCCTGAGGCAATGGAGATGCCTGTAGTCCTTTGGCACGTGGCAAGATGCACAGGTGCAGAGGACTTTGTTGGAGTAGCTGAGGACTTTGGAGGAGCTGCTGAGGACTTTTGAGGAGCTGAGGATTTTGGAAGAGCAGGAGCAGCATGAGGAATTGGCCTTGAGGGTTTTGAAGATTCTGGCCGTGAGGGCATTGCTGAGGAACTTGGCCTTGAGGGCACTGAAGGTGAAGCACTTGGCTTACGTGCAGGCTTCTTTGCCATAGATTTCCTCAGCTTAACAGAGGCCTCAGTGGCAGCAGCAGCAGAGTCTTCATTGAATTTCCTCACTGCTTCTTTTGCTTGTTTGGCCAACTTGGCATGGCGCTTGGCCCATTCTTCACGAAAGTCCTCACCGTGCTTGACGCTGGTGGGATCCGCTTCTTGGCCAGGTGCCAATGGAGGTCTTGAGCATGGAGGGGTAATAGCGAATTTCTTCATGTATTTGGGAGTAACATATCTGTACTCCCTCCACTGTCTAGCCCATCTCCTCTCTATCTTTTGAATGCACACCTTGCGCTGATTTTTATCTTCCTCAGGAGGTGTGCAGTACCGAGCATAGATGTCATCAGGGATTTCGAACGCTGTGTTGACCTCTGGTTTCTTTCCTCCTTTCTGTGGCTTCTTACCGTCGGCCATTTTCTTCAGTTGAGGAATTTGAACAATCGAATTCTCTGAAGAAGTATGCAATTTTTCTTCGAGGAACGCTGCAAATGAGTTAAGTTGATGAGAACCTAGTGATTCAGCAGCGGACATGAGTACCTGTGAACAGAGTATAGTTGCGAGGAATTTGGAGAGGTCATATGCGTTCTCAGAAGGTTTTGTAAAAAGAACAAGTTTGAGGAATTAGACCAGACGAGTCTTGAAGAATTTCACTGAGCGTTCTTATTCTTAGGTTCCAGAGTTGTACAGATCAGAAATCCGCACAACTGAGGAATCTTGAAGAGAAATTTGCAGCTTAGAGAAATGAATCAAGAACAGATGAGATGTGAGGTGTTTAGTGTGTGAAGATTTGAAGAAAAACACCTTTGAATATTTTGTAGATAATCATTTGAATCACAGAGGGCAGTAAAAGTATCTTTTAATTACCCTGAACGAAGAACACGATGAACTGTGAGGTGGAGAAGTGAAGTTCGTATGTGCAGATCTTCCATGCCCTAACTCGGCGGAGGAAGACGGCTATGGCGGCGGCGGAGTGAAGATTTCCGCGGCCGGCGCGAGTACGGCGGCGACGAGGTCGAGGCAGTGAAGCTCTTCCTCACCGGCGACGATGAAGTAGCAGCGGCGCTAGGGTTTGAGAAGCTCGAGCTGGAGAAGGAGGTCGAGCGGAGTAAAGGAAGTGAGGAAGGGGAGAGGGGGTATTTATAGCCACGGTGAAAAACTGTTCGCCCAAAAAATTTGGACGAACGTGCCCCTGACCCTTCTCATTCACATGACATGTGTCACCCACGTACTGAGAAGTGGAGATCGTGTTAGATCGTGGGTGAATAGATAAGTATATCGTGGGATGCAGAACGGTTTGAGCGGCAAAGCCGAAAATTTGGATAAGATAAGTTTTAACTTTCCGTTCGCAAATTCTTCAGCTGACAAGGACACAGTGAAGATTTTGAATGAGTTTCAAATAGAACGCACATGAAGAATTTGTGAATAGATTGGGTTGAGTTTAGCATAGAGGGGGAAGGGTCCGATCACATTCACTTAGCAGAAAAACCAACTTGAAGAATTAGCAATAAGTGAATGTTGTAGAGGACATAAACTCATATATATATATATGTGTGAAGAAAAACGACAGAAACAGTGAAGACAATGCAAAGTTGAAGAATTTGAGCAACTGAGGAATTTCAACTTTTGGTGGTGGCGAGACCCACCGTATACGAATGATGATTTCAGACAACGCGTACAATTGTCGTAGGGTTCTGAGAATCACATTCTTCATTAATTTCTTCACACTTAGAGTGTTATTCTTCATTGATTGAAGAAAAACGTTTCTTCATGTGTTGCACATCTAAGTCATCAATTTTGCATAAGTGTTAGGATGAGTGTCCTTTTCAGAGAACATTCAATGATTCTAGGATATTTAGCTCACACCGCAACTTGCTAAATCTCTTCTCATCCAAGGGCTTGGTGAAGATATCGGCTAGCTGTTCTTCAGTCTTCACATGCTCAATAGAAATGTCGCCCTTCAACACATGATCACGAAGAAAATGATGACGAATCTGAATGTGCTTTGTCTTCGAGTGCTGAAGTGGGTTGTGAGCAATCTTGATGGCAATCTCATTGTCATAGAAGAGAGGCACATTCTTCATGTTGACGCCGTAGTCCTTGAGAATTTGCTTCATCCATAGCAATTGAGCACAGCAAGAACCAACGGCAATGTACTAGCTTCAGCAGTAGATAGTGATACGCAGTTCTGTTTCTTCGAGGACCAACAGACCAAAGATCGTCCGAGGAAATGACATGTACCAGATGTTGACTTGCGGTCCACACGATCACCAGCATAGTCAGAGTCAGAATATCCAATGAGATCAAAAGCCGAGCCCTTGGGGTACCATAATCCAAGTGTTGGTGTGTGAGCTAGATATCGAAGAATATGCTTCACAGCCTTATGGTGTGATTCCTTCGGTGTAGCTTGAAATCGGGCACACATGCAAACACTAAGCATTATATCTGGCCTAGATGCACATAAGTACAATAAAGAACCAATCATGGAGCGGTATACCTTATGATCGAAGTCAATACCATTTTCATCAGTGCACAGATGGCCATTTGTGGGCATAGGAATTTTGACGCCTTTGCAATCTTGCATGCCGAATTTCCTCAGTACATCCTTGAGGTATTTCTCCTGAGATATGAATATGCCATTGCGTTGTTGACGAATTTGAAGACCTAAGAAGAATTTCAATTCTCCCATCATAGACATTTGATATTCTTCACTCATCATATAGGCAAATTCATCACTATAACGTTGGTCAGTACAGCCAAAGATAATATCATCAACATATATTTGGCACACAAACAATTCACCATCATAAGATTTAGTGAAAAGAGTAGGGTCGAGTGAACCGGGTTTGAAGCCTTTCTTCATAAGGAATTCCTTCAAAGTATCATACCACGCCCGTGGGGCCTGCTTGAGGCCATAGAGGGCCTTATTGAGTCTGAAGACTTTGTCAGGATTCTTTGGATCTTCAAAACCTGGGGGTTGAGCAACATATACTTCTTCCTCAAGCTTACCATTGAGGAATGCACTTTTCACATCCATTTGATATAAAGTGATATCATGATGGTTAGCATAAGCAAGTAATATGCGAATAGCCTCAAGTCTAGCAACAGGTGCAAAAGTTTCATCGAAATCAATTCCTTCAACCTGTGTGTAGCCTTGAGCTACAAGTCGTGCCTTATTCCTTACCACAAGGCCATTTTCATATTTTTGTTGCCATAGATCCACTTTGTGCCAATGATATTGTGCTTGCGAGGATCCGGACGTTTGACCAGTTCCCAGACGTTGTTGAGCTCGAACTGATGTAATTCTTCTTGCATGGCCTGATTCCACTCAGGCTCCAGAAATGCTTCATCTACCTTAGTGGGCTCTGTGATAGAGACAAAAGCATAGTGCCCACAAAATTTAGATAAATGTGAAGCTTTTGAGCATGTGAGAGGACCTGGCGCTTTAATGTCATTGATGATCTTTTCAACTTGCACTTCTTTTGCAATGCGAGGATGAGCTAGTTGTCGTTGATGAATTTGATCAGCATTTTCTTCAGCACCATTTTCTTTAGTATTTTCTCCAGGTGCATTAGCTCGACATTATTCATGTTCTGGAATGAATTCTTCAGTAGATTCTTCAGTAGGAATGACATCCTCAGTAGCCTTGAACTTGATTGTTTCCTCAGGTGTTGGTTCATCTATCATAGTAGGTAGGTGCTCTCTTTGTGAGCCATTAGTTTCATCGAACCGCACATCTACAGTTTCAACAACCTTGTGAAGAATTTTGTTGAAGACTCTGTAGGTGTGTGAGTCCTTTCCATAACCAAGCATAAAACCTTCATGTGCTTTCGGTGCAAATTTTGAGTTGTGATGAGGATCTCTAATCAAACATTTAGCACTGAAGACTTTGAAGTAACTTACATTGGGTTTCCTATCAATGAGGAGTTCATAGGCAGTCTTCTTGAAGAATTTGTGAAGATATACTATGTTTATGATGTGGCACGCAGTATCAATTGCCTCAATCCAGAAACGACGAGGCGTTTTGTATTCATCAAGCATAGTGCGAGCCATCTCAGCAAGAGTCCTGTTCTTGCGCTCCACGACGCCGTTCTGCTGAGGAGTATAAGGAGCAGATAACTCATGAGTAATACCAAGTTCATCAAGATAGTCATCAAGACTAGAATTCTTGAACTCAGTTCCATTGTCACTTCTGATGTGCTTGATCTTCACACCAAAGTTGGTTGAAGCCCTCGAGGAAAATCGTTTGAAGACTTCCTGCACTTCATGTTTGTAAGTAACAATGTGTACCCATGTGTATCGAGAGTAATCATCAACAATAACAAAGCCATATTGAGATGCCTCATTTGAGACTGCAGAATAATGGTTAGGACCGAAGAGATCCATGTGAAGCAATTCAAATGGACGAGTGGTGGTCATGATAGTCTTCGCTGGATGCTTAGCCTTTGTCATCTTCCCAGCTTCACAGGCTCCGCATAAGTGATCCTTGAGGAATTTGACATTCTCGATGCCAATGACATGCTTCTTCTTCGCAAGCGTGTGCAAATTCCTCATGCCTGCATGACCAAGTCGTCGATGCCAGAGCCAGCCTTCTGAAGCTTTTGCAAGTAGGCACACGGCTGGTTGTGGTCCTGTAGAGAAATCAACAATATACAAGTCTCCTCTCCTAAAGCCTTCGAAGACTTTGGAATTGTCAGCTTCCATAACCACAACACAACGGTACTTGCCAAAGACAACAACCATATCAAGATCGCAAAGCATTGAGACAGACATGAGGTTGTATCCTAAGGACTCGACAAGCATGACTTTGTCCATGTGTCGATCCTTTGTGATCGCAACCTTACCTAGACCCAATACCTGACTTTTGCCTTTGTCAGCAAAGATGATATGCTTCAGATGCGACGGAGATAATGGAGCATCCATCAATAGATTCTTGTCACCAGTCATGTGATTTGTACATCCACTATCTAGGACCCACTCAGTGGCTTTGGGTTGATCATCCTGGAGATGAATTAGTGCAGCTTACGAACTCATATACTTCATCAGTGAAGAATATGACATCAATTAATCAGATAAATTTCATCAAGCAATAGAACAAATAAAGCAGTATGAGGACGTGAGAAATGAAAGTTCATTTCTTCATGGTTAGCCTGCGTCCTATCAGGCACACTCAGGTCTCCAGCAAATTCTTCAGACGATTACGTACGTCTGGAGACCTGACCCTGCAGAAGAGATTAGTTCTTTTTCTTCACCACCCACATCTGAAGGGGTGGCAAAGAGTTCATCACTCTGCGAGCTCCATACGAGAAAGGTGGCATAGAAGCCAGTCCATTTCGTTTCACATAAGAGGAGTTAGGATAAGCATATGAATAAGCAGAGAAATTCTTCGAGGACTTATGAACATGATGATTAGAAGAATAATGCTCATATTCATAGCCCTTAGCTCTTCCCTGCGAAACAGAGTTTTTAGCACGATGATATTCATGTGAGGACTTTGATCCTTTTAAGGAATTTGGTCCATATGAAGAATTTGATCTGGGGTTCCTATTCTTCACAGGTGGTGTCCTGAGGACATTCACCTGAAGACTTTCAAGGCACCTTTTGGGAACCCAGATTTTCTTCATAGGGGAACCGTTCCTGCAGTTAGTGCCAACATATCTAGCAAATACTTCACCATTCTGATTTTTGAACAGTTTATAGTTGGAGTCATATGACTCATCATCAGAACGAGGAGATTCACATGCAAACCCAGATAAGTTAGATGGATCAACTAGAGGTCCCTTTGCATCAACCCATGAGGTTTTGGGGTACTGCTCAGGCTTCCAATATGTACCATCAGCATTGAGTTTCCTCTCAAAGGCAATACCCTCTTTCCTAGGGTTCCTGTTGAGGATCTGCTTTTTAAGCACATCACAAAGAGTCTGATGCCCTTTGAGGCCTTTGTACATGCTTGTCATGTACAATTCCTTCAGCCCTGCATCGTCAGTGATACTAGTAGTGTCCTCAGATGAGGAATTAGTGATAGCAGAGGCAGGTGAAGAATTTGTAGCAGTAGAAGCATTTGAACATTCAGGTGAAGAATTAGCAGATTCACGTTCAATGCATTTCAAACAAGGAGGAACAAATTCTTCCTGAGAAGCACTGATTTGTTGAGCAAGTAATGAATCGCGCTCCTTCTGAAGATCTTCATAACTCACTCTTAGCTTCTCAAGGTCTTGCTTTCTTTGAAGAAATTCATAAGAAAGCTTCTCATGATCAGATAAGAGAGTGTTATGATGATCTTGAAGGGTGTCATACTTAGTATGAAGTCTCTGAAGACTTTCAGCCAAAGCTTTTGACTGATCCATTTCTTCACCCAACATATCATCGCTCTTATTTAGCATGTATTGAACTTTTTCCAAAGCTCTTTGTTGTTTAGTGGCAAGGGAAGCAAGTTTGACATAGCTAGGTCCAAATTCATCACCAAATTCATCATCACTAGACTCGGATAGGTAGCATTCAGTTACCTTAGCATCTTTTGCCATAAGGCATGATGCAGAAGATGATGATTCTAGTTCGAATGTCATCGCTTTGAGAGATTCCTTGAAGTCCTCAAATCAAGGATCATGACAGGTTCGATGACCTTCATAGACCTCGGAGAGACGGTCCTAGATAAGCTTCGCATGATCGAGATGCATGATATTCCTGAACTAATTTTGAGACAGACAGGAGCATATGACGTCCTTCGCCGTGAGGTTGAGAAGAGTGTACTTGCGAATGTCATATGCTTCCGCCATCTTGCACAGATCGGTCAGACCAATCTCAGTGACGGTCCACAGCTCGCTGTTCATCGCCATGAGGCGCTTCTTCATCATGGCCTTCCACTTGGGATACTCGTGATCATCAAAGATGGGGCATGTCACTTTCTTCATACCTATGGTCGACATAACTAAACTCCAGGCGGTTAAACCAAAATCACACAGAACAAGGGAGTACCTTGCTCTGATACCAATTGAAAGTGCGTTATATTGACTAGAGGGGGGTGAATAAGCGATTTTTATGAATTCTTCACTGAGGAATTTGCAGGTGAGGAAATTCCTTAGCGAAGAACTACTAGCAGCGGAATAAGTACTCAAAAGTAAACATAACAGAACACAAGCATAGTCATCATGATGAAATGAAGACAGGCACAGAGTACAGAACGCGTAAGCACAGGATAACACAGGATGAAGACAAGCCGACTGAAGAAATTGAACTGAGGAAATTGAGAAAGTCTTCAGTTAAAGTCTTCAAACACAGATATGAGGAAATGAAAGAGTTGAGGAAATAGAACCAGTGAGCTTGGTGAAGACAATGATTTGGTAGACCAGTTCCAATTGTTGTCTTAGTTGTACATCTGCTTGGAGCGGCTAGGTATTTAAACCTCAGGACACATAGTCCTCACCGTATTCTCCTTGAGCTAAGGTCACGCAGACCTCACCCAATCACTCGTGGTAAGTCTTCAGGTGACTTTCGAACCTTCACAAACTTGGTCACTCGGTGATCCACAATTCCTCTTGGATTCTCTAGACCTTGACGCCTAACCGTCTGGAAGAAGCACAGTCTTCAAAGGTAACAAGCGTCGGATCCACGCAGGATTAATCTCTTCCGTGATGCTCAATCACTTGGGGTTTGTAGGTGTTTGGGTTTGGGTTTTCCTCACTTGATGATTTTCATTCAAAGTCCTCGGAGGATGGGATGCTCTCAAATGACAAGTGTCAGTTTCTCTCGGAGCAGCCAACCAGCCAGTGGTTGTAGGGGGGCGGCTATTTATAGCCTAGGGAGTAGCCCGACATGATAAGACAAAAATGCCCTTCAATGATATGACCGTTAGGTGGGTAGATATTCTGGGACAGCTGGCGCATAGCACAGCAACGGTCGGAATTGTGAGAATCAAATTCCTCAGGGCTATCATGTTCCTCACTATGTAGGCAATCCGCACTAGCAGATTCCTAACTCCTCAGTCAAAACAAATTCCTCAGAGACCAGAAGAACTTCGTCTCTATCACTGAAGAATATGACTGAACTGTATGAGATTTCCAATGGCTTCACTCGATGGGATTGGTAGGTGTAGGATTTTGAGTTGAGCATCACATGGAAATTTTTCCTTAGTATTTCCTCGACCCCCTTTAACAGTACGGTGTTTCCTAAGACTCAAGAAAGAGAAACAGAAACTACAAAAACAAAAGTCTTCACGCTTCATGTTCCTCAAATGAATACCAAGTCTTCAAGATCACACCAATTCCTTTACTTTTAGAGTCTTCAGAAAGTCCTTAGAAATTCAAAGTCTTCAGTCGAAGAACTTCATTTTTAGGGGTCGAATTTCTCTGTAAATATCAAACTCCTCATAGACTTATAGACATGTGTACACTCACAAACGCATTAGTCCCTTAACCTATAAGTCTTCAATACACCAAAATCACTAAGGGGCACTAGATGCACTTACACGCAGAGGTGCCGTACCTTAGGTGCTAGGATCGGTCGGATCGTGAAGATGTACGACTACATCAACCGTGTTGTCATAACGCTTCCGCTTACGGTCTACGAGGGTACGTGGACAACACTCTCCCCTCTCCTTGCCATACATCTCCTAGATGGATCTTGCGTGTGCGTAGGAAAATTTTGAAATTACTGCATTCCCCAATAGTGGTATCAGAGCCAGGTCTATGCGTAGATGTTATATGCACGAGTAGAACACAATGCAGTTGTGGGTGTGGGTATATACATATTGCTTGCCGTCACTAGTTGATTCTTGATTCAGCGGTATTGTTGGATGAAGCGGCTCAGACCGACATTACGCGTACGCTTACACGAGACTGGTTCTACCGACGTGATTCGCACACAGGTGGCTAGTGGGTGTCAGTTTTTCCAACTTTAGTTGAATTGGATTCAATGAACAGGGTTCTTTCTGAAGATCAAAAAGCAATCAATATATCGTGTTGTGGTTTTTGATGCGTAGGTAAGAACGGTTCTTGCTCAGCCCGTAGCAGCCACGTAAAACTTGCAACAACAAAGTAGAGGACGTCTAACTTGTTTTTGCAAGGCATGTTGTGATGTGATATGGTTAAGACATGATGCTAAATTTTATTGTATGAGATGATCATGTTTTGTAACAGAGTTACCGGCAACTGGCAGGAGCCATATGGTTGTCGCTTTATTGTATGTAATGCAATCGCCATGTAATTTCTTTACTTTATCTCTAAGTGGTAGCGATAGTCGTAGAAGAAATAGTTGGTGATATGACAACGATGCTTTGATGGAGATCAAGGTGGCAAGCCGGTGATGATGGTGATCATGGCGGTGCTTTGGATATGGAGATCAATGGGACAAGATGATGATGGCCATATCATATCACTTATATTGATTGCATGTGATATTTATCCTTTATGCATCTTATTTTTCTTAGTTCGGCGGTAGCATTATAAGATGATCTCTCACTAAATTTCAAGGTACAAGTGTTCTCCCTGAGTATGCACCGTTGCAAAAGATCTTCCTGCCGAGACACCACGTGATGATCAGGTGTGATAAGCTCAACGTTCTTATACAACGGGTGCAAGTCTGTTTCGCACACACGGAATACTCGGGTTAAACTTGACAAGCCTAGCATATGCAGATATGGCCTCGGAACACTGAGACCGAAAGGTCGACCGTGAATCATATAGTAGATATGATCAACATAGTGATGTTCACCATTGAAAACTACTCCATCTCACGTCATGATCGGACATGGTTTAGTTGATATGGATCACGTGATCACTTAGATGATTAGAGGGATGTCTATCTAAGTGGGAGTTCTTAAGTAATTTGATTAATTTGCAACTCGAAACAGGCGCTACGGATTAAGCGAAGATTGGCTAAGGACAAGGTGACGATGCGCGTGGGAAATGGTTCCAAAGTCGATGTGATCGCCGTCGGCACCCTACCTCTACATCTACCTTCGGGTTTAGTTTTAGACCTAAATAATTGTTATTTGGTGCCAGCGTTGAGCATGAACATTATATCTGGATCTTGTTTAATGTGAGACGGTTATTCATTTAAATCAGAGAATAATGGTTGTTCTATTTATATGAGTAATATCTTTTATGGTCATGCACCCTTGATGAGTGGTCTGTTTTTACTAAATCTTGATAGTAGTGATACACATGTTCATAGTATTGAAGCCAAAAGATATAAGTTTAATAATGATAGTGTAACTTATTTGTGGCACTGCCGTTTAGGTCATATTGATGTAAAGCGCCTGAAGAAACTCCATGCTGATGGGCTTTTGGAATCACTTAATTATGAATCACCTAATGCTTGTGAACCATGCCTCATGGGCAAGTGAAGGAAATATGCCCTAGAGGCAATAATAAAGTTCTTATTTACATTTCCTTATATCATGATAAATGTTTATTATTCATGCTAGAATTGTATTAACCGGAAACTTGATACATGTGTGAATACATAGACAAACAGAGTGTCCCTAGTATGCCTCTACTTGACTAGCTCGTTAATCAAAGATGGTTAAGTTTCCTAGCCATAGACATGTGTTGTCATTTGATGAACAGGATCACATCATTAGAGAATGATGTGATGGACAAGACCCATCCGTTATCTTAGCACTATGATCGTTTAGTTTGTTGATATTGCTTTCTTCATGACTTATACATGTGTTGGGGAACGTAGTAATTTCAAAATTTTCCTACGCACATGCAAGATCATGGTGATGCATAGCAACAATAGGGGAGAGTATGTCTACGTACCCTCGTAGACCGAAAGCGAAAGCATTTATCAATGCGGTTGATGTAGTCATACACCTTCACGATCCGTCCCGATCAAGTATCGAACGTACGGCACCTCCACGTTCAGCACATGTTTAGCTCGATGACATCCTTGCCTTCTTGATTCAGCAAGACAGGCGAAGTAGTACATGAGTTCCGGCAGCACGACGACGTGGTGACGATGTTGGTGAAGAACAATCTTCGTAGGCCTTCGCCTAAGCACTACGAAAATTATTACGGAGGATAAACTAGAGGGGACAGGGTTGCAGGCACACGGCTTGGTGTTTCTTGATGTGTCTTGGGTGCTAGCCCTACCCCTCTATTTATATGTTGAGCCTTGGGGTCTAAACTTGGAGTAAAAGCCTCCACAAAGTCGGTTTCACCCGAAAGGCAAGAGTCCTTCTCGGACTCCAAGGCCAGACGCCAGGGTTCCCGGCGTCTGGACCCAGACGCCAGGGACCATGGCGTCCGGCCCCTGGACTCCGCAAAATTTCCTTTTGCGCTTTCCAAAAACCTTGTGGGCTTTCCCCTTTGGCCCGAATAAAGTGTTCTCGTACCCAAAAATTTCGAGAAACATCCGGAACCCCTTCCGGTGAATTCCGGAACCCTTCCGGAGACCAAACACTATTATCCCATATATCAAACTTTATCTCCAGACCATTCCGGAGTTCCTCATCATGTCCATGATCCTATCCGGAACTCCGAACAACATTCAGTTACCAACATACATAACTCATAAATACTATATCATCAACAAACGTTAAGCGTGCGGACCCTACGGGTTTGTGAACTATGTAGACATGACCGAGACACTTCTATGGTCAATAACCAATAGCGGAACCTGGATGCCCATATTGGCTCCTACATATTCTACGAAGATCTTTATCAGTCGAACCGCATAACAACATACGTTGTTCCCTTTGTCATCGGTATGTTACTTTCCCGAGATTCGATCATTGGTATCTCAATACCTAGTTCAATCTCGTTACCAACAAGTCTCTTTACTCATTCCGTAATGCATCATCCCGCAACTAACTCATTAGTTACATTGCTTGCAAGGCTTATAGTGATGTGCATTACCGAGAGGGCCCAAAGATACCTCTCCGACAATCGGAGTGATAAATCCTATTCTCGATCTATGCCAACTCAATGAACACCATCGGAGACACATGTAGAGCACCTTTATAATCACCTAGTTATGATGTGACGTTTGGTAGCACACAAAGTGTTCTTACGATAATTGGGAGTTTCATAATTTCATAGTCATAGGGACATGTATAAGTCATGAAGAAAGCAATAGCAGTAAACTAAATGATCAAGTGCTAAGCTAACCGAATGGGTCATGTCAATCACATCATTCTCCTAATGATGTGATCTTGTTAATCAAATGACAACTCATGTCTATGGTTAGGAAACATAACCATCATTGATTCAACGAGCTAGTCAAGTAGAGGCAAACTAGTGACACTCTGTTTGCCTATGTATTCACACATGTACTAAGTTTCTGGTTAATACAATTCTAGCATGAATAATAAACATTTATCATCATATAAGGAAATATAAATAACTACTTTATTATTGCATCTAGGGCATATTTCCTTCAGTCTCCACTTGCACTAGAGTCAATAATCTAGTTCACATCGTCATGTGATTTAACACCAATAGTTCACATCTTTATGTGATTAGTTCACATCTCCATGTGACTAACACCCAAAGGGTTTACTAGAGTCAATAATCTAGTTCACATCAATATGTGATTAACACCCAAAAAGTGACCATGTTTTGCTTCTGAGAGAAGTTTAGTCTACGGGTCTGCAACATTCAGATCCGTGTGTATTTCGCAAATTTCTATGTCTACAATGCTCTGCATGGAGCAACTCTAGCTAATTTCTCCCACTTTCAATATGTATCTAGATCGAGAATTAGAGTCATCAAGATCGATGTAAAAAAAGCTTGCATCGACGTAACTCTTTACGATGAACTCTTTTATCACCTCCATAACCGAGAAATATTTCCTTAGTCCTCTAAGGATAATTTTGACCGCTATCCAGTGATCTACTCCTAGATCACTATTGTACTCCCTTGCCAGAATCATGCAAAGGTATACAATAGGACTGGTAAATAGCATAGCATACTTTATAGAACCTTTGACTCAAGCATAGGGAATGACTTTTCATTCTCTTTCTATTTTCTGCTGTGGTCGGGTTTTGAGTCTTTACTCAACTTCACACCTTGCAACACAAGCAAGAACTCCTTCTTTGACTGTTCCCCTTTTGAACTACTTCAAAATCTTGTCAAGGTATGTACTCATTGAAAAAACTTATCAAGCGTCTTGATCTATCTCTATAGATCTTGATGCTCAATGTGTAAGCAGCTTCATCGAGGTGATTCTTTGAAAAACTCCTTTCAAATACTCCTTTATGCTTTCCAGAAAATTCTACATTCTTTCTGATCAACAATATGTCATTCACATATACTTATCAGAAATGTTGTAGTGCTCCCACTCACTTTCTTGTAAATATAGGCTTCACCGCAAGTCCGTATAAAACCATATGCTTTGATCACTTTATCAAAGCATATATTCCAACTCCGAGATGCTTGCACTAGTCCATAGATGGATCGCTGGAGCTTGCTCACTTTGTTAGCACCTTTAGGATCGACAAAACCTTCTGGTTGCATCATATACAACTCTTCTTTAAGAAATCCATTAAGGAATGCAGTTTTGACATCCATTTGCCAGATTTCATAAAATGCGGCAACTACTAACATGATTCGGACAAACTTTTAAGCATCGATACGAGTGAGAAAATCTCATCGTAGTCAACACCTTGAACTTGTCAAAAACATTTTGCGATAATTCGAGCTTTGTAGATAGACTACTATCAGTGTCTGTCTTCCTCTTGAAGATCCATTTATTTTCTATGGCTTACCAATCGTTGGGCAAGTCAATCAAAGTCCATACTTTGTTCTTTATACATGGATCCCATCTTAGATTTCATGGCCTCAAGCCATTTTGCGGAATCTGGGCTCATCATCGCTTCCTCATAGTTCGTAGGTTCGTCATGGTCTAGTAACATGACTACCAGAAAGGATTACCGTACCACTCTGGTGCGGACCATACTCTGGTTGTCCTACGAGGTTCGATAGTAACTTGATCTGAAGTTTCATGATCATGATCATTATCTTCCTCATTAATTGGTGTAGAGATCACTAGAACTGAATTCTGTGATGAACTACTTTCCAATTCGGGAGAAGGTACAATTACCTTATCAAGTTCTACATTCCTCCCACTCACTTCTTTCAAGAGAAAATCCTCTAGAAAGGATCCATTCTTAGCAACGAATGTCTTGCCTTCGGATCTGTGATAGAAGGTATACCCAACTGTCTCCTTTGGGTATCCTATGAAGACACATTTCTCCGATTTGGGTTTGAGCTTATCAGGATGAAATTTTTTCACATAAGCATCACACTCCCAAACTTTAAGAAACGACAGCTTAGGTTTCTAGCCAAACCACAGTTCATATGGTGTCGTCTCAACGGATTTAGATGGTGCCCTATTTAACGTGAATGCAGCTGTCTCTAATGCATAACCCCAACATGATAATGATAAATCGGTAAGAGACATCATAGATCGCACCATATCTAATAAAGTACGGTTATGAAGTTCGGACACACCATTACGTTGTGGTGTTCCAGGTGGCGTGAGTTGTAAAACTATTCTGCATTGTTTCAAATGAAGACCAAACTCGTAACTCAAATATTCTCCTCCATGATTAGATCACAGAAACTTTATTTTCTTGTTACGATGATTTTCCACTTCACTCTCAAATTCTTTGAACTTTTCAAATGTTTCAGACTTATGTTTCGTCAAGTAGATATACCCATATCTGCTCAAATCATCTGTGAAGGTCAAAAAATAACGATACCCACCGCGAGCTTCTACACTCATCGGATTGCATACATTAGTATGTATTATTTACAATAAGTCAGTTGCTTGCTCCATTGTTCATGAGAACGGAGTTTTAGTCATCTTGCCCACGAGGCATGGTTTGCAAGCATCAAATGATTCATAATCAAGTGATTCCAAAATCCCATCAACATGGAGTTTCTTCATGCGCTTTACACCAAGATGACCTAAACGGCAGTGCCACAAATAAGTTGCACTATCATTATTAACTTTGCATCTTTTGGCTTTCAATATTATGAATATGTGTATCACTACGATCGAGATTCAATAGACCATTCACCTTGGGTGTATGACCATTGAAGGTTTTATTCACGCAAACAGAACAACAATTATTCTCTGACTTTAAATGAATAAATGTATTGCAATAAACATGATCAAATCATATTCATGCTTAATGCAAACACCAAATAACATTTATTTAGGTTCAATACTAATCCCAAAAGTATAGGGAGTGTGTGATGATGATCATATCAATCTTGGAACCACTTCCAACACACATCATCACTTTATCCTTAACTAGTCTCTGTTCATTCTGCAACTCCTGTTTTGAGTTACTAATCTTTAGCAACTGAACTAGTATCAAATACTGAGGGGTTACTATAAGCACTAGTAAAGTACACATCAATAACATGTATATCAAATATACCTTTGTTCACTTTGACATCCTTCTTATCCACCAAATACTTGGAGCAGTTATGCTTCCAGTGACCAGTCCCTTTGAAGTAGAAGCACTTAGTCTCGGGCTTAGGTCTAGACTTGGGCTTCTTCACTTGAGCAGCAACATGCTTGCCATTCTTCTTGAAGTTCCCCTTCTTCCCTTTGCCCTTTTCTTGAAACTAGTGGTCTTGTAAACCATCAACAATTGATGCTTTTCTTGATTTCTACCTTCGTCGATTTCGTGTTACGAAGAGCTTGGGAATCATTTCCGCTATCCCTTGCATATTATAGTTCATCACGAAGTTCTAGTAACTTGGTGATAGTGACTAGAGAATTCTATCAATCACTATATTATTTGGAAGATTAACTCACACTTGATTCAAGTGATTGTAGCACTCAGACATTCTGAGAACATGCTCACCAGCTGAGCTATTCTCCTCCATTTCTTAGGCAAAGTATTTGTCAAAGGTCTCATACCTTTCGACATGGGCATGAGTCTGAAATACTAATTTCAACTCTTGGAACATCTTATATGCTCAGTGGCGTTCAAAACATTTTTGAAGTCCCGGTTCTAAGCCGTAAAGCATGGTGCACTAAACTATCAAGTACTCATCATACCGAGCTTTGCTAAACGTTTATAACGTCTGCATATGCTCCTGCAATAGGTTTGTCACCTAGCGGTGCATCAAGGACATAATTCTTCTGTGCAGCAATGAGAACAATCCTCAGATCACGGATCCAATCCGCATCATTGCTACTAACATCTTTCAATTTATTTTTCTCTAGGAACATATCAAAAAATAAACGGGGAAGCTATGTGCGAGCTACTGATCTACAACATAGATATGCAAATACTATCAGGACTAAATTCATGATAAATTTAAGATCAATTAATCATATTACTTTAAGAACTCCCACTTAGATAGACATCCCTCTAATCATCTAAGTGATCACATGATCCAAATCAACTAAACCATAACCGACCATCACGTGAAATGGAGTAGTTTTCAATGGTGAACATCACTATGTTGATCATATCTACTATATGATTCATGTTCAACCTTTCGGTCTCAGTGTTTCGAGGCCATATCTGCATATGCTAGGCTTGTCAAGTTTAACCCGAGTATTTTGTGTGTGCAAAAACTAGCTTGCACCCGTTGTATAAGAACGTTGAGCTTATCACACCTGATCATCACATGGTGTCTCGGCACGGCGATCTTTTGCAACGGTGCATACTCAGGGAGAACACTTGTACCTTGAAATTTTTAATGAGAGATCATCTTATAATGCTACCGTCAATCAAAGCAGAATAAGATGCATAAAGGATAAACATCACATGCAACCAATATAAGTGATATGATATGGCCATCATCATCTTGTGCCTTTGATCTCCATCTCCAAAGCACCATCATGATCACCATTGCCACTAGCGCAACACCTTGATCTCCATCATAGCATCCTTGTCGTCTCGCCAACTATTGCTTCTACGAATATCGCTACCGCTTAGTGATAAAGTAAAACAATTACATGGCGATTGCATTTCATACAATAAAGCGACAACCATATGGCTCCTGCCAGTTGCCGATAACTCCGTTACAAAACATGAGCATCTCATACAATAAAATATATCATCATGTCTTGACCATATCATATCACAACATGCCCTGCAAAAACAAGTTAGGCGTCCTCTACTTTGTTGTTGCATGTTTTACGTGGCTGCTACAGGCTGAGCAAGAACCGTTCTTACCTACGCATCAAAACCACAACGATAGTTCATCAAGTTAGTGTTGTTTTAACCTTCAACAAGGACCGAGCGTAGTCACACTCAGTTCAACTAAAGTTGGACAAACAGACACCCACCAGCCACCTGTGTGCAAAGCACGTCGAGAGAACCAGTCTCGCGTAAGCGTACGCGTAATGTCGGTCCGGGCCGCTTCATCCAACAATACCGTCGAACCAAAGTATGACATGCTCGTAAGTAGTATGACTTGTATCGCCCACAACTCACTTGTGTTCTACTCGTGCATATAACATCTATGCATAAACCTGGCTCGGATGCCACTGTTGGGGAACGTAGTAATTTTAAAATTTTCCTACGCACACGCAAGATCATGGTGATTCATAGCAATGAGAGGGGAGAGTATGTCTACGTACCCTCGTAGACCGAAAGCGGAAACGTTTATCAACGCGGTTGATGTAGTCGTACACCTTCACGATCCGTCCCGATCAAGTATAGAACGTACGGCACCTCCGTGTTCAGCATACGTTCAGCTCGATGACGTCCTTGCCTTCTTGATCTAGCAACAGAGGCAAAGTAGTAGATGAGTTCCGGCAGCACGACGGCGTGGTGATGGTGTTGGTGAAGAACAATCTCCGCAGGGCTTCACCTAAGCACTACGAAAACTATTACGGATGATAAACTATAGGGGACGGGGTTGCCGGCACACGGCTTGGTGTTTCTTGATGTGTCTTGGGTGCTAGCCCTACCCCTCTATTTATATGTTGAGCCTTGGGGTCGAAACTTGGAGTAAAAGCCTCCACAAAGTCGGTTTCACCCGAAAGGCAAGAGTCCTTCTCGGACTCCAGGGCCAGACGCCAGGGTTCCCGGCGTCTAGACCCAAACGCCAAGGACCCTGGCGTCTGGCCCCTGGACTCCGCAAAATTTCCTTTTTTGCTTTCCAAAAACCTTGTGGGCTTTCCCCTTTGGCCCAAATAAAGTGTTCTCGTACCCAAACATTTAGGGAAACATCCATAACCCCTTCCGGTGAATTCCGGAACCCTTTCGGAGACCAAACACTATTATCCCATATATCAAACTCTATCTCCGGACCATTCCGGAGTTCCTTGTCATGTCCGTGATCTTATCCGGAACTCTGAACAACATTCGGTTACCAACATACATAACTCATAAATACTATATCGTCAATGAACGTTAACGTGCGGACCCTACGGGTTCGAGAACTATGTAGACATGACCGAGACACTTCTTTGGTCAATAACTAATAGCAGAACCTCGATGCCCATATTGGCTCCTACATATTCTACGAAGATCTTTATCAGTCGAACCGCATAACAACATACGTTGTTCCCTTTGTCATTGGTATGTTACTTTCCCAAGATTCGATCGTCGGTATCTCAATACCTAGTTCAATCTCGTTACCGGCAAGTCTCTTTACTCGTTCCGTAATGCATCATCCTGCAACTAACTCATTAGTTACATTGCTTGCAAGGCTTATAGTGATGTGCATTACCAAGAGGATGGTGCATTACGGAACGAGTAAAGAGACTTGCTGGTAATGAGATTAAATTAGGTATTGAGATACTGACGACCGAATCTCGGGTAAGTGACATACCGATGACAAAGGGAACAGCGAAAGTTGTTGTGCGGTTCGACCGATAAAGATCTTTGTAGAATATGTAGGAACCAATATGAGCATCCAGGTTCCGCTATTGGTTATTGACCGGAGATGAGTCTCGGTAATATCTACATAGTTCTCGAACCCATAGGGTTCGCACGCTTAACGTTCAGTGACGATCGGTATTATGAGTTTATCTGTTTTGATGTACCGAAGGTAGTTCGGAGTCCCGGATTTGATCACGAACATGACGAGGAGTCTCTAAATGGTCGAGACATAAATATTGATATATTGGAAGCCTATGTTTGGACATCAAAATGGTTCCAGATGAGTTCGGGCATTTTCCGGAGTACCGGGAGGTTACCGGAACCCCCGGAGAGTATATGGGCCTTATTGGGCCTTACTGGAATAGAGGAGATGAAGGGAAAAGGTGGGAGGCGCGCCGCCCTAGCCCAATCGGAATTGGGTGCCCCCCCCTTTCCTTCCTTCTCTCCTCCCCTTCCTTCTCTCCTACACCTACTACTTGGAAGGGGGGAATCCTACTCCCATTGGGAGTTGGACTCTCCTAGGGCGCGCCATAGAGGGCCGGCCCTCCCCCCTCCTCCACTCCTTCTTATACGGTGGAGGGGGGCACCCTATAGACACACGAGTTGATCATTGTCTTAACCATGTGCGGTGCCCCCACTACAAAAAAAGACCCATCCATGACATTTTGGGCCGAACGAATAAAATTTCTGTCATACATATGACACTTCTATGACAATAATTGTGACAAAACCCGGTATCATCATAGATGTGGTGGGCTCCTACTTCTATGACAAAAAATCATGATAGAAAATGGGATTTTCGTCCTGGGCGGGCCGGAGACGCAGTTGCATGACATTCTTTGGGCCGTCCATGACGGAAAAAACCGTGGTAGAAGCGAGGGGGAGGAAAATTTCGGGGAGTTCCCGGTTACGTTGGGAGGACAGGGGCCGAGCGATGCGCGTTTCTCTCATACACGTATGCACGTGTGTGCGAGGCGTTGGCTCTAACTGAACCCGAGCGAGATGTTGGGCTCTAACAGAACCCGAGTGATTGCACGGCAGGCTACACGTTACTGAACCCGAGCGATCGATCGATGCCTGTTAACTGAACCCGATCGAGCGATTCCTTCGCTACTGCTGCCAACTGAAGCCGATCGATTGGATGAACAGTGAGCATTGTGGGTGGGGGGTGGATGAACAGTGAGCGGCGGCGTTGCCTTTGGATGAACAGGACCCCGTGGTGTGGAGGGCTGGATGAACAGTAGACGGTGGAGGGGTTCCCGTGGAGGGGTGGTTGAACAGGACCCCGTGGTGTGGAGGGCTGGATGAATAGTAGGCGGTGGAGGGGTGGTTGAACAGTAGCCAGTGGAGTAGCGTGCGGTGGAGGCTGGATGAACAGGAGCCCGTGGAGGCTGGAGGAGGTCGACGGTAGCCCGTGGAGGCTGGAGGAGGTCGACGGTAGCCCGTGGAGGCTGGAGGAGGTCGACGGTGAAGATGAACAGTATCCCATGGAGTCCCGTTTTGCGGTATGCCACACCCCTCCCGATCAACAGGACCCCCGTTTCGACCGTAGCGCTCCAACACAAGTCCCTTTCCTCCGTTTTGCGGTACGCCACACCCCTCCCAATCAACAGGACCCCTGTTTCGACCGTAGGAGGTCCGTTTCCTCCGTTTTGTGGTACGCCAGACCCCTCCCGATGAACAGGATCCCGTTTCGAACGTGGTCGGTCAAACACAAGGCCGTTTCCTCTGTTTTGCGGTATGCCAGGCCTCGTTTCCATCGCCTGTTCGGTCCAAGCCCTCCCGATGAACACGACCACGCATTCCGTTCCGACCCAGCTAGTTGGCTCCCACGCGTTCCATTGCCTCCCGATGAACATGACACATTCCGTTGCCTCCCCATGAACACGACGCATTTCGTTGACTCCCCATGAACATGATGCATTCCGTTGCCTCCCCATGAACACGACGACAACGCCGTTTCTCCGTTCCGACCCAGCCATGTACACGAGCCCTGGTCGTACGTATGCGCGAGTAGGCATTCCAGACCCTACCCGTATGTACGTACATGGCCGTATTTTCTTTCTTGCACCCTGGCCGCTGTACGTACGTGTACATGCTATGTGCGCGCCTCTACTACGACACGTACGCGCCTCTACTACGACACGTACGCGCATCTACTACGACACGTGTGCGCCTCTACATCGACCAGTATATTTGTACGTACACGTTCGCGACCAGAATGACAACGCTACGTACGCTTCGACCAGGTGGGTCCCGACTGTCAGGCACTTCCTTTCCTGCGAAGATGTAGCTGGTGGGTCCCAGCAGTCAGGGGGGCGAATCGTTTTTTTTTTGTTTTTTTTGCCCGGACGCACTTCCTTGCGTGCGAAGGTGTAGCTATTGGGTCCCAGCAGTCAGGGGGAAATCGTTTTGTTTTTTTTTTGCCCGGATGCACTTCCTTGCGTGCGAAGATGTAGCTGGTGGGTCCCAGCAGTCAGGGGGGCAAATCTTTTTTTTTCGGACGCACTTCCTTGCGTGCGAAGATGTAGCTGGTGGGTCCCAGCAGTCAGGGGGGCGAATCGGTTTTTTCGGATGCACTTCCTTGCGTGCGAAGATGTAGCTGGTGGGTCCCAGCAATCAGGGGGAAACGTTTTTTTCACGAAATACGGTGGCCCGTCCGGTGGGTCCCCGCTGTCAGGTGGAGGAATAATTATTTTGCGCGTAATAAGGAGGCACTTCCTTGCTATGACCGTGGACCCAGCTGTCAGCCTCTCCACGTAGAGTCCACGTCCGATGGAAGCCATTCCTTGACCACGTTGACCACGCCGCACCGAGAGCACCAGGGCGGTGGACGACGGCGAGGCCTAGGAAAGGGACGACGCGGAGCCAGGGAAGACGCGGCAGTGGATGCCCACGCGTAGGGGAGTATGAGGGTTCACTCGTTCGGCTGCGGTGTGAGGCTGCCGTCGCCGCAGAATAACAGGGGGTGTGGGTGCATAGAGGGATGGCCTGGCCAGCGGTGGGAGTAGTAGGGGCGGTGAGGCCTCCGCGGCATCACAGCCGGCCACAGGCGGCAGGAGCAGGCGGCACGACCGGCGCTGCTTTGGGCGGCTGGAGCAAGAAGACCAGAGGTTGAAGAAGCACTATGGCTGTTGGATGGACATCGTACGGTCACTGGAGCTAGAATCGTTCATATATTGACTAAAGTTGACAAAGGCCTCCGTCCCAGTCAACTTAGTAGGCCCACAAGTCAGCCTCCCACCAAGGTGGGTCCCAGCTAGCAGGGGGTATTCATTTTTTTGTGCGTAATAAGGAGGCACTTCAGGTGGGTCTGAGCTAACAGCGGGGGGAACGTTTTTTTCACGAAATATGGTGGCCCGTCCTGTGGGTCCTAGAAGTCAGGGGGGATCGTTTTTTTTTCGCGAAATACTGGTGGCCCGTCCGGTGGGTCCCTGCTGTCAGGTGGAGGAATAATTATTTTCCGCGTAATAAGGAGGCACTTCCTTGCGACTGCCGTGGACGCAACTGTCAGCCTCTCCATGTACAGTATTCTTCTGATGGAAGTCGGTTGTTGACCACATTGACCACGCCGCACCGAGAGCACCACGGCGGTGGACGACGGTGAGGCCTAGGAAGGGGACGAGGCGGAGCCGGGGAAGACGCAGGAGTGGAAGCCCGCGCGGAGAGGAGTACGAGGGTTCACTGGTTCGGCTGCGGTGTGAGGCTGCCGTCGCCGTGGAATAACAGGGGGTGTGGGTGAGTAGAGGGATGAACTAGCCAGCGATGGGAGTAGTAGGGGGCGCTGCGGCCTGTGCGGCAGCACAGCCGACCATGGGAGGCGGGAGTAGGCGATCCCGTCGGCGCTGCTTTGGCGGCTGCATCAAGAAGATCAGAGATTGAAGAAACACGACGGTCGTTGGATTGACATCCAACGGTTACGACTGCTAGAATCGTTTGTTGACGTATATAATAACTAAAAAAATCTTGCATACGCGTCAACTAAATAGGCCCACAAGTCAGACCACTTCCTCTCTTTTTTAATAATTTATATATAGCTCATGGCAACTTCTTATGCAATTTATTGTAGTCTTTTCTTGGTTGGCCAGGGCCAATTTCGCATATTTCTGTGGGTTCCGAACTATTTTTAATACCGAAATGCCGAGCCAGATTTAAAGTACTTTGAAGATATATTTAAATTAGGTTAATGCAGTGAAATAGGAATCTGAAAATGTGAAAAAAATCAGAAATTATAAAGTAATTGCCAATCTGTCATCTGTTTTTATATTTACAACACATTTCAGATTACTTTCGAGATTTGCAGGCGTCTTGAAAGAGTTGTAGCCCATTAGGGCGTAGAAAAATAAGTAGGCCTGGATTGGGTATTCTTCACATAAAATAAACTGGGCTCATTTTCACAAAGAAAAAATAGCTAGGCTGGTCACATGGTGAACATAAAATATAAGCCTGGGCTAGACGGGACACAGCCCAGTTCAAACCGTGCTCCGTCTCAACAATACCAAACAAAAAATACTTCTCGAGTAGCTACGTCCCAGGTGTCAGCCGATCTTGTGTTGTTCTCTTGTCTATTGACTATATGCACTCACAATGACGTGGGTCCCAAATGTCAGGAAAACACTAGGAGGAAGCATTTTATTTTCCCATACGCTGACGTGATGGGCCCCTACTGTCATCCTCTCCACGTACTTCTGCCGATTCCTGTTGTTTGTTGACCATGTTGACAACGCGAGAGGCCCGCGCCACGGTGAGCGTACCAAAGCGCGCGGAGGACGTCGGCGTTAATGATTTAGGAGACGGTGGGGCGGCGATGCGTGCGCTGAGGCACAGCCAGCCATGGGAGGCGGAAGCAGGCGGCCGCGCTGGCGCTGGTTTGGTTTTGGCGGCTGGAGGAAGATAGGACTGAAGAAACACGACAGACTGTAAAAGCAGCAGGAGTACTTAACAACCTTAACTGAAACCAGCAGGGGCACTTAACAACCAAAGTTGAAAGCAGTATGAGTACTTATACAGGTTCAACCGTACAAAGCACGCCTCGAACAGTGCTACTTTGCCTACAGTTAACCAAGGGTGAGGCCGCCAAGCCCCAGGACAAGGCCCAGGCGCCACCCAGCGCATCCACAACCTTCTGAAAGCGGCTTCATCTCGCAACGTGGTCAATAAACAGGATATTCACTTTAGAGCCATGGAAAAGTATGAACATAATCTTCTGTCCTATTCTCCAAGATGGACGGGCCTTCATTATTTGAGACCACCCATGAATAAGTATCTTTTCACCTCCAAGGGGAATTGAGTAGGTCGACATAAACATCATGTTGTGACCAAGCACAAGTATGACCCGACCATGGTCAGGCATCTGTATAGGAACAATAGAACTCGGCAGTTCATGTTTCAGGAAGATCACAGCTGTAAAACTGTGTATAAGCAATAGTTTATGAACAACATATATAACAGAAAACAGCTCGTACCATAAGTTTCTCGACACAGTTGGACCTGTTCAACGAGTGCAGCAGTGGCACACATATCCCACGTGGCCTTCCACCATTGAAACGCCCCACAAGGACCTCAAGACGATCAATAAAGTGTAGGAACTTGTGGATGTCGATCCAGTCAACTTCAGTGCCATTAGTAACAGCCGAGTTATTATAGAGTAACAAATGAGCAGACTGCTTAACTCTGAAAAAACCTACATGTGCCACAAATTATAAGAAAATATTAGTTAGAAGTAGAATCTTCGTGAGAGATTCGTTGCTACTTCTAAAGTTAAATTGTGATTAGCTAGACAGAATAGGTGGATTAAGAAGTAATCGAGGCAACAAGCAAGAACGAGATACAAAACTAACATGGATGAACAATTGGAACAACGTCGGGGTGGAAGATCACAGTGAAGATGAGACAAGGTTCTGCTATTTCCATCAACATTCGTGCGCCAACTTTCAGTCCGTAACACTTGAGAAAGTTTATCCAAGTTTGGCCATAAAAAACAGCGATCTTCTTGGTTCATGAACCCAACTCGGAACTTATATCCATGGCTTGTCTTCACCGTGACCATTAAGCTAGTGTATTCAGTTATGGCAAGGTCGAGCATCTCGAGTACATGTGTTCTGGCAGAGCAAATAATACACTGCAGGAAAAATAATATGAGAACATAGCATTTTCAAAAAAAAACCACCCTCACGGATAGAAAAGAGGATTCTAGGAACATACTATGCGCATTTCAAAATGCTGTGTTAGGATGAGAAGGAACAAGTGTGGCGTCTCACCGAGGGCACAGAAACATGTAGGGTACTCGCACTTTGGGCACTGCAAATGAAACACACTAGATTCAGTAGGAAGAAAAATGCATCAATGGTGGCGGCTGCCATCCTAGCATTACCTACGACCAAGGGACTTGGATTTATCGGGGATGGATGAACAATTCGTACCTGGTTCTCCATGAGAAAACCCTATGCAATCGTCGAGAGGGGGTTTTCTCTGAACAAGCAGACGATGGAGAAGGGGATTCAGGCTCAGTGAAATATTGTCGCTTCGTCCGTCCAGCTTACTGCTAAAGCTGGAAAGGGGGGTTGTGATTTGACGGCTCATTGGGCATTACTGCGGCGCTACGACCGGGGTGTGTCTACCATGAAGTTGTGCACTCTATTTTGTGCATATGGCACGTGGACCCCGTTGCCGGTTGCCCCACATATCAGCGAAAGGAAGTGGAAGGACAGGAGTAACTAGTTACACATAAATATATATTTTGACAGAGAGATACTCCCTCTGTAAAGAAATATACAAATCTTTTATATCCCAGGCTCACCTTGTCGAGAAATATACTCCCTCTGCAACGCATGGGCATTATGGGGGTTCAGCTGAGAATATAATACTCAGATAGGCTCACGGTTCTGGACTTTGGGCCGCAGGCCGACCCTGCATGTTTGGGGGCCCATGTGTTCTACCTCGGCGCTTTACATATTGCAAGCGATCGGTACGGCGCTGGTTTTAGATGGTGTCGCAAGGCGAATACACAAAATTGAATAAAGCACGGCAGCTGTTGGAATGAAATCGAACGACAGTTCCTAACCAGCAATCAGAGTTGAAATTCTATCAACGATATACCATGTGATAAATAATACTGTCGTAATACTTATACACACAGGACACTTGTTTCACCATGCCAGATTATTACATCAAAATCTCTCGGAGGATAGATCAGTTCAGCAGTTGCGTGCTGCTACTGAAGAATTTCAAAGTTGATTTGGACCAGCTCTCCTTGCCGAGAAAGTTCAATTTTGACATCATCCCCTACCGCAAGATATGATTTAGATTTGAACCTTGACCATCCTTTAGCATCAATCATCATGCGACCATCCTTTGTACTTCCGGTATATTGAGCAGGTTCATTCACACCAAGGCTGTGCATGGTAAGAGAAACTTGGCCGCGGTTGCCCGGATTGTTGAACGACTCCCTCGTTGCTCTAGGAATTCTCTGTTTGCAAACAAGAAGACATACCCAAACAGTTAGATCAACACAGTGAATCATGTGAAACAACATGGAAAGAAAAAAGAACGAAGCACTTGGGTGGCCAATGCTTACCAAGAAGGTGGACATGTCGGTTTTTGTAAGGACTTTGGTATATGAAGTGCGAACTGCAGCCCAGTCTGTTGCCAGTGCAACTACACGGGCCGGAGCAGATGCAAGTGCAAGTGTTGGTGCAGGTGCCGAAGCCGCAGCTGCTACCGGAGATGGTGCTCCTTGTAGAGCTGGTGCCGGTGTTGGAGCAGGTGCCGGTGTCGATGCCCGATCCTCCGGTAGATTAGACTGATCCGCTGACACAGTCGGTGCCCAATCCTTAGCTGGATCAGACTGAGCTGATGTCGCTGTCAGTGCTAGAGCAACTGCCCGTGCTCGATCTGTGCGAGACAGCGACGATCGTGTATGGTCTGCTATGATCAGCTTTCTAACTTGACTAGGGTCCGTGACCGTGATCCAGTTTTTTTTCTTCATTTCTTTTAAATGCGAGAAGGACTAATTGTGGCATTTTTGTTAAACCAAACTGCAGTTCATCATAGGGATTCATCTTGTACTCAGACAATAGACTGATCCAATTTTTTCAGTAATATAAGTGATGGACAGTGCCTTCACTACTGACACGACATAAGAAGTGAAACCTACAAAAATAGCCATTGTAGAGAAAACCAAACGCTTTATTCTGTGATGAATGTCACATGGCAAAACCTGCATCGTAAAATTGCAGGCAAAGAAAGAAAACATGACATTAAATCAATAAGATTTTGACAGTAAATCAATAAGATTTACTTGATGTGACACGAGTGAATCCTTACCAGGAAATCACTATGTTGAAGTACTAAACAGAAGATTGATTGTCCAACTACGCGTGGCATGCAGGGGCCCCGCCTACTCCCACAAGCAGGACAGTCCAAAGGTCGTGACAAATCTTATGGACCGACATCCATGGGACTGGAAATCCTGGTGGGTGCGATAAACCCTGCAATGCATACAGATATTGGAGTGTAACCATAATTGATAAACCGTCCTCACAAAAAATATGATCTGGATACTTCATAATATACAAACTGAATTGACTGGACAGACATTAACATAGACCGTTCTCAGGACTGACCACACACCAAAATCGGTAGTACTAATAAACAATACAGGGTTCACAAACACAAATCAAGTACTGAACAATAGTACTTACTACAGACAAGCAAAGTTGCACTAACTAAACTCTATAGACTATTTCTTGCCACCGACCTACGGGATGAACCCCGCATAACTGACTATCCCATGGACTTCGTGTGAGATGTCTACATGCACCATCACCATCTTGTCAACCTTGGAGAACCTAACAGAGTGGTCTTTCCACTCATAAACATGATGATGAAGACAGGCCGCATCAGATTTGTTGGGAAGCTTTACAAGAATCAGGTCTTCCAGTTCACACGGCATGACTTTGAGAACTTCATCTCCACCGCGGACCTGGTTCTAATTCAAACAGAAACCTTATTTTATTACTACCTCTGTTTAGAAATATAAGATGATTTTCGATATTATACTCCATATATGACTACATATACGCACAGAAATGAGTGAACAAAGACACTAGAACATGTCTTCAAAGGCATGAGAGCAGAGGGATTACATGCAATATCCATAACACAAGTTACTGAGGCAAATATACCCTCTTAAAAGGTAGCATTGATGTTCATAAAGTACTCCCTCCGTCCCAAGATTGTTGTCTTAGATTTGTCTAGATACGGATGTATCAATTCACATTTTAGTATTAGATACATCCGTATCTAGACAAATCTAAGACAAGAAATTTGGGATAGAGGGAGTAGTTGAAAGTAATCTATAAGAAATCAGTGTCAACCTCTCGCATGTTTTGGTCAAAAGAGGAATTTAGAACCATCATTTGGCACACTAAAATCACATGCAAGATCACCCAAAAAGTTGTACTACCAGTACTAGTACTGCGTGTTAGATGAAAAAACACGATCAAGATCGAGAAAAAGATCGTCAACAAGAGACATTACCTGGACTTGTTTAATGAGGGATCCCGGAGAGGGGGGCTTGGACAGGGCGATGGCTTTGAGCTTGTCTGCGGTAGTCTCAGTGAGGTGCTTGCGCTTCTTCGTACCATGAGCCTCGACGGTTTTGGCCAGAGCCATAGACATCACGTCGGCCGGTGCTCCGGCGTCCATCCAAGAGAGGAAGCTGAGAGAGAAGAGTGAAAGGAGGAACGAGATGAGGGAGAAGTGAAGCGAGTGGGGGTTTTCTTCAATATAGGAAGCTGAGAGAGAAGATTGAAATGATGGTTGCTTCGTCCGTCCAACTTACTGCTGGAAAGGAGGGGGTTTTGTGATTTGACGGCTCATTGGGCATTACTGCAGCGGTTCGATCGGGGTAGTCTACCGTCACTCTACTACGGAGTAATTTAGTGCATGGCTGGTGGACCCAGGTGTTGGCTGTCCCACACGTCAGCGAAAGTGAGTAATTTAGTGCATGGCTGGAGGAGGATCCGCATGTAGAGCATGACCACTGTTTTTCTGAAGAAAAAATGATTACAGCAAGCGTTTTCACTCTTACGACGGAGGAGTGCGAAACACGACAGCCACTTGAACATACACAGTGCTCCTACTACTAGGCATGTGCAGTGGTTCATACGTCAGTACTACACAATCTTGTTGCTAGTGTAGTAAGATATGACAATAATAAATGATGTTGTGCGCATGTCAACTACTCCTATATGTAACATAGTATCGCTTTTTCGACTGTCCGGTCGAGAATGAACGGTGAGATCAATGTTAACTGAACTAGGTCCACAGAGCATGGAGAGTACGGTGCTACAGTACTCCATGAAACATGAACCATATGAAGCACGAATAGTGTTAGGCAGGGTGTATGAAGGGTGCACGGGATGGGAGCAAAAGTTCCCTTCTCGGCCCACTTTTGGGTGTTTGGCAGAGTGCATAAAGGGTGCATGAGTCCACACTAGTAGGTTGACAAAAATACATGAAGCGGAAACAACTATATTAAGATGAGAATGCAACCAAACACACCCACACGCTTTGTGCTACAGTGACTGATCTGCATCGTCTGAGTTTGATCAAACGGTCATGTTGTGCCGAGACATGGGCATGCCCATGCAGAGGGCGCCTAAACACCACCGAAGTCCCTCTGCTTCTCGAGGCACATGACGTTGGTGATGCAGGGTGCAACCGCCCACAGAGCCCGCTCCCGGTCGACAGGAGCCAGTGTCAGGCACCTCACCTCGGACTTCGTGATCTGCTGCGCCGCCATGGCACCAGGTAGAAGCAATGGGAGAGGAAGCAAAGGGGGCGAAATGGCTGAAAGGCAATGCAATCTACGGGAAGGCAGAGGGAGCGGGGAAACTTTTGGTTTTAACCACGGTAAAACACCAGTCGACGGCTTCTCACATCAGGGAGCAGTGGGTTTTTACACGCGGAGTCATCGTGACTAATTGCTGCCGCACCTGCTCCCGTCAATCAAAAAATTAAAAATCCTGCCGCGCCTGCTCCCATCAATCAAAAAATTAAAAATCCTGCCGCACCCAAACACCAGAGCAACGCCGCGGTGGATATTTAAATTTACCTGCCAGCAAGTAGATAAAAAAAGGGATGAAAAAACAAATGTGGCGGCGGCCTAGCTAATCGGTCGAACTAGCCCAACTAGCTAGCCACCGTGCTTCACTGATGTACTCGGCGGGAAAGGTGGTCTTTCGTGATTTGATGACTCATTTACTTGCTTCGGCGCTACGACCGAGGAGGACCCAGAAAACGCGTGGTAGGGCATCCCACGTCAGGAAGAATATATGCGTGCACCACCCGGGAGGACCCCGAAACCGTGCGGTAGGGTGTGCCACGTCTCGGCACGGAGGAAAAATGTGTGTGTGAAAATATATTGTATCAGACATAGTACCTATGGTTCGACCTCAGGACCCAGCCAGTCGGTCGAAAACACCCCACTAGCCACACAGCTTCATCATGCAAACGTGGCACAGAGGATAGATGTGGTTAGCTCTGTCTCGACCAGCCACAACGTCTCTTGTTCTAGGCGATTCTTCTATTTTCCAAGCTTTTCTTTAGTTGTAATAACACCACGGCAAGCTAGTGCCGCTCTTCGTGTGTGCCCGTGCAAAGGTTAGACGATGGAGAGAAGAGAGATTGAGATCGCAGACCTGGGACTCACCAGTAAGTGAGACAACGGCCATGCACGTGTTGACGAGGCACTCCCTCTACTCTACTCAACGCAAGTACTGTATAAAATCAAATTATGGGACAAAGCCAACAACCGTTCGTTTTTTCAGGCTATCGACTTACACTTTGTAGTCCAGGTTGCCAGTTCGAATCTCGTCTTTCAGATTTGTTAGTTTTAGGTCCAAATTTGATTAATGACAAGTGGGAACCCCGTGTGTTGTTCCGATATTTTAGTGTAGGATGGTTTTTTTGAACAAACACTTTGCGTGGTTAGACAAGTAACGGCACGAGTTACACGTTTTTTGCAAGTTTATGAACAAAAATGACAGCGACATAGAATATCACATCCACCCCGCAGCTTAGATACTATTGTGATACGAGTTTTTACACCGTTGGAAGTGAGATCCAATGGCTTGGGAGTAGTCTTTCTAATTATGCGCAATTTCCAAACTCTCCAAAGGTTTTTTTGCAAATAAAACATTCAGGCCTCGTGTGTGCCACTGCATCTTCGATCCAACGGCTCCCCGGTGCTCATATTAGGTGCTCCCCATAGCTTAATTACCTGCTACGGTGATATGAGCATCTAGGTCGTATGATCAGTGATCAGATGGCACATGTGTAGTACTTGTACTTTCTGCGCATTTCCCAAACTCTATCAGCCGTATATTGGAAAAATATTCAAACCTCCTACTGCGGGCCGTTAGATCTCAGTGAACTCGTATCACCACAAATCTACGGTGCGGGAGCACCTCATACTCTCCCATGCGAGAAAACATAAGGTGCTATCGCAGCTTGGATGCTATGGTGATACGAGCTTGGAGGTCGTTTGATCTGAGATCCAATGGCATCTGAGCAGTCTTTGTGCTTGTAAGCAGTGGCCGAACTCTTTTGGGGCTTTTCTGCAAAAAACCATTCGAACCACTAAGGAGGTGTTGGGTCACAAATCCAGCACCTCCGAAGAGCTTGTATCACCAAAGCATCTAAGGTGTGGTAGCACATGATATTCTTACATACAGGAGAATATGATGTCCTCCTTCATCTTAGATGCTACGGTGATACGAGCTTCGAGGTCGTTGGATATGGGATCAAAGGGCATCTAAGTAGTTTTTGTACAAATTGTGTGCAATTCTCAAACTCATCAAGGTTTCCTGCAAAAATATTAAGACACATCATGTGAGCTGCTATATCTCAGATCTACAAACTCCAAGCAACTCGTATCGACATATAGCATCTAAGGTATGGGGGCACATGATATTCTCCCGGGGAGGAGGGGTGGGGGTGCACAACCAATCGGTGGTTGAGAGGCTGGGGACAAATATAATCTAAACAACCCTAAACAGAGCTCCACAATTTTATCTAAGGTCGAGGGGTTGACCCCCGACAATCATAGCTCCACCTAAACACAACATTTGCATGTACTGTAGTACTAGACTTAATATTCATTTTCAGTTTCATGTTCATTTTAAATATTGAACTGAGGACCATGGAAGTCTTACATTTTACTTCCTCCATTCCTAAATATTAGTCTTTTTAGAGGCTTCAAATGGGCTAGCACATACGGATGTATATAGACATATTTTAGAGTCTAGATTCACTCATTTTGCTCCGTATGTAGTCACTTGTTGAACTCTCTAAAAGACTAATATTTAGGAATAGAAGGAGTATTTTTGAATTCGTGTCATACATGTATGGTTTGGAAAAAATATATGCACTATACTTATTGGATTGTTGTTGTGTTCATGCGTGTGTGTGTGGTCATATGCTTGATACATACAAAGTTTTCTCACCTCCATATTGTTCATCTTTTAAATTTGAATTTGCATTGGAAAACTTACTAGGGATACCATGAAATGTGAAATCCACATTGAGATCACTATATCACAAACTCACTCTAATTCAACAACTCGTCATAAATCAATTACCACGTTGAGATTAGTATTTTCAAGGAAAATATGGGTATTGTAATACACATAGATTCGTTCGGCAATTTAAAAGGTTCCTTTCGTATTCTCGAATGGTAGGACCCAACGATGTACCAGCCAGACCTTGGCTCATGTTGATCCTAAAAAAACCGGGCTCGTGTCCTTCGGTGGCGTGCGTGGTACGCACATTAGGCAACCCCAACCAGTCGAGCCTCAGCGTTTCAAGTCGAAATATCTGGCAGCCAGAATTCCAGCCCTAGGAAATTCCCCTCATGTCCCCGGTCCATAATGACTACCGGTGTACAACGGATGGATGCTTTAGTAACTAGACAACGTTACCTACCGTGCTGACCACGGTTCAATTCCCTCGGTCGCCGCTCGTCAAGGTCACCCGTCAACTTCATTGCCTAGTACTACTACTACTACATCAGGATGAGCACAGAATTGAGCCCGTTTGTTCGTGCCTAGTACTTGAGTTAATATATCAGGCAATGCACTGGTACGGAGGGATTATCCTTTTACTCTGCATATATAACTTGTCTGGAGTCTAACTAAGCAAAATGTTTGACCAGATCCTTTCTTAAGAAATACAACAGGATAGATGTATGGCTTGAAAACTTATTGCATGATGCAGCTTATGATATTGTTTCGAATCCTGGATCTTAAATTTCAGAAAATCCAAAAGTGAGCATAAATTCTTGAAACTAAGCATGGTCACGTGATATGGCACAAATATTACTTTGTAAGTTTTTTCTTCAATTTGAGACAAGCTGCTTATGACAAGTTGCACAAATGAAGAGCCAAGGTATTTTGGAACAAAGACCTGTCACGTTAAGGCAAACGCTTTCACTATTGAAACTGTGGGCGTTTATGTGCCGCCACGAGTCCCCGCTTCTCATCGGCAGGTGCCGTCCGAGCAAGCGTGTGAGTCGACGGGAGGCGTGCGAGCAGACCGCTGCACCGGCTGTCAGGGAGGCGTGTGATACGTCTCCAACGTATCTACTTTTCCAAACACGTTTGCCCTTGTTTTGGACTCTAACTTGCATGATTTGAATGAAACTAACCCGGACTGATGATGTTTTCAGCAGAATTACCATGGTGTTATTTATGTGTAGAAACAAACGTTTTCGGAATGACCTGAAACTTCACAGAGCAACTTTTTGGAAAATATAAAAAATACCTGCAAAAGATGAAGGCCAGGGGCCAACCACCTATCCACAACAAGAGCAAACAGAGTTTGTAAAAGTTTTTCTTTATCACTTTCAGTTTATCAACTGAATTGCTTGAGGACAAGCAAAGTTTTAAGCTTGGGGAGTTGATATGCCTCGAATGTATCTACTTTTCCAAACACTTTTGCCCTTGTTTTGGACTCTAACTTGCATGATTTGAATGAAACTAAACCGGACTGACGCTGTTTTTAGCAGAATTACCATGGTGTTATTTATGTGCAGGAGCAAACGTTCTCGGAATGACCTGAAACTTCACGGAGCCACTTTTCAGAAAATAAGAAAAATACCTGCCAAAGATGAAGGCCAGGGGCCCACCGTCTCTCCACGAGGGTGGGGGCGCGCCTGCCCCCCTAGGGCGCGCCCCCTACCTCATGGGCCCCCTATTGCCTGTCCGACTCCAACTCCACCTCTGTATATTGAGTTTCAGGGAGAAAAAATCAGAGAGAAGAAATCATCACGTTTTACGATACGGAGCCGCCGCCAAGCCCTAAAACCTCTCGGGAGGGCTGATCTAGAGTCCGTTTGGGGCTCCGGAGAGGGGAATCTGTCGCATCATCATCATCAACCATCCTCCATCACCAATTTCATGATGCTCACCGCCGTGCGTGAGTAATTCCATCCCAGGCTTGATGGACGGTGATGGGTAGGATGGGATCTATCATGTAATCGAGTTAGTTTTGTTAGGGTTTGATCCCTAGTATCCAGTATGTTCTGAGGTTGATGTTGCTATGACTTTGCTATGCTTAATGCTTGTCACTAGGGCCCGAGTGCCATGATTTCAGATCTGAACCTATTATGTTTTCATCAATATATGAGTGTTCTTGATCCTATCTTGCAAGTCTATAGTCACCTATTATGTGTTATGATCCGTTAACCCCGAAGTGACAATAATCGGGATACTTACCGGTGATGACCGTAGTTTGAGGAGTTCATGTATTCACTATATGTTAATGCTTTGTTCCGGTTCTCTGTTAAAAGGAGGCCTTAATATCCCTTAGTTTCTGTAAGGACCCCGCTGCCACGGGAGGGTAGGAGAAAAGATGTCATGCAAGTTCTTTTCCATAAGCACGTATGACTATATTTGGAATACATGCCTACATTATATCAATGGACTGGAGCTAGTTCTGTGTCACCCTAGGTTATGACTGTTACATGATGAACCGCATCCGGCATAATTTTCGATCACTGATCCATTGCCTACGAGCTTTCCATATATTGTTCTTCGCTTATTTACTTTCCCGTTGTTATTGCTATCATCACTACAAAATACCAAAAATATTACGTTTACTACTGTTACCTTTTGTTACCGTTACCACCAATATCATATTACTTTGCTACTAAATACTTTGCTGCAGATATTAAGTTTCCAGGTGTGGTTGAATTGACAACTCAGCTGCTAATACTTGAGAGTATTCTTTGGCTTCCCTTGTGTCGAATCAATAAATTTGGGTTGAATACTTTACCCTCGAAAACTGTTGTGATCCCCTATACTTGCAGGTTATCAAGACTATTTTCTGGCATCGTTGCCGGGGAGCATAGCTCTATTCTTTGAGTCACTTGGGATATATATCTGCTTATCATTATGAAGAACTTGAGAGATCCAAAAACCAAGATCTATCCCTCAACTACGAGGGGTGGTAAGGAACTGCCATCTTGCTCTGCACTTGATTCACCTTCTGTTTTGAGTAAGCTTGCGACACCTACACCTGCTTCTTCTATTCGTTCTGATATGCCGCATGTTATTGATGATGCCACTTCTGCTATGCATGATACTTATGATGAAACTACCTCTATGCCTGATACTACTATGCCACTTAGTGATTTTCTTGCTGAACAACTTGCTAGGGCTAGAGAGATTGAAAATATTGAATCCGATGATACTGATGAAAGTGATGATGATGAATCACTTGTTATTCCTAAGGGTTATGTCTTTGATCAAGAAGCTTCCTTAGCTATTTTAGCGTGCCAAAATAGAACTGAACTCAAAACATTATTAGCTAAATGGAGTAAGCAATCTTTAAATGCTAGAATGAAACCTGACCCTGCTTTTGCTACTTCACCTATCTTTGTTACTAATAAGGATTATGAATTCTCTGTTGATCTTGATATAATTACTTTGGTAGAATCTGATCCTTTTCATGGTTATGAATCTGAAACTGTTGTGGCACATCTTACTCAATTGAATGATATAGCCACCCTGTTCACTAAAGATGAGAGAACTCGTTGCTTTTATATTCTTAAGATATTTCTGTTCTCCTTAAAGGGTGATGCTAAGATATGGTTTAATTCTCATGATCCTGGTTGTGTGCGTAGTCCCCAGGATATGATTTATTACTTCTCTGCTAAATATTTCCCTGCTCATAAGAAACAAGCTGCTTTAAGGGATATATATAGTTTTGTGCAAATTGAAGAAGAGAGTCTCCCACAAGCTTGGGGGAGGCTTCTCCAATTACTTAATGCTTTGCCTGATCATCCTCTTAAGAAAAATGAAATACTTCATATCTTTTATAATGGACTAACCGATGCCTCCAGAGATTACCTGGATAGTTGTGTTGGTTCTGTTTTCAGGGAAAGAACACTAGATGAAGCTGAAATTCTATTGAATAATATGTTGACAAATGAAAATAGTTGGACACCTCCGAAGCCAATTCCTGAGCCTATTCCTAAACCAACTCCGAAGAAGAGGGGTATTCTATTTCTCAGTCCTGAAGATGTGCAGGAGGCAAAGAAATCTATGAAAGAAAAAGGTATTAAAGCTGAAGATGTTAAGAATTTACCTCCTATTGAAGAAATACAGGGTCTTAATTTACCGCATATTGAAGAAACATATAATCTTAATCCATTACCTATTGAAGAAACTCATGGTCATGATAACCCGACATAGGTAGTAAAGGTAAATTCTCTCTATAGATATGATCAAGTTGTAATCCCATTTACTAAATTTGCTAGCCCATGCTTAGATGAGTTTGATAAATTTATGGCTAAGCAAGAAGACTTTAATGCTTATTTTGGTAGACAATTGAAACACAATTCAAATATGCTTGAACACTTGGGTGATTATATGGCTAATGTTAAAGGTGAACTGAAACTTATTAGTAAACATGCTTCTATGGTTACCACTCAAGTAGAACAAGTACTTAAGGCTCAAAATGATTTGCTCAATGAATTGAATAGTAAAGATAACGATAATGCTGTTAGAGTGGCTACTAGAACTGGTAGAATGACTCGGGAACCTTTGTATCTTGAAGGCCATCCTAAGATAATTGAGCAAGATTCTCAGAGAAATAATATAGATGCACCTATTCGTCTAAAAAGAAGAAAAAGAAAAATGATAAGACTTTGCATGCTTCTAGTGATCCTATTGTTGAAACACCTGAGAATCCAAATGATATTTCTATTTCTGATGTTGAAACACAATCTGTTAATGAACTTGAAACTAATGATAATGTTCATGATGATGCTCAACCTAGTAATGATAATGATATAGAAATTGAACCTGATGTTGATCTTGATAACCCACAATCAAAGAATCAATGTTATGATAAGAAAGACTTTGTTGCTAGGAAACACGGTAAGGAAAGAGAGCCTTGGGTTCAGAAACCGATGCCTTTTCCTCCCAAACCATCCAAGAAAAAGGATGATGAGGATTTTGAGCGCTTTGCTGAAATGATTAGACCTATCTTTTTGCGTATGCGATTAACTGATATGCTTAGAACCAATCCTTATGCTAAGTACATGAAAGATATTATTACAAATAAAAGAAAGATATCGGAAGCTGAAATTTCCACCATGCTTGCTAATTATACTTTTAAGGGTGGAATACCAAAGAAACTTGGAGATCCAGGAGTACCCACTATACCATGCTCTATTAAAAGAAACTATGTTAAAACTGCTTTATGTGATCTTGGAGCCGGTGTTAGTGTTATGCCTCTCTCTTTATATCGTAGTCTTGATTTGAATAAGTTGACACCTACTGAAATATCTTTGCAAATGGCTGATAAATCAACTGCTATACATGTCGGTATTTGTGAGGATGTGCCTATTGTAGTTGCAAACGTTACTATTTTAACGGACTTTGTTATTCTTGATATTCCCGAGGACGATAGTATGTCTATTATTCTTGGAAGACCCTTTTTGAATACTGCAGGGGCTGTTATTGATTGCACTAAAGGCAATGTCACTTTTCATGTTAATGGTAATGAGAATACGGTACACTTTCCGAGGAAACAACCTCAAGTTCACAGTATCAATTCTATTGGAAAAATTCCATCGATTATATTTGGAGGTTTTGAATTTCCTCTTCCTACTGTCAAGAAGAAATATGATATTCTTATTATTCGGGATGTGCATATCCCCGTTGAGGTAACATAGTGTTATTCGAAATTTCTCCGGTTCCATGTTATTCGGAATGAGTTCGTTAACAAGATTTGATCAACCTTGTTAGTGGATTCCTTTTGACGATCATGAGATGGATGAAACTAGAAGGCACAACCTTCTGTACCCCACTTTTACTTTCTGTTATTTATATTAAATAAAATAAAACAAATATTTTTCTGTCGGTTATCTAATTATCCATGCAATATAAAAATACCTCCAAAATAAAAGTTCTCCAAATGCCCTGAAATTTAAATATGATTTTTTCTAGAATATTTGAGGATTTATGGAACTGAGAACACACTAGGGGGGTCAACCACCTGCCCATGAGGGTGGAGGGCGCGCCCACCCCTATAGGGCGCGCCCCCCTGCCTCGTGGGCCCACAGTGGCCCTCCTCCACTTATTCCTGCACCCACACACTTCATCTTCCTCCCACAAACACGAATATCTAGCTCAAGCACGAGTTCTAGCTCATCTTGATACCATTTTCGATCTCCTTGCTCAAAGCACCTCTCACAAAACTACTTGGGGAGATTGTTCCTTGGTATGTGACTCCTCCATTGGTACAATTAGTTTTTGTTCTAGTGCTTTATTCATTGCAAATTTGTGTTACTTAGGTGACCCTGTTCTTGAGCTTGCATGTCAAATTTATATGGTTCCAAGTAGTTTTGATGCATGATATAGGCCCTAGGCACTTGTAGGAGTAGTTGCTATCAATATTATTGAGTTTGGTTTACTTTTATTTTGAAGTTACTAAAAATTTCAGAATTTTTCAGAAAATGATGAGGAGACTTTTGAGGGGCTCATCGAGCCAAAGCTCGAAGGAAAAGGCACCAAAGCCTAAGTATAATCTGCCTCGCACCGCGGAGGTTCGGGCGTGTGAATGGCCTTCCGAGGATTTCTTGAGAGCCGCCGAGATGTATGAAGATTTTCATGAATTGGCTCATCATGCAGGCCTCACCGCTTTCCTCCATGACCAATGCGACCAGTATCTCTTACTCACAAATACCTTTGTGCAAAACTTTCATTTTCATTCTAGGAACTCACCACCTACGGTGGAGTTTCATTTATATGATGAGCATAAGGAGATGTCACTTTATGATTTTTGTCAGATTTGTCTAGTCCCTTTTGAGGGCAAGACAGAAGAACCACATCGTGATGATGTGGAGGGTTTTATTGATACTATCACTGTAAGGGAAACAAGGAAGGTTTCCGATGCACGAATCACTAGCATACATTTTCCTGTTTTACGTTACTTTGCATTATTTGCTAGTCGTTGCTTAATTGGTCGCGGAAACTGCGGAAACCTTAGTATCCCTGACATTATTATTTTACTCCAAGGTTTATACGGTGATAACACTTTTAGTATGGGCGGCATTATTGCTAAACGGTTAAGTCTGAACCGTACAAAGGGCCCTATCTTTGGAGGCATCTATGCTTCACGCCTAGCTGCACATTTTAACATACCTATTAGGCATTCTGAGAAGGAAGAAAAAGTGTTGCCTCGTGTTTATTTAGATTATAAAAGTATGGTGGCACATGATTTTATTGTTAAGAATAGGGAAGGAGAGCTTAAATATCAATTGTTTTTTAACAAACATCATCCTGAGACTATTACACTGCCTGCTCCTTGTTTGTTTGATTTGTCTGTAGGCATGTACCTTGTTCCGTTGAAGCTATTCACGCCTACCGGAACCCTGCACCAGCTGAGGAGCTAGAGCCGGAACCACAAATTGATCCTTCATGATAGTCTAATTACCAGTGGGATCCGGAGATGATTGTCAGCCAGTGGCAAGCTGAGTCTTCCTCTTCTTCATCTCAGTACGACCCCAACTATTATTATGGATATCCGCCAGGCTAGCCGTGGCCATAGAACAACTTAGGCCAAAAGCCTAAGCTTGGGGGAGTACGTATTTCCCACCGACATTACATTTATATTCACACACTCATTGCTAGATGACGTTGCTCATACTTTTTCACTATATCATCCATGCTAGTTTATTTTCCTTTTTATGCTTTCTTCTTGTGTGTTTGATAAACCTTGAGAAAAACCAAAAAAAATTAGTTGTAGCTTTTAATTAGTTTACTTTCCATGCTTGTAGTAGTACTTAAAAACAAAACCCAAAAAGATTTCCTGTTCTTCTTTTGCTTGTTGGGAGCTTTCCCATGTAAATAGTTTTATTTCTTTTCTTTGGGGGTCGATAGGAGAAGACCATAATTAAATTGTTGAAGTGGCTCTTATATGCATTATTGTTGATCTGACAAAAGAGCCCATATTGCCTTGTCTTCTCCTGTTTATTGAATGCTTGCAGATTCCAGCTTAGTCCAATAAACGTGCACTATTATTATTATTCACATCGTTCGGTCGTGCAAGTGAAAGGCAATTATGATGTTATATGATGGACTGGCTGAGATGAGAAAAGCCGGTATGAACTCGACCTCTTTTGTTTTTGTAAATATGATTAGTTCATCGTTCCTGATTCAGCCTATTATGAATAAACATGTTTGCAATGACAATTAGAGATCATAGTTTCTTGTGCCATGCTTGATTAGCTATGAGTTATAATGGTTTGCCTTGCGTGCCAACATGCTATTAAAATGGTTATGATGTGGTATGATAGGGTGGTATCCTCCTCTGAATGATTTAAGTGACTTGACTTGGCACATGTTCACGCATGTAGTTGAAACAAAATCAACATAGCCTTCACAATATTTATGTTCATGGTGGATTATATCCTACTCATGCTTGCATTCGGTGTCGATTAATTTTAATGCATGTTCATGACTGTTGTCACTCTCTAGCTGGTCGCTTCCCAGTCTTTTGCTAGCCTTCACCTCTACTAAGCAGGAATACTGCTTGTGCATCCAAACTCCCTTAAACCCCAAAGTTATTCCACATGAGTCCACTATACCTACCTATATACTGTATCTACCTGCCGTTCCAAGTAAATTTGTATGTGCCAAACTCTAAACCTTCAAATAAATATCATGTTTTGTATGCTCGAATAGCTCATGTATCAACTAGGGTTGTCTGTATCTTCCATGTTAGGCGGGTTATTCTCAAGAGGAGTGGACTCCGCTCCTCACTCACGAGATAAATGGCTGGTCACCGGGATGCCTAGTCCCATGCTTTATGCAAACTAAATCATAATAATTGCAAACAAAACTCCCCCTGGGACTCTTGTTAGTTGGAGGCACTCGTTGTTTCTAGCAAGCCATGGATTGATGCTTGTTGGTGGAAGGGGGAGTATAAACTTCACCATTCTGTTTGGGAACCGCCTATAATGTGTGTAGAATGGAAGATATCGCCATCTCTTGGTTTTTATGTTGACAATGAAAGTATACTGCTCAAAATATTATTCACCTCTGTTTCAAAACCGAGCTCTGGCACCTCTACAAATCCCTGCTTCCCTCTGCGAAGGGCCTATCTATTTACTTTTATGCTGTGTCATCATCCTCTTATTAAAAAGCACTAGTTGGAGAGCACTGCTGTCATTTGCATTCATTACTGTTAGTTTACATTGAGTGTGACTTGACTGGATCTCTTTTACCATGAATTACAATGTCTAGTCAGTCCTTGGTCTTTAAAGGTGCTCTGCATTTATGTTTTGCTGTCTCGGAAAGGGCTAGCGAGATACCATCTTGTTATATCATATTATGATTGTTTTGAGAAAGTGTTGTCATCCGAGATTTATTATTATGGCTCGCTAGTTGATTATGCTATTGATATGAGTAAACTTGAGATCTATGCATTATTGCGAATGTGGTTAGTTATAATCTTTGCTGAAAACTTGAATGCTGGCTTTACATATTTACAAAAACAAGAGCAAACAGAGTTTGTAAAACTTCCTCTTTATCACTTTCAGTTTATCAACTGAATTGCTTGAGGACAAGCAAAGGTTTAAGATTGGGGAGTTGATACGTCTCCAACGTATCTAGTTTTCCAAACACTTTTGCCCTTGTTTTGGACTCTAACTTGCATGATTTGAATGAAACTAACCCGGACTGACGTTGTTTTCAGCAGAATTACCATGGTATTATTTAAGTGCAGGAGCAAACGTTCTCGGAATGACCTGAAACTTCACGGAGCCACTTTTCAGAAAATAAGAAAAAATACCTGCCAAAGATGAAGGCCGGGGGGGCCCACCATCTCTCCACGAGAGTGGGGGGCGCACCTGCCCCCCTAGGGCGCGCCCCCCTACCTCGTGGGCCCCCTGTTGCCTCTCCGACTCCAACTCCACCTCCGTATATTGAGTTTCGGGGAGAAAAATCAGAGAGAAGAAATTATCACGTTTTACGATACGGAGCCGCCGCCAAGCCCTAAAACCTCTCGGGAGGGCTGATCGGGAGTCCATTTGGGGCTCCAGAGAGGGGAATCCGTCGCCATCGTCATCATCAACCATCCTCCATCATCAATTTCATGATGCTCACCGCCGTGCGTGAGTAATTCCATCCTAGGCTTGATGGATGGTGATGGGTTGGATGGGATCTATCATGTAATCGAGTTAGTTTTGTTAGGGTTTGATCCCTAGTATCCAGTATGTTCTGAGATTAATGTTGCTATGACTTTGCTATGCTTAATGCTTGTCACTAGGGCCCGAGTGCCATGATTTCAGATCTGAACCTATTATGTTTTCATCAATATATGAGTGTTCTGATCCTATCTTGCAAGTCTATAGTCACCTATTATGTGTTATGATCCGTTAACCCCGAAGTGACAATAATTGGGATACTTACTGGTGATGACCGTAGTTTGAGGAGTTCATGTATTCACTATATGTTAATGCTTTGTTCCGGTTCTCTGTTAAAAGGAGGCCTTAATATCCCTTAGTTTCTGTAAGGACCCCGCTGCCACGGGAGGGTAGGAGAAAAGATGTCATGCAAGTTCTTTTCCATAAGCATGTATGACTATATTTGGAATACATGCCTACATTATATCAATGGACTCGAGCTAGTTCTGTGTCACCCTAGGTTATGACTGTTACATGATGAACCGCATCCGGCATAATTTTCGATCACTAATCCATTGCCTACGAGCTTTCCATATATTGTTCTTCGCTTATTTACTTTCCCGTTGTTATTGCTATCATCACTACAAAATACCAAAAACATTACTTTTACTACTGTTAACTTTTGTTACCGTTACCTCCACTATCATATTACTTTGCTACTAAATACTTTGCTGCAGATATTAAGTTTCCAGGTGTGGTTGAATTGACAGCTCAGCTGCTAATACTTGAGAGTATTCTTTGGCTCCCCTTGTGTCGAATCAATAAATTTGGGTTGAATACTTTACCCTCAAAAACTGTTGCGATCCCCTATACTTGTGGGTTATCAGCGTGCGAGCAGACTGCTGCGCAGGCTCACTGGGAGGCGAGCCCTTTGACCTGGCTCCGCCGCCCACCGTCGTCCCAACTGCTTCCACTTTTAATGTCGGCGGCGCCGCAGTTTAAAATCAACCCCACACTACCCAGTATCGCTACAATCCTCTCTCTTCCCCTCCAATTCTCCTAACGTCTACCTCCAACTAGCATGACCTAAACATACGCCATGCTGCATCACAATGGTCTGCCCTTAGAGTTCCAGTTTCCTGAGGAAGACACCCAGCTGGAGTCTCAAGAACATAAGGCGCTTTGGGATGAGCTTGAACTGGCCTTGCGGGAAGACGTCGCGCCTGTCCCCGCTCCCGTTCTGGCTCCCGTCGCCCCGACTGCGCCAGTGCCCATCCCCGTGGGATTGATGGGCTGAGAGCCGCACATTGTCGCCGAGCTTGATCCCACGGGGTTCCACGAGGTCCCCGCCGACTTTCACGTGCACGTGCACCTACCAGTGCATGCGCCTGCGCGTGCACTGACGTGCACTCCCGTGCCGGTGCCCGTGCACCTCCCAATGCATGCGCCTGGGCGTGCACTAACGTGCGCGCCCGTGCCGGTGCCCGTGCACAAGAATGTCTCTGCCGCACCATTGACAATGCCTGTCCCCGCGCAGGTGCCAGTGCCCCCCTCAATGGCATGGATGGCCGTCGTTGACCGCTTCCTTGCACCAATGCCAGTCGCCTCCTCCCGCCAATTGACTCGCTCCGAAGTCCAGAACATTTTGGCCTTCCTTGAAGCTAGGCCAACATCCAGGAGTACGCCAACAATGGCGCAAGATGCCGCCGTCACCGTCGGTCAGTGGCCGGACGACACACAGAGCACGGCAGAGGAGCCGCTTCCCACCATGAGACGCCCCCGCTGCCACCGCATAATATAAATTTGCCATGAAAAACGTTCGGATTGCCATGCTTAAAATCCGAATGTTTATCATTTCCGTTTATTTTATATCGATCGTCGTATAATTTAAAGTCAGAGTCAGACTGAACGAAATGTATGGTTTGATCGATTGAATGTTCTGCTAGAGTCATATCAAATTAAATATAAAACGCCATCAAGCCACATGCACTCCTTGTCATCCAATGACCTAGACTGCTTTAATGTCGAGCGCTCAACACGTTTAGTGTGCAGTTAATTTCATGCCAAAAATAGTGCTAATCACATGACAACACGCAAATAATATCCTAGGAGTTAATATCCTCATGCACTTAATATACTTCCAAATTAACGTGCATTGCACGTACACACTGACTAGTACTGCTAGTACGTGAAACTGGTGCCGTGACTTGTGAACGCGTCCAGATATGGTCAACGGCAACATCGTCCGCGAGTTCTTCCTGTTTGCCTGTGCGTCTAAACGCAGAAGGGGAGGAGAGACAGAGCACACATGGAACCCACCAGTAAGTGAAGGCGAATAGTACTAAAAATAATATTACATGTTATCCATTAATTAGGTTTTGGTAATATTAAAAACATTATGTGAACAAAGGGGGTACAACAAACATTGCTATTCTACGTATGTTGCCTATTGACGTGCAGCTTGAAGGCCCGGTCGCATGTTCGATCCTCGTCCTTTATTTTTTAATTTGTATATGGGTCCAAATTTGTTTCATGACATGTGGGCCCCTCGGTGTGTAGTTTGTAGCACTTTAATTTGTGGGTCGAAATTTGTTCCATTCCAAGTGGACTATCGGTGTGTAGTTTTGTAGCTTATTTATAATAATTAAAGAGAACAACATAGTTTTTCAATAATACCATGGTGCGACGTTGAAGGCGAGAAAGGACGTGCGAGAGAGCGATAACCGAGCCAGAGGGAAATCAACTAGGGAAGTTGCGTGGGTTGCAACGGTGTTTGGAGTAGTTGTGGGCCGAATGCTACGAAAATATAATCTAAACCGACCGGAATAAATGCCTACAGAAATTAATCCAAGGTTGGAATGCCCCTCGCAATGTAAATAGCTCCGGCTTTGCGAGGGATGGAGAGGTAGTAGCTCCAACGCGTGGAAGATATGGTGTGAGAAAGCGAGGTCAATCGAGAGACATATAGATAGAGAGACAAAGTGAGTGTGGTCCGACATTCATTGAACAAATATATATGCTCTGGAGAGATATTGTCCGATTGAGCTTTTTGGCAAGGGTGAGAGCTGTAAGATAGAGCTTGAGAGATGATCCAGTCACAGACGTGTAGATATATTTTGTGCGTGGGAGGAAGCAAGGCCAACCAATCACATAGGGTCGCCGTGCGATCGAAAGAGTGAGACGGGTTGGAGAGAGTGACCTAGATAGACGATGTGCGTGAGAGAGTATACAATGTGAATAGGTCGAATTGGGCTCAAACATGGTGATATATCGTCTTTGTCCGAGAAAGAGCGAGGTCAATCGAGACATATGGAGAGAGAGAGAGATTGAGTGATCGTGTCCCACCATGAGGTCGAAGGAGTGGCGGCGGCTTGGATGGACTGACCTAGATAGACAATCTGTGTGAGAGAGTATAGAGTGTGTCGATCGAGGCCTGAACAGGGAGATATATCATTTGTGTGTGAAAGAAAACGAGGTTAAACGAGACTCAGATAAAGAGAGTGAGATTGAGCGAGTGTGGCCCGCCGTGCGGAAGAAAGAGTGAGATAGTCTCGAGGGAGTGACCTAGATACACAACGTGCGTGCGTGCGCACGAGAGGTTGGGGGGCTAGATAGGCAATGCATGTATTTAGCGCGAGAGGGTGAGAGGGAGAGGGGGGAGAGAGAGAGAGCTCGGCATGGGTTGCAATGGCGGGTGTGTGAGGTAAATACATTTGGTAACAGAGTGGAAAAAGGGGTTGCGTAGTTGAGAGATCGAAACATGGAGAGAAAGAATGAACGTGTGTTGGAAACCGATAGCTTCCTAAGGTGGTTAGGAGAGGAAGATTGACCGATACAGGAAGTATGTAGCGTTTGTGCGAGGGGGATAAAAACAACATTTGAACGTACATAGTACGAGACTTAATATCAATGTTTCAGTTTGGTGTACATTGTAAGATTTGAACCGAGGACCAGCCATACGGGTAATTATTTCGAATTCGTGCCATACTAAGTTTCGAAAAGTTGACATTGACTCAGTTTTTTGTGCTATTTTGTAGGTCATATGTCTGAATCCATCCAAAAGTTTTCTCACTACCATGGTGTTCATCATATACATATGAATTTGTATTAAAAAAGTAGCGTGGATACAGTGAAATGCGAAATCCACGTTAGAATTGGAGATCGCTACGTGACACACACTCTAATTCAAATAACTAACTACATGACACACACTCTAATTCAAATAACAAATTATGTGACACACACTCTAATCCACGTTAGTGTGGGTACCGTTTCAATTTTTTTTCAAATAACTCCTCATTAATTAATTTATAGTACTCCCTATGTTCACTTTTATAAGACCTTGAAGACATTTCAGACAATGTGCAAAATAGTTCATTTTAAGTTGTCTAAAACGACTTACAAAAGTGAACGGATGGAGTATCTCGTTTCGAATGACTAATTATTGCAAGGAAAACACGGGCGTGGTAATACATACAGATTCGTTTGCAAATGAAAGAAGATTCGTTTGCATTCTCAAAGGTAGGCGCACCAGGCAGACCAGGGTCGTGTCAGGGTGGACGCTGCTTTGGTGCCTTAAAGGCAACTGCCTTTGGGTTACTAACATGTGGGCCAGCCACCTGTTGGGCCCACATGTCATGGACACAAAGGCAGGTGCCTTAAGGCACCGAAGCATAGTCCTGTCGGGGTGGTCGCATGTGTCGGACAGACGCGTAGCACCCAGCCACCCAGCCCCCCCCCCCTTCCCCCCAAAAAAAGGACAACGGCAATATAAGTTCGCGCTTCCACGTTTCGGATTGAAATATCTGGCGACCCCAATTCCAGCCCTGCAAAATCTCTCTTCTCCATCGTCCCCTTCCGTGCCCAGATTTGCTCAAATCCCTAATTTGCCGCCAACCCTCGAATCGCCCCTCGTCTCGTCTCTTTCCCCACCGTTCCCCACCTCCGTGCCGGATGACGATGACGAATACGACGGTCGCGCTTCACCACTGCACCGGAGCTACCGCATCTACGCCCTCGTCCACCGCACCGGGTGGTCCACCGACAACGTCGGCCGCCGCAACCGACGTGCCTCACAGACACCGAGTTCCACCGCATCATGTGCGCTTCACCGACGCCATCTCCCAGCTCACCGGGGCTACTTCACCGAGCACATCGGCGCACCTCCGCCCCCCGAGGCCGTTGGGGCTTCACCAACGGTCTCATCCACCGCATCGTAGCGCTACGCTGGCACTCAAGATCTGCATCCGTGCGTGGCCAGCCAACGCCAGTGCATCACCCTCAACGGCTCTGAAGTGACCCGCACTCTAGCTAGGCAAGCATTCCCAAACGCCGGCCCGAACTAGGTATCCACACATCACTCCCTTGTGCATTGTTCCGATGATGTTTGGATATCCTTTCACTCTCTCTTAGTTTACATGCCTATGCAACTAACTCTTATTTCTTCTGGAGATATTATCTGAAACAAGCAAATCCATTTTTTAGCGAAGCATGACGGCGCTACGGGATCTGGTACACATCCTGCACACCCATATAACCTTGTAATTATCTGTCCTCCAGTACAACATCAGGGTCGATTCCTCTTATTTGATCAAACATTCGTCATGTCAAAAATGCAGAGGGGGTGCAAGGAGCACAAGGCCTGCACATCCAAGCAAGTGGTAACATGGACTTGTACATGGAACATCCCAAGCGCAAGCAGAGCTGCAGTGAGCATGTACAACGAGCTAGCGTAAGTCCCTGCATTTCATCTAATTCGTACTGGCAATCGTGTATGATTTATGTGCAGTGGCTGATCCACGAATTCAAGTTACCAGGGGCGAACATTTAACTTAAAAAATATGAAGGCACTTGCACTCCGGAAATCAACATAACTTGAGAAATGTGAAGCTACATGCACTTTGAAAACCAGCTAAGGATCCAAAGTAGTTCAGATTATAAACACTAAATGATGCAAGCACCAAAAAACACAAAATGCAACATGGTGTACAAGGACTACAAACATGGTCTGTACCTGCTTGAATTATTCGTTCTCTGGCTGAAAATATCGAAGTGTAATTGCACGTATAACCAGTGCGCAAACTGCATATCAATATATCTATCCTGCACAAGTATGCCAATAGTTTCAAACAAGAGATTAGAAAAGTATTTATGCTATGGTGTCATGATACGGGGACTTTCTGGTAGATGGCCTCGACGTTTCCTCAAGCTATGAAAATGCACTATAATTCGCTTGTCATCAATGCCTGCAAATCTCTGTCTCTCTCAACATAGTAGATCATCATTAGACATTAAATCCTTCAATGAGCTTGCAAAATGCTTGCATTAGATCCCTCATTAGACACTATATGTTCATCACCAGGAGCATGTAAAATGTTTGCATCAAATCCTTCATTAGCAGTCCGTTCATTAGACACTTCAGGCTCAAGAACAACATGAGCTTGTATGCTTGCACCAGAAACTTGATTAGATACATCAGATTTAGTCAGTTCAGTATTGATTGGGGGAGTTATAAAATAAGTAGAAATTGGTTTCATTTTCTCATATATTCCCTACATACAAGCAGTTTTATGACACCGTCAGGTTTAACTATTGGCCAGAAATTGAAGAGTTGAATTAGATATAATCAGGGATGTGATGTACCTGCTCATTGCACATGCTACTCTTGCAAGCTGCGACTGTCCGTTTGTGCAAGCTCGATGCCATGCCCGTGATGTCGCCGCTACCTCCCACGCAGGCTACACCCAGGGTTGGATCTTCATCTTCTTGTCCTTCCGTTCGCTTGAAGCCCGGTGACCGCCCTCCAATGAGGGCGCGAAGAAGTGCTGTGTCGGTCTGTCCAGCGGCGGCTAGGTTAGGAGCGAACCAGACTGGAGGCTGGAGCGAATGAATTGGGATTTTTCCTGCTGTCGGTCGATATGGGAGGCGCTCGTTTGGGCCACGAGCCTGCTATAGGGCCTGCCTTGCACTTATGTTATTGGCCCATCCAAATTGAAACATTTTTCTTCATTTTTTACATTGCCTGCTCGTGCGTTGGGACGAACAAAACTAGCATGGGACAACCTGGATGACTCAAACTAGGTGCACACTTTCCAGCCACCTGAGGCGGCCGCCCATACCACCCCCTATGGTGGCGTCGCCCCTTTTTGCGTGTATGATTGGATAGTGAAAATATTCCAGTGGCGCTTTTGATTTACCCACAGAATGGTTGAATTGCTTGTTTCTATGAACTGAGTTCGCCAATAATGTGAAGGATGCCAGTCTTTTCATCCTATTGTAGATTGCTTAGATCTCGATATGCCAAAAGTAATCGCATGAAATATACAGTAAAAGCCAGTGTGATGTGTTTGGCTACAACTAGTCTGACTACACGTCCTCATATAACATATCAAGGACGCACCATCTTACCAGATTAACCATTCGACTTACCCATGTTGTGTGGGAAGAAAGAAGTATTGGGACTGCGTATCCAAGCAATTGATGCCTTGGACTCCTTCGTACAACCTTGTAAGCGAAAAAGAAGTTGCAGTGTGCCTGTACAAAGAACTAGCGTAAGTTCAGTTACTTGCTTCTCGGAATTTTAGTTAGCCACTTATTGCAAAATTGTTCAATTATGTTGCTTGGCTTAATTTAGTTTGCTACTGATTACATAATGGCACAGCCTGTTAATCATATTGTAGACTGCACCTATCTATGTGTTTGATACTTACTGTTAAGAATTACCTGTTTGCCTTAACTTAAGTATCTACTTGTTTGTTTAACTGCTTTGCTGCTGCAATAGTCGATTACAATGATGTTAATAAATAATTTTCAGCATCCAATTGAAACTCTTTAATTCCTTGTTTGTATAACTGGTTTGCTGTTATAACTCCCAGTTGAGATGTTTTGCTAACTTCAACTTTTCTGAATCCAATCGGAACTTTAATGGAAAAATAGGTTAGCCTAAGATCAAAAAGCGAGGTCCCCATGGATGTTGCATCATCCCACAGCAGTGGCACCGGCCCAATCGTGCATTATGAATTGCCAAGTGCTGATGCTCTAGAGGCTAAACTAGTGGTAGAAAGTGATTCTGCTTCTGCACTTAGAGATGAAGTTGACATGTTGAGGAAGCAAATAGCACAATCACAAGCAGTACTTAAGACAACCATTAAATATTTGGTGGATTTCAAAACGAAGCAAGCTGAGACTGACCAGATTGTTAAGGTCCTGAAGGAAAAAAGGAAATTAAATTCCTACTTGGTAAATCATAGGTGAAATGTTCTTTCGATAGTTGAATAACCTTTGTGTTGTCTGTTCATGTAATCAATCAAACCATTTGTTTTAAAGATCATGTAATAATTGTTTTTTTTTGTTTTTTGGTTTGTAATTTTATTTGAGCACAAGTCTGCATTAATTGATAAGACTCGGAGACATTTCATTTGGATTGCTGTGCCAGACCTACAAATATGCCAATCGGGCTGAATGTGCATTCAGCAATAGTAGTAGTATAGATGGACCATAAGTGGCACGCATCGGAAAGGGCCAAGATGCTGGCTAAAAAAGGATGTTGTTGTAGCCAAAAAAAAAGTACAACGGCCTGGCTTATGTATGTTAGTTGATATTATTGATCCATATACTCTATAAGTGTTTATATGTTTGTTAGTTCTGTACATTCTTGGTTGATTGACTCGGTATTTGAATCTTGATACATCGCTTGTGTACATATCTAAATGGGAGTACACATTATGTTGTGTGTGATATTTGAGTTGGACATGAAGTGTTCCAAATATTCGAATTCACCTTAAACTGGATTCTAGTTTCTGAATTTGAGTATCGGCATTTGTAAACCATATTCATATAAGATAGTGGAATACATCTTTGTCGTCCTTTTGAAGATATATAAAAACACATAGAATGATTTATAAAGATTCATATAGGAATACAAAATGGATTCGAATTTAGTTGCCAGGGTAAATGTGGATGATTATTGTCCCAAAATTCGAAAGAAGCAGCAAAATGTCCAGTCCCACATCGGCTACCTGAAGCCAAGTGTTTGGGAGATGGAAATTACTGTCTACCCATTACACGGACAATCCATCGGCCCGATTTCCACTGCTCTAAATAGGGGTAGGTTAGTAACTTCAATTAGACGTGACACGACCGCCTCTGAGCCCATTCCGACACGGTGGGCATCAAACATGGGCGGCAAAACTCATTTGATTCAAGCTCGTCCGAAAGACCTCTGTTTCTCCCTCCATTCCCCATTCATACACGGTGGGCAGCAAAACAAACTCGACTCGGCCGGAATCGATGTAGGCAAATATTTTCAATAAGGGCAGGTTTGTAACTTCACTCAGACGCGACACAACCGCCCTACCTGTCAGCCCCGTTCATACACCGTGGGCGCCAACCATGGGCGCCAACCACCCTCTCCTCGCCCGAAATCGCTCTGGGCAAATATTGGTGAGATGCGAGATTACCGTCCTATCCCCAACCAACGAGACGTCCAAATTTTAAACAGAGGCTAAGTTCGTAACATTCCCATATTTCAGACATGCCCGTCCCAAAAACATGGTTCCCCGTACCTCTCCCTCCATTTTCCCATTCATACACAGTCCGCGCTAGAACACCCCATCCCCACACCAGCCTTCGTCTGCCACCCCATCCATCGCCGCCGTCCTCCACCACATCCATCGCCACCTTCCTCCACCATGCCGGAGCGCCTACCAAGACTGCGTCATCCACTGCTAGAGATGGACGTTTCTCATCCACGGCAATGGACCAATAGCCTTGCATCGCGTCCTCTCGCTTCATCGGCGCCGTCGTCCTCTTTGCCGGGGCTGCTCACACGACCTTCTCTTCCACCACAACGGGACTTATCCCCGATGCACCCGTCTACCGTTGCAGATCTGCTTCAACGCCACCGACAGGCATCGCATCCCCGATGCCTACATGGCACCGCAAGAGAGGTGGTACTTCATATCTTGTAGCGACCAGACCTCAAACAGTCCAATCTCTATGCTCAGGTGTCATCCCTGGATCAGTAATGCTGACACCACACATTACTTGAAGGATTTATAACAGAGTAGCAATCACACACTTATTACATCGAGGGTCTCAAAAGAGAACTTATTACAATAAATATGGCTGAAGGCCATCTAATAACGATAACAGCGGAAGGCTTGGAAGATAAGTGAGTCCATCATCTCCAACGGCATCACTGAGTATAGAACCACGACCAAAAATCACCTTACTCATCGTCTGAAAAGTCTGCAACATGAACATTGCAGCCCAAAAACGGGTTAGCACATGGAATATGCTGGCAAAGTAACACATAGAGAGCAATGAAAGAATAAGGCTATTCTATATGCATATTTGGCTGGTGGAAAGCTCTATGGTTACAGTTTTGCGTAAAGCCAATTTTTCCCTACTGCAAAGGAATAAATTTTATTTAACTATCATGGTAGTTGTTAAATATTGAGAATGGTTGACAGCATTCTCAATCCCAATTAAGCATCATCATTAAAACGCAACAAAATTAATAAGAGTAACATGATGAGATTCACATGATAATCCAAGTACTAGATACTCAAGATGCCCATAACTGGGGACACGGCTAACCATGATTAGTTTATACACTCTGCAGAGGTTTGCACACTTATCCCCACAAGACTCGATCTCCTCCATTGGATTTCTCGCACTACATGGTGTTTGAGAAACGGATGACCGAGACATAGTCTTTCAGAAGCGCTAGCACCTTACGAACGGGTAGACCATACCAACCTACATCCCCTACATCTGCTAGTCTACCACTGTAAGAGTTCGCACGACTTAGTCAACTATGCTAGAGCCCATAGTAGCTTGTGGCTGCACACGGAAGTTTCTAGCATGAATAATCTCATGATCCCTTTGAGCCTGGGTGGCGGTCCAAAAGAAAACAGGAAATCGCTGGAATACCCAGGTGCCTCAATCCACCCAGATGTGTATTTAAGCTGCCACCTTAGATAAACCATTAAATTATCAATCTCACATCTGTCATAGATTTCACTCACCCAATCCACGTCTACTAGCATAGCATGGCATAAAAGCAAACGTAGAAGTAACTCCCAAAGGTTTGATAATAAACAGGTAATAGGTACTACCTCAACTACTTCCCAAACCCACAATTTAATTGGATCCTAATCATGCAATGTGTGAGGGTTGATCTAATGCAATAAAAACTGGGTAGTATGAAGTATGATCAAAGTGTTACTTGCCTTGCTGATGATCCGTGAAACCTAGCGATTCGAAGTAGCAAGTGGCGCAGTCCGAGTACTCTATCGCAAACAAACAAGCATACAATAAGTACTCGACTAATGCATAGGAAAAACTCGAATAAGAGATCTAACCAGATAGTTCAACTTAAGAACCCCGGTTGGTAAAAAGAATCAAATCGAACGAAGCAACGAAAGACAAATGGCAAAAAAACAAGCTTCGTTTACTATTCTGGATCTAGGGCAATTTTTACTGAGGTAAAAACCTGTTTAAGTTGGTTAAACAGAAAGAGGGTTTCGAGACGAAACTCCAGGCGCTTGTATCGCCTGATTCCGATAAACGAGCAAAAAGTTAAACTAAAACGAACATCGGATCAGAAATCGCGATCAGAAAAATTGCGGATTTAATCCGAGAAAAAGAAAAAACGATGAACAGGTTAACGAACGAACGTTAACAGGAACTAAACGATGAACGTGTTTGGTAAAACGAACGAACGAGCGAATGCTCGCTAAATAAATAAACCAGAGAAAAACCGATCTATTTAGAAAAATGAAAACTAGGTTTTTCTAAAAAAATGGAACGGCTTTTCTCAGAAAACCGGCGGCGGCGGCTACCTCGGCTCGGGGCTACGACGAAGCTCCGGCGGGGCTCCGGGCGGCCGATACGTCTCTGTCGTATCTATAGTTTTTGATTGTTCCATGCCAATATTATTCAACTTTCATATACTTTTTGGCAACTTTTTATATTATTTTTGGGACTAATATATTGATCCAGTGCCCGGTGCCAGATCCTCTCTATTGCATGTTTTTGGTTTCGCAGAATATCCATATCAAACGGATTCCAAACGGGATAAAAACAGACGGAGCTTATTTTTGGAAAATATGGAAAATTCGGAAGGAAAATCAACGCGACTAGTGCCCCAGGTGGTCACGAGGCAGGGCCCCCCCTTTAGGGCGCGCCCCTACCCTCGTGAGCCCACCGTAAGGTGGTTGACGCTCTTCTTTTGCCGCAAGAAAGCTAATATTCAGAAGAAAAAAATCACGGCGAAGGTTTTAGGCCAATCGGAGTTACGGATCTCCATATATATATGAAACGGTGAAAAAGAGCCAGAATAGAACGTAGAAACAGAGAGAGACAGAGAGACAGATCCAATCTCGAAGGGGCTCTCGCCCCTCCCGTTCCATGGAGGCCATGGACCAAAGGGGAAACCCTTCTCCCATCTAGGGAGGAGGTCAAGGAAGAAGAAGAAGGAGGGGGGCTCTCTCCCCCTCGCTTCCGGTGGCACCGGAGTGTCACCGGGGGCCATCATCATCACCGCGATCTACACCAACACCTCCGCCATCTTCACCAACATCTCCATCACCTTCCCCCCTCTATCTACAGCGGTCCACTCTCCCGCAACCCGATGTACCCTCTACTTGAACATGGTGATTTATGCTTCATACTATTATCCAATGATGTGTTGCCATCCTATGATGTCTGAGTAGATTTTCGTTGTCCTATTGGTGGTTGATGAATTGCTATGATTGATTTAATTTGCTTGTGGTTTTGTTGCTGTCCTTTGGTGCCCATCATATGAGCACGCGCGTGGATCACACCATAGGGTTAGTTGTATGTCGATAGGACTATGTATTGGAGGGCAAGAGTGACAGAAGCTTCAACCTAGCATAGAAATTGATGCATACGGGATTGAAGGGGGACCAATATATCTTAATGCTATGGTTGGGTTTTACCTTAATGAACATTAGTAGTTGCGGATGCTTGCTAATAGTTCCAATCATAAGTGCATAGAATTCCAAGTAAGGGATGACATGCTAGCAGTGGCCTCTCCCAGATAATACTTGCTATCGGTCTAGTAAAGTAGTCAATTGCTTAGGGACAATTTCGCAACTCCTACCACCACTTTTCCACACTCGCTATATTTACTTTATTGTTTCTTTATCTAAACAGCCCCTACTTTTTAGTTACGTACTCTTTATTATCCTGCAGACCTATCCAACAACACCTACAAAGTACTTCTAGTTTCATACTTGTTCTAGGTAAAGCGAACGTCAAGCGTGCGTAGAGTTGTATCGGTGGTCGATAGAACTTGAGGGAATATTTGTTCTACCTTTAGCTCCTTGTTGGGTTCGCCACTCCTACTTATCGAAAACTGTTGCAATCCCCTATACTTGTGGGTTATCAAGACCTTTTTCTGGCGCCGTTGCCGGGGAGCAATAGCGTGGGGTGAATATTCTCGTGTGTGCTTGTTTGCTTTATCACTAATTTTTATTTGCTGTTCTTAGTTGTTTCCTATCTTTAGTTATGGGTAGGAAATGCAAAATACCAAAAAAAATAGTTGTACCTACTGAACCAATGGTTGAAGAACCACTCAAAATCTATCACACTGTTGAAGCTTTTTACTTGGATCATCTTCGATCCCTTTGTGCTCGTGCTGAAACCCCAACTAGCTTAGTTGAGGGCAAATCTTTAGATGAGCATGCTTGTTATGTGCGACACCGTATATCTGAAAAAAGGAAATTATTATGGAGTCAAATTCAATGTTTGCAATGCTATGCTTGGAATTTATGTGAATTATATGATTTTACTTGTTGTTCTCAAAACCCTAAGAAACATCTTCCCTACCAATGTGAGTTTATTGATAATGGAATCTTATCTTCTTATGCTAAAGGTGTTTATAGTTACTATGATGTTCAACAAATTGAAGAATTTGTTGCTTTTGAGGCTGCTTATGAAATTGCTTCTTTGATTGAAAAGTATGATGCTACTTTTCACAAATCTGAAATTTTTGCTATACTTAAATATTGTTATGATAATTATGCTTCTAATACCTATGTTAAACAATATATTGAGGACTACTCCGTGGTCCAAGAAGAGACTAATATTTTGCAGGAGTCTATGGAAGAAGAAATTGATGAAACTGTGAGCTCATTGGATGAAAAAGATGAGGAGGAGACCGAAGAACAAAAGGAGGAAGAGCGGATTGATCACCCGTGCCCACCTTCTAATGAGAGTAACTCTTCAACTCATACATTGTTTAATTCCCCTTCGTGCTTACCGAAGGATGATTTCTATGATGACTGTTATGATCCCTATGATTCTTTTGAAATATCCCTTTTTGATGATGCTTGCTATGCTTATGGCCAAGATGCCAATATGAATTATGCTTATGGAGATGAACTTGCTATAGTTCCTTATGTTAAACATGAAATTTTTGCTATTGCACCCACGCATGATAGTCCTATTATCTTTTTGAATTCTCCCAACTACACTATATCAGAGAAGTTTGCGGTTATTAAGGATTATATTGATGGGTTGCCTTTTACCGTTGCACATGATGATTTTGATAGATATAATATGCATGTGCTTGCTGCTCCTACTTGCAATTATTATGAGAGAGGAACTATATCTCCACCTCTCTATGTCTCCAACACGATAAAATTGCAAGAAACTGTTTATACTATGCATTGGCCTTTACTAGGTGTGCATGAATTGTTCTTTCATGACATGCCGATGCATAGGAAGAGAGTTAGACTTCGTAATTGCTTGGTATATGTTGATTTGTGCTCACTAATAAATTACAAATCATTGTTAATTAAAATTGGCTTTGATATACCTTGGGATCCGGGTGGATTCACTACTTGAGCACTATATGCCTAGCTTAATGGCTTTAAAGAAAGCGCTGCCAGGGAGACAACCCGGAAGTTTTAGAGAGTCATTTATTTCTGTTGAGTTCTTTCATATAGTTTAAAAACAACAAAAATAAATAGGGGAACCCAAAACTTTTTCAAAAAGAAAAGTGAAAGTGAGAGAGACGAGCATTGTGAAAATGGGGGACGTCCTTGAACTTTGTTCATGCCCATGGGAACTTTGTGAATCTTAATTACAGAAACTTCTCAAAAAAAAATAATTATCCCCTTGTACAATTCCATTGTATTATAAAAATAATGTGTCAAGGTTTGCCTTTAGGATGTTTACATTTGCTTGATGGTTTGTACGGTGCAGGACAGAAACTTTGGCTGTAGTGCGCGATTTTACATTTTTTACTGGAACGTCAAATGGTTCTGATTCTTTTTGAAATGTATTCCTATAAATATTTTTTATTTTTCCTAATTTTTGTAGAATTTTGCAAGTATCATAAGTATGGTTAATGTTCAGATTATTACAGACTGTTCTGTTTTAGACAGATTCTGTTTTTGATGCATAGTTTGCTTGTTTTGATGAAACTATCAATTTATATCAGTGGATTAAGCCATGAAAAAGTTATATTATAGTAGACACAATGCAAAAACAAAATATGAATTGGTTTGCAACAGTACTTAGAGTAGTGATTTTCTTTATTATACTAACGGATCTTACCGAGTTTTCTGTTGAAGTTTTGTGTGGATGAAGTGTTCGATGAATAAGAAGGTCTCGACGTGAGAAGAAGGAAGAGAGGCAAGAGCTCAAGATTGGGAATGCCAAAGGCACCCCCAAGTAAATATTCAAGGAGACTCAAGCATCTAAGCTTGGGGATGCTGGGGAGGCATCCCCTCTTTCTTCAACAAATATCGGTATGTTTTCGGATTCGTTTCGTTCATGCGATATGTGCAAATCTTGGAGCGTCTTTTGCATTTAGGTTTTTATTTTTATTTTTATGCACCATGCTGGTATGAGATAGTACTTGATTGATTTATAGAATGCTCATTGCACTTCACTTATATCTTTTGAGTATGGCTTTATAGAATGCTTCATGTGCTTCACTTATATCATTTGAAGTTTGGATTGCCTGTTTCTCTTCACTTAGACAACCGCCATTTGTAGAATGCTCTTTTGCTTCACTTATATTTGTTAGAGCGTGGGCATATATTTTGTAGAAAGAATTAAACTCTCTTGCTTCACTTATATCTATTTAGAGAGATGACAGGAACTAGTCATTCACATGGTTAGTCATAAAATCCTACATAAACTTGTAGATCACTGAATATGATATGTTTGATTCCTTGCAATAGTTTTGCGATATAAAGATGGTGATATTAGATTCATGCTAGTTGGTAGTTGTGGATTAGTAGAAATGCTTGTGTTGAGGTTTGTGATTCCCTAGCATGCACGTATGGTGAACCGTTATGTAACGAAGTCGGAGCATGACTTATTTATTGATTGTCTTCCTTATGAGTGGCGGTCGGGGACGAGCGATGGTCTTTTCCTACCAATCTATCCCCCTAGGAGCATGCGCGTAGTACTTTGTTTCGATGACTAATAGATTTTTGCAATAAGTATGTGAGTTCTTTATGACTAATGTTGAGTCCATGGATTATATGCACTCTCACCCTTCCACCATTGCTAGCCTCTCTAGTACCGCGCAACTTTCGCCGGTACCATAAACCCACCATATACTTTCCTCAAAACAGCCACCATACCTACCTATCATGGCATTTCCATAGCCAATCCGAGATATATTGCCATGCAACTTCCATCATCACCATATACATGACTTGAGCATTCATTGTCATATTGCTTTGCATGATCGTAAGATAGCTAGCATGATGATTTCATGGCTTGTCCGTTTTTTGATATCATTGCTACGCTAGATCATTGCACATCCCGGTACACCGCCAGAGGCAATCATATATAGAGTCATATCTTTGTTCTAGATATCGAGTTGTGATATTGAGTTGTAAGTAAATAAAAGTGTGATGATCATCATTATTAGAGCATTACGCCAGTGAGGAAAGGATGATGGAGACTATGATTCCCCCATAAGTCGGGATGAGACTCAGGACTTTACAAAAAAATAAAAGAGGCCAAAGAAGCCCAAATAAAAAAAAGAGGCCAAAGAAGCCCACCAAAAAAATGAAAACAAAAAATGAGAGAAAAAGAGAGAAGGGGCAGTGCTACTATCCTTTTTCCACACTTGTGCTTCAAAGTAGCACCATGTTCTTCATATAGAGAGTCTCTTGAGTTATCACTTTCATATACTAGTGGGAATTTTCATTATAGAACTTGGCTTGTATATTCCGATGATGGGCTTCCTCAAATACCCGAGGTCTTCATGAGCAAGCAAGTTAGATGCACACCCACTTAGTTTCAGTTAGCGCTTTCATACACTTATAGCTCTAGTGCATCCGTTGCATGGCAATCCCTACTCATTCACAATGATATCTATTAATGGGCATCTCCATAGCCCGTTGATACTCCTAGTTGATGTGAAACTTTCTCCTTTTTTGTCTTCTCCACATAACCCCCACCATCATATTCTATTCCACCTAAAGTGTTGTGTCCATGGCTCACGCTCATGTATTGTGTGAAAGTTGAAAAGGTTTGAGAACGTCAAAAGTATGAAACAATTGCTTGGCTTGTCATCGGGGTTGTGCATGATGTAAATATTTTATGTGGTGAAGATGGAGCATAGCCAGACTATATGATTTTGTAGGGATGAGCTTTCTTTGGCTATGTTATTTCAATAAGACATAATTGCTTGGTTGGTATGCTTGAAATATTATTGTCTTTATGTCAAAAGATAGATTATTGCTTTGAATCACTCGTGTCTTAATATTCATGCCATGATTAGACATATGATCAAGATTATGCTAGGTAGCATTCCACATAAAAAATTATCTTTTTATCATTTACCTACTCGAGGACGAGCAGGAATTAAGCTTGGGGATGCTGATACGTCTCCGTCGTATCTATAATTTTTGATTGTTCCATGCCAATATTATTCAACTTTCATATACTTTTTGGCAACTTTTTATATTATTTTTGGGACTAACATATTGATCCAGTGCCCAGTGCCAGTTCCTGTCTGTTGCATGTTTTTGGTTTCGCAGAATATCCATATCAAACGGAGTCCAAACGGGATAAAAATGGACGGAGCTTATTTTTGGAAAATATGGAAAATTTGGAAGGAAAATCAACGCGAACCAGTGCCCAAGGTGGTCACGAGGCAGGGGGCGCCCCCCCTCCCCTAGGGCGCGCCCCCTACCCTCGTGAGCCCACCGTAAGGCGGTTGACGCTCTTCTTTTGCCGCAAGAAAGCTAATATTCGGAAAAAAATCCAGGCGAAGGTTTCAGGCCAATCGGAGTTACGGATCTCCATATATATACGAAACCGTGAAACAGAGCCAGAACAGAACGCAGAAACAGAGAGAGACAGAGAGACAGATCCAATCTCGGAGGGTCTCTCACCCCTCCCGTGCGATGGAGTCCATGGACCATAGGGGAAACCCTTCTCCCATCTAGGGAGGAGGTCAAGGAAGAAGAAGAAGGAGGGGGGCTCTCTCCCCTTCGCTTCCGGTGGCACCGGAGTGTCATCGGGGGCCATCATCATCACCGCGATCTACACCAACACCTCCGCCATCTTCACCAACATCTCCATCACCTTCCCCCCTCTATCTACAGCGGTCCACTCTCCCGCAACCCTCTGTACCCTCTACTTGAACATGGTGCTTTATGCTTCATATTATTATCCAATGATGTGTTCCATCCTATGATGTCTGAGTAGATTTTCGTTGTCCTATCGGTGGTTGATGAATTGCTATGATTGATTTAATTTGCTTGTGGTTATGTTGCTGTCCTTTGGTGCCCATCATATGAGTGCGCGTGTGGATCACACCATAGGTTAGTTGTATGTTGATAGGACTATGTATTGGAGGGCAAGAGTGACAGAAGCTTCAACCTAGCATAGAAATTGATGCATACGGGATTGAAGGGGGACCAATATATCTTAGTTCTATGGTTGGGTTTTACCTTAATGAACATTAGTAGTTGCGGATGCTTGCTAATAGTTCCAATCATAAGTGCATAGAATTCCAAGTAAGGGATGACATGCTAGCAGTGGCCTCTCCCACATAATGCTTGCTATCGGTCTAGTAAAGTAGTCAATTTCTTAGGGACAATTTCACAACTCCTACCACCACTTTTCCACACTCGCTATATTTACTTTATTGTTTCTTTATCTAAACAGCCCCTACTTTTTAGTTACGTACTCTTTATTATCCTGCAGACCTGTCCAACAACACCAACAAAGTACTTCTAGTTTCATACTTGTTCTAGGTAAAGCGAACGTCAAGCGTGCGTAGAGTTGTATCGGTGGTCGATAGAACTTGAGGGAATATGTGTTCTACCTTTAGCTCCCCGTTGGGTTCGACACTCTTACTTATCGAAAACTGTTGCGATCCCCTATACTTGTGGGTTATCAGCGAATAAATAAAAAACTAAAAATGCCAAAACAAATTTTCACCGTCTAAATAAAATATTTAGAACAGGATGAACATTTTCTTGGCCCTAAATGAAATTTTTGAAAACGTGCAATTTTTCCTAAATTCAAATAAAATAGCAAATAAAACCAAAATAAAATTTTATTTGATTATTTTATTAAATCCTCAATATTTCTTTATTTTGGGAAAGTCATTTTATTCCCTCTCTCAGAATTTTATAATAGAAATAATTGAAGATAAAATAAATAAAATCAAATGATCCTATTTTTCAAAATTTGAGAAAACTCAAATATGAAAATAACGAAATCCCCAACTCTCTCTGAGGGTCCTTGAGTTGCGTAAAATTTCTAGGATCAACCAAAATGCAAATAAATATGATATGCAATGATGATCTATTGTATAACATTCCAAATTGAAAATTTGGGATGTTACAAACCTACCCCCCTTAAGATGAATCTCGCCCTCGAGATTCGGGTTGGCTAGAAAATAGGTGAGGGTGGTCCTTCAACAGATCTTCCTCTCGTTCCCTGGTGGCTTCATCCTCCGTGTGGTGGCTCCACTGAACTTTGCAAAACTTGATAACCTTGTTGCGGGTAACTCGGCTGGCATACTCAAGAATCTTGACTGGTTTCTCTTCATAGGTCAAATCATTGTCCAACTGAATCGCTTCCAGCGGCACGGTATCTCTTAGTGGTATATCAGCCATCTCTGTGTGGCACTTCTTCAACTGGGAAACGTGGAACACGTCATGAACTCCTGACAATCCTTTGGGCAATTCCAACTTGTAGGCTACTTCTCCCATACGCTCCAAAACTTTGTATGGTCCCACAAAATGTGGCGCTAACTTTCCCTTAACTCCAAAATGCTTAACTCCTCGAAGTGGAGATACTCGAAGATAAACTCGGTCTCCGACTTCGTAAACTGTCTCCTTGTGTTTTGAATCTGCATAGCTCTTCTGCCTGGACTGGGCTACCTTGAGCCTATCGCAAAAAAAATTTACTTTCTGTTCAGACTCCTTAATCAGATCTGGTCCAAACAACTGATGGTCTCCAACTTCATCCCACGACAACAGGGAACTGCTCCTCCTTCCGTACAAGGCTTCGAAAGGGGCCATCTTCAAACCGGATTGATAACTGTTGTTATAAGAGAACTCTGCGTATGGCAAATTCTCGTCCCAACTAGATCCGTAATCTAGCGCACAAGCTCTCAGCATATCCTCCAAAATCTGATTGACTCTCTCGGTTTGTCCATCTGTCTGCAGATGGAAAGTTGTACTGAACTCTAGCCTGGTACCCAAAGTTTCATGCAACTGATTCCAGAACTTTGAGGTAAATTGGGTTCCTCTATCTGATACAATGCTCCTTGGAACTCCATGCAAACATACGATTCTAGTCATGTATATCTTTGCCAATTTGGCACTAGTATAGGTAGTCTTCACTGGAATGAAATGAGCTACCTTTGTCAAACGATCGACTACAACCCAAATCGAGTCATAGCCTGAACGAGTTCTGGCCAATCCTGTAATAAAATCCATGCCTAGCTTATCCCACTTCCATTCGGGTATCGGCAATGGTTGTAGCAAGCCTGCTGGCTTCTGATGCTCTGCCTTTACTCTCTGACATACATCACAAACTGCTACATATTCCGCAATATCCTTCTTCATTCCGGTCCACCAGAACGTATCCTTCAAATCCAAATACATCTTGGTATTTCCTGGGTGAATCGAATATGGTGAATCATGGGCCTCTTGCAGAATCAATTTCCTGATTGCCGAATCATTAGGCACATAAACACGGTCTCCAAACCATAAGGTATCGTGCTCATCCTCACGAAATCCTTTAGCTTATCCTTTGCTTATTTTCCCCTTAATATAAGCAATCTCCTTATCAGTCTTCTGAGCTTCTCTGATCTTATCCATCAGAGTAGACTGAATTTCCAATGCTGCTACATAGCCTCTCGGAACAATCTCCAAACATAGCTCACGAAGATTTTTGGCTAACTCCCTTGGTAAATCTCCCGTCATTAGTGTGTTGACATGACTTTTACGGCTCAACGCATCAGCTACTACGTTAGCCTTTCCAGGGTGATAATGCAATCTCATATCATAATCCTTGATGAGCTCCAACCATCTCCTTTGTCTGAGATTCAACTCCTTCTGCGTGAAAATGTACTTCAAACTCTTGTGATCTGTGTACACCTCACAATGATTTCCAATGAGAAAGTGTCTCCAGGTTTTCAATGCATGCACTACGGCTGCTAACTCCAAATCATGCGTAGCATAATTCAACTCATGGGGCTTGAGCTGTCGTGAGGCATATGAAACAACTCTTCCTTCTTGCATAAGCACTGCTCCAAGTCCTCGACGTAAAGCATCGCAATACACCTCATAATCCTTGGTCTGATCTGGCAAAATCAACACAGGTGATGTAACCAAACATTTCTTCAACTCCTGGAAACTGGCCTCACATTCCTCGGTCCATATGAACTTGGTATCCTTCTTCAACAACTCCGTCATAGGCTTTGAAATCTTCGAGAAATTTTCAATGAATCTCCGGTAGTATCCTGCGAGTCCAAGAAAACTCCGGATCTCTCCAACTGTTGTTGGGGCTTCCCAATTTGTCACAGTATCAACCTTGGTGGGATCTACTGCTATACCTTCTCCAGATATAACGTGTCCGAGAAATCCAACTTCCTTCAACCAAAACTCACATTTGCTAAACTTGGCATATAACTGATGTTCTCTGAGCTTACGAAGTACCAAACGCAAATGCTCCTTATGCTCCTCTTCATCCTTCGGGTAAACTAGGATCTCATCAATGAACATTACGACGAACTTATCCAAAAACTCCATAAACACTTTGTTCATCATGTTCATAAAATATGCAGGTGTGTTAGTCAGACCAAATGACTTAACGGTATACTCGTACAGCCCATAGCTGGTGGTAAAAGCCGTCTTAGGTATATCATGTTCTTGAATCTTCAGCTGATGGTATCCTGATCGCAGATCGATCTTAGAAAATACCTTAGCTCCTTGCAATCGATCAAACAGATCATTGATCATCGGTAGTGGGTACTTGTTCTTGATGGGTACTTCATTCAATCCTCGATAATCAACAACCATCCTTAACGATCCATCCTTCTTCTCCACTAGAAGTACCGGCGATCCCCAAGGTGAAGAACTTGGGTGGATATATCCTTTGTCCAGTAACTCCTTAATCTGCTTCTTAATCTCTTCCAAATCCTTTGTGGGCATTCTATATGGTCTCTTAGATATTGGCCCTGTGCCTGGCAAAAGCTCAATCAAAAACTCAATATCTCTATCCGGTGGCATGCCTGGCAACCCTTCTGGAAATACATCAGGGAAATCCTTCACTACTGGTAGTTCCTCCTGCACAACTCATGTTAGGCAATTTACTTGAGTCCTTTTCGGCACATGCCGGGATACATACTTGATCCTTCTCCCTTCTGGGGTGGTAAGCAAAATTGACTTACTGGCACATTGTAACACCCCCAGTGTCATGCTACAGTAATCCCTATTAATGGTGCCATGTCATCATGTTACTGTTGCTAATCTTCACTTGATCCAAATCACCATTCAAATTCAAATCCAATCTAAAGTCAAAAATTCATATTTGTCAGACATGAAATCTAAAATGTTCATCATGTGGCAAATATTCTTTTGATAATAATGGTAGTGAACTAACATTTTTCCAAAATGTCTAAGCGCCCTAAACTAGTTAAAAGAGTGGCTAAATCTTTTATTTAAGTGCTTTTTAATTTATAAAAATACTAAACTACATTAATTTTTGTGCCAAGTTAATTATAGCAGTGGCCTAAGTTAAAGTGGTATTTTAGGTGTAAGATTAGTTTTATAAAACTATTTTGCTTTCTGCAAGTAAAAGAAAACAGGAAAAAAAGAAAAGGACCTAATCGTCTACCCTATTCATGCGACTGGGTCGCTACAAGGGCGGGTCGCCCCTGACCGTCTCGCTGGCGTCGATTGGGAGGGGATAAGGCTGCCCTCCACACAGTCCCCTCGCCTCCCCGCTCCACTTTCCCCCTGGATTCACTCCTCAGCACCCTCTCTCCCGGATCCATCTTCTCTCTCTCCCTCGTCGCCCTCTTCGCTCGACCGAGCGCCGTGGTCGCCACTACTCATCACCACTGCAGCGACCGGCAAACCCCACGCTGGCGTGCTGTCCAGAAGAGCCGTCGTCGTCGTCTTCATCGCTTGCGCCCTCGAGATCGAGCCGAGAAGCCCCTGCTACACCGGATCAAGGTCGTCTTCCTCGGCTCGCCGCCGTCGCCTTCGACTCCGGCCACCGCCATGCGCTTCTAAACTGTCAACGGCCACCGTGTGCCTCTCGGTGAGCTCCCGCTCCACCTCTCCCTTGCTCCTTCCCATAGCCGTAGCCGCCCCGTCGCCGTTATCGACTCTCATCGCCGCTGCTTACCTTGCCGTCGTTGCTGCCGTCCGCTCCATGGCCAGGCGAGAATGCCAGCGTGCTCGTGACCCCGCGTAGGTGCTGTAGGTGGCTACCACTGGCCGTTTTACTCGCCGTGGCCTCGCCCACCCCGCCGTCCTCTACTGTCCCTGCATGTGTCGCGCCGACGCTCACTGCGCTGACCCGTCGAGTCCGCCCTGGTCGTCGTTCCCCTGCCAGCACGCCGCCTCTGCCCGCTCGCTACGTGCCCACCGCCGCTGACTTCTGCTCTGGCTGCTGCTGTTGCGCTTTTGCTGTCATCGCCCGCGCCGCGTTTCCTCTACTCGCCATCCGCGCCCGCGCCGCCGGCTGGCCGACCACGCCCTCGTCTCGCCCGCTCCCTTCCTAGGTCGCTCGGGCACGCCTCTGGCTGCGGCCGCCAGCGCCTTGTGCGGTCGTGCGAGCCCAGCAGCGCCCCTGGTGGCCTCGGGCGCCCGTACCCGTTTAGTTGCGCCCGCTAAACCCGCCTGGGCCACTGGCCCATGGGTCCCACGCCCCTGAGAAATTAAATAAAAAGAATACTTTTAAAAATATAATTAATTAATTATCTATTAATTAAACTTAATTAACTTAATCTGCTATTTAAACTACCTAATATGTAATTAGTTAGATGAGTGCATGGCAGGAGGACCCCACCCCCTATTGACCAGTCAAACGTTGAATGGTCAACTGGGACCCCTGGCCCACCCGTCAGCGAGTGGGTACAGTTCTGTGTACCCTGTGCTGGGTGCATCTAGCAATTTAACATTTATTTTTGAATTATTAATAATTTCAGAATATTGCTAAAACTTTAGAAAATCATATAAAATAATTAGTAATTCGGATGAAAATGTTTTCTATATAAAAGTTTCTCAGAAAAATCCAACGAATTCGAATATGCGGTCCGTTCATCGGTCACATGCCCCTAGCATGCTAAACATGGAACCATTCCCCTCTCTTTCATCTGTCGGAATCCGCCTAACACCAGGAATTCATCCTCGGATGTTTATCCCCTCTGTCTGCAACGTGTAGTACTATGTTAGGGCAACCCTAGCTCTGCCCGTCGTCATGTTATGCCTTGTGATGCTTTGATTGCTCTGTATTTACTATTTCTTCCCCCTCTTCTCTCGGGTAGACCCCGAGACCATCGATTACGTCACCGACGACCTCTTCTTCTTGTCTGAGCAACCAGGCAAGCAAACCCCCTTGAGCATTCCGATATCACCTATTTATTTTCCTCTCATGCTTGCATTAGAACTGCTACTGCTTTCTGTATGATCCTACTCTGATGCATAGCATGTTGTTGTTACCTGCTTTTATACCTTACCTACTTATCCTAAACTACTTAGTATAGGTTGGTTAGAGATCCATCAGTGACCCCCACCTTGTACCAGTTGCCTCGCTTTATGTTCGATGACTCGATCAACGTGATCGACGTCCAGGCCCTGACACTGCACATCACACCCCCCCCCCTAGTTGTACGACTCTATAGAGTTACCATCGAGTGCCGAGGGTGGAACCTCTTACATCACTCCTGATGAGATCTCTGTAGTGTAGCTATACGGTCGAGGTCATCGAGGGTGATTTTCCTCCTTAACTACTTCTGTTACCGCTTTGTCGTGCAACCCCTCAAGTGTGAACCTCGAGGGTGGATCCTCTTACGTTCACCTTGATGATAACATCGAATGGGATTCACCGAGGGTGATTCCTCGGGTTTTCCCCTTGGTGTTAGACACACGGTTACTATGGTTACTATGACTTTGCACTAAGCCATGTTACTAAAGACGGGTCGACCCTGAGTGGTACCCGCGCGAGCTTAATTGTGAGTGATGTGGAGTCGGGTTGACCTGGAGGGTGCCTGCGAGATAATTACGAGGCATGGCCGGGCATTCCTAGCCCTTGCCGCAAGTCCTCGAGACGGGGCGACGGGGTCACATCTTTCGTGAGTCTCTGCTTGTTACCGCGTGTTGCTAATCCACTATGATTTGGATATTTGATCCTAGGGGCCTCTGGCCTGATAGCACTAACCATCACGTGGGCATAGTATGGGCGTTCTGCGCCGTATACATCGGCCGAAGCTTAATAGACGTCAGCGACTGAGCGGCGCGCGCCGGGTTGGACTGCGTAAGCTCCTGCCTTGTTGAAGGAGGTAGCTAGGTCTGCTCACCGGCCGCCCACGCAACATGCAGGAGTTCCCGGGGCGATGGCCCATGACCCCTGGGGCATAGGTTTAGTCCGGCGTGCTGACCTCTCTATTAAGCCTAGGTCGGGTTGCGGCGTATTGTTTGGCCGAGGCCGGGCATGACCCAGGAAAGTGTTTCCGGCTAGAGTTAATCGAGTGTGGTGGGTAAGTTGGTGCACCCCTACAGGGAAGAAAACATCTATCGATAGCCTGTCCTACTGTAACGAACACTTGGAGTTGTATCCCGATCGATACAACTAGAACTGGATACTTGTGATGAGAAATGGATTGTGATGAGAAACGGATGGTGATGAGAATTGGAATGTGTTGACACTTGGATAGTATGGCTCTGGGATTGCTTTCTCATAGGGAGTCGAGAAAGGATCTCTGGTCGAGGTTGATAACACTTTTACTACTTTACTTTATGCCACTCTACTCACTCCTGTTGCTGCAAGATGGTGGATTCCAGAAGATGCTAGTCTTCGATAGGCTAGGCTTTCCCCTTCCCTTCTAGCATTCTGCAGTTTAGTCCACAGATGCAACCCATTCCTTTGATACAGATGCATACTTAGTTTAGATCTGATGTAAGTCTTGCGAGTACTTTGGATGAGTACTCACGGTTGCTTTGCTACTTATTTTCCCCATACCCGATTGTTGCGACCAGATGACGGACCCTAGGAGCCGGACGACGGCACTGATGACTACTACTACCCGGAGAATGCTTACTACTACGTGAAGACCGCAGATGACTAGGAGTAGTTAGGAGGCTCCCAGGCAGGAGGGCTTGCCTTTTCGATCGTTGTTGTTTTTGTGCTAGACTTCTTAAGGCAATCTTGTCTAACTTATGTCTGTACTCAGATATTGTTGCTTCCGCTGACTCTTGTGTATTCGAGCTTAGGTATTCAAGCCCTCGAGGCCCCTGGCTTGTAATCTAAAGCTTATATTATTGATTTCTGTCTAGAGTTGTGTTGTGATATCTCCCCGTGAGTCCTTGATCTTGATCGTACACATTTGCGTGTATGATTAGTGTACGATTGAATCGAGGGCGTCACAAGTTGGTATTAGAGCTGACTGCCTGTAGGTAGCCCCCTTTCCAACTCCTTGGCCGAAGTCGAGTCTAGTCACTACAAAAACTTTTACTAACATGGTTGTGTGGCTTACGGGCCCACGTCGCCATTGGGTGGTATTAGGATCTTTTATTCCTCGTCTATACTCTGGGATTCTGATCTCTCTTCTCTTCGGGTTAAATGATTTTACTAATTATAACTTTAGGTTCTCGTTAGCAATTCCTGTCGGAGAGCTCCTTCATTTCAAATGATCGACTGCTTCACCAGAAGGTTCTGAAGATGCTATTCAATGTTTCTCCGAGACCTTGTGCCTGTTGCTTTTGCAATTCCCTACCACCGAAAAATCCCTATGGATAAATACTTACACCTGTCGTTCTTACTTTTATTCCCAGTTGGTCTTGTTATTACAAGATACCCTGAAATACTCGTCGTTGTTTCGATAATCCTTTGAGCTTACTGCCTTGCTATTCTTTGTCACCTGAATACCCCTGCGGATAATTCTCGCACTTATCGAGTATCCGCTCATCCCCCAGTTGTTCATGTGTTTCACAATGGTGATCGAAATACTATTCGATCCTCCAAAAATCCTTAGTAGTGTATTGCTCTGCAATACTTGTCTGCTTGCATGATGGATGCTTTCCATATGTGTAGCAATATTCATTAGTATCCTTTGACACCATCATTTTGATCCTATTGATTTAACATGTGTGTGAAAGCACACAATCATCAGTTGATCCTTCTAAATTATCTTTCCGGCTCAGACGTCATTTTGAACATGAGCTAGTTCTCGACCAATCTGTTTGTCATCAATTGTGCCCCTAGGTCTATTCTACTTATCCATCCTTGATCAGAGCGCCTGCTTCTGATCCCCCGAATTGGAAATCATAATTCCTTTCCATTTAAGCTTTGGAATTATCAGATATTTCCAAAATCCAATGCCTCTGCATTATTTCTTCTTCTGATTGAATATCGATACTCACATCAGCTCCGTTGTGGATCATCGGATCCATTATTGGATTATCATCCGACAGTGTCCTTCATATTCAAAGAACCTCGTGAAGTTCTTTCCCAAAACATAATGCCTTTGGTAATTGTATCCTCTCCATTTGTCAACCATGCTCTACTTTCGAGCTTGTGTTTTTTACTTCTGAAGTTTGTGGAATAGGTACCTAAGATGCCCCTATGGGTTGAACCTATGCCTCCCATAATCCGTTTGAACCCGAGAGTTTTAAGGAGTCTTACTCTTCTGGTGTTTTGCTAGATAACATTTCAACCCTACAACTTCATTGAACGCGAGAAGTGAATGAAAGGTTATGCATTGGAGAAGTGGGAGTTGACCTTGAACTTTGTGTTCATGCCCATGGACCTAATGTGGATCTTATCATGGGAGCTTCTTGTGATATAATAATCCCCTTATTATTAGTTCTTACGGTATCTATGTTTGGTCCTTGGCAACCGTGGTTCTGACCATGATTGTTCCCCCTTAATTCCATTTCCCGGACAAGTTAAATACTTGTCTCCTACAAGTCATTTCACCTGTCCAACCTCCAATTTGATCTACCTTCAAGTATTGCCTCATGTTATCTCGAGGGTATTGTGTCATTGCACTACCTCTTGTAAATTCTTAATTGGAGTGATACTCCGTCACATCATTCCTAGCCTGATCGGCTATATCATTATCGTGCAATTTTTAACTGTGCTACCTGGTCCTTCTTTCCCAAGCACAATTTCCGACGATGAGCTAAGCTTACATCGATCTTCCTCATCAGATCTTTTCGCCTTGAACAACAAGCTTGATCTCGAGTTTGTGTTGTACCCATGGTTCCAATAACCTTTTGCTTCATCATTTCTTTGACTTGATGTCATCGCCGATCGATTACATCTTCATGAAATCTCTCGACAAATGTGTCATGATCATCACCAACATTCTGAGCTGTTCCAGGTTATCAATCTAATTCATGATGAGAAATACCATCCTTGACCTTCGATGATTTGGGTTATCATCGACAACATTCTTGCCTTCCCCCCAACAAAAACTTGTTCATATAAAATTTTGGAAACACATCTTTTTAACATGTCGACGGATTGCTGCTTAACCCATCGGCCACCTCCTCATCTTTTCCCTGATAAAATTGCATGAGATGTTCTAAAAATTCCTGATGTATCCTTTGTGTTACCATGGTCTGACCTTTACCTGATGACCATGTTAATGCTATTCCGAAGCATGACTCCGAACATCATTAAGAACATTGGAAGCATAATGCTAAATGTTTCTTGATCATTTATCCAAACACCGTTGTATGAGTAACATCATGAATTCCCTCGCCCCTTTACCTAATTGGTTATCTACTTGTTGTCCTATCATGGATGGGAAAGATATACTCCTGATACTCGGGTATACTCCCATTTTCCTTTCCATTGTTTTGTTTAACCTTTCTTGTGATCTATATGATATAAGTAGTAATAGTTCCCTGCTTATGTAAACACCTCGATGTACAATTTGTCAGTAAGACCCTGTTATTATTGTTGTTGACATTCCAGTAACCACCGATGGACGAGAACTTTGCTTATTGGCCGCCTCGTCTCAACGAGTAGGAAAATGGTTCTCTTCGTCCCTCGCCCTTGGTACCAACGTTGTTGCCAACATAACTGGCAGGCTACCCTCTGACATGCCTTTCTATCATGATCGTGCAAGATGTCACTGCCTCTTCTACCTTTGACCTACATGGTGGGCCCATAACCCACAGTTCCACAGGATCGAAACCTGACTCCTGTACATCCTTGATTCCGAAGTATCCTTTTTCACTTGCCCTTGTATGTAATTCATGAGCCACCTTCCTAGTGGTCTATTCTAGTAACAGACGCAATAACTTTGTTGTTGTTTCTCTGAACCCCTTTCACCTTTTGATTAGGCATCGAATGATTGCCTGCCATTCGAAACTTCTCATGGTGGCTTCTTACTTTGCTCTCGATGTGTATCATTTGTTCAACTCGAGAGATACTCATGTGTTCATTCTTGGGATAACCCCAGATGATTACCCCTTACAGCATCCTATCATTGTCGAGCTGCCCCATACCCATTCGTAAGTACGATGGAATTACCGTAGAAAGGATGACAACTTCATCATGATGGCCGGGAACAGAGAAATGAAGACATCAACATAACGGATCAAATTTTCTTCGAGAAGAGCAACCAAGACCGGGAAGACTCGTTAGAATTTCGTAACCAATTCTTCCCCCTTACTCCACCTCTTAAATCTCGGGACGAGATTTCTTGTAGTGGAGGAGATTTGTAACACCCCCAGTGTCATGCTACAGTAATCCCCTATCAATGGTGCCATGTCATCATGTTACTGTTGCTAATCTTCACTTGATCCAAATCACCATTCAAATTCAAATCCAATCTAAAGTCAAAAATTCATATTTGTCAGACATGAAATCTAAAATGTTCATCATGTGGCAAATATTCTTTTGATAATAATGGTAGTGAACTAACATTTTTCCAAAATGTCTAAGCGCCCTAAACTAGTTAAAACACTGGCTAAATCTTTTATTTAAGTGCTTTTTAATTTTTTAAAATACTAAACTACTTTAATTTTTATGCCAAGTTAATTATAGCAGTGGCCTAAGTTAAAGTGGTATTTTAGGTGCAAGATTAGTTTTATAAAACTATTTTGCTTTCTGCAAGTAAAAGAAAACAGGAAAAAAGAACAGGACCTAATCTAATAGGCTGGCCCACCCTGGCGATCCATGCCCTCTCCCCTATTCATGCGACTGGGTCGCTACAGGGGCGGGTCACCCCTGACCGTCTCGCCGGCGTCGACTGGAAGGGGATAAGGCCGCCCTCCCCACAGTCCCCTCGCCTCCCCGCTCCACTTTCCCCCTGGCCTCACTCCTCAGCGCCCTCTCTCCCGGATCCATCTTCTCTCTCTCCCTCGTCGCCCTCTCTGCTCGATCGAGCGCCGTGGTCGCCACTACTCATCACCACGGCGGCGACCGGCAAACCCCATACTGGTGTGCTGTCCAGAAGAGCCGCCGTCGTCGTCTTCATCGCTTGCGCCCTCGAGATCGAGCCGGGAAGCCCCTGCTACACCGGATCAAGGTCGTCTTCCTTGGCTCGCCGCCGTCGCCTTCGACTCCGGCCACCGCCATGCGCTTCTAAATTGTCAACGGCCACCGTGTGCCGCTCGGTGAGCTCCCGCTCCACCTCTCCCTTGCTCCTTCCCATAGCCGTAGCCGCCCCGTCACCGTTACCGACTCTCGTCGCCGCTGCTTACCTTGCCGTTGTCGCTGCCGTCCGATCCATGGCCAGGCGAGAACGCCAGCGTGCTCGTGACCCCGCGTAGGTGTTGTAGGTGGCAACCACTGGCCATTTTACTCGCCGTGGCCTCGCCCACCCCGCCGTCCTCTATTGTCCCCGCATGTGTCGCGCCGCCGCTCACTTCGCTGACCCGTCGAGTCCGCCCTGGCCGCCGTTCCCCTGCCTGCACGCCGCCTCTGTCCGCTCGCTGCGTGCCCACCGCCGCTGACTTTTGCTCTGGCTGCTGCTGCTGCACCATTGCTGTCATCGCCAGCGCCACGTTTCATCTACTCGCCATCCGCGCCCGCGCCGCTGGCTGGCCGACCACGCCCTCGTCCCGCCCGCTCCCTTCCTAGGTCGCTCGGGCGCGCCTCTGGCTGCGGCCGCCGGCGCCTTGTGCGGCCGTGCGAGCCCAGCAGCGCCCCTGGTGGCCTCGGGCGCCCGTACCCGTTTAGCCGCGCCCGCTAAACCCGCCTGGGCCACTGGCCCATGGGGCCCACGCACCTGAGAAATTAAATAAAAATAAGACTTTTAAAAATATAATTAATTAATTATCCTATTAATTAAACTTAATTAACTTACAAATTTAAACTACCTAATCTGTAATTAGTTAGATGAGTGTATGACAGGAGGACCCCACCCCCTGTTGAGCAGTCAAACGTTGACTGGTCAACTGGGACCCCTGGCCCACCCGTCAGCCAGTGGGTACAGTTCTGTGTACCCTGTGCTGGGTGCATCTAGCAATTTAACATTTATTTTTGAATTATTAATAATTTCAGAATATTGCTAAAACTTTAGAAAATCATATAAATAATCAGTAACTCAGATGAAAATGTTTTCTATATGAAAGTTGCTCAGAAAAATCCAACGAATCTGAATACGCGGTCCGTTCATCGGTCACATGCCCCTAGCATGCTGAACATGGAACCATTCCCCTCTCTTTCATCTGTCGGAATCCGCCTAACGCCGGGAATTCATCCTCGAATGTTTATCCCCTCCGTCTGCAACGTGTAGTACTATGTTAGGGCAACCCTAGCTCTACCCATCGTCATGTTATGTGTAACACCCCGGATGTAACTTTCCCAATTTGTACTCCAACTCTTGCCGTTTTCCGGCGTTAAGTTATTTTATTTTCTCGGGTTCGGGTTTTTGTCTCCGTGTGTTGTTGTCGTTGTCATGCATCTCATATCATGGCATCATGTGCATTGCATTTGCATACGTGTTCATCTCATGCATTCGAGCATTTTCCCCGTTGTCCGTTTTGCGTTCCGGCGCTTCGTTCTTCTCCGGTGGTCATTTCTACCTTTCTTTCGTGTGTGGGGATTAAACATTTCCGGATTGGACCGAGACTCGCCAAGCGGCCTTGGTTTACTACCGGTAGACCGCCTGTCAAGTTTCGTACCATTTGGACTTCGTTTGATACTCCAACGGTTAACCGAGGGACCGAAAAGGCCTCGTGTGTGTTGCAGCCCAACACCCCTCCAATTTGACCCAAAACCCACCTAAGCCTTCTCTATCATCTAGGGCGTTCGATCACGATCGTGTGACCGAAAATCGCACCTCATTTGGACTCTCCTAGCTCCTCCTATGCCTATTTAAAGATCCCCCGAAAATCTCCTTCTCCTTCCCCCCGAAAACCCTAGATCCACTCATCCTCGCGCCCGCCGGACAAATCGCCACCGACGGACATTGTCCGATCCGCCTCCCCGCCGCCACGTGGCACTCCGCCGTTGGTCCGCGCCCCGCGGGACCGCATCGCCGCGCCGCCACCCGCGCGGGCCCGCCGTAGCCCAGGCCCCCCCCCCCCGGCCCGCATCGCCGCCCGACCGTGGTCGCGCGCGCCCACCCCCTCGCGCCGCCTCTCCCTTGCGCCCGGCCGCCGGCGCCGCCGCGCGCCATCGCCGGATCCCCGTCGCCCCGCCGCCGCAGGTCCCCGCCACCGCCCGTCCCCGGCCCTCCTCGTCGCCCCGCGCCGCCGAGACCCTCCGCCGCCACCGCACCACGCCGCCCCGGTGTCCTCCTCTCCTCCGGCCGGCGCGCCTCGCCAAGTACGGCAAGAACTCCGGCGAGGACGGCATCGAACCTCGATCCGCATGCCCCCGTTCCAGATCTGAAATTTTAGGGTTGACCCCGAATTTTCCTAAGTCTCCAGTCCAAGTGCCCATGTTCATAGCATCCTATCTCCGTATTCGTAACTCCATTTTTGGCATATAGCATATCAAAATGTTCATCTCAGAGAGTACATCATTTCATTCCATTGCATCATTTTCATTTGAGTTCATATTGATGCCCGAAATGCTGTTAGAAGAGGGCTACTTGAGATATTTGTCAGATCTGCTGCTCCATTTAGCTTTTTGTCATTTTTGCCATGATTAATGTGTGCATGATATGCCTTGATGCTCTTCATATGTTTTGTTAAGGGTTTTGTCATCTTTCCAGAGGTGCAACCCATGTATTTTTGTGATGTGTGTGGTGACTAGCACAAGCTTGCAAAGTGGTGCACTTGGTAATGCTGTTTTCAGGGACTTAGCATTTCCACTAAGTTCTTGAGCTGTTTATCTCATATGGCCATATGTTCATGTTGTTTCCTAGTGATCCGTGCCTCTTTTGAGGATGATTAGTAAGGGTGTTTTGTTAATCTTGTAGTGCTCTATACATCCATGTCTTTGTTTGCAATTATAGAGCAACCTAGCTTGAGTCAATCGAGCTCTACTTTTGCTACTTTATGAATCTGGGCAGATTGTCAACTTGTTTGCAATTTTGCCGATGATGTTGTAGTTGATCCGTGCATGCTATGCTATTGTTCTTGCCATGTCTAGCTTGAATTTTGTGTATTCTTGATGAATATATTCTTAGCTTTTCATGACTTGCTCCGTATTGAGTGCATCGAGCTCGTAAACATGCCTACTTGATATCTGTTTTCAGCATGCTTCAGTTTTCACTAAGTCTGTGATCTGATTATGTTTTTGCTATGTTCACATGCTTGCAATTGTATTTTCTGATCCCTTTTGGCTCAAGGTCACTAAGGGACTTTTGTTAAGCTCTTTGAGTAGCTCCATTCCATGCTTTACTTTGCCATGTTCAGTTCCTGTAGCATATAGTTTTGTTGCTCCGAAGAGTGCTACCTGATCTGAAATTCCAGACAAGTGTTAATTTCACTAAGTCTGAAATCTGTTTGTCATATGCATTTTTGCCATGATTGTTTGAACCTGTTAATGGATGAATTGGCCGTAGCTCAGTGCTAGACTTTTGTTAAGCATCTTGAATGCATCCCTGCCATGTATTTTGTTGTCATGTTTGGGTGCTCTAGAATGTTCATTTCACTGCATTTAGATGGCTACTTGCTGTAAATCGCAGACCGATGTCATATTTGAATCGCTTGCCATTTTCAAACCGTAACTCCGATTTCGGCGTTCTTTATATCGTTTTCAAGCGATTTCTTCTCATCTTTCCAGTGGCACACTTGGATTTCCAAGTTGAGGCCAGGTTCTTGCTTTTCCCTGTCATATCTTGCATATGCATCCTGCATCGCATCCCGCATAGCATACCATCTTTGCATCATATTGTTTGATCCTTGCACGTGGTTGATTGTGCCCTTGTTGCTTGTTTGTCTTGTTTGGGTAGAGCCGGGAGACGAGTTCGCTAACGAGGAGCCCGTTGAGTTTGCTTTCGAGGATCCAGTCAACTCTGACAACTGTGCAGGCAAGATGATCATACCCTCGAAATCACTACTATCTTTGCTATGATAGTTTGCTAGCTCTTTTGCTATGCCAATGCTACGATGCCTACCACTTGCTTTCAAGCCTCCCAAATTGCCATGTCAAACCTCTAACCCACCATGTCCTAGCAAACCGTTGATTGGCTATGTTACCGCTTTGCTCAGCCTCTCTTATAGCGTTGCTAGTTGCAGGTGAAGATTGGAGACCGTTCCTTGTTGGAACATTTATTTACTTGTTGGGATATCATTATATTGCCATGTTATCTTAATGCATATATATACTTGGTAAAGGGTGGAAGGCTCGGCCTCTCGCCTAGTGTTTTGTTCCACTCTTGCCGCCCTAGTTTCCGTCATATCGGTGTTATGTTCCTGGATTTTGCGTTCCTTACGCGATTGGGTTATAATGGGAACCCCTTGATAGTTCGCCTTGATTAAAGCTTTTTCAGCAATGCCCAACCTTGGTTTTACCATTTGCCACCTAGCCTCTTTTCCCTTGGGTTTCCGGAGCCCGAGGGTCATCTTATTTTAAACCCCCCCCCCCCCGGGGCCAGTGCTCCTCTGAGTGTTGGTCCGAACCAGGCAGCCTGCGGGGCCACCTCGAGGAAACTCGAGGGTTGGTTTTACTTGTAGCTTGACCTATCTGAGTGTGCCCTGAGAACGAGATATGTGCAGCTCGGGATTTGTCGGCACATTCGGGCGGTGTTGCTGGTCTTGTTTTAACCTGTCAAAGTGTCTTGAAGAACCGAGATACCGAGTCTGATCGGAACGTCTTGGGAGGAGGTCTATTCCTTCGTTGACCGTGAGAGCTTGTCATGGGCTAAGTTGGGACCCCCCTGCAGGGATTTGAACTTTCGAAAGCCGTGCCCGCGGTTATGGGCAGATGGAAATTTGTTAATGTCTGGTTGTAGATAACTTGAACCTTAACTTAACTAAAATGAATCAACTGAGTGTGTTACCGTGATGGCCTCTTCTCGGCGGAGTCCGGGAAGTGGACATGGTGTTGGAGTAATGTTTGCGCAGGTTGTCCTCTAGTTTCTCGCTTGCGCCTTGCCTCCTCTTCTCGCTCTCTTTTGCGAATAAGTTAGCCACCATATTTGCTAGTCGCTTGCTACAGCTCCACATATTTACCTTGCCTTACCTATAAGCTTACCTATTATCAAAAAGAACGAGTGCAGTAAATGACTTAACCAAAAACTTACCTATTACTGCATCGGGCTGGGCTTCAACCTCCTCCACGTTTACATGGTTCACCTGTCCCCTGTTGAAAGGGTTCGGCTTCTTCCCTGAGCTTCCATTGCCATTTCCATTCTGGGCTTTAGGACATTCATTGGCATAATGTCTGGTCTTCTGGCACTTAATGCAAGTGACTTGGCTCAGGTCTCTCTTGACTGGGATTGATGGGTTTGTACGGTTCTAGTCATTGCTTCCTCCATTCCCATTACCATTCTTGGTGCCGTTATGATTGTGCGAGCTACCTCCTCCATGGGTATGCTGAAAATGTCCTCCCGGTCTAGGGGTAAAACATGGCTTCTGCTGAGCTCCAGAATTGTACTTCCCTTGTCCATACTTCCTCTTGCGGTTCTCAATTTGCTGTTGCTTCCCTTCAATCATGAGAGCACGATCTACCAACTCCTGGTAGTTGTTGAAGGTTGCTACCATCAACTGCATGCTCAACTCATCATTCAGTCCTTCCAGAAACTTCTCCTGCTTAGCTGCATCCGTAGCAACGTCATCTGGGGCATAACGTGCTAGCTTACTAAAGTCCTCCACATACTGGCCAACTGTCCGTCCTCCTTGGCGCAAGTTGCGAAACTCACGCTTCTTCATGGCCATAGCTCCTGCTGAAACATGGGCAGTACGGAAAGCCTGCTGGAACTGGTCCCATGTGACAGTGTCGACAGGGAAAGTGGCTGTGAAATTCTCCCACCATGATGCTGCGGGTCCTTCAAGCTGATTTGCGGCAAACTTCACCTTTTCCGCATCTGTGCATCCTGTCATGGTCAACTCCCTTGCTGTCTTGTGGAGCCAATCATCTGCTACTATTGGCTCAGTGCTACTAGAAAACACCGGCGAATTCAGCCTAAGAAAACGGGCTAAGTGGTCAATAGGTGGTGGTGGTGGTGGGTTGTTGTTGTTGTTCCCCTGATTCTGATTCTGGACTAGCAACTGCATCAATGTGTTCTGCTGCTGGATCAACTGAGTGAGCTCCGGTGGGAAGGTAAATCCGAGGTCACGTCTCGGAGGCATCTGAGGGTTTAGAAAAGATGAGATTTAAGAATAGAGAGGGGTCTAGAGGGAAAACACTACCCATATGCATATGAGGCAAAAGCAAACAATTCACTTCATTCAATCAAACAAGGGCATACAATCGATCTAGCTATCGCAAAAGTGCTCGAACTACTATATTTACATGGTGGACTACTACTACTATTGGGGTGGTCTACTAGAAATATTCTTTGGTTGCAGACTCCATGATATCTGCTCCAGCTTCATCAACATAGTCATCATCGCTATCATCTGGATCCGAGTCGGTGACGTCGATGATGATGTAGTCTTCCGGGCGAATCTCCTTGGGTTCTTCGTCTTCCTCTACTGGTGTAGGGCCTCCCATAAATATTCCAATCTTCTTGATCAGATCTTCATTCTTCTCCACTAATACTTCAATTTCCTCTTCATAATCTTCACATGTATCCTTGAGTTCTTCCTCCAGTTCCTTGATTCTTGTCCTTGCCTTCTTCAGATCTATCATGTCGGCGCACATATGGTTCTCCTGACGTCGAGTGTGCTGGTTTAACTCCTGGATAAAAGCTGCAATTGATCTATCCTTCTTGGTGTTGATCATCTCCCAATGCTCATCTCGGCGCACAAATCTGGTAGATAGTATCCTTGAGATCATTGCGGTAAACTTCTCCAATGCGTCCCATGACGATGTGAGCTGCCATGCTCTTTCCTAGACTCCATGTTGGTGCATCAAAGGAAAACTCTATGGGCTCGGTGACTAGCATGAACGTCCTTCCTGGAACTTGAACTTGAATCATCCAGCGCTCTTCTTCAGGTCAAGTGGTGTTGTAGGTCCCGGTGAAACTTGGTACTCCTATGTTCAGATATCTGGTGACTTTTTCCTTCAAGTGACGTCCAAAGGGTGTATCTTCATATGGTTGCGTGAACTTGTTCCTTGCATCCGCCATCCTAAAAGAGTAGAAAAGATGAGGAGTTAGAATGAGAAGAGAGTAGTGATCTAGGGCTTTAGCTTAGTGGTCGTGTCCTACAGTCAGTGTGTGCTCTGATACCATCTTGTCGCGACCAGACCTCAAATGGTCCAATCTTTGCGCTCAGGTGTCATCCCTGGATTAGTAATGCTGACACCACACAGTACTTGAAGGATTTATAACGGAGTAGCAATCACACACTTATTACATCGAGGGTCTCAAAAGAGAACTTACTACAATAAATATGGCTGAATGCCATCTAATAATGATAACAGCGGAAGGCTTGGAATATAAGTGAATCCATCAACTCCAACGGCATCAGTGAGTATAGAACCATGACCTAAAAGCACCTTACTCATCGTCTGAAAAGTCTACAACATGAACGTTGCAGCCCGAAAACGGGTCAGCACATGGAATATGCTGGCAAAGTAACACATAGAGAGCAATGAAAGAATAAGGCTATTCTATATGCATATTTGGCTGGTGGAAAGCTCTATGGTTACAGTTTTGCGTAAAGCCAATTTTTCCCTACTGCAAAGGAATAAATTTTATTTAACTATCATGGTAGTTGTTAAACATTGAGAATGGTTGACAGCATTCTCAATCCCAATTAAGCATCATCATTAAAACCCAACAAAATTAATTAGAGTAACATGATGAGATTCATATGATAATCCAAGTACTAGATACTCAAGATGTCCATAACCGGGGACACGGCTAACCATGATTAGTTTATACACTCTGCAGAGGTTTGCGCACTTTTCCCCACAAGACTTGATCTCCTCCATTGAATTTCTAGCACTACATGGTGTTTGAGAAACGGATGACCGAGACATAGTCTTTCAGAAGCGCTAGCACCTTACGAACGGGTAGACCGTACCAACCTACATCCCCTACATCTGCTAGTCTACCACTGTAAGAGTTCGCACGACTTAGTCAACTATGCTAGAGCCCATAGTAGCTTGTGGCTGCACACGGAAGTTTCTAGCATGAATAATCTCATGATCCCTTTGAGCCTGGGTGGCGGTCCAAAAGAAAACAGGAAATCGCTGGAATACCCAGGTGCCTCAATCCACCCAGATGTGTATTTAAGCTGCCACCTTAGATAAACCATTAAATTATCAATCTCACATCTGTCATAGATTTCACTCACCCAATCCACGTCTACTAGCATAGCATGGCATAAAAGCAAACGTAGAAGTAACTCCCAAAGGTTTGATAATAAACAGGTAATAGGTACTACCTCAACTACTTCCCAAACCCACAATTTAATTGGATCCTAATCATGCAACGTGTGAGGGTTGATCTAATGCATAAAAACTGGGTAGTATGAAGTATGATCAAAGTGTTACTTGCCTTGCGGCTGATCCGTGAAACCTAGCGATTCGAAGTAGCAAGCGGCGCAATCCGGGTACTCTATCACAAACAAACAAGCATGCAATAAGTACTCGACTAATGCACAGGAAAAACTCGAATAAGAGATCTAACCAGATAGTTCAACTTAAGAACTCCGGTTGGCAAAAAGAATCAAATCGAACGAAGCAACGAAAGACAAACGGCAAAAAAACAAGCTTCGTTTACTATTCTAGATCTAGGGCAATTTTTACTGAGGCAAAAACCTGTTTGAGTTGGTTAAACGGAAAGAGGGTTTTGAGACGAAACTCCAGGCGCTTGTATCGCCTGATTCCGATAAACGAGCGAAAAGTTAAACTAAAACGAACATCGGATCAGAAATCGCGATCAGAAAAATCGCGGATTTAATCCGAGAAAAAGAAAAAAATGACGAACAGGTTAACGGACGAACGTTAACAAGAACTAAACGATGAACGCGTTCGGTAAAACGAACGAACGAGTGAACGCTTGCTAAATAAATAAACCGGAGAAAAACCGATCTATTTAAAAAACAAAAACTAGGGTTTTCTAAAAAAACGGAACGGCTTTTCTTAGAAAACCGGTGGCGGCGGCTACCTCGGCTCGGGGCTCCGGCGAAGCTCCGGCGGGGCTCCGGGCGGCGACGGGTGGTGCGGGGCGGCGGCAGGGGCGGCAAGCGGCGCGGGGCGGCGGCTGCGGCATGCGGCGGCGGCGGCAGGCGGCGCGGGGCGGCGGCGGCAGGCGGCGCGGGGCGGCGGCTGCGTCGGCGCGGGCGGCGTGGGGAGGCGGCGACGGTGTGGGGCTCCAGGGGGGTCCGGCGGGTTATAAAGGGGGGCGGCGAACTTGGGGAAGGGGCCGGCCTCGGGAGGCGTGTCCTCCCCGGACTCGGCGGCGGCGGCGATTGGGACTCCTGTCTTGATCCGGGCGGGAGGCGGCGACAGCTGGGCCCTTGGCCCAGTCGGGCGCGGGTCTCTTTTTTTTTAAACAATTTTGTTGAAACTAAAAAAGATTCTAGAAAAATAAATAAAAATCTAAAAATGCCAAAACAAATTTTCGCCGTCTAAATAAAATATTTAGAACGGGATGAACATTTTCTTGGCCCTAAATGCAATTTTTGAAAACGTGCAATTTTTCCTAAATTCAAATAAAATAGCAAATAAAACCAAAATAAAATCTTATTTGATTCTTTTATTAAATCCTCAATATTTCTTTATTTTGGGAAAGTCATTTTATTCCCTCTCTCAGAATTTTATAATAGAAATAATTGAAGATAAAATAAATAAAATCAAATGATCCTACTTTTCAAAATTTGAGAAAACTCAAATATGAAAATAACGAAATCCCCAACTCTCTCTGAGGGTCCTTGAGTTGTGTGAAATTTCTAGGATCAACCAAAACGCAAATAAATATGATATGCAATGATGATCTATTGTATAACATTCCAAATTGAAAATTTGGGATGTTACATATCTCCTCAACTTTTTGATCTCAACCAGAAAATAGATCTTAACTTGGTTACTCTACTTTATTTTCAGCTCTTAGAATTTAGTTCTTAGTTCGAAGCAAACAATGGATGCTAAATATCATTTCTCCGGTTTGCAGCTTCAAATCTGCCATGGCACAGCCATAATACGGTTTAATTGATCATGCTTAGGGTTTAATTGATCATGTTGGTTCAGTGGTGGTTTCTTTAATAGAAATCGGAGGGGAAACCCTCTTTTGCTAAAAAAAATATGCTTAGAGTTTCCCCCTTTTATGATCACTATACGATCAGAATACGTGCTTCGTGTCATAATAACACTGCTCCACCCATCAAGCTAAACAAGCTTAGTTGTTCAAATACGAATCTGATATTATTAAAACAGAGTTTTTTAATTGGTCAGCTAAATGTTCCTAAATTAGTTTCGAAAATGCATGTTCGCCGCTCGGGTGTGTATCTCTACAGGGTGCCCACGGTGGGCCGGCCCACCCTGGGATTTTGGGTCATCCCAGGCCCTGATTCCCCTCTGTTCTGTTGCGCGCTTCCGATCTCTACTCGCCCCCAGCCGCCTGCCTCGCCGGTGACTTGCCGTCCCCGGACGGCATGACTCTAGGAGGAGATGCTAGACTAACAGGAGGCTAGGAGCCGCTCGCCCAACAGCATCACCGCTGACCGGGCGCGTCGTCGTGCCTACCTTCCCAGTCCGTTCAGGGCTCAGGCGTGCAGCACCCACCAAGCCAACCCGATTTATCCTGAGATACGTCCTCAACACTCAGCAGCCACTCCTCATCACCCATTTTATAATTGATTCATTACTCATTAGGCAGGACTGTCATTAGGGTTTGTTGTGTGCTCAGTGCTACCTACACTTAATGGTTCAGATGTATTTCGGTAATCTTTAGTACCTCTAAAGTTCACAGGGTTTTCAAAATTCCGGCCCTTAGGACAGAAACTAGTCATTTTGGATTGTTGGTCGTAGTGACATTGACCCAGATTACAACTGCAAGCCAAGTTTGTTGACAATTTTACTTGTCTTTCTTACTCATTCGATATAATATCCAATTATTCACATCGATTAGTTGCAAACAATAAGTGCTAGACAAACTTCTTCATTCAGATTTTGGACGGTCTCTTACTGCAGTTACAATTCTGCATACTTGTCCTAGTAAGCTCACAAGTAAATGATTGATTCACTACATCTATGATTGCCTTATCATATTTGTTGTCAATATTCTTTTAGGGTGGACCACCCTGTTTCTAAATACTGGAACCGTAGACATGAGTGAATAGTATTTCTGTATGTGATCTCTTCCATCATGTGTGGGCAACGAACACTGCATTGTATAGAAAGAAAGTGTCATTTCTAGCTTTTACATAGGTTTCGATCTTTTACATGGAATACAATCTGCCTACTTGCTTTGTGTCGCACTACCAACACTCCACCCTTGAAGCTAAACATTATGCCACTCATAATTGCTTAGTTTATTTGTTCAAATACGAATTTCATATGATTCTAATGTTCCTACTTTAGTTTTGAAATGTGTGTCTGCCTGTTATAGAGACATAAGGGGTTTGTATTTCTGTGTGTGGTCTAGTCAGCATGGTTGGGGAGGTGAACTTTGCATATGCAGGGGTTTATAGGGAGACACTCTCCGAGTTGAATCGGCAATGCATTCCATAGATAATCTGACTACTTTTTATGTTTTCATGAATCTCATATTCTGAACAGCATCATAATGATTATGAGCTTGCGCGCATGAAAAGAATAAAGCAGAACAATGCCATGGCTGTCAAACTTGCATTAAGGGACTGAAATCAAGTCTGGATGCAATGCAATGCAAACACTCTCCACCTACAGATTCATGCTCAGAATATGATCCTAACAGTGATTCTGAGCTAGAGGGAGACCTAAGTCAATGTAGCTCCCTAGTGGAGGAGTCAGAGGAAGATGCCCTATCTTATTCACCCATCAAGGTACTTGCTCTAACTTTCCAAGGTTACATTGCTCGCACATATCTTGCAACTGATGCTTTGCATTGCTTCTACTTTGTTGAACTGCCATTAGCTTAGTTTACACATCGTGTATGTGAATATGCCCTGCCTATCCATTTTCAGTACATATTCCATCTATCATCATACCATATTTATCCATTCAAATGATGTTCTTGTGTATCAGACGTTCAAAGGGAAGAGGGCGATTGCTGATCGTGGAGGAGCACAAGCAAAGTATTTGGAAAAGGTAGTGGCACTTGATAAATCAAATAGCCCATTAGGTGTAGTTGCAATATCACCTGACCCACAAAATACCCCAACTCTAGCAGACTCTAGCCCTACTACACTGGTCATTTCTGATGCCCCAACTCAGCAGGCCCCAACTTGAGCAAACGGTATGATTGTGCCAGTTGACATAGCACCAGCTGTACGACGCAAAACCCCCATTCCAGCAAAGAGTACACCAAATCCAGTTGCCAAATCCCTTTTTGAACCAGAGAGAGCCCCAATTGCAGCAAATAGGACCCCTGTTCCATTTCTTCCCAGTTTAGAAGACGAAGCTTACGTTGTTGTCAGGAACTTTGTGCGCATCTTTCCTTCATGGAAAGATTATACCGCAGACACAAAACAATTTCCAGTCTTCCTCCGCAACTTACACATAAGCAATGTACTAATGTTATTCATGGTCATTACTGCATATGTTTCTGCTGACAGAAGACACAAGATTTCATTCTTTTAAATAGGCGAGGAGCAAACTGGATTATGATGACAAGCAAGGGTTGGTTGCTCTTTTCAAGCACTCATTGATGAAGTATCGTTCCTACCTGAGGCAAGCGCACTTCGATGGCAAGCCTCTGAACGAAATTTCTATAAAGTCTCCGGTGCTACATTTATCCGACGGTGATTGGAATAATCTTGTTACACATTGGTCTCGGCTGCAGCGTAAGATACTGTCTATGATATCACATCACAATTTGAACTACATTTCTGCATTTGCCTTAATATCTCACTTGTACGAAAACTGTTAGCAGAAGAACATTCGTTCTCAAGGGACCACAGAATCTCGCAACTATACTGCACACTGCATTGCTCTTGTGAGTACCTCTTGCCCTGTATGACCATACTTACTTTCATAGCTGTTTGATTATGTAGCATCACTGCACATGTTAGCCTCGTAATCGTCCATTTGGTGGACATTATAAGATCCGTATGGACTCTTACATAAATTTAGAATCAACCCAATGCTTTTGAAGAGGTTTAGCTCTGCAGTCCTCTTGTAAGGACTGAACGTGGTCTATCACTGTACTTACATTAACAGCTACTCCCTTCGTCCCATAATATAAGAATGTTTTGTATAGTACACCAGTGTTCAAAACACTCTTGTATTATGGGAAGAGGGATTGGTTCATTTTGTAGCATTCTGCATCTTATCTCCCTCGCTCACCATTTACTAAAAAAGATCAGATCTATATTTAATCTTACCAACAAGTAGAATACACAGACAATGCCAGTGCAGAAGTGTAGCCCATTGCTCTTGTCAGTACATTTTGTCCTGTAATGCTTGTACTTCCAGGGATTGGTAGTTGATTATGTAGCATCAATCTGCATCTTATCTTCATTATCCTCTATCCCTTCCAGTATTATCATATCTATAATTACTCTCTACAAAATGTAGAGTACAGGCAATGCTTATGAAGAAGATTATGTGCTGAAATTCTTGAGTTATCCTTCCCTTGACATGGAGAAGGGCATTATAAAGCCGGTGTTAACTGTTAATGTAAGTCAGTCCTTCTAAAGCCTTTATCCTCAACTGCTGTTTAATTTGCTCATACTCCCTATCGTTTACTGCTGTTTAGTTTGCTGTTTCTACCAAAATGCATGTTCGTAAGAACCGTAAGTTCTAAGTTTTACTTGTAAAACCAAATTCCTTATTCATACCATGCACATTACTTAATACTCCCTATATGTATGCTTGTTTTTGTGGATCTATAATCCAGTGTGTGGTGAAGCAGCCCACGTTTGCACCTTGTCATCTCCTGTTTTATCTTACTGATGTGGCTGATGATATGAACAACATGCCATGCACATTATCCAAAATAGATACAATGATTTTCTTTGCCCTTCATCTATGCTTGTTATGTTGACATGGTAATCCAGTAGTGTGGTGAAGCTCCCCGCATTATGAACAATGCCAAATTATGCTATTGATATTTTGAACTTACTCTTTATTTTCTAATTTGAAATTGGATAGAATTGACAGAACAGTTATCATCTTTGTTTATACACGTGCAAAACCTGTCATCTCTCTGCTTTGTTTCAGGGTGATATGCCTGATGGCATGCATAAGTCTGCTGAAGGCAGTGAGACAAACCCAACATATATTGCAACAAAGAAGGCAAAACATCTTGAAGATAGCGAGACAACTCCAAAGTCTTGTCTTGATGCAGTGTTCAAGTTACTTGAGACTAACAGTCAGACAAGCTCACAGAATTCGTTGTCTGAATCAGTTCAACTTCTTCAGTCCCAAGTTCTAGCAGAAAGGCATTCTGTAACTCAACTTCGACTTGAAGTCCTATCTCTAAGAAGGATTGCGGAGAACACCAATGAGAACCTCATCGCTAAACAGCTACACCTGGAAGCTATGACCGACATGCTAGGCCAGTCTCATAGCCTTGCTCGGTAGCTTGCGCAGCATTCCCTCGCAAGGCTAACCTTTCTTGAACTGTCTTGGAAGTGGTCTCGGTTCAGTATTATTTTGTTACGCTGCAATGGTGCCCAGTTTTTGTAATCTGCTTCTTCATTGCGCTTTATGATCACTGGTGGCGAACTTCGATGGCCAATGGATGTAATATACCTTAAATCCTTTATTGTATAGTGTAGGTTTATTCTTAGTTACTGTGTCGTAATTTCTTTATTATATAGAGTAGGTTTGTTCTTAATTCCTACTAGTTACTGCCATCATTCGCTATCTAGAAAAAAATCAGATGTAGTCGACCGGACCGAAACATTCGACTCTAACGGGCCAGGTTTTTAGCGGGCCACAATTGGGCCGGCCTTCGTCTTTCTTGGGCCCGAATGATTGGGGCCTTCACACATTGCGCCAGGCCCAAACTTACACCGGCCTATATTTTAGTTGGGCCTTTTGTCGACCCAGGGCTTAGTATGGCCCAGGTAGCGTTGGGCCATTAACATGCTGAATATTGTACTGGCCTGTTACGGTCGAGATGAAACCACGGGCCTTTAGCAGGCCAAAATGCATGTTGGGCCTCAATTTTCACTAGTCGTTGACGGGCCTTCAGCAGGCCGAAATGTAGACCGGGCCGTTTTGGGCCCAGTTAGCTCATGGGCCGTTACCAGGCCGAAACATATCTCGGGCCTTAGTTGGCCCACTAATATCATGGGCCTTTAAGAGGCCGAAAACTTAGCACAGGCATCAACGGGCTGAATTACGCGACAGGCCTTTAACAGGCCCAAAGTCACGTAGGGCTTAACTGTTGCCACCTTTAGCATGGGCCGTTAGTGGGCCCGATGTCCCGTCGGACCATATATGGCCCATGGGCAGCATGGGCCATTCCCAGGCCGAAAGTCACAACGGGATGAAATGGGCCCATGTCTACATCAGGCCTCTAACAGGCCGAAAGTCACTGGGCTATAGTTGGGCCCAAATATTTGGCGAACAATTAACGGGCCAGATCTAGCTTCAGGCCGCAAATGGGCCCAAATATTGGGCGAACAATTAACGGGCCAGATCTGGCTTTGGGCCATAAATGGGCCCAAATATTGGGCGAACAATTAACGGGCCAGATCTGGCTTCAGGCCATAAATGGGCCTTTATTAAGCAGGCCGTTATTGGGCTGGCCCACTAGTACCTGATTAAGTTTTACGGGCCTCTGACTGGGCCGGCCTTTTTAACCTATATGGGCCTCTATTGGGCCCAGCCACGTGTCGACGTATCATAGGCATGTCTCCTCCAATGGACAGGCGACATCTGGCCCACTGACGAGCTGACAGGTGTTCCCTTCGGCCAATCAGAATTTTACACGTGGAAATTTCCCATTGGTCAGGGCTGTTAACGGGTTATCGGATCCAAAATCCGACCCGATAGCTTAACGGTGTTCCGTAACGGTGGATGCCACGTGTCGGTCACCCTTGACAAAAGTACTTCTATGACGCATGATTTATCATCATGGAAGTGGACACTTCCATGAAGATAATTTTGGTAATGTCATGGAACACTTCTACGACAGCACAGGTATGACTATCTTGATTCTGTCATAAAATCGTCATGGATGTACATGCATGAAAAAAACGCGACCTACTGTGACAAACATGTATCATCACGGAAGTGTATTTTTGTTGTAGTGCCCCCTCCACCATAATCCACCTTGGTCATATCATAGCAGTGCTTAGGCGAAGCCCTGTTCCGGTAGCTTCATCATCACCATCATCACGCCGTCGTGCTGACGAAACTCTCCCTCGACACTCAGCTGGATCTAGAGTTCGTGGGATGTCACCGAGTTGAATGTGTGCAGATCATGGAGGTGCCTTACCTTCGGTGCTAGGATCGGTCGGATGGTGAAGACGTTCGACTACATCAACCGCATTGTCATAACGCTTCTGCTTACGGTCTACAAGGGTACGTAGACAACACTCTTCCCCTCCCGTTGCTATGCATCACCTAGATAGATTTTGCGTGTGCGTGGGTTTTTTTGAAATTACTGTGTGCCCAACAATGGTATCAGAGCCAGGTCTATGCAAAGATGTTATATGCACGAGTAGAGCACAAAGGAGTTGTGGGCGTGGGTATATACATATTGCTTGTCGTCACTAGTTGTTTCTTGATTTAGCGGTACTGTTGGACGAAGCGGCCCGGACCGACATTACAAGACCGTGTTCATGAGACTGGTTCTACCGACGTGCTTTGCACACAGGTGGCTGGCGGGTGTCTGTTTCTCCAACTTTAGTTGAATCGGATTCAATGAGCAGGGTTCTTTATGAAGATCAAAAGGCAATCACTATACCACGTTGTGGTTTTTGATGCGTAGGTAAGAACGGTTCTTGCTAAGCCCGTAGCAGCCACGTAAAACTTGCAACAACAAAGTAGAGGACGTCTAACTTGTTTTTGCAGGGCATGTTGTGATGTGATATGGTCAAGACGTGATTATATAAATTGTTGTATGAGATGATCATGTTTTGTAACACAGTTATCGGCAACTGGCAGCAGCCATATGGTTGTCGCTTTATTGTATGAAATGCAATCGCCATGTAATTGTTTACTTTATCACTAAGCGGTAGCGATAGTCGTAGAAGCAATAGTTGGCGATATGACAACGATGCTTCGATGGAGATAAAGGTGCCAAGCCGGTGACGATGGTGATCATGACGGTGCTTTGGAGATGGAGATCAAAGGCACAAGATGATGATGGCCATATCATATCACTTATATTGATTGCATGTCATGTTTATCCTTTATGCATCTTATTTTTCTTAGTTCGACAGTAGCATTATAAGATGATCTCTCACTAAATTTCAAGGTATAAGTGTTCTCCCTCAGTATGCACCGTTGCTACAGTTCGTTGTGCCGAGACACCACATGATGATCGGGTGTGATAAACTCTACGTTCACATACAACGGGTGCAAGCCTGTTTTGCACAAGCGGAATACTCGGGTTAAACTTGACGAGCCTAGCATATGCAGATATGACCTCGGAACACTGAGACCGAAAACTACTCCATCTCACGTGATGATCAACATAGTGATGTTCATCATTGAAAACTACTCCATCTCACGTGATGATCAACATAGTGATGTTCATCATTGAAAACTACTCCATCTCACGTGATGATCAACATAGTGATGTTCATCATTGAAAACTACTCCATCTCACGTGATGATCGGACATGGTTTAGTTGATATGGATCACGTGATCACTTAGATGATTAGAGAGATGTCTATCTAAGTGGGAGTTCTTAAGTAATTTGATTAATTGAACTTAAATTTACCATGAACTTAGTCCTGATAGTATTTGCATATCTGTGTTGTAGATCAATTGCTCGCATATAGCTTCCCCGTTTCATTTATGATATGTTCCTAGAGAAAACTATGTTTAAAGATGTTAGTAGCAATGATGCAAACTAGCTCCGTGATCTGAGGATTATCCTCATTGCTGCACAAAATAATTATGTCCTTGATGCACCGCTAGGTGACGGACCTATTGTAGGAGCAGAGGCAGACGTTATGAATGTTTGGCAAGCTTGGTATGATGACTACTTGATAGTTTAGTGCACCATGCTTTACGGCTTAGAACCGGGACTTCAAAACCCGTTTTGAACGCCACTAAGCATATAAGATGTTCCAGGAGCTGAAATTGGTATTTCAGACTCATGCCCGAGTCGAGAGGTATGAGACCTCTGACAAGTACTTTGCCTACAAGATGGAGGAGAATAGCTCAACTAGTGAGCATGTGCTCAGAATGTCTGAGTACTACAATCGCTTGAATCAAGTGGGAGTTAATCTTCTAGATAAGATAGTGATTGACAGAGTTCTCTGGTCACTATCACCAAGTTACTGGAACTTCGTGATGAACTATAATATGCAAGGGATGACGAAAATGATTCCCAAGCTCTTTGTGATGTTGAAATTAACCAAGGTAGAATTCAAGAAAGAGAATCAAGTGTTGATGGTTAATAATACCACTAGTTTCAAGAAAAAAGGGACAAAGGAAAAGAAAGGGGACTTCAAAGAATGGCAAGCAAGGTGCCACTCCCGTGAAGAAACCCAAAGCTAGACCTAAGCCTGAAACTGAGTGCTTCTACTGTGAAGGAAATGGTCACTGGAAGCGGAACTACCCCAAATACTTAGCAGATAAGAAGGATGGCAAAGTGAACAAAAGTATATATGATATACATGTTACTGATGTGTACCTTACTAGTGTTCATAGTAGCCCCTGGGTATTTGATACTGGTTCAGTTGCTATGATTAGTAACTCGTAACAGGAGTTACAAAATGAACAAAGACTAGTTGAGGGCAAGGTGACGATGTGTGTTGGAAGTGATTCCAAGGTTGATAAGATCACCATTGCACACTCCCTTTACCTTCGGGATTAGTGTTGAACCTAAAATAAATGTTATTTGGTGTTTGCATTGAGCATAATATGATTGGATCATGTTTATTGCAATACAGTTATTCATTTAAGTTAAAGAGTAATTGTTATTCTGTTTACATGAATAATACCTTCTGAGGTCATACACCCAAGGTGAATGGTTTACTGAATCTCGATTGTAGTGATACACATATTCATAATATTGATGCCAAAATATGCAAAGTTGATAATGATAGTGCAACATATTTGTGGCACTACCGTTTAGGTCATATTGGTGTAAAGCGCATGAAGAAACTCCATGCTGATGGGCTTTTGGAATCACTTGATTCTGAATCACTTGATGCTTGTGAACCATGCCTCGTGGGCAAGATTACTAAGACTCCGTTCTCCGAAACAATGGAGCGAGCAACTGACTTATTGGAAATAATACATAGTGATGTATGCGATGTGATGAGTATTGAGGCTCGCGGTGGGTATCGTTATTTTCTGACCTTCACAGATGATTTGAGCAGATATGGGTATATCTACTTAATGAAACTCAAGTCTGAAACATTTAAAAAGTTCAAAGAATTTCATAGTGAAGGAGAGAATCATCGTAACAATAAAATAAAGTTTCTACGATCTAATCGCGGAGGCGAATATTTGAGTTACGAGTTTGGCCTTCAATTAAAACAATGTGGAATAGTTTCACAAACTCATGCCACCTGGAACACCATAGCATAATGGTGTGTCCGAACATCGTAACCGTACTTTATTAGATATGGTGCGAGTTATGATGTTTCTTACGGATTTACTCGTTTTGGGGTTATGCATTAGAGACAGTTGCATTCACGTTAAATAGGGCACCATCTAAATCTGTTGAGACGACACCATATGAACTGTGGTTTAGCAAGAAAACTAAGTTGTTGTTCCTTAAAGTTTGGGGCTATGATGCTTATGTGAAAAAGCTTCAACCTGATAAGCTCGAAGCCAAATTGGAGAAATGCGTCTTCATAGGATACCCAAAGGAAACTGTTGGGTACACCTTCTATCATAGATCCGAAGGCAAGATTTTCGTTGCTAAGAATGGATCCTTTCTAGAGAACGAGTTTCTCTCGAAACAAGTGAGTGGGGGGAGTAGAACTTGATGAGGTAACTGTACCTTCTCTCGAATTGGAAAGTGGTTCATCAGAGAAATTTGTTCCTGTGATGCCTACACCAACTAGAGAGGAATTTAATGATGATGATCATGAAACTTCGGTCAAGTTACTATAGAACTTCGTAGGTCAACCAGAGCATGATCCGAACCAGAGTGGTACGATAATCCTGTACTGGAAGTCATGTTACTAGACCATGATGAACTTACGAACTATGAGGAAGCGATGATGAGCCCAGATTCCGCAAAATGGCTTGAGGCCATGAAATCTGAGATGGGATCCATGTATGAGAACAAAGTATGGACTTTGGTTCACTTTCCCAATGATCGGAAAGCCATTGAGAATAATTGGATCTTCAAGAGGAAGATAGATGCTGATAGTAGTATTACTATATGCAAAGCTCAAACTGTCGCAAAAGGTTTTCGACAAGTTCAAGGTGTTGACTATGATGAGATTTTCTCATTCATAGCAATACTTAAGCCTGTCCGAATCATGTTAGCAAATTTCTACATTTTATGAAATCTGGCAAATGGATATCAAAACTCCATTCCTTAATGGATTTCTTAAAGAAGAGTTGTATATGATGTAATCAGAAGGTTTTGCCAATCCTAAAGGTGCTAACAAAATGTGCAACCTCCGGCGATCCATCTATGGACTGGTGCAAGCATCTCGGAGTTGGAATATACGCTTTGATAAGTTGATCAAAGCATATAGTTTTATACAGACTTGCGGTGAAGCCTGTATTTACAAGAAAGTGAGTGGGAGCACTACAGCCTTTCTGATAAGTATATGTGAATGACATATTGTTGATCGGAAATGATGTAGAATTTTCTGGAAAGCTTAAAGGAGTGTTTGAAAGGAGTTTTTCAAAGAAAGACCTCGGTGAAGCTACTTATATATTGAGCATCAAGATCTATAGAGATTGATCAAGTCGCTTGATATATTTTTCAATGAGTACATACCTTGACAAGATTTCGAAGTAGTTCAAAATGGAAGAGTCAAAGAAGGAGTTCTTGCCTGTGTTGCAAGGTCTGAACTTGAGTAAAGACTCAAAACCCAACCACGGCAGAAAATGGAAAGAGAATGAAAAGTCATTCCCTATGCCTCAGCCATAGGTTCTGTAAAGTATGCTATGTGGTATACCAGACCTATTGTGTACCTCACCAAGATTTTGGCAAGAGGGTACAATAGTGATCAGGAGTGGATCACTAGACATCGGTCAAAATTATCCTTAGTGGAATAAGGATATGTTTCTCGGTTATGGAGGTGACAAAAAGTTCATCGTAAAGAGTTACGTAGACACAAGTTTTGACACCGATCTGGATGACTCTGATTCTCAATATGGATACATATTGAAAGTGGGAGCAATTAGCTAGAGTAGCTCTGTGCAAAGCATTGTAGACATAGAAAAATTTGCAAAATACATACGGCTCTGAATATGGCAGACCCGTTGACAAAATTTCTCTCACAAGCAAAACATGATCACTCTTTGGGTGTTAATCACATAGAGATGTGAACTAGATTATTGACTCTAGTAAACCCTTTGGGTATTGGTCACATGGAGATGTGAACTAATCACATAAAGATGTGAACTATTGGTGTTAATTCACATGACGATGTGAACTAGATTATTGACTCTAGTGCAAGTGGGAGACTGGAGGAAATATGCCCTAGAGGCAATAATAAAGTTTTTTTATATTTCCTTATATCATGATAAATGTTTATTATTCATGCTAGAATTGTATTAACCGGAAACTTGATACATGTGTGAATACATAGACAAACAGAGTGTCCCTAGTATGCCTCTACTTAACTAGCTCGTTAATCAAAGATGGTTAAGTTTCCTAGGCATAGACATGTGTTGTCATTTGATGAACGGTATCACATCATTAGAGAATGATGTGATGGACAAGACCCATCCGTTAGCTTAGCACTATGATCGTTTAGTTTGTTGCTATTGCTTTCTTCATGACTTATACATGTTCCTATGACTATGAGATTATGCAACTCCCGAATACCGGAGGAACACTTAGTGTGCTATCAAACATCACAACGTAACTGGGTGACTATAAAGATGCTCTACAGGTGTCTCTGATGGTGTTTGTTGAGTTGGCATAGATCGAGATTAGGATTTATCACTCCGAGTATTGGAGAGGTATCTTTGGGCCCTCCTGGTAATGCACATCACTATAAGCCTTGCAAGCAATGTAACTAATGAGTTAGTTGTGGGATGGTGCATTATGGAACGAGTAAGGATACTTGACGGTAACGAGATTGAACTAGGTATTGAGATACCGGGATGGTGCATTACGGAACGGGTAAGGAGACTTGACGATAATGAGATTGAACTAGGTATTGAGATACCGACGATCGAATCTCGGGCAAGTAACATACCGATGACAAAGGGAACAACATACATTGTTGTGCGGTTTGACCGATAAAGATCTACGTAGAATATGTAGGAACCAATATGAGCATCCAGGTTCCGCTATTGGTTATTGACCGGAGATGAGTCTCGGTCATGTCTACATAGTTCTCGAACCCATAGGGTCCGCACGCTTAACATTCAGTGATGATCGGTATTATGAGTTTATGTGTTTTGATGTACTGAAGGTAGTTCGGAGTCCCGGATTTGATCACGGATATGACGAGGAGTCTCAAAATGGTCGAGACATAAAGATCAATATATTGGAAGCCTATGTTTGGACATCAGAATGGTTTCGAATGAGTTCAGGCATTTTCCGAAGTACTGGGAGGTTACCGAACCCCCCCCCCCCCCGGGGAGTATATGGGCCTTATTGGGCCTTAGTGCAATAGAGGAGAGGAAGGGAAAAGGTGGGAGGCGCGCCCTCCTAGCCCAATCCGAATTGGGTGGGGGTCGCCCCCCCTTTCCTTCCTTCTCTCCTCCCCTTCCTTCTCTCCTACTCCTACTACTTGGAAGGGGGAATCCTACTCCCGGTGGGAGTAGGACTCCCCTAGGGCACGCCCTAGAGGGTCGGCCCTCCCCCCTCCTCCACTCCTTTATATACGGGGGAGGGGGCACCCCATAGACACACATGTTGATCATTGTCTTAACCGTGTGCGGTGCCCCCCTCCACCATAATCCACCTCAGTCATATCGTAGCAGTGCTTAGGCGAAGCCCTGTTCTGGTAGCTTCATCATCACTGTCATCACACCGTCATGCTGATGAAACTCTCCCTCAACACTCATCTGGATCTAGAGTTCGTGGGACGTCACCGAGCTGAACGTGTGCAGATCGCGGAGGTGTCGTACCTCCAGTGCTAGGATCGGTCGGATCGTGAAGACGTTCGACTACATCAACCGTGTTGTCATAACGCTTCCGCTTACGGTCTACGAGGGTACGTAGACAACACTCTTCCCTCTCGTTGCTATGCATCACCTAGATAGATCTTGCGTGTGCATAGGAAATTATTTGGAATTACTGCGTGTCCAACAGCAAGATGACTAAGACTCCGTTCTCCGGAACAATGGAGCGAGCAACAGACTTGTTGGAAATAATACATACTGATGTATGCGGTTCGATGAGTGTTGATGCTCACGGCGGGTATCATTATTTTCTTACCTTCACAGATGATTTGAGAAGATATGGGTATATCTACTTGATGAAACATAAGTCTGAAACATTTGAAAAGTTCAAAGAATTTCAGAGTAAAGTGGAAAATCATCGTAACAAGAAAATTAAGTTTCTACGATCTGATCGTGGAGGAGAATATTTGAGTTATGAGTTTGGTCTTCATTTGAAACAATGAGGAATAGTTACGCAACTCACGCCACCTGGAACACCACAGCGTAATGGTGTGTCCGAACATCGTAACCGCACTTTATTAGATATGGTGAGATCTATGATGTCTCTCACTGATTTACCGCTATCATTTTGGGGTTATGCTTTAGAGACAGCTGCATTCACTTTAAATAGGGCACCATCAAAATCCATTGAGACGACACCTTATGAACTGTGGTTTGGCAAGAAACCCAAGTTGTCATTTCTTAAAGTTTGGGGCTGCGATGCTTATGTGAAAAAGTTTCAACCTGATAAGCTCGAACCCAAATCGGAGAAATGTGTCTTCATAGGATACCCAAAGGAGATTGTTGGGTACACCTTCTATCACAGATTTGAAGGCAAGATATTCGTTGCTAAGAATGGATCCTTTCTTGAGAAGGAGTTTCTCTCGAAAGAAGTGAGTGGGAGGAAAGTAGAACTTGACGAGGTAATTGTACCTACTCCCTTATTGGAAAGTAGTTCATCACAGAAATCAGTTCCAGTGATTCCTACACCAGTAAGTGAGGAAGCTAATGATGATGATCATGAAACTTCTGATCAAGTTACTACCGAACCTCGTAGGTCAACTAGAGTAAGATCCGCACCAGAGTGGTACGGTAATCCTGTTCTGGAGGTGAAAGTGCTAGTTATCGACTAGAGGGGGTGAATGGGCGATTTTATGGAATTCTTCAAAACACGGGGGCTTTGAAGACAATCAGTAGAAATGAACCTATTAATATGCAGCAGAAGGTAGACTACACTAGACAAACCATAGTCAAGTAAGCAATGAAGTGAAAGCACGAAAACTATCAGCAGCTAGGTAGTATGGATCAAGATGGAAGATAGTATGAAGCCAATCAACAACATTCTTCACACAGTGAAGTCAATAATATCATGCAAGCAGGCAATGACTTCACGAAGACAAGCAGAAAGTAAAGAGAGGTAAAAGATAGAACCAGTTGCTTGGTGAGGACAGGTATTTGTTGGACCAGTTCCAGTTGCTGTGACAACTGTACGTATGGTTAGGAAGGTTGAGATTCAACTCAGAAGACCGCGTATTCACCTTATTCCACTTGAGCTAAGGACACACAGTCCTCGCCCAATCACTCTGGTAAGTCTTCAAGGTAGACTTCCAAACCTTCACAGACTTCGTTCATCGGTGATCCACAATGACTCTTGGATGCTCAGAACGCGACGCCTAACCGGCTGGAGGATTCATAGTCCTCAAGTGTAACAAGTCTTCAGGTCACGTAGACAGAAAGACTTCAGTGATGCCTATCACTCTTTGGCTCTGGGTGTTTAGGGCTTTGTCCTCGCAAGGATTTCTCTCAAAGGCTTCGAGGTGGTTGCTCTCAAACGACAAAAGCCGTGCACTAACTCTGAGCAGCCACCAATTTATGGTGTAGGGGTGGGCTATTTATAGCCAGGAGGCAACCCGACCTGATTTGTACGAAATGACCCTGGGTCACTAAGGAACTGACACATCTCCAACGGTCAGATTTCAAACACACGCGGCAGCTCGACTTGGGCTACAAGTAAAGCTGACTTATCCAGCTCTGGATAAGATTTGCTCTCATTGTCTTCGCTCGAAGACATACGATTTGGTTGAGCATCACTTCAATCACTCTGACTTTGTTCACTTGGACCCCACATAACAGTACGGTGGTTCCTATGACTCAACAAAGAAGAAAAGGAAACTACGAAACAACTATGTCTTCGCAATCCATAGTCTTCATATGATGTATTCTCATGTCATAGTCTTCAATGTGAAACTCTTCACATACCACCATTGTCTTCAATGTCTTCACACATTTTTAGGGGTCATCTCTGGTAGGTAAACCGAATCAATGAGGGAATACTACCTGTGTTATCCTGCAATTCTCACAAACACATTAGTCCCTCAACCAAGTTTGTCGTCAATACTCCAAAACCAACTAGGGGTGGCACTAGATGCACTTACAGGAGGTCATGTTACTTGAAAGATCGTGGATGTAGCCTAGAGGGGGGGTGAATAGGCGCTTTTAAAATAATTACGGTTTAGGCTTGAACAAATGCAGAATAAACCTAGCAGTTAATTTGTCAAGCACAAAACCTATAACAACTAGGCTCACCTATGTGCACCAACAACTTATGCTAAGCAAGATAAACTACTAGGTGATAGCAAGATATATGACAAGAAACAATATGGCTATCACAAAGTAAGGTGCATAAGTAAAGAGCTCGGGTAAGAGATAACCGAGGCACGCGGAGATGACGATGTATCCCGAAGTTCACACCCTTGCGGATGCTAATCTCCGTTTGGAGCGGTGTGGAGGCACAATGCTCCCCAAGAAGCCACTAGGGCCACCGTAATCTCCTCACGCCCTCGCATAATGCAAGATGTCGTGATTCCACTAAGGGACCCTTGAGGGCGGTCACCGAACCCGTACAAATGGCAACCCTTGTGTAACACCCTCGATGCGACTATATCTCCCACGTGTCGAGGCATGACTTAGAGGCATAATCGCATTGAAGGCATATGTCGCAAGTTAGGCAATCTTCACAACATCCCATGTAATATAGATAATAAAAGGGAAGATAACATAGTTGGCTTACACTCGCCACGTCAATCAAGTACATAAATAACATTACATCATTCAAACACTCATGGCCCGACTACGGCGCCAAAATAAAAGATAACCCAACATGCGACACGGTCCCGATCACCCCCAACTGGGCACCACTACTGATCATCAGGAAAGGAAACATAGAATCATTGAGAGTCCTCGTCGAACTCCCACTTGAGCTCGAGCGCGTCACCTGGAGCGGAAACATCAGGCCCTGCATCTGGTTTAATAGTAATCTATGAGCCACAGGGACTCAGCAATCTCGCACCCTCGCGATCAAGACTATTTAAGCTGAATAGGTATGGCAAGGTAAATATGTGGAGCTGCAGCAAGCGACTAGCATATATGGTGGCTAACCTGTTCGCAAAAGAGAGCGAGAAGAGGAGGCAAAGCGCAAACGCATAACTAGAGGGCAAATCCTGCGGCAAACATTACTCCAACACCGTGTCCACTTCCCGGACTCCGCCGAGAAGAGGCCATCACGGTAACACACTCAGTTGATTCATTTTAATTAAGTTAAGGTTCAATTTATCTACAACCGGACATTAACAAATTCCCATCTGCCCATAACCGCGGGCACGGCTTTCGAAAGTTCAAATCCCTGTAGGGGAGTCCCAACTTAGCCCATGACAAGCTCTCATGGTCAACGAAGGAATAGACCTCCTCCCGAGACGTTCCGATCAGACTCGGTACCTCGGTTCTTCAAGACACTTCGAGAGGTTAAAACTAATCCAGCAACACCGCCCGAATGTGCCGACAAATCCTGATAGGAGCTGCACATATCTCGTTCTCAGGGCACAATCGGATAAGCAATCCGTACAACTAAAACCAGCCCTCGAGTTTCCCCGAGGTGGTGCTGCAAGGGGCTCTAGGGTGGACCAACACTCAGAGGAGCGCTGGCCCGGGGGGGTTAAATAAGATGACCCTCGGGCTCCGGAAACCCAAGGAAAAAAAGGCTAGGTGGCAAATGGTAAAACCAAGGTTGGGCATTGCTGGAAAAGCTTTAATCAAGGCGAACTATCAAGGGGTTCCCATTATAACCCAACCGCGTGAGGAACGCAAAATCCGGGAACATAACACCGATATAACGGAAACTAGGGCGGCAAAAGTGGGACAAAACACTAGGCGAGAGGCCGAGCCTTCCACCCTTTACCAACTATATAGATGCATTAAGATAACGTGGCAATATAATGATATCCCAACAAGTAAATAAATGTTCCAATAAGGAAGGGTCTCCAATCTTCACCTGCAACTAGCAACGCTATAAGAGGGGCTGAGCAAAGCGGTAACATAGCCAATCAACGGTATGCTAGGACAAGGTGGGTTAGAGGTTTGACATGGCAATTTGGGAGGCTTGAAAGCAAGTGGTAGGCATCATAGCATTGGCGTAGAAAAAGAGCGAGCATCTAGCGAAGCAAAGATAGTAGTGATTTCGAGGGTATGATCATCTTGCCTGCAAAGTTGTCAGAGTTGACTGGATCCTCGAAAGCAAACTCAACGGGCTCCTCGTTAGCGAACTCGTCTCCCAGCTCTACCCAAACAAGACAAACAAACAACAAGGACACAATCAACCACGTGCAAGGATCAAGCAATATGATGCAAGGATGGTATGCTATGTGGGATGCGATGTGGGATGCATATGCAAGATTTGACAAGGGATGCATGAACCTGGCCTCAACTTGGAAATCCAAGTGTTCCACTAGAAAGATGAGATGAAATCGCTTGAAAACGATATAAAGAACGCCGGAATGGGAGTTACGGTTTGGAAATGGCAAGCAATTCAAATATGACCACGTTCTGCGATTTACAGCAAGTAGTCATCTAAATGCAATGAGATGAACATGCTACAGCACCCAAACATGACAACAAAATACATTTCAGGGATGCATTCAAGATGCTTAACAAAAGTCTAGCACTGAGCCACGGCTAAATCATCCATTAACAGGTTCAAACAAGCATGGAAAAAATGCATATGGCAAACAGATTTCAGACTCAGTAAAATTAACACTTGTCTGGAATTTCAGATCAGGTAGCACACTTCGGAGCAACAAAACTGCATACTACAGGACCTGTACATGGCAAAGTAAAGCATGGCATGGAGCTACTCAAAGAGCTTAACAAAAGTCCCTTAGTGACCTTGAGCCAAAAGGGATCAGAAAATACAATTGCAAGCATGTGAACATGGCAAAAACATAATCAGTTCTCAGACTTGGTGAAAACTGGAGCATGCTGAAAACAGATATCAAGTAGGCATGTTTACGAGCTCGATACACTCACTACGGAGCAAGTCATGATAATCTAAGCATACACCCATCAAGAATACACAAAATTCAAGCTAGACATGGCGAGAACAATAGCATAGCATGCACGGATCAACTACAACATCCTCGGCAAAATCGCTAACAAGTAGACCATCTGCCCAGATTCACGAAGTAGCAAAAGTAGAGCTCGATTGACTTAAGCTAGGGTGCTGCATAATTGCAAACAAAGACATGGATGGATAGAGCACTCCAAGATTAACAAAACATCCTTACTGATCATCCTCAAAAGAGGCACGGATCACTAGGAAACAACATGAACATATGGCAATATGAGATAAACAGCCCAAGGACTTGGTGGAATTGCTAAGTCCCTGAAATCAGAATTACCAAGTGCCTCACTTGGCAAGCTTGTTCTAGTCACCACACACATCAAAAAAATACATGGGTTGCACCTCTGGAAAGATGGAAAAACCCTTAACAAAACATATGTAGAGCTCATGGGCATATCATGCACACATTAATCATGGCAAAAATGACAAATCTCTAAATGGAGCAGCAGATCTAGCAATTATCTCAAGTAGCCCTCTTCTAACAGCATTTCGGGCATCAAGATGAACTCAAATGAAAATGATGCAATGAGATGAAACGATGTACTCTCTGAGATGAACATTTTGATATACTATATGCCCAAAACGGAGCTACGGATGCGGAGTTATAGCACGATGAAATATGCAAAATGATTAGGGTTTCGGGCAAAAGTCAACCCTGAGATCTGGATCTAGAGTTTGTCCAGTTCCAGATCAGATCGGTCCGCGAACCGAGGAGATCGCCAGAGCTGTTCATGGGGGCGCCGGAGTTGGTGTCGCCGGATCTGGCCGGAGCTGGACTTGGCGCCGGCGAGGAGAGGACGGACGGCGTCGGAGTGGGGCGGCGCTGGGCGGCGAGTGGCGGGGCGGCGGCTTGCGGCGCCGGACTTGGCTCCGGTCGGCGGAGGCTCGCGGCGGAGCGGGAGGCCGGCGCGGCGTCGGTGCGGTCGGGCGACCGCGGGTGGTGGCGCTCGTGCGGTGGCGGCGGTGGGACGGGCTCGCGGGGGCCCGCGATGGGCCTGGCGGGCCGTGCGGCTGGGAGGCGCAGAGAGGACAAGTGGCGGCGCGTGATTGGGCGGCGGTGACGGCGCGGACGCGTCCGGCGCCGGGCGGACGTGTCCGGCGCGCGGAGGAAGGGGAGACTAGGGTTAGGGGGGATTTGATCCCAGATTTGGACGGGGAAGGCCTATTTATACATAGAAGGAGCTAGGAGGCTCCAAATGGAGTGCGGTTTTCGGCCACGCGATCGTGATCGAACGCTCTAGATGATGGAGAGGGTTTTGGTGGGTTTTGGGCCAACTTGGAGGGGTGTTGGGCTGCAACACACACGAGGCCTTATCGGTCCCTCGGTTAACCGTTGGAGTATCAAACGAAGTCCAAATGGTACGAAACTTGACAGGCGGTCTACCGGTAGTAAACCAAGGCCGCTTGGCAAGTCTCGGTCCAATACGGAAATGTCTAATCCCCACACACGAAAGAAAGGTAGAAATGGCCACCGGAGGAGAACGAAGCGCCGGAATGCAAAACGGACAACGGGGAAAATGCTCAAATGCATGAGATGAACACGTATGCAAATGCAATGCACATGATGACATGATATGAGATGCATGAAAACGACAACAACACACGGAGACAAAAACCCAAACCCGAGAAAAATAAAATAACTTAACGCCGGAAACGGCAAGAGTTGGAGTACAAATTGGGAAAGTCATATCCGGGGTGTTACACCTTGGGGGCGGTCACCGAACCCGTACACTTTGGCAACCCTTGGGGGCGGTCACTGAAACCCGTCAAATTGCTTGGGGCGATCTCCACAACCTAGTTGGAGACCCCGACGCTTGCCCGGAGCTTTACACCACAATGATTGAGCTCTGAACACCAAAAACCGTCTAGGGCGCCCAAGCACCCAAGAGGAACAAGCTCAAGGGTACCAAGCACCCAAGAGTAATGAGCTTCTCAACTTGTAACTTCCACGTATCACCGTGGAGAACTCAAACCGATGCACCAAATGCAATGGCAAGGGCACATGGAGTGCCCAAGTCCTTCTCTCTCAAATCCCACTGAAGCAACTAATGCTAGGGAGGAAAATGAGAGGAAGAACAAGAAAGAGAACACAAAGAACTACAAGATCTAGATCCAAGGGGTTCCCCTCACATGGAGGAGAAAGTGATTGGTGGAAATGTGGATCTAGATCTCCTCTCTCTTTTCCCTCAAAAACTAGCAAGAAATCATGGAGGGATTGAGAGTTAGCAAGCTTGAAGAAGGTCAACAATGGGGAAGAACACGAGCTCAAAGGATAAGGTTCATTGCGGAAGAAGACCCCCTTTTATATGAGGGGGAAAATCCAACTGTTATGTGCTCAACCCGCACATGAGCGGTACTACCGCTCCATGAGCGGTACTACCGCTCAAGAAGAAGAAACATGGAAAAGGAGCAACAAAACATGAACCTTGGGGCAGTAGTACCGCAGGAGACAGCGGTGCTACCGCTGGGTTAAGCGGTACTACCGCTCCCTTCGATGGTACTGCCGCGCAGAACGAAGGGGAAAGGGAAAGAGGGAACCGGGCGGTACTACCGCGGAGGAAGGGCGGTACTGCCGCACTACTGCCGTAGCGAGGTACCGCACAATCCGACACAGAAAAAGACCCCTCGAATCGACGCGGTAGGGACCTGGTAAGCCAGCGGTAGTACTGCTGCGGAGTCACCGCCGGTACTACCGCTGCGGAGCGGTACTACCGCTTGAGACCCCTCAGCGGTACTACCGCTGGGTACCACGGTACTACCGCTGGGACCCTGACAAAAACCACACTAAAGAAAACAAGAACTGCCATAACTTCTGCATATGAGCTCCAAATTGAGCAAACTCAAGCTTGTTGGAAACAGGATGACGAGAAGCATCAAAACAGCGACTGGTTATAGTAAGAAGAGGCAGGGGAGGTATGCCTAACAAAAAGAGGAGTGAAACCTCCAACCGAGAAGAACCGGCAAAACCTCCAACATCGAAAACATCATAGAAGATGCAACATCATAGAAGATGCAAGTGAACTCTGTTTTCGATGAACTCAAGCTTGTCAACAAGATGACTATAAGCTCTAAGACTCACAAAGAGAACCAAACAAGAACCAATAAAGATGATGCAAGGAAGCAATGGTTTGAGCTCTCAACGAACGATATGATCAAGCTACTCATTGAGAGCCCCCCTTGATAGTATGGCAATCGATCCTATAACCCGGTCTCCCAACTACCAGCATGAGACCGGTAAAATAGAAAACCTATCAAGGGCAAACCTTTGCCTTGCACATGGTCCACTTGAGCTAGATGATGACGATCTTGACTCCCTCAAGTTGGACCACCTTTCTTGATTGGGTTGACTCGATGAAGACTAGTTGATTGCTCCCCCATACTCCACTATGGGTGAGCCACTCTTCCGCACATCTTCACAAGTCCATTGTCACCACAAAGGATGGCAAGCTTCAAGCATTTGATCTCTTCGTGATGCTCCACTTGAACTTGCACACCGCAACCTTTCTTGATTGTGTTGACTTGATGAAGACTAGTTGATTGCTCCCCCATACTCCACTATGGGTGAACCACTCTTCCGCACATCTTCACAAGTCCATTGTCACCACAAAGGACAGCAAGCTTCAAGCATTTGATCTCTTCATGATGCTCCACTTGAACTTGCACACCGCAACCTAACCCCACAAAGAACCCTCACGAAGACCATGGGTTAGTACACAAAACGTAATTGACAATGCTTACCATACCATGGGATCACTTGATCCCTCTCGGTACATCTTCTATGCTTTGTGGGTTGGTCAACTTGATTCACTCTTTGACTTAGTCTTGATCAACCTCTCACAAGACCAATCTTTAGGTAATTCCTTGAATAGCACCTTGGTCGACACAAACTCTCCTTGAAACCAACACATGTACTCCAAGAAAAGCCTATGGACAAAAACCTTCAAATATAACTCAAGGCAACCATTAGTCCATAGAGATTGTCATCAATTACCAAAACCAAACATGGGGGCACCGCATGTTCTTTCATTACTTGACCATGACGAACCTACAAACTATGAGGAAGCGATGATGAGCCCAGATTCCACAAAATGGCTTGAGACCATGAAATCTGAGATGGGATCCATGTATGAGAACAAAGTGTGGACTTTGGTTGACTTGCCCGATGATCGGCAGGCCATAGAGAATAAATGGATCTTCAAGAAGAAGACTGACGCTGACGGTAATGTTACTGTACAAAGCTCGACTTGTTGCAAAAGGTTTTCGACAAGTTCAAGGAGTTGACTACGATGAGACCTTCTCACCTGTAGTGATGCTTAAGTTCGTCCAAATCATGTTAGCAATTGCCGCATTTTATGATTATGAAATTTGGCAAATGGATGTCAAAATTGTATTCCTTAGTGGATATCTTAAAGAAGAGTTGTATATGATGCAACCAGAAGGTTTTGTCGATCCAAAAGGTGCTAACAAAGTGTGCAATCTCCAGCGATCCATTTATGGACTGGTGCAAGCCTCTCGGAGTTGGAATATACGCTTTGATAGTGTGATCAAAGCATATGGTTTTATACAGACTTTTGGAGAAGTCTGTATTTACAAGAAAGTGAGTGGGAGATCTGTAGCATTTCTGATATTATATGTGGATGACATATTGCTGATTGGAAATGATACTGAATTTCTGAATAGCATAAAAGGATACTTGAATAAGAATTTTTCAATGAAAGACCTCGGTGAAGCTGCTTATATATTGGGCATCAAGATCTATAGAGATAGATCAAGACGCTTAATTGGACTTTCACAAAGCACATACCTTGATAAAGTTTTGAAGAAGTTCAAAATGGATCAAGCAAAGAAAGGGTTCTTGCCTATGTTACAAGGTGTGAAGTTGAGTCAGACTCAATGCCCGACCACTGCAGAAGACAGAGAGAAAATGAAAGTCATTCCCAATGCTTCAGCCATAGGTTCTATCATGTATGCAATGTTGTGTACCAGACCTGATGTGTGCCTTGCTATTAGTTTAGCAGGGAGGTACCAAAGTAATCCAGGAGTGGATCACTGGACAGCGGTCAAGAACATCCTGAAATACCTGAAAAGTACTAAGGATATGTTTCTCATTTATGGAGGTGACAAAGAGCTCGTCGTAAACGGTTACGTCGATGCAAGGTTTGACACTGATCCGGATGACTCTAAGTCACAAACTGGATACGTATTTTTATTAAATGGTGGAGTTGTCAGTTGGTGCAGTTCCAAGCAGAGCGCCGTGGCGGGATCTAAGTGTGAAGCGGAGTACATAGCTGCTTCGGAAGCAGCAAATGAAGGAGTCTGGATGAAGGAGTTCATATCCGATCTAGGTGTCATACCTAGTGCATCGGGTCCAATGAAAATCTTTTGTGACAATACTGGTGCAATTGCCTTGGCAAAGGAATCCAGATTTTACAAGAGAACCAAGCACATCAAGAGATGCTTCAATTCCATCCACGATCAAGTCAAAAAGGAAGACATAGAGATTTGCAAGATACATACGGATCATAATGTTGCAGACTCGTTGACTAAGAGCCTCTCATGAGCAAAACATGATCAGCACCAAGACTCCATGGGTGTTAGAATCATTACAGTGTAATCTAGATTATTGACTCTAGTGCAAGTGGGAGACTGAAGGAAATATGCCCTAGAGGCAATAATAATGTTTTTATTTATATTTCCTTATATCATGATAAATGTTTATTATTCATGCTAGAATTGTATTAACCGGAAACTTATTACATGTGTGAATACATAGACAAACAGAGTGTCACTAGTATGCCTCTACTTGACTAGCTCATTAATCAAAGATGGTTAAGTTTCCTTGCCATGGACAAAGAGTTGTCATTTGATGAGAGGGATCATATCATTAGAGTACGATGTGATTGACTTGACCCATCCATTAGATTAGCACTTTGATCGTTTAGTTTATTGCTATTGCTTTCTCCATAACTTATACATGTTCCTATGACTATGAGATTATGCAACTCCTGAATACCGGAGGAACACTTAGTGTGATATCAAACGTCACAACGTAACTGGGTGACTATAAAGATGCTCTACAGGTGTCTCCAATGGTGTTTGTTGAGTTGGCATAGATTGAGATTAGGATTTGTCACTCCGTGTATTGGAGAGGTATCTTTGGGCCCTCTCGGTAATACACATCACTATAAGCCTTGCAAGAAATGTGACTAATGGCTTAGTTACGGGATGTTGCATTACGGAATGAGTAAAGAGACTTTCTGGTGACGAGATTGAACTAGGTATTGAGATACCGACGATCGAATCTCGGGCAAGTAACATACCGATGACAAAGGGAACAATGTATGTTGTTATGCGGTTTGACCGATAAAGATCTTCATAGAATATGTAGGAACCAATATGAGCATCCAGGTTGCACTATTGGTTATTGACCGAAGATGAGTCTCGGTCATGTCTACATAGTTCTCGAACCAGTAGGGTCCGCACGCTTAACGTTCGGTGATGATCAGTATTATGAGTTTATGTGTTTTGATGTACCAAAGGTAGTTCGGAGTCCTGAATATGATCACGGACATGACGAGGAGTCTCGGAATGGTCGATACATAAAGATCAATATATTGGAAGGCTATGTTTGGACATCGGAATGGTTCCGGATGAGTTCAGGCATTTACCGGAGTACCGGGGGGTTACCGGAACCCCCCAGGGAGCATATGGGCCTTAATGGGCCTTAGTGAGAGAGAAGAGAAGGCATCCTAGGAAGGGCCCCCCCCCATCCCAATCCAAATTGGGTGGGGGCAGCCCCCCTTTCCTTTCTCCTTCTTCCTCTTCCTTCTTTTCCTAGTTGGACTAGGAAAGGGGGAAGTCCTACTCCTACTAGGAGGAGGACTCCTCCCCCTTGGCGCGCCTAGAGAGGTCGGCCGGCCTCCCCTCTCCCTCCTTTATATAGGTGGGGAGGGGGCACCCTAGAACACACAAGTTGATCTCTTAGCTGTGTGCGGTGCCCCCCTCCATAGATTTCCACCTCGGTCATATCATTGTAGTGCTTAGGCGAAGCCCTGCGTCGGTAACTTCATCATCACCGTCATCATGCCGTCGTGGTGACGAAGCTCTCCCCCGACACTCAGCTGGATCTAGAGTTTGTGGGACGTCACCGAGCTGAACGTGTGCAGATCGCGGAGGTGTCCTACCTTTGGTACTAGGATCGGTCAGATCGTGAAGACGTACGACTACATCAACCGCGTTGTCATAATGCTTCCGCTTACGGTCTACGAGGGTACATGGACAACACTCTCCCCTCTCGTTGCTATGCATCACCTAGATGGATCTTGCGTGTGCGTAGGAATTTTTTTGAAATTACTGTGTTCCCCAAGAGAAAGTTGTGGCTTATACCTCTCATCAGTTGAAGCCAAACGAAAGGAACTAACCCACTCACGATCTTGAGTTGGCGGCAGTTATACATGCATTAATAACATGGAGACATCTCTTGTTAGGAAGGAAATTGGACATTTTCACAAATCAGAAGAGCCTCAAGTATATATTTACTCAACCCAACCTCAACCTCAGGCAAACTCGTTGGGTCGAAATGATTCAAGAGTACAATCCAAGTATTGAATATACTCCAGGCAAGGCCAATGTGATTGCAGATGCTTTGAGCAGAAAGGCTTATTGCAACAGCTTAATTCTCAAGCCATTCCAACCAGATCTTTGTGAAGCTTTCCACAAGCTCAACCTCCAAGTTGTTCCTCAAGGTTTTCTTGCCAACCTTCAAGTCACTCCTACTTTGGAAGACCAAATTCATGAGGCACAACTCCTTGATACCATGGTGAAGAGAGTGAAACATGGTATCGCCAAGAGCCAACCCAAATACAAGTGTTATCGCATTGATGACAAAGACACTTTATTCTTTGAGGACCGGATTGTGGGTCCTAAAGGTGATCTAAGGAAGGTCATAATGAACGAAGCGCACAATTCTCTTATGTCCATTCATCCAGGCAGTTCGAAGATGTACCATGACCTCAAGCAGTCGTATTGGTGGACTCGAATGAAATGAGAGATTGCTCAATTCATGAATGAATGTGATGTCTGCTGAACGGTGAAAGCAGAACACCAACGACCAGCGGGTCTCCTCCAACCTCTTGCTATTCCAGAATGGAAGTTTGACCATATTGAAATGGACTTCGTTACTGGATTTCCCAAGTCCGAGTGTGGGAATGATGCTATCTTCGTTGTCATTGACAAGCTTACAAAAGTGGCTCATTTCCTTCCAATCGAAGAATCTATCACAGCAACTCAGTTGGCATAGCTATACACCTCTAGAATTGTCTTGTTGCACGGTATTCCTTAGTTGATATCTTCAGATCACGGAAGAATTTTCATTTCCAAGTTCTGGGACTCCTTCCAGAAGGCCATGGGTAACAACATTCACTTCAGCACAACTTTCCATTCTCAAACAAGTGTGAAAGTCGAGCGATTCAATCAAATTCTTGAAGACATGCTCGGGGCTTGTGTCATCTCTTTCGGTATGAAGTGGGAAGATTGTCTTCCATATGCCGAGTTCACCTACAACAACAGTTTCCAAGCAAGTTCGGGCAAGGCCCCATTCAAAATTCTATATGGCAGAAAGTGTCATACCCCTCTCAATTGGTCTGAGACTGGTGAACGCCAACTTCTTGGCAACGACTTGATCGTAGAAGTTGAAGAAATGTGTAAAGTCATCCATGAAAATCTCAAAGTCGCGCAATCACGCCAGAAGAGTTACTATGATAGCAAGCACCGTGACTTGGCTTTCAAGATCGGACACCATGTCTACCTCCGCATCTCTCCAATGAAAGGCACTCGTCGCTCCGGTATCAAAGGGAAGCTTTCCCCTAGATATGTAGATCCTTTCAAGATCATTGGCAAAAGAGGCGACCTTGCCTATCAACTTGAGCTTCCGTCCAACTTCGCAAATGTGCACGATGTGTTTCACATGTCACAGCTTCACAAGTGCTTCAAGACCCCCGAGCGCACTATCAACTTCAAAGAGATTGATCTCCAAGCAGATTTGTCTTATCATGAGCATCATGTTGCCATTCTTGAAGAAACCGAGCGCAAGATTCGCAACAAGTCAATCAAATTCCTGAAAGTGAAGTGGTCACACCATTCCGACCGAGAAGCCACCTAGGAACGCGAGGACTGCCTCCGTTCTGAATATTGGGAGTTCTTTCAGTCCTAAATCTCGGGACGAGATCCTCTTGTAGTGGTGGAGTGTTGTAGCACCCCGGATGTAACTTTCCATATTTGTAACTCTGACTCTTGCCATTTCTGGCTATGTGATATGATATTCCCTTTGTGGTTGGGTTTTTGTCTTCGTTTTGCATTTTGTTCATGTCATGCATTTCATATCATGTCATCATGTGCATTTCATTTGCATTCGTGTTCATCTCATGCATCCGGTCATTTTCCCCGTTGTCCGTTTTGCAATCCGACACTCCCGCATGCACCCGTTGCACCCCTCAAATCTCGTTTCGTGAGCGGGAGAAAAACTTTCTCGGAATGGGTCGATATTTGTCAAGTGACCTTGGTACATCACCGATAGGCCTCCTGCCAAATTTCGTTCCATTTGGAGGTTGTTTGATGCCCCAACGGTTAACCGGGTAACCGTAAAAGCCCCTCTCTTGTTGCAGCCCAACACCCCTCCAAAACAGCCCACTAGCCCATCTAAACCCCCTCCATGCTCTCCGTCGTTGGATCATGATCGTGTGGGCGAAAACCGCACCTCATTTGGACACTCCTAGCTCCCTCTACCTATAAATATGTGCCTCTCTCCCAAAATTTCGCAGTTGAAACCCTAAAAATCCTCCCCCGCCGCCACCGGACACGTCCGATCTTCGCCGGACGAAATCACCGCCACGCCCGCGCCAATCGGAGGGCGCCATGTGGCAGGCCGCCGTCGCCCGCCGCATCGGCCCGCTCAGCCCGCAGTTGGCCCCCGCTGGCCCATCACTCCACCGCGCCACCCGGTCCCGCCGCCGCCTCCCGTGCCCGTCTCCGCCGCGACCGCCACCGACCACCACCATGCGCCGCCACCTCCATGCCACGCTCCGCCGCTGCCGCCCCGAGTCTTCCCCGGCGCCGCCCCGCGTCGTCGTCCCCGCCCCGTCGGGCTCCTCTCCGGTGACCACCGCACTCCGGCGACGCCTCCTCATCTCCGACGGCCGCCTCCTCCTACTCTGGCGAACGACTCTAGCCGCCTCGGGATGCGTGCCCCAAAACCCTAGATCCAATCCGTGAGGGGTATATTTTCTAAGTTCCAGATCTATAACATTGTGATGCTCTCTTTGACATGCCATATCTCCATGACCTTAGCTCCGTTTCATGACTATGATATATCAAAATGTTCGTCTCGTGATACTCTTCATGTTAGTGGCATTTGCATGCATGTTACTGTCCATATTGATGCCATTATCCTTGTTGAAAAAGTGCTATATGATGTTAACTGTTGTCTGTTAACAGAACTTGATGATTTGTCATTTTCGTTGCATTTTATGTGTGCATCCTATGAGCATTATGTCTACATGTTTTACGCGATCCATCATGCCATATTTACAGAGGTGCAAGTATTGTATTTTTGTGATCTATGTGGTGACTAGCACTAGCATGCAAAGTAGGCTTCATAATGTTGCTGTTTTCAGACACTTAGTAGTTTTGCTAAGTCCTTTTCCTGTCACATTTTGATGCCATGTAAACTTGTTGCTACCATGAGATCCATGCACATTTTGAGGTATTTCAGGAAGCATGTTTTGTATATGTGGTATTTCTCTATCCATTCATGCCTCTAGTTGCAATTATGGAGTACTCTAGCATGTCATTGTCTTGCTCTACTTTTGCTAAATATTGTTCCTGGCAGAGTGTTAACATGATATTCAATATTGCCATGTGTGTTGCTAGTGATGCATGTATCATATGAACTTGCTCTTGGCATGTTTAGCTTCTTGAATAAGTATAATTCATGTTGGTTACCTTTCCATGCCATGTAGTGCCTTGTGGTGAGTGATTTGAGCTCGCAAAGTTGCTATCATGAATCTGTTTATGCCATGCTCTGTTTTTCTTCTAAGTCTGAAACTGATAACATAAATTGCCATGTTTGCATGGGTGCCACATCATTTTCCATGCCTCTTTGGTTAAAGTTCAGTAAGGTGTATTTATTCTATGTGTTTAGTACTAGCATGTAATGCCTTTGTTTGCCATGTTATATTCTTGTAGCATGTTGTTTTCTTGTTCTAAACATTGCTTCCTGATGTTGTTTTGTCATGTTTAGTATTTTCTCCAAGTTTGTGAAGCTGATATCATTTGCATTTTTGCCATGCTATTTTGAGCTTGTTCTAGGGAGAACTAGAAGGAGCTTAGTGTTCATGTTTTGATAAGCTTCATATGTACTTTATGTTCATATGCTTTGTTGCTATGTTGGAGTGTTGTAGCATAGTTTCTTGTTGCATTCTAAGTGCTATGATGTTGTTAATCGCATATTTGCATCATTCTTGTATTGCTTGTCTTTTGCGAACCGTGCATCCATTTCCAGTGATCCTTATATTGATTTCGACCGAAATCACCTCATCTTTCCAGCGACATACTTGTTCTGACAAGTTGATGCCTTGTTCATCCTTTCCCTTCCGGCGTACGCATATGCATTGCACATCATACCTTTGCATTCCATGTCATGTCTTGCATCATGTTGCTTGTGCATTGCACCGTGATTGATTGTTGTTCTGTTGCTTGTGTTCTTGCTTTTGGTAGAGCCGGGAGATGAGTACGTGAATGACGAACCTGTTGAGTACGCTAACGAGGATCGAGCTTTCAACTACTCAGAGAACTTTGCAGGCAAGATGACCATACCCTCGATATCACTTCTATCTTTGCTTGCTACTTGTTCGTTCTATCGCTATGTCGCGCTACCTACCACTTGTTATATCATGCCTCCCATATTACCATGTCAAGCCTCTAACCCACCTTCCTAGCAAACCGTTGTTTGGCTATGTTACCGCTTTTGCTCAGCCCCTCTTATAGCGTTGTTTTTTTTGACAGAAAGACTGTAAGGGAACCCCCTACAGTATAAATGGTGCAAAAAACCCAAATTGCAAGTACCATGCCTTAAACCTGGGTGGGTGGGAAGGCATAAGTCTCTTCCCACCACTAGGCTATGCCTGAGTCTGTCCCTCTTATAGCGTTGTTAGTTGCAGGTGAAGTTGAAGTTTGTTCCATGTTGGAACATGGTTATGTTGGGATATCACAATATCTCTTATTTTAATTAATGCATCTATATACTTGGTAAAGGATGGAAGGCTCGGCCTTTTGTCTGGTGTTTTGTTCCACTCTTGCCGCCTTAGTTTCCGTCATACCGGTGTTATGCTCCTTGATTTTGCATTCCTCGCGCGGTTGGGGTTATGGGACCCCCTTGACAGTTCGCCTTGAATAAAACTCCTTCAGCAAGGCCCAACCTTGGTTTTGCATTTGCCTAACAACCTATAACTTTCCATTGGGTTCTACAGGCCCGAGGGTCATCTTTATTTTAACCCCCCCCCCCCCTTGAGGTAGTGCACCTCTGAGTGTTGGTCCAAACCGGGCAACCTGCGGGGCCACCTCGGGGAAACTTGAGGGTTGGTTTTACTCGTAGCTTGACCTATCCGATGTGCCCTGAGAACGAGATATGTGCAGCTCCTATCGAGATTTGTAGGCACATTCGGGCGGCTTTGCTGGTCTTATTTTACCATTGTCGAAATGTCTTGTAACCGGGATTCCGAGACTAACCGGGTCTTTTCGGGAGAAGCAATATCCTTCGTTGATCGTGAGAGCTTGTAGTGGGCTAAGTTGGGACACCCCTGCAGGGTATAAACTTTCGAGAGCCGTGCCCGCGGTTATGTGCCAGATGGGAATTTGTTAATATCCGGTTGTAGAGAACTTGACACTTGACTTAACTAAAATGAGTCAACCGCGTGTGTAGCCGTGATGGTCTCTTTTCGGCGGAGTCCGGGAAGTGAACACGTTTTGGGTTATGTTTGAACACAGGTAGTTGCAGGATCACTTCTTGATTACCTCTAACTTCACGACCGTTGCGTAGCTTCTCATATTACTCTTATTTGCGTATGTCAGCCACCATATTTGCTTAGCGCTTGCTGCAGCTCCACCTCATTACCTTACCCTACCCATGAGCTTAAATAGTCTTGATCTCGCGGGCATGAGATTGCTGAGTCCTCGTGACTCACGGATACTTCCCAACAGTTGCAGGTGCCGATGATACCAGTGCAGATGATGCTACCGAACTCAAGTGGGAGTTCGACGAGGACATTGGTCGTTACTATGTGTCGTTTCCTGATGATCAGTAGTGGTGCCCAGTTGGAACGATCGGGGATCTAGCATTTGGGGTTTATCTTCCTTTTCATTTGGATTTGACCGTAGTCGGTCTATGTGTGTATTTTGGTTGATGTATGAATTGTTTATGTATTATGTGACGTGGCGAGTGTAAGCCAACTCTCTTTATCCCTTTCTTGTTTATTGCATGGGATTGTTGAAGATTACCCCTCTTGCGACTAAACCACTATGCGGTTATGCCTCTAAGTCGTGCCTCGACACGTGGAAGATATAGCCGCATCGTGGGTGTTACACCCTTGCGGCCCCGCAGCACGTCAACGCCGTCATTGCATCTGCGACGCCGCTTGCACCAGATCGTCATAGCACACAGCATCGCCGCCGTCACAGGAGCTGCCCATGACCCCCGACTCGCCGCCCCGAGCTCCGCCTTGCAGCATAGGTGAAACCGCTTGCAACGCGCGGCAACCCATCTACAGCTCGACGCCCCCAGCCACCGCGGGTGTCTATCCCTTACAGCAGTAGCAGCGGCGGCAGTAGAGAAAAAGATTCATGGCCATGGCTAGAGTCAGCACGAGAGGAAAAGTGATGGAGAAGAAGAGGCTCGCGTTTTAGGGAAAGGATAAGGAAATGAATGGGTGGTTTGCTTGAGTCAAGGAAAGGGTGGGCGGTAGGCCAGTCCCAAGGGGACGCGTGGCGTATGTAACGAGCGGTTTACGCGAGGACATAATCAGTCGGTTGAAATTGATCGTTTTCCTAATGAAATTGTACTAGGACTAGGAGAGAGATGACGTGTTGGACAAGTGGTTGGATTTGAAGGAAATACTAGGAGATCTTCACACGTACATGTACATGTGGTGGGCTTGCGTGCCTGATTCTTTTTTTTACCTGATAATACGTGTCTCATTCATATTATAAAGAACAAAATACAAGTCACGTAAAGATTGACATAACAAAACTGAAAAGATATCAAAATATCTCTTTCTGATGGCGTTTTGTATTGTTGCTTTTATATATGCAGTATACTGAGTATTATGAGTGGAGGTTATGTTTTCAACAGGTTAGACAACATGTGTACCCAATATTAAGCGGCATTCTTTGCGTGTCATTGTTAATTATTTTATGTGAAAAAAATTGCACTAAAAGTTACAGTTGACTGTTATTTATTTTATGTGAATTTTCTACATTAAAAGTTGCACTTGACTCAAGATCCATCGTTCTCAACAGGTTGCATGTTGTTTACGTCTACTTTGGCAGGAGGTTTCTGGGATTGTCCATTGGTCGTCGTCGCCCTAATTAGGAGTGTTATTTTATCGGTGGATCTTGGAGGAGTTTTGCATCGTAAAAGATCAGGACAAAACATCGGCGCGTCCAAGGTCATGCCCATATTATTATCAATTAGCACAGCAAGTAGGCAAAGGTTCCAAGATCAAACAATCAAATAGCTATTAACAACATATGAACATGAATTGAAGTGTAAAAAAGAGCGTGATAAGATGGCATGAGTCACACCTAGTTAAACTGTTTTCACAACATACAGCACAAATTGTTGCCCGATCTACACAAGAGCCTCCGAGCCAGGGCAGAGTTCGGGGTGGCCTCAGATTCTTGGCCTCACCCTACGGCCACTAGTGTCGCCACCGTCCGAAAGCTGTCCCCATACACTCTGGCTTTTCCCGCCACTACTGCACGGCTCCTCACACCCAGCAACAGTTCTCAGTATCTCCGACTGAAGTGATGGGCAATTATCCTTGAGGCAATCGAACCCGTCAGTCCGGATCACAGCTGCAGAGACATAAGGGTATCTAGAATGTTATGCAGCTTTATAAACTTATTAACTGCGCCAAGAAAGCAACCATGTATATGAAGCATTAATTTCCAAGCCAGTAACAGATCTAAATTGCTGAAAAAGACTGCTAGTTGATTTAATTGCATTATTCTTGGTTAGCAAACTACATAGTCTAACATCTAGAAAAACTACTCCCTCCAATCCAAAATAAGTCACAGTTTTGAACTAAGGTTAGTTCAAACTTAGTTCAAAACTGTGACACTTATTATGGATCAGAGGGAGTACATTCAAGTGCATCATATTTAACAGCAATTCTACTAATCATGAAACGTGATAGTGCAACTAAGCAGCACAAACATATTTATACCTCAGAAAGCAAAGCAATACAACTACACCAATGAGAATCATCATCTACAGTACAACATCAAGGTACTTATCTTCTACTTGCATGTCAAACAAATGTAACGCCAGAAACTCAAAGCATGCACATGTCATCTCTCACTGAAATTGTTTATAGCTTGTAATCATTCCCCCCACTTTTTGTTCATACTTTAAACGCTCCGTAAGAAAAATCCCCATCAGTGACCACGGACCAGAGCATGGCACTTATATAAATCCACAAAATGATTACTTGAATGCCACTGCCAGGCAAGTTTTTTGACTAAACATGAATTCACGTATGAATGCTACTGTACCATGTGATGAATTTAAGTTAGATTTGATGTAAAAGCTTAAGTACCTGAAAGATTTTCTGCAGCAAATTTTAGGCAAACGGCTTTAAGCTCCATGGCATGGTGACTATCAGCCAATGCAAGAGTACTTGCAACCGAGGCCACAGAAATGCCTTTGCACAAGTAAGATTCACATAGCAATCTTAACCTTCCTAAGTCATACTTGTCTGCTGCGGCCAACAACTTTGCCGCCAAAGTATCAAAAATAGAGCCCATGGAGCTTGATGCATCCAACTCATAATCATCAACGAGGGTATCTCTGTAGATGAAATGAAGCATTGCCTGGACGGAGTATCCACATACAGTAAGTATACTTGCTCCCAGGTTATACTGGAAGACATTGATAACAAACAAAATAGATACACACCTTGAAAACCTTGGGCTCTAGATCATCAAGAACAATCTCCTTCAGATCCTCACTCTCATTAACCTCGTTCTTGTCTCCTTCTGATTCATCGTCAAAAAGTTTGGATCTAAATACAGTAGACCGTGCAGCCAACACCAACTTATGGGCATGAAACCTCTCTCCACTCACATTAAGAATAACATCAACCCCTTCATTACTGTCCAAAAGAGAACCGAAGTGGTAGCCAATATCAGAGTCTGGAACCTGAATGGAGTGTGGTCCGGAGTAATCAATAGTTGAAACCACAACACCCACAGTGCAGTTTATCCTCAAACAATCATCTTTAAGAAAGTCCGATGTCTCAAGAGCAGTTCGCCGAAAGAACCGTTTGTAACCCCTGAAATGAAGAATGAATATCAGAACCCAGACTGACGAGGCTGTTAAAGACTGGGGATCTAGATATTTGGCACACTTTACAAGGGGGTTGATGATTTGCCACAGGATAGTGCAAATTATCAAATGAGGAAGTAAAGTGTGGGTTAAGATCTAATTTCTCATTAAAGACTTGTATTAACGAATTCACACCTATAACTACAAATGTCATGGGTTGGTAGTTACATCACATCCAAGGTTCATATTTCATATCAACAAAAAGGAAAACATAGGACACCAAAGTTTTCAGATACCACTGGCAAGCAGATTTAAAAGAAAAAGAAAAAAAAACAGTTTTTTCCTAATTATAGTTTGAACTTGGGAATGAAAATAACTGAAAAGCTACACTATTGCAGTTGTCAAGATTAAAAAACAAGACCTGAGCCTCCCAACGCCAGTGACATACCACCATGAGAAGTACAGTTCTGTGATATAATTTTAATCATTGTTTATATTATTACCATGGTCCAACATTTGGAACTCCTATGTTTTTTGCCTGAAATGCATATCTACAGGAGCTGGCAGCAAATCAGAAAGAATATGAATGTAAGTATTAATGGGCTTGAGAATCTGAGCTCATCATGCTAGTGGCCTGAAGGCACTGTCAAGCAAGAGCTATTGCTTTGTTTTTATTTCCAGAACATTTCGGTTACCAAACAGAAATCTCTGATTTCGTGGAAATGAGACTGGGGGTAACAGCTCTTTCATTTAAACCAAAGGTTACTTCGTGATGTCCTAAACTGTACGAGCACACTTCAACATACAACTATTCAAATGAAGTGAAACTCAACAAAAAGAATAGGTGAATAAATATCATAACATGTTGTAAGGACACAAGTACTCAAGATTGACTATTAAAGCAGTTCGGTTCCATGGTATAAAGAAGGGTCATTCCAAACACATTGCCTTTCACACAATACAGTCCACCAAGGAATTACACCAGTAACAGTAGATGTTGTCTTAAACACAACCAAATAAACATATTATAAATGGCAACAAATTCACCAACCAAACGATCTGTCAACGTATGTAAACCCAAGAATATCCAGTCAGCAACCTAATCAAGTGACAGTATGCTTTACAATAAAAGCATGTAGAAGTAAAAGCATAAGTTTACTATTAGACTACAGCATTGCAGTGACAAAACTATAGTAATGGGCTGATGGCACTAGCACAAGAAGTTGGATTTACCTCTTCTTATTAGATATAAGATGTTAAGGGATAAACCTTTTATACCAGAGGATGTGTGTGCTACTATTGAGATTAGGCAAAAAGATGAACTAGTTCTGAAGCATCTCAAGTCTCTTCTTTCCAGCCAACTCTGCCTCTTCATTCCCCTCTACCCTACGGGCAGTTCATCAATCGAAGCATTACAGTCAGGCTACCTTTTATAGTGTTTTCCACAATGTGTACTGTCATCATTGTGATCAATAGTTGGGCATAGCACCACAGCAAAGCAACATATTACACCAGAAATTAGGAATGAAAAATCAAAATTGTAAAGCTACTGATGCATACCATACTCAACAGATCAAAACCAGATAATTCAAACAGTAGCATGCCATTGGATTGAGCTAATAGACATTAAGTAGCGGATAATCCTCGTGGCTGTACTAGAACACCAAAAATGGCTGCCTTGCTATCACCTAATAATCCTGCCATCACCTGAAGTTGAATCCCTAGACTAAAGCATGACAACTACCCACAGCATGCAAGCACTAACATCAATCGAATCACAGGCTCAACTGTCCTAGCTAAAGCTCCACGGACGCCAATTCAACGACAGTGTCATAGTTCATACCAGAACAAATTCAACCAAAGCAGGAGGGTTATTCAGAGGCGACTGCTTACCACATGGAGCCTCGGTACTTGAGGGTGTAGGGCCCAGACTCGAGCGAGCGATCGAAATGGGAGTGGACCTTGTGCTTGCCCTTGCCGCTCTGGTCCTGCAGCGTGAGCTCAAAGAGAGCGCGGACGTCAGTGCCCTCGGAAGCGAGCGCGATGAAGACGGAAACATAGGCCGAGTTGTCCTCCGGGTTCTTCCCGTCTGGGTAGAAGTAGATAGCCCACTGGTATCCCCCGACGGTGAAGGTCTCGCTCGCGATGTGCTTCCCGACGCCCATCCCCTTGGCGAGGGAGTAGCCCTGGATCACGAAGCGGTGGGAGCCGTTCACCGTCTCCGTCACGGAGCGCGAGCTGGTAGGGGACGCCGCCATGTCACGCAACGACGGGGCGCCTGTGGCAGCAAGGGGGGCAGGTCCCGGCGGCGGCGAGGCGTCGCCGGCGTCGTCGTCCATGGGAATGCGATTGGCTAGGGTTAGGGTTGGGGCTAAGAGGCCAGGACTGGGGAATTTTCGGCCGATTGGCCGTACGGGTCTTTGTTTTGGTTCTGCTCGTGGGACGACTGTGCCATCCACGGGTGAGACGTGGAGCTAAGAATTCATTCCGGCTCGGTCGTTTTGTGCATTTTTGGTTTATCGAGTTTTTAAATGATAATATATGTCTCATTTATATCATAACAAATAAATTATAAGTCAGTAGTAATAATGTATGTGCAATGCACGTTTATATTAGGTAGGATATTAGTTGCATGTTATATTAGGTAAGATATATCTGTTGCATGTTGGTATTTGGTAAGATATCAATTATTTTTTCGTGAAAATGGTAAGATATTAATTACATGGCAGATTTCAAAGGATAATGTTGAGTCAAAACATGTTTATAACCAATGACAATAATGGATAATTAAAGTGTTAAACGTGTTTGGTGTTCAACATTGGAGCGATTTGAACCGCTAGATAACATGATTTGACGGTCGAGATAGTTTGGATCTGCCCATTTGAGTCTTTTTATATTGGTATAGATAAGATGTAAAGACCGACAGGACAAAACTAAAAAATAGCAAAACATTTTTGAGTTTGACACAAACGCCCGTCACCTGCCTCCGGCCTTAGCACAGCAGCCACCAAAGAATAACGAATCACCTCCTCACCCGAGCTCAACGCGGCTCCCTTTGCTGATATGCTGCTTTGTGGACCTCCAAGGTGGCTCATCAAAAGTGAAGCCCTTGTCGTTGAACGAACCAGACCGAGACAACACCTCAGAAACGTCATCGAACTTCAGAACTGACACCCCACCACGACTAAAACGCCGAAGGAGGAAACCTTACCTGCCATCCACGAACCACGAGCCCAACACATGCTCCTTCTTCTAGATATCGTCGATGCAGACCATAATCTGCATCCGCTCCTAGACTACCTTCCAAACTCCGCGTCGACTCAGGAGCAAACGGCGTCGCAACGGCGGAGCCCGAGGACACAGGTCCGCCACGAGGATGCCGCCGCCACGTCATCCTTACTTTAACAGACTGATTTTCAAATCCATCCCCAACCATAGGACCGATGGCCTTATCCGGGAAGGATCCGAAGAATCTTTATTCAGCGTTGTCATCGTCGTTGTCGAAGCAAAGACAACGAACAACCTAAAAACCTAGACTACAAGGGAGAAAAAGCGATCCACATGCGTGAATTCGGCGACCCCCTTCACTGCCGACCACCTAGGTCGCCGACGGGGGGGGGGGAGCTGCCGGAGAGCGGAGTTGAAAGATCGGCCTCCCCTGACGGCGGCTAGTGTTCCAGCCGCCAGGGATGAGAGGAATAGAAAGTCTTACTGGTCTTATCAAGCTTGCTCACTTAAGCGCACGTGCATTTGAACATCTCTAGTTCTTTACTACACATCTCTATCAATAGGTAGGGTGTATGCTTCATGCGTCAGAGGTGAGCGTATGAATGTATGTATGAGCGCTTGCGTTTGTTCTGTGTTCAAAATAAATAAATAAAATATTAGAAAAAGAGCCCGCGCATTGTAATGGGGGAGAAAATAATACACGCTCTTAACCCCATAACCATGACTCAAGACCCTATTAGGTCCACGTCCTTTTTTTCACATGTCATCACATTTGTGTTGCCGACGGTAGCCTCAGTACTCACACGACGAAACACGTTTGAATGTGCCCAGTGTCAGTTCCTGTTTGTTGCATGTTTTTTGTTTCGCGGGATATCCATATCAAACGAAGTCCAAACGGAATAAAAACTGACGGAGTTTTTTTTGGAATATATATGATTTTTGGGAAGAAGAATCCATGCGAGACGATGCTCGAGGGGCCCACGAGGTAGGGGGCGCGCCCCTGACACTCGTGGCCACCCGGTAAGGCGGTTGGTGCCCTTCTTTCACCGCAAGAAAGCTAATTTCCGGATAGAGATTGTGTCAAAATTTCAGCCCAATCGGAGTTACGGATCTCCGGGAATATAAGAAACGGTGAAAGAGAAGAATCTGGGAACGCAGAAACAGAGAGAGACAGAGAGACAGATCCAATCTCGGGGGGGCTCTCGCCCCTCCCGTGCCATGGAGGCCATGGACCAGAGGGGAAACCCTTCTCCCATCTAGGGAGGAGGTCAAGGAAGAAGAAGAAGGAGGGAGGCTCTCTCCCCCTCGCTTCTGGTGGCACCGGAACGCCACCGGGGGCCATCATCATCACCGCGATCTACACCAACACCTCTGCCATCTTCACCAACATCTCCATCACCTTCCCCATCTATCTACAGCGGTCCACTCTCCCGCAACCCGCTGTACCCTCTACTTGAACATGGTGCTTTATGCTTCATATTATTATCCAATGATGTGTTGCTATCCTATGATGTCTGAGTAGATTTTCATTGTCCTATCGGTGGTTGATGAATTGCTATGATTGATTTAATTTTCTTGTGGTTATGTTGTTGTCCTTTGGTGCCCATCATATGATTGCGCGCGTGGATCACACCCTAGGGTTAGTTTGTATGTTGATAGGACTATGTATTGGAGGGCAAGAGTGACAGAAGCTTCAACCTAGCATAGAAATTGATGCACACGGGATTGAAGGGGGACCAATATATCTTAATGCTATGGTTGGGTTTTACCTTAATAAACATTAGTAGTTGCGGATGCTTGCTAATAGTTCCAATCATAAGTGCGTAGAATTCCAAGTAAGGGATGGCATGCTAGCAGTGGCCTCTCCCACATAATACTTGCTATCGGTCTAGTAAAGTAGTCAATTGCTTAAGGGACAATTTCGCAACTCCTACCACCACTTTTCCACACTCGCTATATTTACTTTAGTTGCTTCTTTACCTTAACAGCCCCTAGTTTTATTTTCGTGCTCTTTACTTTCTTGCAAGCCTTTCCGAAAACACCTACAAAGTACTTCTAGTTTCATACTTGTTCTAGGTAAAGCGAACGTCAAGCGTGCATAGAGTTGTATCGGTGGTCGATAGAACTTGAGGGAATATTTATTCTACCTTTAGCTCCTCGTTGGGTTCGGCACTCCTACTTATCGGAAATTGTTGTGATCCCCTATACTTGTGGGTTATCAAGACCTTTTTTCTAGCGCCGTTGCCGTGGAGCAATAGCGTGGGGTGAATATTCTCGTGTGTGCTTGTTTGCTTTATCACTAAGTAATTTTTATTTGCTGTTCTTAGTTGTTTTATATCTTTAGTTATGGGTAGGAAACGCAAAATACCAAAAAAATTAGTTGTACCTACTGAATCAATGGTTGAAGAACCAATCAAAATCTATCACACTGCTGAAGCTTATTACTTGGATCATCTTCGATCCCTATGTGCTCGTGCTGAAACCCCAACTAGCTTAGTCGAGGGCAAATCTTTAGATGAGCATGCTTGTTATGTGCGACACTGTATATCTGAAAAAGGGAAACTATTATGGGGTCAAATTCAACGTTTGCAATGCTATGCTTGGAATTTATGTGAAATATATGATTTACTTGTTGTTCTGAAAACCCTAAGAAACACCTTCCCTATCAATGTGAGTTTAGTGATAATGGAATCGTATCTTCGTATGCTAAGGGTGTTTACAATTACTATGATGTTCAACAAATTGAAGAATTTGTTGCTTTTGAGGGTGCTTATGAAATTGCTTCTTTGACTGAAAAGTATGATGCTACTTTTCACAAATCTGAAAATTTTGCTATACTTAATTATTGCTATGATAATTATGCTTCTAATACCTATGTTAAACAATATATTGAGGAATACTCCGCTGTCCAAGAAGAGACTAATATTTTGCAGGAGTCTATGGAAGAAGAAATTGATGAAACTGTGAGCTCATTGGATGAAAAAGATGATGAGGAGAGCGAAGAACAAAAGGAGGAAGAGCAGATTGATCACCCGTGCCCACCTTCTAATGAGAGTAACTCTTCAACTCATACATTGTTTAATTCCCCTTCGTGCTTACCTAAGGATGATTGCTATGATGACTGTTATGATCCCTTTGACTCTTTTGAAATATCCCTTTTTGATGATGCTTGCTATGCTTGTGGCCAAGATGCCAATATGAATTATGCTTATGGAGATGAACTTGCTATAGTTCCTTATGTTAAACATGAAATTGTTGCTATTGCACCCACGCATGATAGTCCTATTATCTTTTTGAATTCTCCCAACTACACTATATCAGAGAAGTTTGCACTTATTAAGGATTATATTGACGGGTTGCCTTTTACCATTGCACATGATGATTTTGATAGATATAATATGCATGTGCTTGCTGCTCCTACGTGCAATTATTATGAGAGAGGAACTATATCTCCACCTCTCTATGTTTCCAATACAATAAAATTGCAAGAAACTGTTTATATTATGCATTGGCCTTTACTAGGTGTTCATGAATTGTTCTTTTATGACATGCCGATGCATAGGAAGAGAGTTAGACTTCGTCATTACATGATATATGTTACCTTGTGCTCACTACTAAATCACAAATCATTGCTAATTAAAATTGGCTTTGATATACCTTGGGATCCGGGTGGATCCATTACTTGAGCACTATATGCCTAGCTTAATGACTTTAAAGAAAGCGCTGCTAGGGAGACAACCCGGAAGTTTTAGAGAGTCATTTATTTCTGTTGAGTGCTTTCATATAGTTTAAAAACGACAAAAATAAAGAGGGGAACCCAAAAAAAATTCAAAAAGAAAAGTGAAAGTGAGAGAGACGAGCATTGTGAAAATGGGGGGCGTCCTTGAACTTTGTTCATGCCCATGGGAACTTTGTGAATCTTGATTACAGAAACTTTTCAAAAAAAAATTATCCCCCTGTACAATTCCATTATATTATAAAAATAATGTGCCAAGGTTTGCCTTTAGGATGTTTACATTTGCTTAATGGTTTGTATGGTGCAGGACAGAAACTTTGGCTGTAGTGCACGATTTTACATTTTTAGCTGGAACATCAAATGGTTCTGATTCTTTTTGCACTGTCTTCCTATACAAATTGTTTATTTTTTCTAATTTTGGTAGAAGTTTTCAAGTATCATAAGTATGGTGAATGTTCAGATTGCTACAGACTGTTCTGTTTTAGACAGATTCTGTTTTTGATGCATAGTTTGCTTGTTTTGATGAAACTATCAATTTATATCAGTGGATTAAGCCATAAAAAAGTTATATTACAGTAGACACAATGCAAAAACAAAATATGAATTGGTTTGCAACAGTACCTAGAGTAGTGATTTGCTTTATTATACTAACAGATCTTACTGAGTTTTCTGTTGAAGTTTTGTGTGGATGAAGTGTTCGATGATTGAGAAGGTTTCGATGTGAGAAGAAGGAAGAGAGGCAAGAGCTCAAGCTTGGGGATTCCCGAGGCACCCCAAGTAAATATTCAAGGAGACTCAAGCGTCTAAGCTTGGAGATGCTGCGGAGGCATCCCCTCTTTTTCAACAAATATCGGTATGTTTTCGGATTCGTTTCGTTCATGCGATATGTGCAAGTCTTGGGGCATCTTTTGCATTTAGGTTTTTATTTTTCTTTTTATGCACCATGCTGGTATGAGATAGTCCTTGGTTGATTTATAGAATGCTCTTTGCACTTCACTTATATCTTTTGAGTATGGCTTTATAGAATGCTTCATGTGCTTCACTTATATCATTTGAAGTTTGGATTGCTTGTTTCTCTTTACTTAGACAACCGCCATTTGCAGAATGCTCTTTTGCTTCACTTATATTTGTTAGAGCACGGGCATATCTTTTATAGAAAGAATTAAACTCTCTTGCTTCACTTATATCTATTTGGAGAGATGACAAGAACTGGTCATTCACATGGTTAGTCATAAAATCCTACATAAAACTTGTAGATCACTGAATATGATATGTTTGATTCCTTGCAATAGTTTTGCGATATAAAGATGGTGATATTAGAGTCATGCTAGTGGGTAGTTTTTTTTGACAGAAATACTGTAAGGGAACCCCCTACAGTATAATTGGTGCAACAAACCCAAATTGCAAGTACCATGCCTTGAACCTGGATGTGTGGGAAGGCATCAGCCCCTTCCCATCACTAGGCTATGCCTTAGTCTGCCTAGTGGGTAGTTGTGGATTGTAGAAATACTTGTGTTGAGGTTTGTGATTCCCGTAGCATGCACGTATGGTGAACCGTTATGTAACAAAGTCGGAGCATGATTTATTTATTGATTGTCTTCCTTATGAGTGGTGGTCGGGGACGAGCGATGATCTTTTCCTACCAATCTACCCCCTTAGGAGCATGCGCGTAGTACTTTGTTTCGATGACTAATAGATTTTTGCAATAAGTATGTGAGTTCTTTATGACTAATGTTGAGTCCATGGATTATACGCACTCTCACCCTTCCACCATTGCTAGCCTCTCTAGTACCGCGCAACTTTCGCCGGTACCATAAACCCACCATATACCTTCCTCAAAACAGCCACCATACCTACCTATTATGGCATTTCCATAGCCATTCCGAGATATATTGCCATGCAACTTCCATCATCATCATATACATGACTTGAGCATTCATTGTCATATTGCTTTGCATGATCGTAAGATAGCTAGCATGATGTTTTCATGGCTTGTCCATTTTTTGATATCATTGCTACGCTAGATCGTTGCACATCCCGGTACACCACCGGAGGCATTCATATAGAGTCATATCTTTGTTCTAGTATCGAGTTGTAAGTAAATAAAAGTGTGATGACCATCATTATTAGAGCATTGGCCCAGTGAGGAAAGGATGATGGAGACTATGATTCCCCCCATAAGTCGAGATGAGACTCCGGACTTTACAAAAAAATAAAAGAGGCCAAAGAAGCCCAAATTAAAAAAGAGGCCAAAGAAGCCCACCAAAAAAATAAAAAAATAAAAAACAAAAAAATGAGAGAAAAAGAGAGAAGGGGCAGTGCTACTATCCTTTTACCACACTTGTGCTTCAAAGTAGCACCATGTTCTTCATATAGAGAGTCTCTTGAGTTATCACTTTCATATACTAGTGGGAATTTTCATTATAAAACTCTGCTTGTATATTCTGATGATGGGCTTCCTCAAATGCCCGAGGTCTTCATGAGCAAGCAAGTTGGATGCACACCCACTTAGTTTCAGTTTGAGCTTTCATACACTTATAGCTCTAGTGCATCCGTTGCATGGCAATTCCTACTCACTCACATTTATATCTATTGATGGGCATCTCCGTTGCCCGTTGATACGCCTAGTTGATGTGAGACTATCTTCTCCTTTTTGTCTTCTCCACAACCACCATTCTATTCCACCTATATTGCTATGTCCATGGCTCACGCTCACGTATTGCATGAAAGTTGAAAAGGTTTGAGAACATCAAAAGTATGAAACAATTGCTTGGCTTGTCATCGGGGTTGTGCATGATGTGAATATTTTGTGTGGTGAAGATGGAGCATAGCCAGACTATATGATTTTGTAGGGATAACTTTCTTTGGCCATGTTATTTTAAAAAGACATGATTGCTTTATTAGTAGGCTTGAAGTATTATTGTTTTTATGTCAAATGATAGACTATTGCTTTGAATCACTCGTGTCTTAATATTCATGCCATGATTAGACATATGATCAAGATTATGCTAGGTAGCATTCCACATCAAAAATTATCTTTTTTTATCATTTACCTACTCGAGGACGAGCAGGAATTAAACTTGGGGATGCTGATATGTCTCCGTCGTATCTATAATTTTTTATTGTTCCATGCCAATATTCTACAACTTTCATATACTTTTGGCAACTTTTTATACAATTTTTGGGACTAACATATTGATCCAGTGCCCAGTGCCAGTTCCTGTTTGTTGCATGTTTTTTGTTTCATGGAATATCCATATCAAACGAAGTCCAAACGGAACAAAAACTGATGGAGACTTTTTTGGAATATATATGATTTTTGGGAAGAAGAATCCACGCGAGACGATGCTCGAGGGGCCCACGAGGTAGGGGGCGCGCCCCAGGGTGTCAGGCGCGCCCCTGACCCTCATGGCCATCCCGTAAGGCGGTTGGTGCCCTCCTTTCGCCGCAAGAAAGCTAATTTCCGGATAGAGATCGTGTCAAAATTTCAGCCCAATCGGAGTTACGGATCTCCGGGAATATAAGAAATGGTGAAAGGGAAGAATCTGGGAACGCAGAAACAGAGAGAGACAAAGAGACAGATCCAATCTCGGAGGGGCTCTCGCCCCTCCCGTGCCATGGAGGCCATGGACCAGAGGGGAAACCCTTCTCCCATCTAGGGAGGAGGTCAAGGAAGAAGAAGAAGGAGGGGGGCTCTCTCCCCCCCGCTTCCGGTGGCACCGGACGCCACCGGGGGCCATCATCATCACCGCGATCTACACCAACACCTCCGCCATCTTCACCAACATCTCCATCACCTTCCCCCCTCTATCTACAGCGGTCCACTCTCCCGCAACCCGCTATACCCTCTACTTGAACATGGTGCTTTATGCTTCATATTATTATCCAATGATGTGTTGCTATCCTATGATGTCTGAGTAGATTTTCGTTGTCCTATCGGTGGTTGATGAATTGCTATGATTGATTTAATTTGCTTGTGGTTATGTTGATGTCCTTTGGTGCCCATCATATGATTGCGCGCGTGGATCAGACCCTAGGGTTAGTTTGTATGTTGATAGGACTATGTATTGGAGGGCAAGAGTGACAGAAGCTTCAACCTAGCATAGAAATTGATGCATACGAGATTGAAGGGGGACCAATATATCTTAATGCTATGGTTGGGTTTTACCTTAATGAACATTAGTAGTTGCGGATGCTTGCTAATAGTTCCAATCATAAGTGCATAGAATTCCAAGTAAGGGATGACATGCTAGCAGTGGCCTCTCCCACATAATACTTGTTATCGGTCTAGTAAATTAGTCAATTGCTTAAGGGAAAATTTCGCAACTCCTACCACCACTTTTCCACACTCGCTATATTTACTTTAGTTTCTTCTTTACCTTAACAGCCCCTAGTTTATTTTCGTGCTCTTTACTTTCTTGCAAGCCTTTCCGAAAACACCTACAAAGTACTTCTAGTTTCATACTTGTTCTAGGTAAAGTGAACGTCAAGCGTGCGTAGAGTTGTATCGGTGGTCGATAGAACTTGAGGGAATATTTGTTCTACCTTTAGCTCCTCGTTGGGTTCGACACTCCGACTTATCAAAAACTGTTGCGATCCCCTATACTTGTGGGTTATCAAGAGCAAAACCCGATGACCTCCGTCGTCCTGTGAGCTCGCCGACAGCTAACTCCGGCGGGTTGACATGGTCGCTTATTAGGCACTAAGCACCGAAGTTAGTTTAGCACTAATGACCTTCCCTATGTCTCTCACAATGGGGCCCGGACAGCTAATGTTTTAGTCTAGATTTAATTAACCAAGTTAATCAGTTGTGTGACACTAATATGCAGAAACCACATGTTAGCTTTGACCTGGACCGCCTCTATTGACTACTGACGTCATCCTGATGTCATGCTGATGCAGTAAATCATTTACTGGATTTAGTATATTTTAGAATAACCAGAAAAATCCAAAAAATGATATAAACTTCAAAATTTCATAGTAATTCCACTATAGCTCAAAATGAAATAATTTATACATGAAAAATGATCAAAAAATTCAATCTATCCAATGGTATTGTTTTCATGCACGACAAAGCAAGTTAAACCTACCGATCAAGTCAAATAAATTAAATGGACAATGAGAAATCGTATGTAGAGTTTGGAATTGAACCTTCGGTTCAAATCAACTCAAACCAATCTATTGCTAGTTGCATTAGCTCAATCAACAACATATTGTCATGTCATGATCATGCATCATATTTGCTGCATTGCATTGATTATGTTCCTTCTCTATTGCCGATGTTTGTTCCCTCTCGGTAGACTTTTTCCGACATTGAGATTGATGTCACTAATGAAGACACAATGCTATCTTCAGAAGTGTTAGGCAAGCAAACCCCCTTTGAGCATTCTGATACAATCCCACTCTCTCGCTCTTGCTCTCTTTTATTGCATTAGGACAACAATGATTCAACTGTTACATATTGCGGTAGTTGAACCCATTCCTCTGCATGACCTATCTTTGCCATAGTAAATAGTTGAAACCCACTAGCATGAGCAGGAGTTGTTTGATCCATGATGTGCCTACTCATTCATGATTATTTGTTATGCCTGCTACGCTTAGAGTTGTGTCAGGTTTGATTCATCTGGGATGGATTGGAATGATGGTGAACATGTCCTACTATTGAGAGCTAAGTGTGTGAACACGATTCGGTGAAGGTAGCGATGAGAGGCCATGAAGGAGTACATGGTGGGTTGTCTCATTGGGACAATCCGTAGGAACTAAGTTCTGTGTTTGTGATCCAAGATAGCTACTACCACACATGGGCCCCTGAAATATGACTCCGCTCGACTTATTAACCCCTTGTACTCTGTCTAGGAGTTGCAAGTAGTTTCTGGTGTTTGTAGTAGGCTGGAGGTCGTGCGTAGCGCTGACCCTAGGGGTAGGCTATGATGCAGTAGGCAAGTGGCATGGTGTACCAGGGCACCCATTTGGTGGGCTTGGGAACCTTATGAAACACCCCCAGTATCATGCTACAGTGACCTCATACTAATGGTGCCATGTCATTAAGTTTAACTAAGCCAAATTGCCACTTGATAAAAAATCAAAGCCAATTTCAAATTTAAAATGAAGTCAAATAAATTATTTCTTCAAATAGTTAAATAAAAATGTGCATAATATTGAAAATAATCACTGAGTAATTGTCTTGCAGGAACCAACATTTTATAAGATATTTAAGTGCCATAAAACAATTAAAACAGGGTCAAATAGTAATTTAAAATGTTTCTCTAAATTATAAAATTCTAAACTAATTTAAATAAGTGCCAAACTTTTTGTGGCAGTGGCCTAAATTATAATACTAATTTAGGTGTAAGTTTCTTATTTTATAAAACTATTTTACTATAAAAAGGAAATAGAAAACATAAAAAAAATAAAAAAACAATTGGAAAGCTTACCTATTGGACTGGGCCTTAAGTCAACATTGCAGGCCCGGCCCAACTCCTCCCCCCAGCCATTCAGGATCAGCCACGGGGCGGCCATCCCGGACCTCCCCGCCGTTCCTCGTGACGGATAAGGCCACTCCGCACCTCCCTACTAACCCTATAACCCACTTTCCCTCTCCCTCGCAGCCCTCGCACAGATCCGAGCTCGCCCGACCAAGCCCGTCGCCATCGCGTCGTCGTTGCCTTGCTCCGCGACCTCCCCGAGCTGTGCGAGCTTGTCATGTGGCTCCACTGAGCTCTTCTCCATCGTCGACACTGTCGGACTAGAGATGGGAGTCCGTCACGACGTCGCCCACTGCGTTCTTCCCCGCCACGGCCACCTGGTGATACGTCTCCAATGTATCTACAATTTTTGATTGTTCCACGCTATTATATTATCTATTTTCGATGTTTTATATGCATTAATATGCTATTTTATATTATTTTTGGGACTAACCTATTAACCTAGAGCCCAGTGCCAATTTCTGTTTTTCCTTATTTTAGATTTCGTAGAAAAGGAATACCAAACGGAATAAAACCTCCGCGATGATTTTTCTTGGACCAGAAGACACCCAGAGACTTGGAGATCAAGTCGGAAGAGTCACGAGGCGACCACAAGGGTGGAGGGCGCGCCCCTTGTCTTGTGCCCCCTGACCCTCATGACCTAATTCTTTAGCCTATATATTCCCAAATATTCCCAAACCACCAAAAGTATCCACGAAAACACTTTTCCACCGCCGCAACCTTCTGTACCCGTGAGATCCCATCTAGGGACCTTTTTCGGCACCCTGATGGAGGGGGATTCGATCATGGAGGGCTTATACATCAACTCTATTTCTCTTCCGATGAGGCGTGAGTAGTTTACCACAGACCTATGTGTCCATAGCTAGTAGCTAGATGGCCTCTTCTCTCTCTTTGCTTCTCAATACCATGTTCTTCTCGATATTCTTGGAGATCTATCCGATGTAATCTTCTTTTGCGGTGTGTTTGTCGAGATCCGATGAATTGTCTATTTATGATTAGCTTATCTATGAATATTATTTGAATCTTCTCTGAATTCTTTTATGCATGATTTCATATGTTTGTAATTCTCTTCGAACTATCGGTTTGGTTTGGCCAACTAGATTGGTTTTTCTTGCAATGGGAGAAGTGCTTAGCTTTGGGTTCAATCTTACGGTGTCCTTTCCCAGTGACAGCAGGGGCAGCAAGGCACGTATTGTATTGTTTCCATCGAGGATAAAAAGATGGGGTTTACATCATATTGCTTGAGTTTATTCCTCTACATCATGTCATATTACTTAATGCGTTACTTTGTTCTTCATGAACTTAATACTCTAGATGCAGGCAGGAGTCGGTCGATGTTTGGAGTAATAGTAGTAGATGCAGAATCATTTCGGTATACTTGACACAGACATGATGCCTATTTTCATGATCATTGCCTTAGATATCATCATAACTTTGCACTTTTCTATCAATTGCTCCACAGTAATTTGTTCACCCATCGTATTATTTGCTATCTCGAGAGAAGCCTCTAGTGAAACCTATGGCCCCTGGGTCTATTTTCCATCATAAAAGTTTCTGATCTACTATTTTGCAATCTTTTACTTTCCGATCTATAAACCAAAAATATTTACTTTATTGTTTATCTATCTTTATCAGATCTCACTTTTGCAAGTAACCGTGAAGGGATTGACAACCCCTTTTATCGCGGTGGGTGTAGGTTGTTTGATTGTTTGTGCGGGTATTCGGTGATTTGTGTGTTGTCTCCTACTGGATTGATACCTTGGTTCTCAAACTGAGGGAAATACTTATCTCTACTTTGCTGCATCACCCTTTCCTCTTCAAGGGAAAAAACAACGCAAGCTCAAGAAGTAGCAGGAAGAATTTCTGGCGCCGTTGCTGGGGAGATCTATGCCAAGTCAAGACATGCCAAGTACCCATCATAAACTCTCATCTCTTGCATTACATTATTAGCCATTTGCCTCTCATTTTCCTCTACCCCATTTTTAAAACGATCTTCAAAAAGTTTTGCCCTTTTTCTTCACCCTTCTTTCCATATGCCTTTTTGCTCGTTTGCTATCTTTGCTTGTGTTGCCATGTGCCTTCTATTTGCTTGCATCTTCGCTTGCTAAAAATCTATTGATATGGATCCTCATACACTTGCTAATCTTTTTAAAGATCCAGTTATGATGAACCAATTGGTGGTGAGTTGAGTGCACTAGATTATCTTTATGAGGTTTTGCTTAAATTCGTGAATCTAAAAATTGTGATGAAGTGTTGAAAGAAGAAATTTAAGAAGTGATTCACGATAGCTCCTTGAATGAAAAGCCTGATTGCAATGATATTATTATAAATTCTATTAATGTCAATTGTGTTAATGATATGCAAAACCCTAAGCTTGGGGATGCTAATTTTGCTATGTCTACTACTTGTTGCAATGATCATGATTGGGGTGATTTTTCTTATGATCTTGAAAACTTATTTAAGCCCCATGATGAATATGAGATTGATAATAATGTTTGCAATAACACTGAAAGTGGGTTTGGAAGAGTGTCAACTTTAGATCCCACATATTTGGATAATGTTCAATCTTATGAATTTTTTGATAAAAGTGGGTTCGGAGAGGTCATGACTTTATTTTATGATAATCCCACTATTTCGAAAGAGTGTCAACTTTGCATGCATGTGGATCATGTTGAGAATATTTTATGTGATAGTTATATTGTTGAATTTGAAAATGATCCCATATGTAATTATTATGAGAGAGGAAAATATGGTTGTAGAAATTTTCATGTCACAAAATTATCTCTCGTTATGTTGAGATTGCTATTGTTTCTTTCCCCTTCCTTGCATATGCTAGTTTTTGCTTGTCTTGATAATTTGTTTACTTATATAATGCCTATGAATAGGAAGTATGTTAGACTTAGATGTATTTGTCACGTGTTTTGTGATGCTCTCTTTGTGCTTCAATTCCTATATTTCTTGTGAGCATCATTTAAATTATCTATGCCTAGCTAAGGGCGTTAAACAATAGCGCTTTTGGGAGGCAACCCAATTTTATTTTTGTTTTTGCTTTTTGTTCCTGTTTTTCTATGAATAATTCATCTAGCCTCTGGTTAGACGTGGTTTTGTGTTTTAATTAATGTTTGTGCCAAGTAAGACCTTTGGGATGGCTTACGATGATAGTTGATTTGATCTTGTGGAAAAACAGGAACTTTTGTGCTCAGGAAAATAATTGTCATTTTTAACAGAAGCATGATAAAAATATTGATTCTTTTTGCAAAAGATTAATAAACAAATTGCTCAGGCTGTCCTAATTGTTCAGAATTTTTGGAGTTACAGAAGTATTCGAGAGTTACAGATTACTACAGACTGTTCTGTTTATGATAGATTCTGTTTTCTTTGTGTTGTTTGCTTATTTTGATGATTCTATTGTTGGGAAACGTAGCATGCAATTTCAAAAAATTTACTATGCTCACGCAAGATCGATCTAGGATATGCATAGCAACGACAGGGGGAGAGTGTGTCTATGTACCCTCGTAGACCGAAAGCGGAAGCATTTGACAACGCGGTTGATGTAGTCGAACTTCTTCTCGTTCTGACCGATCAAGCATTGAATGTGCGGCACCTCCGAGTTTCGCACACGTTTAGCTCGATGACTCCCCTCGAACTCTTGATCCATCAAAGTGTCAAGGATTAGATGAGTTCCGTCAGCACGTCGGCATGGTGACGGTGATAGTGAAGTTATCCGTGCAGGGCTTCGCCTAAAGCACTATGAAGATATGACCGGAGGCGTAATCTGTGGAGGGGCGCGTCGCACACGGCTAACGATTGTTGTTGTGTGTTCTAGGTGCCCCCCTCCACACACATATATAGGTGGGAGGGGATGGGAGAGGCCAGGAGGCGCCCAAGGGCTGGCCGCTGGCCCCCTTGGGGCTTTCCTTGCCCTGCGCCCCCTTTCCATGTATGCATGAAGGGGAAGGAAAGAGGGGGTGAGGGAAGGAAGTAGGAATCCTAATTCCACCTTTGCTTTCCCTTCCCCTTTTCCTTCTCCACCTCCTATGGCCCTATAGGGTGCACCAGCCCCTTGGGCTGGTGTGTTCCTTCATAAGGCCCATATGGCCCATAGGATTGCCGGGGGTACCCGAAACACCTTTTGGTGACCCGATAAGTACCCGATACTCTCGGGAACACTTCTAGTGTCCAAATACTATCATCATATATATCAATCTTTACCTCTCGACCATTTCGAGACTCCTCGTAATGTCTGTGATCTCATCCGAGACTCTGAACAACAATCAGTCACCAAATCACATATAACTCATATAATACAAAATCGTCATCGAATGTTAAGCATGCGGACCCTACGGGTTCGAGAACTTTGTAGACATGACCGGGACACTTCTCCTGTCAATAACCAATAGAGGAACCTAGATTCTCTTATTGGCTCCTACATATTCTATGAAGATCTTTATTAGTCGAACCATTATGACAACATACGTAATTCCCTTTGTCCATCGGTATGTTACTTGCCCGAGATTCGATCGTCGGTATCTACATACCTAGTTCAATCTCATTACCCGCAAGTCTCTTTACTTGTCCCGTAATACATCATCTTGTAACTAACTCATTAGTCACTTTGCTTGCAAGGCTTCTTATGGTGTGCATTACCGAGAGGGCCTAGAGATACCTCTCCGATACTCGGAGTAACAAATCCTAATCTCGATCTATGTCAACCCAACAAACACCTTTGGAGATACCTGTAGAGCATCTTTATAATCACACAGTTACATTGTGATGTTTGATAGCACAAAAGGTATTCCTCCGGTATCCAGGAGTTTCATAATCTCATAGTCGAAGGAATATGTATATGACATGAAGAAAGCAATAGCAATAAAACTAAACGATCAATATGCTAAGCTAATGGATGGGTCTTGTCCACCACATCATTCTCCTAATGATGTGATCCTGTTTATCAAATGACAACACATGTATATGGTTAGGAAACTTAACCATCTTTGATTAACGAGCTAGTCTAGTAGAGGCTTACTAGGGACACGGTGTTTTTTCTATGTATCCACACATGTATCAAGTTTCCGGTAAATACAACTCTAGCATGAATAATAAACATTTATCATGAATAAGGAAATATAAAATAACAATTTTATTATTGCCTCTAGGGCATATTTCCTTTAGTCTCCCACTTGCACTAGAGTCAATAATCTAGTTGACATCGCCATGTGATTAACACGAATAGTTCATATCACCATGTGATTAACACCCATAGTTCACATCGCCATGTGACCAACACCCAAAGGGTTTACTAGATTCAGTAATCTAGTTTACATCGCCATGTGATTAACACCCAAAGAGTACTAAGGTGTGATCATGTTTTGCTTGTGAGTGAGGTTTAGTCAACGGGTCTGCCACGTTCAGATCCGTATGTATTTTGCAAATTTCTATGTCTACAATGCTCTGCACGAAGCTACTCTGGCTAATTGCTCCCACTTTCAATATGTATCTAGATTGAGACTTAGAGTCATCCGAATCAGTGCCAAAGCTTGCATCGATGTAACTCTTTACGACAAACTCTTTATCACCTCCATAACCGAGAAATATTTCCTTAGTCCTCTTAGGTAACTAAGGATAATTTTGACCGTCGTCCAGTGATCTACTCTTGGATCACTATTGTATCCCCTTGCCAAACTCATAGCAAGGTACACAATATGTCTGGTACACAACATGGCATACTTTATAGAACCTATGGCCGAGGTCGGGTTTTGAGTCTCACTCAACTTCACACCTTACAATAAAGGCTAGAACTCCTTCTTTGACTGATCCACTTTGAACTCCTTCAAAATCTTGTCAAGGTATGTACTCATTGAAAATCTTATCAAGCGCTTGATCTATCTCTATAGATCTTGATGCCCAATATGTAAGCAGCTTCACCGAGGTCTTTCATTGAAAAATTCTTATTCAAGTATCCTTTTATGCTATCCAGAAATTCTATATCATTGCCAATCAGTAATATGTTATCCACATATAATATCAAAAATTCTACAGAGCTCCCACTCACTTTCTTGTAAATACATGCTTCACCATAAGTCTGTATAAAACCATATGCTTTGATCACCTCATTAAAGCGTATATTCCAACTCCGAGATGCTTGCACCAGTCCATAGATGGATCGCTGGAGTTTGCACACTTTGTTAGCACCTTCAGGATTGACAAAACCTTTTTGTTTTGACATCCATTTGCCAGATATCATAAAATGCGGCAATTGCTAACATGATTCGGACAGACTTAAGCATCGCTACGAGTGAGAAAATCTCATTGTAGTCAACAACTTGAACTTGTTGAAAACCTTTTGCGACAAGTCGACCTTTGTAGATAGTAACACTACCATCAGTGTCCATCTTCCTCTTGAAGATCCATTTATTCTAAATGGCTTGCCGATCATTGGGCAAGTCGACCAAAGCCCACACTTTGTTCTCATACATGGATCCTATCTCAGATTTCATGGCCTCAAGCCATCTGTCGGAATCTAGGCTCATCATAGCTTCTTCATAGTTCATAGATTTGTCATGATCTAGTAACATGACTTCCAGAACAGGATTACCGTACCACTCTGGTGTGAAACGTGCTCTGTTCGACCTACGAGGTCTAGTAGTAACTTGATCCGAAGTTTCACGATCATCATCATTAGCTTCCTCTCTAGTTGGTGTAGGCATCACGGGAACAGATTTCACTGACGTGCTACTTTCCAATTCGAGAGAAGGTACAATTACCTCATCAAGTTCTACTTTCGTCCCACTCACTTCTTTCGAGAGAAACTCCTTCTCTAGAAAGGATCCATTCTTAGCAACAAAGATCTTGCCTTCGGATCTATGATAGAAGGTGTACCCAACAGTTTCTTTTGGGTATCCTATGAAGATGCACTTCTCCGATTTGGGTTCGAGCTTGTCAGGGTGAAGCTTTTTCACATCAGCATCGCAACCCCAAACTTTAAGAAATGACAGCTTAGGTTTCTTGCCAAACCATAGTTCATATGGTGTCGTCTCAACGGATTTAGACATTGCCCTATTTAATATGAATGCAACTGTCTCTAATGCATAACCCCAAAATGATAGTGGTAAATCGTTAGGAGACATCATAGATCACACCATATCTAATAAAGTATGGTTACGACGTTCGGACACACCATTACGCTGTGGTGTTCCAGGTGGCATGAGTTGTGAAACTATTCCACATTGTTTTAAATGAAGGCCAAACTCGTAACTCAAATATTCACCTCCATGATTAGATCGTAGAAACTTTATTTTCTTGTTACGATGATTCTCCACTTCACTCTGAAATTCCTTGAACTTTTCAAATGTTTCAGACTTGTGTTTCATTAAGTAGATATACCCATATCTGCTCAAATCATTTGTGAAGGTCAGAAAATAACGATACCCGCCGCGTGTCTCAACACTCATCGGACCATATACATCAGTATGTATTATTTCCAACAAGTCATTGGCTCGCTCCGTTGTTCCAGAGAACAGAGTTTTAGTCATCTTACCCATGAGGCATGGTTCGCAAGTATCAAATGATTCCAAAAATCCATCCGTATGGAGTTTCTTCATGCGCTTTACACCAATATGACCTAAACGGCAGTGCCACAAATATGTTGCACTATCATTATCAATTTTGCATCTTTTGGCATCAATATTATGAATATGTGTATCACTACGATCGAGATTCAATAAACCATTTACATTGGGTGTATGACCATAGAAAGTTTTATTCATGTAAACAGAACAACAATTATTCTCCGACTTAAATGAATAACCGTATCACAATAAACATGATCCAATCATATTCATGCTCAACGAAAACACCAAATAACATTTATTTAGGTCCAACACTAATCTCGAAGGTAGAGGGAGTTTGCGATGGTGATCTTATCAACCTTGGAATCACTTCCAACACACATCATCACCTCGCCCTTAACTAGTCTCTGTTCATTTTGCAACTCCTATTTTGAGTTACTAATCTTAGCAATTGAACTGGTATCAAATACCCTGGGGTTACTACGAACACTAGTAAAGTACACATCTATAACATGTATATCAAATATACCTTTTTTCACTTTGCCATCCTTCTTATTTGCCAAGTATTTGGGGTAGTTCCGCTTCAAGTGACCATTCCCTTCGCAGTAGAAGCACTCAGTTTCAGGCTCAGGTCTAGCTTTGGGATTCTTCATGGGAGTGGATACTTGCTTGTCATTCTTCTTGAAGTTCCCTTTATTTTCATTTGCCCTTTTTATTGAAACTAGTGGTCTTGTTAACCATCAACACTTGATGCTCTTTCTTGATTTCTACCTTCGCCGATTTCAGCATCGTGAAGAGCTCGAGAATCGTTTTCATCATCCCTTGCATATTATAGTTCATCATGAAGTTCCAGTAACTAGAGAACTCTATCAATCACTATTTTATCTAGAAGATTAACTCCGACTTGATTCAAGCGATTGTAGTACTCAGACATTCTGAGCACATGCTCACTGGTTGAGCTATTCTCCTTCATCTTGTAGGCAAAGTACTTGTCAGAGGTCTCATACCTCTCTACACGGGCATGTGTCTGAAATACCAATTTCAACTCTTGGAACATCTCATATGCTCCGTGGCGTTCAAAACATTTTTGAAGTCCCGGTTCTAATCCGTAAAGCATGGCACTAAACTATCAAGTAGTCATCATATCGATCTTGCCAAACGTTCATAACGTCTGCATGAAGGACATAATTCTTCTGTGCAGCAATGAGGATAATCCTTAGATCATGCACCCAGTCCGCATCATTGATACTATCATCTTTCAACTTAGTTTTCTCTAGGAACATATCAGAAACATAGGGGATCTACAATGCGAGCTATTGATCTACAATGTAGATATGCAAATACTATCGGGACTAAGTTCATGATAAATTAAGTTCAATTAATCAAATTACTTAAGAACTCCCACTTAGATAGACATCCCTCAAGAGATCTAAGTGATACGTGATCCAAATCAACTAAACCATGTCCGATCATCACATGAGATGGAGTAGCCATCAATGGTGAACATCTCTATGTTGATCATTGTAAGTGCATCTAGTGCCACCCCTAGTTGGTTTTGGGGTATTGACGACAAACCTGGTTGAGGGACTAATGTGTTTGCGAGAATTGCAAGATAACACAGGTAGAAGTCCCTCATTGATTCGGTTTTCCTACCAGAGATGACCCCTAAAAATGTATGAAGACATTGAAGTCAAAGGTGGTATGTGAAGACATTCACATTGAAGACTATGAAAAGAGAAGACATCACATGAAGACTATGGAGCGCGAAGACTCAGTTGTTTCGTCGTTCTTTTTCTTCCTTGTTGAGTCATAGGAACCACCGTACTGTTAAGTGGGGTCCAAGAGAACCAGTCAGAATGACTGAAGTGATGCTTAACCAAAATCCTATGTCTTCAAGTGAAGACTATGAGAGCAAATCTTGTCCAGAGTTGGATAAGTCAGCTTTGCTTGTAGCCCAAGTAAAGTTGCCGTGTGTGTTTGAAATCTGACCGTTGGAACACGTGTCAGTTCCTTAGTGACCGAGGGTCATTTCAGACAAATCAGGCCGGTTGCCTAGTGACGATAAATAGCCCACCCCCTACAACCATAAATGGTTGGCTGCTCAGAGTTAGTGCATGGCTTTTGTCGTTTGAGAGCAACCCACCTCGAAGCCTTTGAGAGAGAATTCCTTGCGAGGATAAAGCCCTAACCACCCAGAGCCAAAGAGAGTTAGGCATCACTGAAGTCTTCCTGTCTGTGTGATCTGAAGACTTATTACACTTGAGGACTGTGAATCCTACAGCCGGTTAGGCGTCGCGTTCTGAGCATCCAAGAGTCATTGTGGATCGCCGGTGAATGAAGTCTGTGAAGGTTTGGAAGTCTACCTTGAAGACTTACCAGAGTGATTGGGCAAGGACTGGGTGTTCTTAGCTCAAGGGGAATAAGGTGAAGACGCGGTCTTCTGAGTTGAATCTCAGCCTCCCTAACCAGACGTACAGTTGTCACAGCAACTGGAACTGGTCCAACAAATCATTGTCTTCAACGAGTCACTGGTTTCATCCTTCCCACTCCTTTACTTACTGTTGGCCCTGGTGAAGTCATTGCCTGATTGCATTATCTTTTGTCTTCATTGAGTGACTGCTTGTTCTGATTGGCTTCACAATATCTTCCTACCTGATCTTTACTACCTAGCTGCTATTAGTCATTGTGCTTTCACTTCATTGAATACTTGACTATGGTTTTCCTAGTGTAGTCTACCTTCCGCTGCATGGTAATAGGTTTATTTCTATCATTTGTCTTCGAAACTTCCATGTTTTGAAGACTTTCATAAAAATCGCTTATTCACCCCCCCTCTAGTCAATCACTAGCACTTTCAATTGGTATGAGAGCAAGGTACTCCCTTGTTCTGTGTGATTCGGTTTAACCACCTGGAGTTTTAGCTATGTCGACTGCAGGGATAATCAAAGTCTCCGCTGCGTGCCCAGTCTTCGATGGAACTGAATATCCCTACTGGAATAATAAGATGCGCATGCATCTTGAAGACATTGATGTCGACCTATGGTATGTCGTCAAGAATGGTGTTCCCAAGGCTGGTGAAGGTGTCACCGCTGCTGATGTCAAGAAGTTCGTTCAACTAGACTCCACTGCCAAGAACATCATCTGTGGTCATCTGACCAAAGGACAGTATGGCCGTGTGAGTGCTTTGGAAACATCTAAGCTAGTCTGGGACTGGCTCTCCAAGGTCAACGAAGGCGTCTCAACCCAGAGAGATCAGAGAATCAGTGTCCTTCGCAACCTCTTCAACCGCTTCAAGAGAAATGACAATGAGAATGTTCAGCTCACGTTTGATCGACTCACTAACATCACAAATGAGCTTCAAGCCCTCGGCGCCACTGAGATCACCAAGCATGAAGTCGTCAAGACACTCCTGAGATCACTTGACAGCTCGTTTGACACCCTAGCCCTGATGATTCAAGAACGTCCTGACTTCAAAACACTCGCTCCGTCTGACATACTTGAGAGGCTCAACACACATGAGTTTCAGCTTTCTGAGAAAAGAGACATCTACGGTCCCAACTATGGGCGAACTCATGCCTTGAAGGCAAAAGCTTTCTCCTTATCTGAAGAAGAGTCTGACAACAGTTCTGATGATCCTGAAGACATTGGAAAGGAGCTTGCTATGCTTGTGAAGAAGTTCCAAAAATTCACCAAGAAGAAAGGCTTCAGAAAGTCCTCACGATCAAGCTCAAGGAATGATGAAGCTTCTGCTCATGACTACAAGAAGAGAACATGCCACAAGTGCAAGAAACCTGGCCAGTACATCTCTGAGTGTCCGTAGTGGGATAATGAGAACAAGAAGAAAAAGAAGAGCAAGGAGTATGATTCTGACGACAAGAAGAAGAAGAAATACTCAAAGTCTTCTTCCAAGTCCTCCTCAAAGTCTTCATCACACAAGAAGAGCTCATCTGGCAAGGCACGTGCATTTGTTGGCAAGGAAATGGATTCAGAGGAGGAGTCCACTTCTGAGGAGGCGAAGGTGGAGTCTGAGGAGGAGTCTGATTCTGGCGTTGCGAGTCTGGCTACAGCATACGTTGCCAAGTCCATCTTCAACACTAAAGACAATGACTCCGTCACGGACACCGATGCAAATGACAAGGACTACTCCGCTCCTACCTACTACTTCATGGCACGCAGTGCCAAGGTAAACACATGCACTACTCACTATCAAACTTCCAGTGAAGATGACTCTGATTGTGGTTCCAAACCCAGCTACAAAACACTTGCTAAAATTTCAACTGAACAACAGAAAGCTATGGAACATATTAAAAAACTGTTAGACAAAAGCGATGACCTGTTAGACGCTGAAATGACTCAATCTCAGTCCTTAATTGAAGACATAAAAAATCTTCACGTTAAGTATGAGGAACTTTAAAGTCGTCATGAAATGCTCTCAACAACTCATGAAAAACTTTCCTATGATTATCTTCAAAGGAAGCAAGATCTTGAGAAATTAAGAGCGGCTCATGAAGATCTTCAAAAGGAAAACGAGTCACTTCGCGCCAAACAGATCAGTTCCGCTCAGGAAGGATTTGAACCACCATGTATTAAATGTATTGAGCGTGACAATGCTACTTCTGTTGCCGGTTGTTCTACTGCTGCTACTATTGCAATATCTTCAACTACTGATGTGCCAACTAACCCCTCTGCTGAGGATGCCACTGCTATTGCTGATGAGAATGCTAGGTTGAAGACATTGCTTGAAATAGGGATGTTCAAAAGCCTCAAAGGGCATTAGACACAATGTGATGTCCTCAAAAGGCAGATCCTGAACCGAAACCCTAGGAAAGAGGGTGTTGGGTTCGAAAGGAAAATGAATGCTGATGGCTCTTACTGGAAACCTGAGCAGTACCTATCGGTGTCAAAACCGGCGGATCTCGGGTAGGGGGTCCCGAACTGTGCGTCTAGGCGGATGGTAACAGGAGGCAGGGGACACAATGTTTTACCCAGGTTCGGGCCCTCTTGATGGAGGTAAAACCCTACGTCCTGCTTGATTGATATTGATGATATGGGTAGTACAAGAGTAGATCTACCACGAGATCAGAGAGGCTAAACCCTAGAAGCTAGCCTATGGTATGATTGTTGTCCGTCCTACGGACCAAGACCCTCCGGTTTATATAGACACCGGAGAGGGCTAGGGTTACACAGAGTCGGTTACAATGGTAGGAGATCTACATATCCGTATCGCCAAGCTTGCCTTCCACGCCAAGGAAAGCCCCTTCCGGACACGGGATGAAGTCTTCAATCTTGTATCTTCATAGTCCAGGAGTCCGGCCGAAGGTATAGTCCGGCTATCCGGACACCCCCTAATCCGGGACTCCCTCAGTAGCCCCTGAACCAGGCTTCAATGATGACGAGTCCGGCGCGCAGATTGTCTTCGGCATTGCAAGGCGGGTTCCTCCTCCAAGTACTTCATAGAAGATTTTGAACACAAAGGTAGTGTCCGGCTCTGCAAAATAACTTTCCACATATTGCCATAGAGAGAATAATATTTACACAAATCTAATCTGCTGACGTATTCCGTAGCGTGACATCACACCACGGCCAGGTCTTTATTCGAATCGTTTTACTGTCCCACCTCAGCACGTTTAGCGAGCCGGTTTCCTTGGCACGTCTTGTCAAAGCAGAGATCGTGTCCCCTTATTCCGGGATTCTCATCAATATGGGCGTGGGTAACCCAACCGCGCCATCGATTATGGCGCTTGGGAGATAAGCGAGTTTTACCAGGATGGTGGGGACACATAGTCGCGTCCACCCATATAAGGGGATAAGGATCCACCTTTTCATCCACGCCTTCTTCCTCCTTTGCCTATCCATTTCCGCGCACTCGAGCTCCAGCGCCCAAGTCCACACACCCCACCTCAACCTTCTCCAGCCATGTCCGGAGCGGGAGGCAAGTGGATGGTCTCCTCCGTCACGGAGGGACACATCAAAAAATTGAGGAAGGCTGGATACTTGTCTAACGACATTGCGCACCGGCTTCCCGAAGAGGGGCAGCTCATCCCCACCCCTAGGCCCCATGAGAAGGTGGTGTTCCTCCCCCATTTCCTCCGCGGACTGGGCTTCCCTCTCCACCCATTTGTCCGGGGGCTCATGTTCTACTATGGCCTGGATTTCCATGATCTGGCCCCGAACTTTGTCCTCAATATCTCGGCGTTTATCGTCGTGTGCGAGGCTTTCTTCTGCATCCGCCCCCATTTCGGCCTATGGCTCAAGACTTTCAATGTCAAGCCGAAGGTGGTGCGCGGCCAGGCGGAGTGTGGAGGCGCCATGGTGGGCAAGATGCCCAACGTCCTATGGCTCGAGGGCTCCTTCGTGGAGTCCCTAAAGGGGTGGCAATCGGGGTGGTTTTACATCACCGAGCCACGCGACCCTGAATGGGTCGCAGCCCCCGAGATCTGATCCGGACCCCCTACGCGGCTCACCTCCTGGAAAGAGACGGGCCTATCGTGGGGTAAAGAAGGAGAGCTGACCGGACTCCAAACATGCATCCAAACCCTGGTGGACAAGAAGCTCAAACTTGTCAACGTAGCCCAGGTTATGCTCATCCGCCGGATCCTCCTGTGTCAACAACGGGCTTTCAACCTGTGGGAGTTCGACCCGACGCAGCACCGAACTCTGAGCAGGCTCTTCGACACGACGTACGAAGATGCCTGGAAGGTGCTTTTCAAGGGCGCCGAGGCCCCCGCATCCGCTACCGAGGATCGCGGATTCAGCACGCAGCATCACGCTCGTGCGGTAAGCTGTTTTTACCTTTTACAGGGTATTAGTTTTTCATGGTTTCACTCCATGCGGGATCTAAGCTCCCTTACCTTTGACAGGATTGGCAGGAGACGTCCGGACAGATCAACTGTCCGGCTCCTTTGCCCGAAGGCCTAGCGGACGCTCGCTTGGCGAAGCTGCTGGTTCCGGCACCCTTTGTGGTGCCGGAGAAGAAGGCCACAGGGACTCAAAAGAGTGCCCGGTGCCAGGAGGTGTCGGATTCATCATCCAATGACTCCAAGGCGCACTCCTCCCATGAAGACGAGGAGGAGGAACAAGAGACCTCTCCCCCTCCAGCGGGGGGAGAGAAGAAAAGGAAGGCCGCCCCAACTGGGGAGGCCGAAGGGTCCAAGAAGGGGAAGACCCTTCCTCCGGACTGCTCCACCAACACCGATGACGGCGAAGAGGAGTGGCCGCACAGGGCCAAGCCCCTGGCGAGATCATAAGTATTCGGACACCAGAGCGATTCATAGTGTTCCTTTCTTGCACAGCTCCTCCTTACGCCAAACATGACTGCGCAGTCCGCCCAAGGCCGGGCTCGACGAGTCGTCGAGCGGCTCCCTGGATTCGTTGGATGCGAATTCGCTTCCGACGGCTATCTCCCCCCACCCTATGGACGACGCTGAGGTGGCGTCCCAACAGGTTCCAAGCCAGGAGGAGGTGGTCCTAGGGGCGCCGCCAGGCGACCTCCCGGACTCTAGGCGTAAAGGGGATAGAACCCCCAAGGGCACCGCGTCGGAACCTTCAACCGTTCCGGACTCCGGTAGGCAGCCTCCTTCCAAGAGGGGCAAGCTTACCAAGCCGGTGACCTCCGTCCAACCGGAGGCACCGGACAATTTGCTGGAGGTGCTTAACGGCGCCTCCATCGACGAGGAGCACCGCACTATTATGAGTGCGGTGATCCAGAAGGTTCAGTCCGCCAAGAGCGGACTAACTGAAGCCTGTGCCAGTCTTCTAACAGGCTTTGAGGTAAGTAAAGAATATGTAAAAATATTACCGCATAGACAGTAGCCCCTGATGCTCTGTTCGGCGTTCGGAAAGAAAAGCCGAATAGAGGATCTAATAACATTCGCAGGAGTCTAACATAATTAAGTCAATATGCATATGCACGCTTCGCTGCTGGCCTCCGCCGCACTGATTGCGGAGGTGGATACGCTGAAGCAAAAACCTCGCGCGGTCCGAGAACGAGCTCGGCCATGCCAAGAGGCAACTCGAGGAGAAGGAAGGTAAGTAATACCTTGCGCAAGTATATAGAGAAGATGTGGTTGCAAAAAATGACAGGATCAACATGCTATTATAGGGGCCACGACCGAGGTAGCAACCCTTAAGCAAGCGTTGTCCGAGGCTGAAAATAGAGCGGCCGCAGAGCGCACAGAGAGAGGGAAGCAGGAGGCACGGGTGGAGGAGGTGCAGAAAGAGCTCCAGGCTCTCGTGAAAAAACACGAGAGTTTGGAGCTTGACTCAAAGACGCAAGCGTCCGAGCTTGCGGCAGCCCTCAAAAGCGCGAAGTCTGCCAAGGCCGAAGCCTAGAAAGCCCTCCAAGAAATTGAAGCGACGAAGAAGATAGCGGCGAGTAAGGCATTCATTATACAAAGCAAGCACATGAAAGTGAATTACTTGTTACTTACCCGAGTCCGGAGCTCTCCAGGAGCATTCGCAGATTTGCCCCGCAGTGCATCTGATCCCGCCACGTACTACCGAGCCGAGGAGGGGAGCTCGACGGAGAAGGTGTTCTGGTCTCAGTATGCTGAGGCCGGACACCTGGTGCCTTTGAGCGACCAGCTGAAGCAAATGGTCGAGCTCCACAAGTTCGCCGAACAAGCCATAAAGGGTTTCATAGTTCGACTTTGGCCTGGGGAGGCTCTGCCTGCTACTTCGGGCTGGTGAGGTGGCTGGTGGATGCCTGTCCACGACTTGAAGTAATCAAGCGCTCCGACTGCATCGAAGGTGCCCGTAGGGTGCTTGCCCGTGCTAAAGTGCACTGGGGCAAGATGGATGCGGAGAAGCTGGTGAAGGACGGGCCACCGCCGAGCAAGGAGCATCACGTCCCGGAAGCGTATTATGAGGGCGTCCTGAAGGGTGCCCGCCTTATAGCGGATGAATGCTCCAAAGATGTAATTTTTGAGTAAACTCGCATTTGTGATCCTGTACGCTGAAAACTTGTTCATATGCGCTAAGCAACGCTTTTGAATTTAAAATATTACCTTCTGTGCGACCGTTTATCAAATTTGAGAGATGGCGAGTCGTCGGCTTCTTCCCCCATGCCACGAGTGCTGGGGTGTTCGGGATAAACATGAGCGCTCTTTTTCCCATTCTTGGGTCCTTGTAGGGAGGCGCTCAACACAACGAACAAGGCAATCGAACTATAATGCTTGAACACTCTCACTTAGCCATAGAATTCTATAATTTTAAATTTCGGCGAAGCCCCTAGTGTTCGGAAGACCGAGTTCGGGGCGCTATCCACGCCTAGGCCGAACAAAGCCGACTCCTCGCTCTAAGCGGCATAAGTCTTTAGGGACTCGAAAACCTCTCGAACAGCGACCAGCTCTCGCCTCATCATGACGGTCAGTTTTAGCTTTCTCTACTGAGGTGCTTAGCCCAGCTCAACTGGGGCACAATCGCAGTAGTTCTCCTAGTGCTACCTTAGCCGATATAACGGAACGTAAGGTACCAAAACATAGGAGCCGGGCAAACCCAACTATTGACCCAAGACATGATTCGGAGCCGATGCATATAATGCTATAAGTTCGGGGTGCCGCACTTGTGAAAGTGTTCGGACTTCTCACACCGTATTGTGGGGTACTTAAGCCCCTGGCGTATTGGCCGTACCAAAGTGTACGGGTGCAACATGTCATTAATGAACATATATTCGTAAAAAAGAGTAATGCAATAATAGACGGAAGCTATGCATTGTTTATTTAAAAAAGCTGCGATTAAAGCAGAACGATACAAATAGTGCGATAAGCAAACAATGGGACTATTTAACGTGTCCTTTCCAGGGGCGAGCTGCGGAATGGTATGTGAAACAGGTATACTGCTCGTTATAGAGACCACCTTAGAGTTCCATAGTGCGGCGTAGCTTTCTGCTTCCCTGGTTGTATCGTTTGTGCGACAATTGTACTGCCGGACCAGCCTTCCGAAGAATGGAGTCCTGAAAATAAGAGAAAATTAAGAAATCGGCAGCCCCTTGTGCGGTTTAAGCCGCGTTTCGGCCGTGCCGTGATGGTGCCCCTCCCCCTGTGCCCATGGTATTTCCAGAGCATAGTTATGTACGCGCAACACTGGTTTCGCAAGTTCGCGAGGGCTGGGGTTGGGGCCGCATTGCTATGCTTGCTCGGAACGTGCCAGGCAGTCTTGTTGCAGGTTACTCCGGGCGCACCTGACGGTGTCCAGACGTTTAATGGCCGGGCTAGAGAATTGCCTTGAGAGGCTGCTTTGTACTTCCGCTGCGATAGCCGCCGTATGCTCCTCCGTTCGGAGAGAGCGTTCGGTGTTTCCATTGACCGTGATGACTCCTCGAGGGCCTGGCATCTTGAGCTTGAGGTATGCATAGTGCGACACCGCATTGAACTTAGCAAATGCGGTTCGCCCGAGCAGTGCGTGATAGCCACTGCGGAACGAGACTATGTCGAAGATTAACTCCTCGCTTCGGAAATTATCCAGAGATCCGAAGACCACTTCAAGTGTAACTGAGCCTGTACAGTTGGCCTCTACACCTGGTATGACGCCTTTAAAGGTCATTTTAGTGGGTTTAATCCTCGAGGGATTGATGCCCATTTTCCGCACTGTATCCTGGTAAAGCAGGTCCAGGCTGCTGCCGCCATCCATAAGGACTCTAGTGAGGTGAAATCCGTCAATAATTGGGTCTAGAACCAATGCGGCGAATCCGCCATGACGGATGCTAGTGGAGTGGTCCCTTCGATCAAAAGTGATCGGGCAGGAAGACCATGGGTTGAACTTTGGGGCGACTGGCTCCATCGCGTATACGTCCCTTAGCGCACGCTTCCGCTCCCTCTTGGGGACGTGGGTTGCATATATCATGTTCACCGTCCGCACTTGTGGGGGAAAACCTTTCTGTCCACTGTTGTTCGGCAGCCGGGGCTCCTCCTCGTCATCGCTATGCAGCCCCTTGTCTATGCTTTCGGCATTTAACTTGCCTGCCTGCTTGAACACCCAACAATCCCTGTTGGTGTGATTGGCTGGTTTTTTGGGGGTGCCATGTATCTGGCATGAGCGGTCGAGAATTCGGTCCAAACTAGACGGGCCCGGAGTATTTCTTTTGAATGGCTTTTTCCGCTGACCGGGTTTAGAGCCTCTGAATCTGGCATTAACTGCCGTATCCTCAGCATTGTCGCTGTTAATGCGGTGCTTTTGCTTGTTGCGAAGCGACCTGCCACTGCTGTCCTTGGTATCCTAATTACCAGGGCTCTTGGTCATGTTATTGCTGCGAGCTAGCCAGCTATCTTCTCCCACGCAAAAGCGGGTCATAAGTGTCATGAGGGCTGCCATAGATTTCGACTTTTCCTGTCCTAGGTGCCGTGCAAGCCACTCGTCGCGGATGTTATGCTTAAAGGATGCTAGGGCCTCTGCGTCCAGACAGTCGATGATTTGATTTTTCTTGGTTAGGAACCGTGTCCAGAATTGTCAGGCCGATTCCTCTGGCTGCTGAATTATGTGGCTTAGGTCATCGGCGTCTGGTGGTCGCACATAAGTGCCCTGGAAATTGTCGAGGAATGCGGCTTCCAGGTCCTCCCAACAACCAATTGATTCTGCTGGCAAGCTGTTAAGCCAATGCCGAGCTGGTCCTTTAAGCTTGAGTGGGAGGTATTTGATGGCGTGTAGGTCATCACCGCGGGCCATGTGGATATGAAGGAGATAGTCCTCGATCCATATCGCAGGATCTGTTGTGCCATCGTATGATTCGATGTTCACGAGTTTGAAACCCTCTAGGATTTGATGATCCATTACTTCATCTGTGAAGCATAGTGGGTGTGCGGCGCCTCTGTATTGGGCTATATTACGACGCAGCTCAAACGAGCTTTGCCTATTGTGTTCGGCCCGGTCGGATTTACTGTATCCGGCGTGACGAGTACCGTCTCGTGCCGTGGGGCGCCCACGTGATCCGTAGATCGATCTTGTTTGCCTTTCCTTGTCCTCCAATATATCTCACAGGTCTGGCGCATTTTCCCATGCCTTGGTATTTTTTGAGCGACGCCGAGGTGCGACTTGAGTGGAGGGCCGAGAGGCCTCTCTGTCGCGGCCACGGGGTGGCCGGTCGGCCGCATCATGCGCTGGTGATGTAGGTTTAGGTGCTTCCTCCTCTAATTGGGGTAGCAACCTGCGGTTTGGGTAGCTCTTGGAGGGGCGTTCGAGTTCATACTCTTCGGCCGCAAGGACTTCAGTCCATCTGTCGGCTAGCAAATCTTGATCAGCTCTAAGCTGTTGCTGTTTTTTCTTGAGGCTGCTCACCGTGGCCATAAGCCTGCGTTTGAAACGCTCTTGTTCGACGGGATCCTCCGGCATGACAAATTCGTCATCGTCGAGGCTTGCCTCGTCTTCGCAGGGAGGCATATAATTATCGTCCTTGACCTCTCTGTCTGCCGCTCTCTCATGAGGGCTGGCTTCTCTATCTTCCTGTGCTGAATCTTGCTGGAGGTGGTTGTCTTCGGCACTGTACGGGGTGTTATTATCTCCCGTGCCGAAATCACCATTTTTGCTTTGGCGGGATTTAGAGCGGCGCCGCTGATGCCGACGCTTGGGCTGCTTCTTGGAGGGGTCATCCTCTGCTGTTCCATCGCCATTGCCTTCTTTTGGGGTGTCCACCATGTATATATCATACGACGAGGTGGCTTTCCAGTGCCCTATAGGCGCTGGTTCTTGATCGTCTCCTGCATCGGCGTCCATACCGTCGATGTCTTCGGAGTCGAAGTCGAGCATGTCGGTTAAATAATCGACAGTGGCTACGAAGTGGGTGGTGGGTGGGCTTTGAATTTCTTCATCGTCCGCATCCCAACCTTGCTGACCATAGTCCGACCAGGGCTCTCCTGATAAAGAGAGAGACTTTAGTGAATTCAGAATATCGCCGAAGGGCGAGTGCTGAAAGATGTCCGCGGCGGTGAACTCCATGATTGGCGCCCAATCGGGTTCGATCGGTAGGGGCGCGGAGGGCTCGGAGTCAGGAGAGGAGTCCGTCTCCTTGGAGTCACGGGCTTCGCAGAGAATAGGGCTGGTGTTCGGCTCGATCGCCGTAGATATTGCAGCCCCCGAGGCAGTGTCTAACCACCCATCCTCGATTGGTGTGATCGGCTCCGAGCTAGGGGTCGGGGTGGACATAGGTCGGTGACAGAGCTAGATCGTGCCCATCGTGACAGTGCGCGCGCTCGGTTGTGGCTTGAATACGTCGAAGATCAAGTCTCCGCAGATGTCGACCATGTAGTTCAAACTTCCAAATCTGACCTGATGGCCAGGGGCGTAGCTTTTGATCTGCTCTAGATGACCAAGCGAATTGGCCCGCAGTGCAAAGCCGCCGAATATGAAGATCTATCCGGGGAGAAAAGTCTCACCCTGGATCGCATCGCTGTTGATGATCGGAGAAGCCATCGGGCCTAAAAGTGACGACACAGAGGAACTCTCAATGAAAGCACCAATGTCGGTGTCAAAACCGGCGTATCTCGGGTAGGGGGTCCCGAACTGTGCGTCTAGGCGGATGGTAACAGGAGGCAGGGGACACAATGTTTTACCCAGGTTCGGGCCCTCTTGATGGAGGTAAAACCCTACGTCCTGCTTGATTGATATTGATGATATGGGTAGTACAAGAGTAGATCTACCACGAGATCAGAGAGGCTAAACCCTAGAATCTAGCCTACGGTATGATTGTTGTCCGTCCTACGGACCAAGACCCTCCGGTTTATATAGACACCGGAGAGGGCTAGGGTTACACAGAGTCGGTTACAATGGTAGGAGATCTACATATCCGTATCGCCAAGCTTGCCTTCCACGCCAAGGAAAGCCCCTTCCGGACACGGGACGAAGTCTTCAATCTTGTATCTTCATAGTCCAGGAGTCCGGCCGAAGGTATAGTCCGGCTATCCGGACACCCCCTAATCCGGGACTCCCTCAGTACCCCAAAACCACATGGGTTGCTGCAAAGGGACCTTCAGTGGATCCATCCACCCTATCTGGCTTCACTTGTGCTAATCCCATTGTTATTGATGAATCCTTTGATGCAAACTATAAGCTGTTTAAGAATCAGAAGGGTGAAGTGTTTGCCAGGTATATTGGTACTAACTGCAGGAATGGACCGCCTATGAAGAAGGTCTGGGTGTCGAAAGGGTGTTTGGAGAATCTTCCTGTGAATGTCGTCATGACACCGCAAGTGAAGAAGACAAACCCCAGACCACAGGCTTCATACGGTCCAAAGGCTTCATATAGACAGAGGACTCACCTGAGTTGCACTAACGCAAATGTTTTGCAGGGAAGCCATACTCAGGCCTATGAATATGAGCGCGTTTCATCAAACCGCCATGTTCATAAGACCAAGAACTATTCTGCTTATTCTTATGAGTACTATTGTCCACTTGCAAGATTTTTTGCTAGGGCTCCAAAGCCAAAGTTCTCAGATGCTGCACTTAGACTCATTGCTTCAAAGCCACCCTTGAAGATGTGGGTGGCTAAGAAAGCTTAACTCTCTTTTGCAGGGAAAGGTCTCCAGCCGAAAACCAAAATCGTCTGAAGCTATTGCTGGGGACCTTAAACATCTTGTAGGGCGCCATATCAAATGCCCAAATGGTCTTATTATGTATTTTGTTCCTGAGTCGCTTGCTGCTTGCCCTATCAGTCCTAACCTCGATCTAAGCTTTCATAATCCACTTGCTCGTCAAATGTTTTTGCTTCACAACTCTCTTCGTGAAGCCTATCCCCCTAACTACACTGTAGGGTACGACACCAGCTGCTTCAGAATGGATTATTGATAGTGGGTGTACTAATCACATGACTGGCAAGCGAAGCCTTCTTATGGACTCAACCTTACGTCCATCTGATAAAAGTCACATCACATTTGCTGACACTGGTAAAAGTAAGGTATTGGGTCTAGGTAGAGTTGCAATCTCAAAGGATCAGCACATGGATAAAGTCATGCTTGTTGAATCCCTTGGTTTCAACTTAATGTCTGTCTCAATGCTTTGCGACTTAAACATGATTGTGGTGTTTGGAAAATATCGTTGCCTTGTTCTAATGGAATCTAACAAGTCTCTAGTGTTTGAAGGGTATCGGAAAGATGATTTGTACGTGGTAGATTTCTCAGCAGGACCACAACTTGCCGTATGTCTTCTAGCAAAAGCTTCAGAATGCTGGCTCTGGCATCGGAGGCTAGGGCATGCTGGCATGAGGAACTTGCACACTCTTGCAAGAAAGAAGCATGTCATAGGCATTGAGGGCGTCAAGTTCAAGATGGATCACTTATGCGGTGCCTGTGAAGCAGGAAAGATGACGAGGGCCAAGCATCCTTTGAAGACAATCATGACAACGACTCAACCCTTTGAACTGCTCCACATGGACCTTTTCGGTCCCACTCATTACTCAACTCTTACTACTACTGCTTGTCTCTATGGCTTTGTCATTGTTGATGATTATTCAAGATATACTTGGGTGCATATAATCCTCTACAAGACAGAAGTGCAGGATGTCTTCAGATGCTTCGCCAATCGAGCCATGAACAACTATGCCGTCAAGATAAAGCACATCAGAAGTGACAATGGCACTGAATTCAAGAAAACTGGCTAGATACATATCTTGATACCTTGGGCATCACACATGAATTCTCAGCTCCGTACATGCCAGAGCAGAATGGCGTCGTCGAACGCAAGAACAGAACACTTATTGAGATGGCTCGGACGATGCTTGATGAATACAAGACTCCAAGAAAATTCTGGCCTGAAGCCATTGATACTGCATGCCATATCATCAACCGTGTTTATCTTCACAAGCTTCTGAACAAGACATCCTATGAGCTCCTTACTAGCAAGAAGCCAAATGTCAGTTACTTCAGAGTATTTGGTGCCAGGTGCTGGATCAAGGATCCACATCACACTTCAAAATTTGCACCAAAAGCACATGAAGGTTTTATGCTTGGATATGGAAAGGATTCGCACTCCTACAGAGTCTTCAACCTCTTTCACTATAAAGTGGTTGAAACTGTGGATGTGCGGTTCGATGAGACTAACGGCTCGCAAAGAGAGCACCTGCCAAATGTGCTAGATGAAGTTCCATCCAGTGAATCAATCAAACTTATGGGAACTGGAGAAATCATACCATCTGAAGCTCAGCCTGAAGAGGAACTTATCATCTCTGGACCTGATCAACCTAAAGACAATGCTCAGCCTGAAGACAATCCTTCTAACGATGACAATGATCAGCAAGAGCAAAATCTTCGTCCTGTACATCCTCGTGTTGCAAATGAAGTACAGATTGAGAGAATAATTGATAGCATCAATGCACCAGGTCCACTCACTCGTTCAAGGGCAACACAGCTAGCTAATTTCTGTGGGCACTTCGCATTCGTATCAATATCTGAACCCAAGAAAGTTGATGAAGCCTTCATGGAGCCTGAATGGATTCAAGCTATGCAAGAAGAGCTTCAGCAATTTGAGCTGAATAATGTATGGGAACTGGTTAAGCATCCTGATCCTCGCAAGCACAATATAATAGGCACCAAATGGATATATCGCAACAAGCAAGATGAGCATGGTCAAGTTGTCAGAAACAAAGCTCGTCTCGTTGCTCAAGGATACACTCAAGTTGAAGGGATTGACCTCGATGAAACATTTGCTCCTGTGGCTAGACTTGAAGCCATACGCATACTGCTGGCCTATGCAAATCATCATAACATTCTTCTGCATCAAATGGATGTGAAAAGCTCTTTTCTCAATGACAAGATTGACGAAGAAGTGTATGTTGCACAACCACCTGGCTTTGAAGATCCAAAACATTCTGATATGGTGTACAAGCTCAATAAGGCACTGTATGGCCTCAAACAAGCCCCTAGGGCTTGGTATGACACACTCAAAGACTTCCTGAAGAGCAAAGGCTTCAAACCTGGTTCCCTCGACCCCACTCTCTTCACGAAGACATATGACGGTGAACTGTTTGTGTGCCAAATATATGTGGATGACATTATCTTCGGCTGCACCAATCAGAAATACACTGATGAGTTCGGATATATGATGCAAGAGCAATATCAGATGTCCATGATGGGAGAGCTGAAGTTCTTCCTTGGTCTTCAAATACGTCATCAACGCAATGACATCTTTATATCTCAAGAGAAATACCTCAAAGATTGCCTGAAGAAATTTGGAATGCAAGATTGCAAAGGCTACACGACGCCAATGCCAGCCAAACATCATCTGGGTCCCGACGACAATGGTAAAGAGTTCGATCAAAAGGTATATCGCTCCATGATTGGTTCCTTGCTTTATTTATGTGCATCTAGGCCAGATATCATGCTTAGTGTTTGCATGTGTGCCCGGTTCCAAGCGGCACCAAAGGAATCGCATCACTTAGCTGTGAAGCGAATTCTCAGATATTTGGCTCACACCCCAACACTAGGATTATGGTATCCAAAGGGCTCAGAGTTTGATCTAGTTGGATTCTCGGATGCTGATTATGCTGGTGACAAGGTGGATCGCAAGTCTACATCAGGCACATGTCATTTTCTGGGACGATCACTTGTATGTTGGTCTTCAAAGAAGCAGAACTGTGTATCTCTCTCCACTGCTGAATCTGAATACATTGCTGCTGGATCTTGCTGCGCTCAGCTTCTATGGATGAAGCAAACACTCAAAGACTATGGCATTCACCTGAAGCAAGTGCCACTCTACTGCGACAACGAAAGCGCCATCAAGATTGCCAACAACCCAGTTCAGCACTCGAAGACAAAGCACATTGAAATTCGTCATCACTTTCTCAGAGATCATGTTGTGAAGGAAGATATTGATATCATACACGTCAACACTGAAGAGCAATTGGCAGATATCTTCACCAAGCCCTTGGATGAGAAGAGGTTTTGCAAGTTACGGTGTGAGCTAAATATCTTGGAATCCTCAAATGTCCTGTGATCAGGCACACATCCTAACACTTATGCATGTTGATGACTTAGATGTGCAACACACGAAGTAAAGTATATCTTCAATAAATGAAGACTTACATTCTGAGTGTGAATACATTAACGTGGAATTTGACTTCGGAGCGCCACGATAATTGTGCGCCGTGTCTGGGTCTAATACTTCCTATACGGTGGGTAACGCCACCACCAAATTCTTCTGTTGAAGTGTTTTACCCATGGCGTTACATTTGCTATGTCTTCACATTTGGTTTGTCTTCATTTTCAACTTGTCTTAATGATTATCTTCACTATGTTGATATGATTGTCTTCTGGTATATACTGATTTGGTTTGGTTTCTGTCCTCTACAACATTCACTTATAGCTATGGCTTCTTGATGAATCTTTTGAACTAAGTGAATGTGATCGGACCCTAACCCCTCTATGCTTCTTTCCTAAGTCTATCTATCCAAATCATATGCATTCTATTGACACTGTCAAATGTCTTCTCTGCATCCATGTCAGCAGAAGACACAGAGACAAACATCAATCCGTTTTCAATGCTAAATCCTTTCACCTGAAACCCAGAGAAGTGGGAACGACCACCCGACAATCCAGGCGTGCGTGGGAACGTGGAACAACCTCCGATGTGTTGCATGATAGCCACGTGTCCCTCAGATGTGAATCGCCAGGGGCACTTGTGTAATAACTCTGTGCCGTCCCTATCCCTATAAATACACGCCTCACCATAGTCATTATCCTTTCTTCCACTCTCGCACAAACCCTAGCGCCACCGCTAGCCCTCGACGACGCCGGCGACGAAGCGCTTAGCTGCCGCGACCGCACCGACGACCGTCTTCATGCCGGCCGCGGACATCGTCTTCTCCGCCGTCGCCGTAGGTGTCCTCCGTCGCCAAGTTAGGGCACGGATGATCGAACTGCTCGGCCTCCTCTCCCACTCCGTCTAGCAGTTCTTCATGTGGTAAATAAAACTTCCTTTTTACGGCCCCCTTTGATCCTATAGATTCATCACTTTCTACCACAATAAGTTTCTATTCACACAAGTTGGATCTATTTCATACTGCATCTCATAATATGCCTAGTATGTTCACTTATGCTTCACAAAGAAGTTAAATTCCTCACTTGTACTTATTCGTGGGTTCGTACAAATCTGGAACCAACTCTCTATCTATGAGTGAATGTCTTCGCACTATGAGGTCAATGTCTTCTAAACTGATTTATCTTCAAAATCTTCTGAGAATGCATATGACCTCTTCCCCTTCCCTCGCACCTTAATGCTGTCACAGGTAGATGTCCGTGGGAGAATCCCTTGGTTCTCATAGTCTGCATTCATTTGCAGAATTCTTACAGCATCACATTAACTCTCCTGAAGCCAGTTCCTGTTTGACCAGAAAGCGAAAGCCTTTGAAGCCTTTAAACGTGTAAAGCCCTTCAGTTTAAGCTTCATGGCACTAGAGAAACCTACAAGAAAGGGCGGCAGACAGCGCCGTGGGGGTACATCAACGGACCTGCCCGAAGATCTTTATGAACTGTACAAAACTGACCCCGAAGAAAGCTACGGTCAGCGCAAGACACGAATCCAATGGATTCGAAGATACTAGGCAGATCAATGGTTCAAGTATAGGTTTGTGACCCAGGAATATGCTGAGAAGAATGCCATCAAGCGACCGTGGGGAGACATCCTATACAAAAATCTTCAACCCAAGTCTAGAGCTGAAGCCATTGAACAAGGCTTCTATCCTTGCATGGTCCATGGACCGCAGCCTGCAGATGCAGACCCATCTTCATTATTGTGGTGCCGCGATGATAATCTGTTCAAGCGCAACCTTCAGTTTGCCAGGAACTCGGCCAAAGAGAACAAGACGTCACGAGGCTTAGACTTCAATCCAGGCCCCTCTGCTCCTCGTGCTGATGGCACACGCGAAGCTGAACCTAATCTTGTTGGGCCCTTCTACAACCTGGAAGGTCTCATCACTCATATCATGGTTCAAGGGACATCCGTGGATGAGCCTGCAGATGACGCTGAATCTGATGAAGCGCCTGCACCACCGAAGCCAAAGAAACTGAAGAAGCCTAAAGCTTCAAAGCCCGCTCCTGCACCAAAGGTCTTACAGGCGAAGCCTCTGGCCACTGCACCTCCTGAACACAGTGTGCAGTCTGAAGATTTGTCACGCATCTCCAAGCCCTCGAGAGTGAAGATGTCCTTGCAACCAACAAGCCAAGAACTAACTGCTGCTGCTATTCTGCGCAATGATGCCATTGATTTGTCCAGCGATGAAGATCTTGCAGATGACGCTCTTGAGCTACTGATTAAGAGCAAAGAAGAAGCAAAAATCTTTAATGATTTGCCTCTCTTTGACGTGGCAATCCTCCACAACTTCATTGATGAGTGGATTGAAACCCCCAATCTCAGCTTTGATGATCTGCAACTTCCAATTGGCCTTAGCGTCGCTTTCACTGGCGCCATTGCTTCTGAGCTAGCTCTAGCTCAGCGCATCATTGAACTGAAGCAAAAGATCGACTATGAGAAAGCTCAGTTCAAGAAGCACATGGAAAAGCTCAGCGTGCAAGATGTGAAAAACTTCAAGATTATGCTGCACGAGCTCAAGGAAGCCTTTCTCAAGAAACGTGAAGAAGCTAAAGGGTCTCGTGAGCGCATGAAGAGTCTGGCTGACAAGTGCGTGCAAGCCTACAATGAAGCCGAGAAGCGCAAGGCTCTTGGGCGTCCTGGCATCGACCCCAGAATGGCGGCCAAGCCGAAGAAGAAGAAGCCAGCTATGGCCGAACCCGAAGCAACAAGGCAAGAAGTACATCCCATTGTCTTCCCTGCCAGTATGACATGCTCGAAGCCTAAGGTCCCCACAGTGGCTTAAGAACTAAAGAAGACAAGGGCTGCCGAGGCTGAAGCCAGAAAGAGGAAAAATCCTGAAGCTTCTGATGCTACTCCCTCCAAGAAGAAGCGCAAAACCAAGAAAGATCGGGCTGCTCCCACAGAGCCCCTTGTTGTCGAGCCCATCTCGGTTGCTCGTCCTGCCTCTTTGCATCAAGAACGACGGATGATAGTTCATGATCCTGCTTCCACAGAGGCTCCTGAAGCTGAAGACATTCCAGCAGTTGACCCCACCGCTGCTGAAGACATTGGTCACCATGACAATGTTGAAGATGATGAAGTCCTTCCTCAGATCGAGCACCAATTGGTATCATCGCATGTGCTCACGCACAGCAAACTCATCAGCATTGGTCGTCCTCTGACACCAACTGCTCAGGATGCATCGTGGGCTGATCACCCACAGAGACAAGACACTCCAAGCTCTCCCCATCTGCAAGCTACCCCACAAATGCAAGATGATGATGACTTTGAGGCCCCGCACGCTCCATCTCCACAAGCGTCGCCCGCATTACGCAGGCTTCGCAAAGGACCCAGGCCCCAAGTCACTCCCACAATGCATGTGTCTGAATCCGAAGCCAAAATGGCTGAAGATGTTCCGGCTGCATCAGCCGATGAAGAAGAAGATGAAGAAGAAGCCCCAAGAGTTACTACAGTTGCTACACCCCCGTCTCACCAAGATGTTGTTCTCGAGGAGAACGTGACCGACCCTCCAGCTTCTGAAGTGGAGGTTCACAACCCTGAGGCGGCCACCAACATCACTGCTGATGCTAATGATGTTGTCATGGTTTAAGCCAATACGGCGCCAGAAGCCAATGAGGCACCAGAAGTCAATGCTGCAACACCTGAAGTCAATGCTGCAGCACCTGAGGTCGAAGCACCTGAAGCACATGTGGCCCCTGAAGCCCATGAAGACAATGCCAATGCCCCTGTTCCCCCTCCAAGACCTCACACAATGGAGCTGACATTTGATCATGGTCAGTCGGTTATGGTTCGATGGCCCATTCTGACTCCTCCGCCTGCTGCTGGTCCACAATTTGAGTACCACGTCGAGCACAGGCCTCAAGTTCAAAATCCCAAGCCAAGACTTCCACGATTCACAGGCACTGCCACTTCACCTGGGGTCTTCAATGCAAATGGCTTCGTGGCACATAATACCTTCTTCAACAGCTCCAAGAATGTCACAGCCCCAGTTCAGCCCTTGCTTGACTTTGCTTGTTCTTCATGCCATCATGTTTTAATTCCAAAGAAACTTGAAATGGGGATTGCCTAAACCCCTAGCATCAAAGGAAGTCACTAGGTTCAACTAAAATATTTTCAGTAAATCCAAATGGCTTTCAAAAATGTTCATCATTTATGGAAAATGCTGTAAACAGTAACCAGAGATGATGCACATTTTTCCATGACATATTTGGGCTCTGAATTAAATCATACTCTATATGCATTTGGGCATTTAAAAGCTATAAAATATTTTAAATGCTCAAATAATCATAAACTAAAATGTTTACTGTTGGATATATTATAAACAGTAGCCATGATTAGTTTCATGATTTTTGGAAATGTCTTAGCATTTTAATTAAGTCAAAACAATTGCAGAAAAAAATAGAAAACAAAAACTAAAATATAAGAGAGAGAGAGAGAAGGACTAACCTAGCGCTCACCAACCGGCCCAGCTCCTGTGCTGGTCCAGGACTGTGCGGCCCAGCCCACCTAGCCCCTCCCCTGTCATCTTCCTCCCCGCGCCAATAGGCATCGCGCGTGGCCGAGGCGCGCCGGCACGCGCTCGGCCACCTCCTGCTCGCCGACGAGCCCCTGGACGCGTGGACGACTCTCCCGTGTTGTCCCGATCCCGCTGACCCCCTCTCACTCTCTCTCAAGCTCTTTCCCTCCTCTGCTTTCTCTCCCCCTCATGCCCGAGTGCAGCCGTCGCCACCGACGCCGTTCGCCGCAGCCATAACCACCGCCTCACCTCCCCGACGCATCCCAAGGCTTCGCCTCGACCCACTCTTTCCCCCTCACCGTGCCAAGCGACGCCAGGAGACCTACAGTGACGCCCTTGCCATCGTCTTCTTCCTCCGGACGCCGGAGATCGGCTTCGCCGTTTCACCGCACCGGACCGCCCCCGAGCCCACTGACCATCCCTGCGTGTTCTCTGTGAGCCCCCGCATCTTTTCCCCCTCCTCCCCTGCTCACGACCGTGCGGTAGCCGCCGCCTCCATGAGCTCTGAAGCTGGCCGCCGCCATACCTCATCGCCGCCGTGGGCTGAGCTCGAACCGCTCGCGGCCGTGCACCTAAACATGCTCGTGGTGCCCTCAGGAGGCCAAAGCAGCCACCAGATGGCCCCCTAGCGCCTCATAGCCCCGTGCCCGCATGCGCACGTACTTCGGCCGCCGCCCGACTCACCGCTACCGCCGCTACACCCCACCCCAGCACCTACCGCTGCCCCCACTTGATGCGCGCCGCTGCGTACGTTCGAACGCAACAGACCGCGGCCAAAATGATGCCCTGTGGCTCATTTCCGAGCCCCTCCGTCGCGCCTGTCGTCGCCGGTGTCGAGCCGCCGGCGAGTTTGGACCCCGCTGACCATTGACCCCGGGGGGCCCACTTTGACCCTCTGGGTCACTGACGTGTGGGCCCCACGCCATTAACTAAACTAGGTTAGTATTAGTTTAACGCTAACTAAACTTAGTTAGTTGACACTGACAGACGGGACCCACGGGTCAGGGTTGACATGGACCATCTCAGTTGACCGCTGATGTCACACTGATGCCAGGCTGACGCAGTAAATCTTTTCTGGAATTATTCTTATATAGGAAATTCCAGGAAATGTTGCAAACTTCAAAAATTCATAGTAATTCAACCATAACTCCAAATCAAACAAATTATATATGGAAAATGATCAGAAAAATCCAATCTATCCATATGTACTGGTTTCATGCATGTTTAAGCAACTTAACATTGTTGTTTAGCTCAAAACATGCTAGTGCACTTTATAAACCCATAACTTGAGTTTGCATTTGAATCTTTGATTCAAATGAGCTCACACCACCCTGCTTGTAGATGCATTAGCCCAACACAACATATTGACATGTCATGATCATGCATCATATTGTGCATTGCATTGATTGTGTTTTCCTTCTCTGTTGCCGGTATTTGTCCCCTCTCGATAGACGTGCTCCCGACGATGAGTTCGATGACACTGATGAAGAGTTATACTATCTTCAAAAGTGCCAGGCAAGCAAAACTCCCTTGTTCATTCCGATACAATCCCACTCTCTCGCTCCTGCTCTCTTTTACTGCATTAGGACAACAACGATTCAACTGTTACATGCTGCGGTAGTTGAACCCTTTTCCTCTGCATGACCTGTCATTGCCACAGTAAATAGATAAAACCCACTAGCATGAGTAGGAGTTGTTTGATCCCTGATGTGCCTACTCATTCATGCTTGTTTGTCATGCCTGCTACTGCTTAGGGTTGAGTCAGGTCTGATTCATCGGGGATGAATTGGAATGGTGATGAACATGTCCTACTGTGTGTGAGCTAAGTGTGTGAACACGATTTGGTAAAGGTAGCGGTGAGAGGCCATGTAGGAGTACATGGTGGGTTGTCTCATTGAAGCCGTCCTCAGGAACTGAGTTCTGTGTTTGTGATCCATGAAACAGTTACTACCGTGCATTGGGCCCGAAACCAATGGACCCTCTTGACTTATTAACTGCCCTTGCCCTCTGTCTAGGAGTTGCAACTAGTTTCTGGTGTTTGTAGGACATGTGTTGGCGGCCATGCGTAGCGCTGACCCTACGGGTGGGCTATGATGCGGCAGATACACCATGGCACGGTGTACTGGGCGCCTGTTTGGTGTCTCAGGAACCCTGCACACATCGTTTGGGGCTGTGAGCGAAACTCCGGCCGGATCTCCTGGCGGATGGAACCCAAATAGGCGATAAACCTGGAGTAGAGACTTGTGTGGTTAGTTAGGTCGTGGCCGACTCCCTCGCCAGGCTTCTGCTTGAAGGTTGCCGAGATACACGACGTGTACATGGTGGTAAGTGGCGAGAGCGTGTGTGAAGAAGTACACCCCTGCAGGGTTAACATCATCTATTCGAATAGCCGTGTCCGCGGTAAAGGACTTTTGGGTTGCCTATAATAGTTCATAGACAAGTGAAAGTGGATACTCTAAAACTCACAAGATAAGCGTGAGTGCTATGGATGGCGTTCTCGTAGGGAGACGGGAGCAGATCCGTAGTGGTGTATTGATATGGTGAATATGTGGACTCGTGTGCGCCACCTCAAAAGAGTTGCTTGCAGTCGTAGTTCAGGTTAGCCACTGAGTCAAAGCTGGCTTGCTGCAGTTAAACTCCAATACTCCTTTGTTGATACCGATGCATATGTAGTTAGTTCTGATGTAAGTCTTGCTAGGTACATTTGTACTCATGTTTGCCTATTCTATGTTTTGCAGAGAGACGTCAGTCTCGCTAGTAGTCTTGATACCTCAGCTACGATCTTGTGCCCTCGGCAGGATCTGGTAGATAGTCAGGCTTCTTAGCCTTTTTCATTTCTAGATGTCTGTACTCAGACATGTTAAGCTTCTGCATGTGCTTTGATTTGTATGCTATGATTGTTGGGTCATGAGACCCTTGTTTGTATATCTCGCTCCTCGGAGCCTAATGAATAAATACTTGAGTTGTAGAGTTATGTTGTGATGCCATGTTGTATTTACACATATCGAGCATATTGTGTGTATGATTGAAATGCTTGGTATGTGTGGGATCCGACAATCTAGTTGTTTATCCTTGGCAGCCTCTCTTATGGGGAAATATAGTCTAGTGCTTCCATGAGCCATAGTAGTCCGCTACAACCCGGTTCACCGGAGTCCTGTTAGCCCAGCACTACTGCTCAGGACACTTGACTGGCCGGCATGTGTTTCACTTCGTTCCTGTGTCTGTCCCTTCGGGGAAATGTCACGCGGTGACATCCGGAGTCCTGCCTAGCCTGCTACAGCCCGGGTTTCCGGAGTCCTGTTAGCCCAGTGCTACAGCCCGGATTCACACGCTGCTGACCGACATGCTCGATGTGATTCATCTATGCCTATCCCCATAGGTTAGTGCCGCTTTGGGTTCACGACTAGCCATGTCGGCCCGGGTTCTCTATCACATGGATGCTAGCGACACTATCATATACGTGAGCCAAAAGGCGCAGACGGTCCCGGGCCATGGTAAGGCGACACCCGTGGGCATACCGTGCGTGAGGCCGCAAAGTGATATGAGGTGTTACCGGCTAGATCGATGTGACTTGGAATCAGGGTCCTGACAGCTTTGTTATCAGGGCCTGACTGCCTGTAGGATTACCAAGCCAAACTGGTCGAAGTTGAGTCTAGTAATGCTTTAGCTATATAAGGGAATTGATTGTGGAAGGGAACGTAAGGCTCTTTTTACTCCTTTACCTTATGCCCTTCTGATCCGAGTCACCCTCTTCTCTTCTACGGGGATTAAGAACTAGGCTTCTCATCTTTCTATCAGGATCACGTGTTACTAATCCATAGACTTATAGGATTGTTGGATTCAAGTCTCAGTTCAGTTTCTATTACTTCTGTATGTTCATAGCTGGCCTCAGAACCTTGATATTGTGATGTTGAGAGGTTATGCCACCATTTTTGCAGGATGTCTCAAATCTTTTTGAGCATTTATAGCCGTTATGCTGTTCGAGTCATCCCAGGTCTCTAAATAGTCTAATGCATTTGCAAATCCTTTCCTCCCGTTTCCGATGTCCTTTTGGGCCAGATTAAGCACACCAAACGGTCTGTTGAGGTACTCTGTTGCCTCGACATATATGTTGGAGCTATTAATATGACCCTAGGTGTTTAGGGAGTCACCTAGTAATCTAGCCATGCTTTGTGTTCCCGGTGTGATAATTCTGGCCCCATTCTCGAAAGCATCTCGTGTTGCCATTTAGTAGTAGGTATTCTATTCCTGGGTTCTTGAACCCGAGATTCACCCTACTTACCTCATGTTGATAGTGTTACTAGTTCCTTTAGGATATTAGTAACCTTGCAATAGTCCTCGAGGTTCGTGGTACATCCTTCTTCCAGTTACCATGAACCATTCTTGGCAGGAGTTCTTTCAAACCAAAAGGTCACGACCAGAGTGCTCTTGACGAGTCCTCCATTCTATGTTGTGACTCTGCCAATCCTACCTTTCTGCATGGGTTATCCGGAAGAAACCTGTTGAACTTGGTTCGACATACTAATCCATGCATCGACAACTCAGAAAGTTATATGTTCTTTAAGTTGTCCCTCTTTAGTTATATTCTGACCCCCACCTATCATTTGATAGTCAGGACTAGTTGTGCATTCCTGTTATCGATGCTTGTGATTCCTATGGTCCGTCAAGCCATTCTACTTTGAAGTGACTAGGAGAAACAAACTCCAGCACCTCATCCATTTCTTGGAGTGGTCAAAGTAGTTGTGTTCAGCAGATCAAAATGCCAATCCAGCATTTGTTCTGTTCTACCTTGGAGTATTACCCCCTTTATGTCAGGATTGTCAGGAGAATTGCACCATTTCTCATGAATTCTTGACATAGTGATACTTCTCGCTATCATTATTCATTCCTCGGTCCCATGTTGTTGTAACCGGAATGCCGACAAGTGAACTATGATGTGTGAAATCAATACTCCTAGCAACCCCGTTGCATGGTAGTTAATGGACAACACTCTCATTCTTAGTGTGCTGGTTATTAAATCATCATCCTAAGATTGATCGTGCTACCTAGTCCTTATTTCTGGTGCACTCTTCGATCAATGAGTTAGGACTGTGTCAGTCCCTCGCTCTCTTGATCACATCGTCTTGCCCTGAAGAGCAAGATTGTTCTCGAGCCTAGTAACATATCGGTGGTTCGTGATGTTCCGAATATCTTCTCGGAAGTATTACCAGGTTGTCACCTGACCGCTATGTTGAGTTCGTGATCATGTTGGTTTTCCTCCAAACCACCCATTCTCCAAGAATCTGTGTCGGATATCCCTGAGCTAGTTGGTTAAGCCAAACAACAACTTGGAGAGTTGGAAGATAAAAGCTTGTCTGACTTAGTTCATGTTAAGGGATATCTTTTTTGTGTGTGTGAGTTGAAGAAAGATGATATCTCCATCGATTGGTCCTCGTGATCAGATGTTGGATCTATTGCCTTGTCAAAACTTTGACTTGAGTATGGGCTATCGTCAAGTCAAATCAGAACCAACGATGTCCGTAATGTTGTCTTACTCATGGTTGATCCCTCGAGCATACACCATTACATCCTTTGGTCTGACCAATGCTATCACCGTGTTCACATGATGGTGGAAGTCCAGTAATATGGAAATTCCGATGAGTTGCTGTTGAGCCCATCAGCAACATTTTTTCTCCCCCATGATTCATGTTGAACATCAACCTAGTGTTGAGAACTTTGTAAGCAATGCCTTTGTGTTTCGTTCATGAAGCTTATGCTTGGATGAAAGGAGTGGCTTTCTCCAAGTTCACGTGCATTAGGTGTAAGTTGCCGCTGTGAGTTTGAGAAAGATTGTTTTTGGCTTCCTTCGGAATCATCCCAAGTCAGTTATGCATGTGCGAAGTATTCATTGGTTTGTGAGACTAGCTACCTTCATGCTATGTGTATCCCTAGCACATAAAGCCACTGATTGATTTGTTCAAGCAAAAGAAGTTCCTTCTTAAGAATCATGACTTATGTTAGGACTTCGCTATCCTCGTTGATGGTTCCCCACCTGAACTCGGTAGTGCTTTATCATAAGACTACTATGTGGTCATGCTTGTTTGGGACAGCGTGTTCACATGTGTTTAGCAGAACCAGCTCATGTTTTGGAGCTTGCTATCTTAGTTCATTCCTCAAGAATCTCGCAACGCCATCTCGTGGATTTGTGTTGCAAACTCTCTTTCCCAGACATGCCGTCTGAAATATCCTGTTCCCAGCCAGATCTGAATCTCAGGCAGATATGATGGTTGGAACATTCCCAACATTTGCATTTTGTTCCCGGCTTGCACCCCATCGTGCCAATTTTCCATGGGATGCCCTTCTCAGCAGTTGCTGTCCAGGATCATACTCAAAGTGGTCCTGTCATGGGTCCCATCCATTTCCGGTGATAAGCAAAAGTCACCCATTGCGTTTTCTTCAACAAGGTAGTCCACGTCATCCATTCTGGTATGGGTATGCCATTCGTTCGAATTCGTTCACACGATCATTTGTGATTGCCTTAGGCCGGTATAAAGAATTTCAATGATCTTTGTATCAAAAGTAATTCTTTTTGCCACTTAAGGGAATTTTTCTGCGAGTCACCTTCCTTGAGGTGTCTCGTTGTGGTATCATGGCAACCCAACTCCTCGCCACGTTGACACCGTTCACCACCCTCCTAGGTGTGGGAATTCCGCTACTTATTTAAAACCTTGTCATATGCCCATTTCCATCATTCTTGACGTGTGTATCCTGTCTCATCTCGACAGATGTCGCTATGTCTCGTTCTGTGAGTTGATCGTCGGTTGCTCGATCTTCGAGAAGATCGATTCTTCGAGAGTTTCCTTTCTTCCCGTTATCGTGTTGGATGGAGTTCTCAGAGCAAGACATCGAGACAAAGATGGTGATCATGTAAACGTTCCTATGAAGTGCAACTTGGATCGTGAAGACCCTGTTAGTTGTGCCCCTCTATCTTCTTACCTCACGTCTTGAATCTCGGGACGAGATTCTTGTTTAGTGGGGGTGAGCTATCACAGCCCCAGTTCAACCCTTGCTTGACTTTGCTTGTTCTTCATGCCATCATGTTTTAATTCCAAAGAAACTTGAAATGGGATTGCCTAAACCCCTAGCATCAAAGGAAGTCACTAGGTTCAACTAAAATATTTTCAGTAAATCCAAATGGCTTTCAAAAATGTTCATCATTTATGGAAAATGCTGTAAACAGTAACCAGAGATGATGCACATTTTTCCATGACATATTTGGGCTCCGAATTAAATCATACTATATTTGCATTTGGGCATTTAAAAGCTATAAAATATTTTAAATGCTCAAATAATCATAAACTAAAATGTTTATTGTTGGATATATTATAAACAGTAGCCATGATTAGTTTCATGATTTTTGGAAATGTCTTAGCATTTTAATTACGTCAAAACAATTGCAGAAAAAAATAGAAAACAGAAACTAAAATATAAGAGAGAGAGAGAGAGAAGGACTAACCTGGCGCTCACCAACCGGCCCAGCTCCTGTGCTGGTCCAGGACTGTGCGGCCCAGCCCACCTGGCCCCTCCCCTGTCGTCTTTCTCCCCGCGCCAATAGGCAGCGCGCGTGGCCGATGCGCGCCGGCACGCGCCCGGCCACCTCCTGCTCGCCGACGAGCCCCTGGACGCGTGGACGACTCTCTCGTGTCATCCCGATCCCGCTGACCCCCTCTCACTCTCTCTCAAGCTCTTTCCCTCCTCTGCTTTCTCTCCCCCTCATGCCCGAGCGCAGCCGTCGCCACCGACGCCGTTCGCCGCGGCCACAACCACCACCTCACCTCCCCGACGCATCCCAAGGCTCCGCCTCGACCCACTCTTTCCCCCTCACCGCGCCAAGCGACGCCGGGAGCCCTGCAGTGACGCCCTCGCCGTCGTCTTATTCCTCCGGACGCCGGAGATCGGCTTCGCCGTTTCGCCGCACCGGACCGCCCCCGAGCCCACTGACCGTCCCTGCGTGTTCTCTGTGAGCCCCTGCATATTTTCCCCCTCCTCCCCTGCTCACAACCGTGTGGTAGCCGCCGCCTCCATGAGCTCAGAAGCTCGCCGCCGCCATACCTCATCGCTGCCGTGGGCTGAGCTCGAACCGCTCGCGGCCGTGCACCTAAACATGCTCGTGGTCCCCTCAGGAGGCCAAAGCAGCCACTAGATGCCCCCCTAGCGCCTCGTAGCCCCGTGCCCGCATGCGCCCGTACTCCGGCCGCCGCCCGGCTCACCGCTACCGCCGCTACACGCCACCCCAGCACCTACCGCTGCCACCACTTGACGCGCGCCGCTGCGTACGTTCGAACGCAACAGACCGCGGCCAAAATGATGCCCTGTGGCTCATTTCCGAGCCCCTCCTCCGCGCCTGTCGCCGCCGGCGTCGAGCCGCCGGCGAGTTTGGACCCCGCTGACCATTGACCCGGGGGGGGGCACTTTGACCCTCTGGGTCACTGACGTGTGGGCCCTAGGCCATTAACTAAACTAGGTTAGTATTAGTTTAACGCTAACTAAACTTAGTTAGTTAATTGACACTGACAGACGGGACCCACAGGTCAGGGTTGACCTGGACCGTCTCAGTTGACCACTAAGGTCACACTGACGCCAGGCTCATGCAGTAAATCTTTTCTGGATTTATTCTTATATAGGAAATCCCAGGAAATGTTGCAAACTTCAAAAATTCATAGTAATTCAGTCATAACTCCAAATCAAACAAATTATATATGAAAAACGATTAGAAAAATCCAATCTATCCATCTGTACTGGTTTCATGCATGTTTAAGCAACTTAACATTGTTGTTTAGCTCAAAACATGTTAATGCACTTTATAAACCCATAACTTGAGTTTGCATTTGAATCTTTGATTCAAATGAGCTCAAACCACCCTGGTTGTAGATGCATTAGCCCAACACAACATATTGACATGTCATGATCATGCATCATATTGTGCATTGCATTGATTGTGTTTTCCTTCTCTGTTGCCGATATTTGTCCCCTCTCGATAGACATGCTCCCGATGATGAGTTCGATGACACTGATGAAGAGTTATACTATCTTCAGAAGTGCCAGGCAAGCACAACTCCGTTGTGTTGGGGAACGTAGTAATTTCAAAAAAATTCCTACACACACGCAAGATCATGGTGATGCATAGCAACGAGAGGGAAAAGTGTTGTCTACGTACCCTCGTAGACCGACAGCGGAAGCGTTATGACAACGCGGTTGATGTAGTCGTACGTCTTCACGATCCGACCGATCCAAGCACCAAAACTACGACACCTCCGAGTTTTAGCACACGTTCAGCTCGATGACGATCCCCGGACTCCGATCCAGCAAAGTGTCGGGGAAGAGTTCCGTCAGCACGACGGCGTGGTGACGATCTTGATGTTCTACCGTCGCAGGGCTTCACCTAAGCACCGCTACAATATTATCGAGGAGTATGGTGGAGGGGGGCACCGCACACGGCTAAGAGAACGATCACGAAGATCAACTTGTGTGTCTATGGGGTGCCCCCTGCCCCCATATATAAAGGAGTGGAGGAGGGGAGGGCCGACCCTCTCTATGGCGCGCCCTAGGGGAGTCCTACTCCCACTGGGAGTAGGATTCCCCTTTTCCTAGTCCAACTAGGAATCCTTCCATGTAGTAGGAGTAGGAGTCAAGGCAAGGGAAAGGAGAAGAGAAGGAAGGAGGGGGCACAGCCCTTCCCCCTAGTCCAATTCGTACTAGGCCTTGGGGGGCGCCCAACCTCTCCTATCTCTTTCCCCTAAAGCCCAATAAGGCCCGTATACTCCCCGACGAATTCCCGTAACTCTCCGGTACTCCGAAAAATACTCGAATCACTCGGAACCTTTCCGATGTCTAAATATAGTCGTCCAATATATCTATTTTTACGTCTCGACCATTTCGAGACTCCTCGTCATGTCCCCAATCTCATACGGGACTCCGAACTCCTTCGATACATCAAAACTCATAAACTCATAATATAACTATCATCGAAACCTTAAGCGTGCGGACCCTACGGTTTGAGAACAATGTAGACATGACCGAGACACGTCTCCGGTCAATAACCAATAGCGGAACCTGGATGCTCATATTGGCTCCCACATATTCTACGAAGATCTTTATCGGTCAGACCGCATAACAACATACGTTGTTCCCTTTGTCATCGGTATGTTACTTGCCTGAGATTCGATCGTCGGTATCTCAATACCTAGTTCAATCTCGTTACCGGCAAGTCTCTTTACTCGTTCCGTTATACATCATCTCGCAACTAACTCATAAGTTGCATTGCTTGCAAGGCTTAGGTGATGTGCATTACCGAGAGGGCCCAGAGATACCACTCCGACAATCGGAGTGACAAATCCTAATCTCGAAATACGCCAACCCAACATGTACCTTTGGAGACACTTGTAGAGTATCTTTATAATCACCCAGTTACGTTGTGACCTTTGGTAGCACACAAAGTGTTAATCCGGCAAACGGGAGTTGCATAATCTCATAGTTATAGGAACCTGTATAAGTCATGAAGAAAGCAATAGCAACATACTAAACGATCGGGTGCCAAGCTAATGGAATGGGTCATGTCAATCACATCATTCTCCTAATGATGTGATCCCGTTAATCAAATGACAACACATGTCTATGGTTAGGAAACATAACCATCTTTAATCAACGAGCTAGTCAAGTAGAGGCATACTAGTGATGTTTAGTTTGTCTATGTATTCACACAAGTATTATGTTTCCAGTTAATACAATTCTAGCATGAATAATAAACATTTACCATGAAATAAGGAAATAAATAATAACTTTATTATTGCCTCTAGGGCATATTTCCTTCAGTCTCCCACTTGCACTAGAGTCAATAATCTAGTTCACATCGCCATGTGATCTAACATCAATAGTTCACATCTTTATCTGGTTAACACCCATAGTTCACATCGATATGTGACCAACACCCAAAGAGTACTAAGGTGTGATCATGTTTTTGCTTGTGAGAGAATTTTAGTCAACGGGTCTGTTATATTCAGATCCGTGAGTATTTTGCAAATATCTATGTCAACAATGCTCTGCATAGAGCTACTCTAGCTAATTGCTCCCACTTTCAATATGTATCCAGATTGAGACTTAGAGTCATCTGGATCACTGTCAAAACTTGTATCGACGTAACCCTTTACGACGAACCTTTTGTCACCTCCATAATCGAGAAACATATCCTTATTCTACTAAGGATAATTTTGACCAATGTCCAGTGATCTACTCCTAGATCACTATTGTACTCCCTTGCCAAACTCAGGGCAGGGTATACAATAGGTCTGGTACACAGCATGCATACTTTATAGAACCTATGGCTAAGGCATAGGGAATGACTTTCATTCTCTCTCTATATTCTGCCATGGTCGGGTTTTGAGTCTTTACTCAACTTCACACCTTGTAACACAGGCAAGAACTTCTTCTTTGACTGTTCCATTTTGAACTACTTCAAAATCTTGTCAAGGTATGTACTCATTGAAAAACTTATCAAGCATCTTGATCTATCTCTACAGATCTTGATGCTCAATATGTAAGCAGCTTCACCGAGGTCTTTCTTTGAAAAACTTCTTTCAAATATTCCTTTATGCTTTGCAGAATAATTCTACATTATCTCCGATTAACAATATGTCTTTCACATATACTTATCAGAAATGCTGTAGTGCTCCCACTCACTTTCTTGTAAATACAGGCTTCACCGCAAGTCTGTATAAAACTATATGCTTTGATCAACTTATCAAAGCGTATTTTCCAACTCCGAGATGCTTGCACCAGTCCATAGATGGATCACTAGAGCTTGCATATTTTTTTAGTACCTTTAGGATTGACAAAACCTTCCGGTTGCATCATATACAACTCTTCTTTAATAAATCCATTAAGGAATGCAGTTTTGTTTATCCATTTGCCAGATTTCATAAAATGCGGCAATTGCTAACATGATTCGGACAGACTTAAGCATAGATACTAGTGAGAAACTCTCATCGTAGTCAACACTTTGAACTTGTCGAAAACCATTTGCGACAATTCTAGCTTTGTAGATAGTAACACTACTATCAGCGTCCGTCTTCCTCTTGAAGATCCATTTAATCTTAATGGCTCACCAATCATTGGGCAAGTCAGTCAAAGTCCATACTTTGTTCTCATACATGGATCTCATCTCAGATTTCATGGCCTCAAGCCATTTCGCGGAATCTGGGCTCATCATCACTTCCTCATAGTTCGCAAGTTTGTCATGGTCTAGTAACATGACTCCCAGAACAGGATTACCGTACCACTCTGATGCGGATCTCACTCTAGTTTACCTACGAGATTTGGTAGTAACTTGATCTGAAGTTACATGATCATCATCATTAGCTTCCTCACTAATTGGTGTAGTAGTCACAGGAACAGATTTCTGTGATGAACTACTTTCCAATAAGGTACAGTTACCTTATCAAGTTCTACTTTCCTCCCACTCACTTCTTTCGAGAGAAACTCCTTCTCTAGAAAGGATCCATTCTTAGCAACGAATGTCTTGCCTTAGGATCTGTGATAGAAGGTGTACCCAACTTTCTCCTTTGGGTATCCTATGAAGACACATTTCTCCGATTTGAGTTTGAGCTTATCAGGATGAAACTTTTCCACATAAGCATCGCAACCCCAAACTTTAAGAAACGACAACTTTGGTTTCTTGCCAAACCACAGTTCATATTGTGTCATCTCAACGGACTTAGATGGTGCCCCTTTTTAATGTGAATGCAGTTGTCTTTAATGCATGACCCCAAAACGGTAGTGGTAAATCGGTAAGAAACATCATAGATTATACGATATCCAATAAAGTACGGTTATGACGTTCGGACACACCATTATGCTGTGGTGTTCCAGGTGGCACGAATTTGTGAAACTATTCCACATTGTTTTAATTGAAGACCAAACTCGCAACTCAAATATTTTACCTCTGCGATCATATCGTAGAAACATTTATTTTCTTGTTACGATGATTCTCCACTTCACTATGAAATTCTTTGAACTTTTCATATGTTTCAGACTTGTGTTTCATCAAGTAGATATACCCATATTTGCTCAAATCATCCGTGAAGGTCAGAAAATAATGATACCTGCCGCGAGCCTTAACACTCATCGGATCACATACATCAGTATGTATTATTTCCAATAAGTCAGTTGCTCGCTCCATTGTTTCGGAGAACGGAGTCTTAGTCATCTTGCCCATAAGGCATGGTTCGCAAGCATCAAGTGATTCGTAATCAAGTGATTCCAAAATCCCATCAGCATGGAGTTTCTTCATGCGCTTTACACCAATATGACCTAAACGGCAGTGCCACAAATAAGTTGCACTATCATTATTAACTTCGCATCTTTTGGTTTCAATATTATGAATACGTGTATCACTACGATCGAGATCCAACGAACCATTTTCATTGGGTGTGTAACTATATAAGGTTTTATTCATGTAAACAGAACAACAATTTATTCTCTTACTTAAATGAATAACCGTATTGCAATAAACATGATCAAATCATATTTATGCTCAACGCAAACACCAAATAACACTTATTTAGGTTCAACACTAATCCCGAAAGTATATGGAGTGTGCGATGATGATCATATCAATCTTGGAACTACTTCCAACACACATCGTCACCTCACCCTTAACTAGTCTTTGTTTATTCTGCAACTCCCGTTTCGAGTTACTAATCTTAGCAACCGAACTAGTATCAAATACTGAGGGGTTGCTATAAACACTAGTAAAGTACACATCAATAACATGTATATCAAATATACTTATGTTCACTTTGCCATCCTTCTTATCCGCCAATCACTTGGGGTAGTTCCACTTCCAGTGACCAGTCCCTTTGCAGTAGAATCACTTAGTCTCATGCTTAGGACCAGACTTGGGCTTCTTCACTTGAGGAGCAACTTGCTTGCTGTTTTTCTTGAAGTTCCCCTTTTTTCCTTTGCCCTTTTCTTGAAACTAGTGATCTTGTCAACCATCAACACTTGATGTTTTTTTTGATTTCTACCTTCATCGATTTCATCATCATGAAAAGCTCGGGAGTCATTTTCGTCATCCCTTGCATACTATAGTTCATCACGAAGTTCTACTAACTTGGTGATGGTGACTAGAGAATTCTGTCAATCACTATTTTATCTGGAAGATTAACTCCCACTTGATTCAAGCGATTGTAGTACCCAGACAATCTGAGCACATGCTCACTAGTTGAGCGATTCTCCTCCATATTTTAGCTATAGAACTTGTTGGAGACTTCATATCTCTCAACTCGGGTATTTGCTTGAAATATTAACTTCAACTCCTGGAACATCTCATATGGTCCATGACGTTCAAAACGTCTTTGAAGTCCCGATTCTAAGCCGTTAAGCATGGTGCACTAAACTATCAAGTAGTCATCATATTAAGCTAGCCAAACGTTCATAACGTCTGCATCTGCTCCTGCAATAGGTCTGTCACCTAGCGGTGCATCAAGGACATAATTCTTCTGTGCAGCAATGAGGATAAACCTCAGATCACAGATCCAATCCGTATCATTGCTACTAACATCTTTCAACACAATTTTCTCTAGGAACATATCAAAATAAACACAGGGAAGCAACAACGCGAGCTATTGATCTACAACATGATTTGCAAAATACTACCAGGACTAAGTTCATGATAAATTTAAGTTCAATTAATCATATTATTTAAGAACTCCCACTTAGAAAGACAGCCCTCTAATCTTCTAAGTGATTACGTGATCCAAATCAACTAAACCATAACCGATCATCGCGTGAAATGAAGTAGTTTTCAATGGTGAACATCGCTATGTTGATCATATCTACTATATGATTCACGCTCGACCTTTCAGTCTCAGTGTTCCGAGGCCATATCTGTACATGCTAGGCTCGTCAAGTTTAACCTGAGTATTCTGCGTGTGCAAAACTGGCTTGCACCCGTTGTAGATGGACGTAGAGCTTATCACACCCGATCATCACGTGGTGTCTGGGCACGACGAACTTTGGCAACGGTGCATACTCAGGGAGAACACTTTTATCTTGAAATTTAGTGAGAGATCATCTTATAATGCTACCGTCAATCAAAGCAAGATAAGATGCATAAAAGATAAACATCACATGCAATCAATATAAGTGATATGATATGGTCATCATCATCTTGTGCTTGTGATCTCCATCTCCGAAGCATCGTCATGATCACCATCATCACCGGCGCGACACCTTGATCACCATCGTAGCATCGTTGTCCTCTCGCCAATCTTATGCTTCCACGACTATCGCTACCGCTTAGTGATAAAGTAAAGCATTACAGCGCAATTGCATTGCATACAATAAAGCGACAACCATATGGCTCCTGCCAGTTGCCGATAACTTGGTTACAAAACATGATCATCTCATACAATAAAATTTAGCATCATGTCTTGACCATATCACATCACAACATGCCCTGCAAAAACAAGTTAGACATCCTCTACTTTGTTGTTGCAAGTTTTACGCGGCTGCTATGGGCTTAAGCAAGAACTAATCTTACCTACGCATGAAAACCACAATGATAGTTTGTCAAGTTGGTGCTGTTTTAACCTTCGCAAGGACGGGGCGTAGCCACACTCGGTTCAAATAAAGTTGGAGAAACTGACACCCGCTAGCCACCTTTGTGCAAAGCACGTCGGGAGAACCGGTCTCGCGTAAGCGTACGCGTAATGTCGGTCCGGGCCGCTTCGTCCAACAATACCGCCGAACCAAAGTATGACATGCTAGTAAGCAGTATGACTTATATCGCCCACAACTCACTTGTGTTCTACTCGTGCATATAACATCAACACATAAAACCTAGGCTCTGATGCCACTGTTGGGGAACGTAGTAATTTCAAAAAAATTCCTACGCACACGCAAGATCATGGTGATGCATAGCAACGTGAGGGAAGAGTGTTGTCTACGTATCCTCATAGACCGACAGCGGAAGCGTTATGACAACGCGGTTGATGTAGTCGTACGTCTTCATGATCCGACCGATCCAAGCATCGAAACTACGGCACCTCCGAGTTTTAGCACACATTCAGCTCGATGACGATCCCCAGACTCCGATCCAGCAAAGTGTCGGGGTAGAGTTCCGTCAGCACGACGGCGTGGTGCCGATCTTGATGTTCTACCGTCGCAGGGCTTCGCCTAAGCAACGCTACAATATTATCGAGGAGTATGGTGGAGGGGGGCACCGCACACGACTAAGAGAATGATGACGAAGATCAACTTGTGTGTCTATGGGGTGCCCCCTGCCCCCGTATATAAAGGAGTGGAGGAGGAGAGGGCCGGCCCTCTCTATGGCGCGCCCTAGGGGAGTCCTACTCCCACCGGGAGTAGGATTCCCCTTTTCCTAGTCCAACTAGGAGTCCTTCCATGTAGTAGGAGTAGGAGTCAAGGCAAGGGAAAGGAGAAGAGAAGGAAGGAGGGGGCGCAGCCCTTCCCCCTAGTCCAATTCGGACTAGGCCTTGGGGGGGGGGGCGCCCAACCTCTCCTATCTCTTTCCCCTAAAGCCCAATAAGGCCAGTATACTCCCCGGCGAATTCCTGTAACTCTCCGGTACTCCGAAAAATACTCGAATCACTCGGAACCTTTCTGATGTCCGAATATAGTCGTCCAATATATTGATTTTTACGTCTCGACCATTTCGAGACTCCTCGTCATGTCCCCGATCTCATCCGGGACTCCGAACTCCTTTGGTACATCAAAACTCATAAACTCATAATATAACTATCATCGAAACCTTAAGCGTGCGGACCCTACGGGTTCGAGAACAATGTAGACATGACCGAGACACGTCTCCGGTCAATAACCAATAGCGGAACCTGGATGCTCATATTGGCTCCCACATATTCTACGAAGATCTTTATCGGTCAGACCGCATAACAACATACGTTGTTCCCTTTGTCATCGGTATGTTACTTGCCCGAGATTCAATTGTCGGTATCTCAATACCTAGTTCAATCTCGTTACTGGCAAGTCTCTTTACTCGTTCCGTAATACATCATCTCGCAACTAACTCATTAGTTGCATTGCTTGCAAGGCTTAGGTGATGTGCATTACCGAGAGGGCCCAGAGATACCTCTCCGACAATCGGAGTGACAAATCCTAATCTCGAAATACGCCAACCCAACATGTACCTTTGGAGACACCTGTAGAGTACCTTTATAATCACCCAGTTACGTTGTGACGTTTGGTAGCACACAAAGTGTTCCTCCGGCAAATGAGAGTTGCATAATCTCATAGTTATAGGAACCTGTATAAGTCATGAAGAAAGCAATAGCAACATACTAAACGATCGGGTGCTAAGCTAATGGAATGGGTCATGTCAATCACATAATTCTCCTAATGATGTGATCTCGTTAATCAAATAACAACACGTGTCTATGGTTAGGAAACATAACCATCTTTGATCAACGAGCTAGTCAAGTAGAGGCATACTAGTGACGTTTAGTTTGTCTATGTATTCACACAAGTATTATGTTTCCGGTTAATACAATTCTAGCATGAATAAGAAACATTTATCATGAAATAAGGAAATAAATAATAACTTTATTATTGCCTCTAGGGCATATTTCCTTCACCTTGTTCATTCCGATACAATCCCACTCTCTCGCTCCTGCTCTCTTTTACTGCATTAGGACAACAACGATTCAACTGTTACATGCTGCGGTAGTTGAACCCTTTTCCTCTGCATGACTTGTCATTGCCACAGTAAATAGATAAAACCCACTAGCATGAGTAGGAGTTGTTTGAGCCCTGATGTGCCTACTCATTCATGCTTGTTTGTCATGCCTGCTACTGCGTAGAGTTGAGTCAGGTCTGATTCATCAGGGATGAATTGGAATGGTGATGAACATGTCCTACTGTGTGTGAGCTAAGTGTGTGAACACGATTTGGTAAAGGTAGCGGTGAGAGGCCATGTAGGAGTACATGGTGGGTTGTCTCATTGAAGCCGTCCTCAGGAACTGAGTTCTGTGTTATTGATCCATGAAACAGTTACTACCACGCATTGGGCCCGAAACCAATGGACCCTCTCGACTTATTAACTGCCTTTGCCCTCTGTCCAGGAGTTGCAACTAGTTTCTGGTGTTTGTAGGACATGTGTTGGCGGCCGTGTATAGCTTTTGACCCTAGGGGTGGGCTATGATGCGGCAGATACACCGTGGCACGGTGTACCGGGCGCCCGTTTGGTGTCTCGGGGACCCTGCACACATCGTTTGGGGCTGTGAGCGAAACTCCGGCCGGATCTCCTCGCGGATGGAACCTGAATAGGCGATAAACCTGGACTAGAGACTTGTGTGGTTAGTCAGGTCATGGCCGACTCCCTCGCCAGGCTTCCGCTTGAAAGTTGCCGAGATACATGACGTGTACATGGTGGTAAGTGGCGAGAGCGTGTGTGAAGAAGTACACCCCTGCAGGGTTAACATCATCTATTCGAATAGCCGTGTCCGCGGTAAAGAACTTCTGGGTTGCCTATAACAGTTCATAGACAAGTGAAAGTGGAGACTCTAAAACTCACAAGATAAGCGTGAGTGCTACGGATGGCGTTCTCGTAGGGAGACGGGAGCAGATCCATAGTGGTGTATTGATATGGTGAATATGTGGACTCGTGTGCGCCACCTCAAAAGAGTTGCTTGCAGTCGTAGTTCAGGTTAGCCACTGAGTCAAAGCTGGCTTGCTGCAGTTAAACTCCACTACCCCTTTGTTGATACCGACGCATATGTAGTTAGTTCTGATGTAAGTCTTGCTGGGTACATTTGTACTCATGTTTGCCTATTCTATGTTTTGTAGAGAGACGTCAGTCTCGCTAGTAGTTCCGTGTGGACTTCGGCGTTTAGCTTGATACCTCAGCTATGATCTTGTGCCCTCGGCAGGATCTGGTAGATAGTCAGGCTTCTTAGCCTTCTTCATTTCTAGATGTCTGTACTCAGACATGTTAAGCTTCCGCATGTGCTTTGATTTGTATGCTATGATTGTTGGGTCATGAGACCCTTGTTTGTATATCTCGCTCCTCGGAGCCTAATGAATAAATACTTGAGTTGTAGAGTTATGTTGTGATGCCATGTTGTATTTACACATATCGAGCATATTGTGTGTATGATTGAAATGCTTGTTATGTGTGGGATCCGACAATCTAGTTGTTTATCCTTGGTAGCCTCTCTTATAGGGAAATCTAATCTAGTGCTTCCATGAGCCATAGTAGTCCGCTACAGCCCGGTTCACTGGAGTCCTGTTAGCCCAGCACTACTGCTCAGGACACTTGACTGGCCGGCATGTGTTTCACTTTGTTCCCGTGTCTGTCCCTTCGGGGAAATGTCACGCGGTGACATCCGGAGTCCTGCCTAGCCTGCTACAGCCCGGGTTCTCGGAGTCCTGTTAGCCCAGTGCTACAACCCAGATTCACAGCTGCTGACCGACATGCTCGATGTGATTCATGTATGCCTGTCCCCATAGGTTAGTGCCGCTTTGGGTTCACGACTAGCCATGTCGGCCCGGGTTCTCTGTCATATGGATGCTAGCAACACTATCATATACGTGATCCAAAAGGCGCAAATGGTCCCGGGCCATGGTAAGGCGACGCCCGTGGGAATACCGTGCGTGAGGCCGCAAAGTGATATGAGGTGTTACCGGCTAGATCGATGTGACTTGGAATCGGGGTCCTAACAAAGAACCCCTATACAAGACCGCGCATTTCCTCATATCGGTTCTGGAGCTATTAGCAGTGCAACTACTATTCCTGTGTCCTATACAATCAAGGGCGCATATTTTGCACATATGCGCCTTGACTCTGAAGCTATAGCTGGTCTGCCCTACCTCGAAGAAGCATTGGACTGTTTCAGAGACGCTAGTCTGTTGCAGTTCATCACTGATAAGGAGCACTGGAACGAAGAATTGGTGCTTCAATTCTGTGACACTCTTCATATTCGAGGCTACAACAGGGATCCGAAGACTTGGGTCCTTGAGTGGATGACAGGCAATGTCCATCATGAAGCTAAAGCTCTTGATATCATTGAGCTCACAGGCCTGCCCACTCCTGCTGAATACTATGAACCAGGTTGTCAACAACATCAAAATGCCTAGGAAAGCATCTTTCAGAAGCCAGAACCCAACATGAGTCAAATGCTGAGCATGATGAAGCCTCTGCCTCATGACACTGAATACCCATCTGAGTTCTTTGTTGAAGACCTAGAGTATCTGCCTCGCACCATTTACCACATCATCAGGAAGACTCTATGGCCTGTCAAAGGATACTCATCTGCAGCGAAGCTTGAAGGAGCAATGAAGACTTTGGTTTTCTATATCTTCAATGGCATCAGCTTCAATGCTCAAGACTTCTTCATCAGGAAGTTGGTTGCGTCTGGCTTTGACATCTTTGGGTTGAAATTCTATGCTCCATGGGTCATGCGTCTGATAAAGCGTCACTCAGCTTTCAACTATCAGCCGTCTGCGCACAATCATCTTATATTCTTGCCGGAGGTTGATCTGTCAGTTGAAGCCATTTACCCAGAGCCTGCTAAGGATCCCATTTATCTTCACAATGCTGATCACCAAAGCTTCACCCAACCCATTGAAGGGATTCCAGCAGTTTCTCGTGTTTATCCCCTTGCTGGAAACACACGTGTCCCTCGTGCTCAAACTGACGTCACTGGTAGCACCATTGTGCAAAGGCCTCAAAGACGATCTCGTGTCCTCAATGACCGAGAGCTTCTCATTGCGCTGCATCAGAAACATGACAAACATCATGACTGGCTTAAGCGTCACATGCAAAGCCTCTTGGTGGATGTCAACCACATTCATAATCTGGCCACCAAGAATGCCTTTGTCACTCATGAAACATGTAGGATGTCGTGGAAGAGTTTGACCCTACTTAGTGCTGAAGCTGATCTGCATGATGATGGCTTCACCGAACGCTTCAAGTTTGACTCAACTCCTCCCAGAAATGCTCACTTGCGTCGGACTCCCTCACTTGAAGACTCTGAATACTCGTCCTCAGCTACGACCGTAAATGCTAGAGTCATCGATGACCAAGATGATGCAACTTCACCTCCTCCAACTTCAGCGCGTGTCGACACTGCACCAAGTTCCTCTTCACCACCAGATCTCAACAACGACCCTGCTGCCTCGCCTGCACCTCATGGGAACGAGTAGGCGCTCTATGTCTTCAAACCTTTTTGGTCCTCACTGACAAAAGGGGGAGAAGCATATGGGTTGATAGTCTTCAAGCGGGTCTATATGGGTGGTTGATTTACTTTTTGCTACTTTTGCCAAGTGCTTACAACTCTTGTTTTCGATACATTTGGTTCTTTGAGTTGTAACACTTAAACTCGATGGTCGTCTGCTACTTATTTGCTATTCTATGATGCGATGATAAATTCCGCATGTGCGACAATAAATTCCGCACTTAGATCATTTTGCAGACGTCCATTTTTCATTATGCATGTCATTATCTTTGTTACATCATATCTTGCATAATGACTTGTCATCATAGGTTGAAGAGGATCTCCACAAGTACAACATGCCATGTGCATTTGCATTCCAAAAGCAAACTACTTATATGCACATCTTCAGGGGGAGCCCTTGCAACTTATGAAGACAATACCCTATTCTTTACAAATTCACATATTTTATTCCCCGTTGAAAACTTCAACTAGTTTGTCATCAATCACCAAAAAGGGGGAGATTGTAAGTGCATCTAGTGCCACCCCTAGTTGGTTTTGGAGTATTGACGACAAACCTGGTTGAGGGACTAATGTGTTTGTGAGAATTGCAGGATAACACAGGTAGAAGTCCCTCATTGATTCGGTTTTCCTACCAGAGATGACCCCTAAAAATGTATGAAGACATTGAAGTCAAAGGTGGTATGTGAAGACATTCACATTGAAGACTATGACAAGAGAAGACATCGCATGAAGACTATGGAGCACGAAGACTCAGCTGTTTCGTCGTTCTTTTTCTTCCTTGTTGAGTCATAGGAACCACCGTACTGTTAAGTGGGGTCCAAGAGAACCGGTCAGAATGACTGAAGTGATGCTTAACCAAAATCCTATGTCTTCGAGTGAAGACTATGAGAGCAAATCTTGTCCAGAGTTGGATAAGTCAGCTTTGCTTGTAGCCCAAGTAAAGTTGCCGTGTGTGGTTGAAATCTGACCGTTGGAACACGTGTCAGTTCCTTAGTGACCGAGGGTCATTTCGGACAAATCAGGTCGGGTTGCCTACTGACTATAAATAGCCGACCCCTACAACCATAAATGGTTGGCTGCTCAGAGTTAGTGCACGGCTTTTGTCGTTTGAGAGCAACCCACCTCGAAGCCTTTGAGAGAGAATTCCTTGTGAGGATAAAGCCCTAACCACCCAGAGCCAAAGAGAGTTAGGAATCACTGAAGTCTTCCTGTCTGCGTGATCTGAAGACTTATTACACTTGAGGACTGTGAATCCTCCAGCCGGTTAGGCGTCGCGTTATGAGCATCCAAGAGTCATTGTGGATCACCGGTGAACGAAGTCTGTGAAGGTTTGGAAGTCTACCTTGAAGACTTACCAGAGTGATTGGGCAAGGACTGGGTGTCCTTAGCTCAAGGGGAATAAGGTGAAGACGCGATCTTCTGAGTTGAATCTCAGCCTCCCTAACCAGACGTACAATTGTCACAGCAACTGGAACTAGTCCAACAAATCATTGTCTTCAATGAGTCACTGGTTTCATCCTTCCCACTCCTTTACTTACTGTTGGCCCTGGTGAAGTCATTGCCTGATTGCATTATATTTTGTCTTCATTGAGTGACTGCTTGTTCTGATTGGCTTCACAATATCTTCCTACCTGATCTTTACTGCCTAGCTGCTATTAGTCATTGTGCTTTCACTTCATTGAATACTTGACTATGGTTTGCCTAGTGTAGTCTACCTTCCGCTGCATGGTAATAGGTTTATTTCTATCTTTTGTCTTCGAAACTTCCATGTTTTGAAGACTTTCATAAAAATCGCCTATTCACCCCCCTCTAGTCGATCACTAGCACTTTCAATCATATCTACTATATGATTCACGTTCGACCTTCCGTTCTCCAGTGTTCTGAGGCCATGTATGTACATGCCATGCTCGTCAAGTTAACCCGAGTATTCCGCATGTGCAAAACTGTCTTGCACCCGTTGTATGTGAACGTAGAGTCTATCACACCCGATAATCACGTGGTGTCTCGAAACAAAGAACTGTAGCAACGGTGCATACTCAAGGAGAACACTTATACCTTGAAATTTTAGTTGAGGGATCATCTTATAATGCTACCGCCGTACTAAGAAAAATAAGATGCATAAAAGATAAACATCACATGCAATAAAAAATATGTGACATGATATGGCCATTATCATCTTGTGCTTTTGATCTCCATCTCCAAAGCACCATCATGATCTCCATCATCACCGGCTTGACACCTTGATTTCCATCGTAGCACCGTGGTTGTCTCGCCAACTATTGTTTCTACAACTATCGCTAACACATAGTGATAAAGTAAAGCAATTACATGGCGTTAGAATTTCATACAATAAAGCAGCAACCATAAGGCTCCTAGGAGTTATTGATAACTTTTACAAAAGATGATCATCTCATACAACAACGTATATCACATCATGCCTTGACCATATCACATCAGAACATGCCCTGCAAAAACATGTTAGACGTCCTCTACTTTGTTGTTGCAAGTTTTACGTGGCTGCTAGCAAGAACCATTCTTACCTACGCATCAATACCACAATAGTGATTTATCAAATTTTCTGTTTTAACCTTCAACAAGGACCGGCCGCAGTCAAATTCGATTCAACTAAAGTTGGAGAAACTGACACCCGCTAGCCACCTTTATGCAAAACTAGTTGCATGTCTATCGGTGGAACCGGTCTCATGAACGTGGTCATGTAAGGTTGGTCCAGGCCGCTTCATCCAACAATACCGCCGAATAAAAATAATACATTGGTGGTAAGCAGTATGAAGATCACCGCCCTCAACTCTTTGTGTTCTACTCGTGCATATCATCTACACATAGACGTGTCTCAGATGCCACTTTTGGGAAATGTAGCACGCAATTTCAAAAAAATTACTACGCTCATGCAAGATCTATCTAGGAGATGCATAGCAACGAGAGGGGGAGAGTGTGTCCACGTACCCTCGTGGACCGAAAGCAGAAGCGTTTGATAACGCGGTTGATGTAGTCGAACTTCTTCTCGTTCCGACCGATCAAGCATCGAAAGTACGGCACCTCCGAGTTCTGCAAATGTTCAACTTGATGATGTCCCTTGAACTCTTGATCCAACAAAGTTTCAAGGAATTAGATGAGTTTCATCAGCATGACGACACGGTGATGGTGATGGTGAAGTTATCCGCGCAGGGCTTCGCCTAAGCATTACGAAGATATGACCGGAGGCGTAAACTGTGGAGGGGGGCACCGCAGACGGCTAACGTTTGTTGTTGTGTGTTCTAGGCGCCCCACTCCCCACATATATATAGGTGGGATGGGGAGGGGACAGGCGAGGAGGCACCCAAGGGCTGGCCGTCGGCCCCCTTGGGGCTTTCCTTGCATTGCGCCCCCTTTCCATGTATGCATGAAGGGGAAGGAAAGAGGGGGGGGGGGGGTGTGAGGGAAGGAAGTAGGAATCCTAATTCCACCTTTCCTTTCCCTTCTCCCTTTTCCTTCTCCACCTCCTATGGCCCTATAGGGCTCACTAGCCCCTTGTGGGCTGGTGTGATTCTTCACAAGGCCCATATGGCCCATAGGATTGTCGGGGGTACCCGAAACACCTTCCGGTGACCCGATAAGTACCCGGAACACTTCCGGTGTTCGAATACCATCGTCCTATATATAAATCTTTACCTCTCGACCATTTCGAAACTCCTCGTCATGTCCGAAATCTCATCTGGGACTCCGAACAACATTTGATCACCAAATCACATATAACTCATATAATACAAAATCGTCATCGAATGTTAAGCGTGCGGACCCTACGGGTTCGAGAACTATGTAGACATGACTGAGACACTTCTCTGGTAAATAACCAATAGCGGAACCTGGATGCTCATATTGGCTCCTACATATTCTACGAAGATCTTTATCGGTCGAACCGTTATGACAACATACATAATTTCCTTTGTCCATTAGTATGTTACTTGCCCGAGATTCGATCATCGGTATCTACATACCTAGTTCAATCTCGTTACTCGCAAGTCTCTTTACTCATTCCGTAATACATCATCTTGTAACTAACTCATCAGTCACTTTGCTTACAAAGCTTCTTATGATGTGCATTATCAAGAGGGCCCAGAGATACCTCTCCAATACTCAGAGTGACAAATCCTAATCTCGATCTATGTCAACCCAACAAACACATTCAGAGATACCCGTAGGGCATCTTTATAATCACCCAGTTATGTTGTGATGTTTGATAGCACACAAGGTATTCCTTCGGTATCCGAGAGTTGCATAATCTCATAGTCGAAGGAATATGTATATGACATGAAGAAATCAATAGCAATAAAACTGAACGATCAATATGCTAAGGTAACAGATGGGTCTTGTCCATCACATCATTCTCCTAATGATGTGATTTCGTGCATCAAATGATAACACATGTCTATGGTTAGGAAACTTAACCATCTTTGATTAATGAGCTAGTCTAGTAGAGGCTTACTAGGGACACGGTGTTTTGTCTATGTATCCACACATGTATCAAGTTTTCGGTTAATACAATTCTGGCATGAATAATAAACATTTATCATGAATAAGGGAATATAAAATAACAACTTTATTATTGCCTCTAGGGCATATTTCCTCCATCTATGGGTAGTATCGGGGGGTATGAACCATGGAAAAGTTGGAATACAGTAGATATTACACCAATATAAATAAAGAATGAGTTCACAACAGTACGAAAAATGGTGATTTATTTTCTTATACTAACGGAGCTTATGAGGTTTTCTGTTGAGTTTTCTGTTGTGAAGTTTTCAAGTTTTGGGTAAGGTTTGATGGACTATGGAATAAGGAGTGGCAAGAGCCTAAACTTGGGGATGCCCAAGGCACCCCAAGGTAATATTCAAGGACAACTAAGAGCCTAAGCATGGGGATGCCCTGAAAGGCATCCCGTCTTTCGTCTTCGTCTATCGGTAACTTTACTTGAGGCTATACTTTTATTCACCACATGATATGTGTTTTCCTTGGAGCGTCTTGTATGATATGAGTCTTTGCTTTTAGTTCGCCACAATCATCCTTGCTGTACACACCTTTTGAGAGGGGCACGCATGAATCGTGATTTATGAGAATACTCTATGTGCTTCACTTATATCTTTTGAGCTAGGAAATTTTGCTCTAGTGCTTCACTTATATGTTTTTAGATCACGATGGTGGTTTTATTTTATAGAAATTGTTGAACTCTCATGCTTCACTTATATTATTTTGAGAGTATTTAAACAACATGGTAATTTGCTTTGGTTATAAATTCAGTCCTAATAAGATAGGCATCCAAGAGGGATATAACAAAAACCTTCATATAATGTGCATTAAATACTATGAGAAGTTTGATTCCTTATGATTGTTTTGAGATATAAAGATGGTAATATTAGAGTCATGCTAGTGAGTAGTTATGAATTTGAGAAATACTTGTGTTAAGGTTTGTGATTCCCGTAGCATGCATGTATGGTGAACCGTTATGTAACGAAGTTGGAGCATGAAGTATTTTTTCATTGTCTTCCTTATGAGTGGCGGTCGGGGACGAGCGATGGTCTTTTCTTACCAATCTATCCCCCTAGGAGCATGCGCTTAGTACTTTGTTTCGAGAACTAATAGGTTTTTGTAATAAGTATGTGAGTTCTTTATGAGTAATGTTGAGTCCATGGATTATACACACTCTCACCCTTCCATCATTGCTAGCGTCTCTAGTACAGCGAAACTTTCGCCGGTACCACAAGGGTGGAGGGCAGGGGCGGAGCTTCGTTGGGGCAGACCTGGGCCATGGCCCGCCCAGGATTTTGGCCAACTTCTTTAACACATATACTGATATACATATGCTTTGTAGCCAGTCACCCCTTCGGCCCTTCCCGATCGATCCAAAGCCACCCAGCAGCGTACAAGGAGGCACAGTACATGGTGCTCCTCTCCTCCTCTCCTCTCGTCCTCCCATAGTCGCGTAGCTCCACCACCACTACACTACACCATTAGAAGGCCGGCAAGGCCACCCGAACTCGCGCACTCCAGCCGCAGAACTTCTCCGGCGCGCATGTTGTCCGTGTGGTCGTGCGACATCCGGGTGTGCTTTGCGCATGCTCTAGCGGTGTTGCACGCAATCTGTTCGATGAAATGTTTAAAGTAGGAAAGAAAATTTAAAGGGTGTGATTGGATGCAGAGACAATTAGAGGTTTGAAATGGACACACCCGTTCACTGCCGGGCGCATCCGCACGCAAATAGGAAGCCAGTTTAGCTAATAGTGGTTGTAGATGCTCTAAGAAACTAAGGTAGTTGCAGACGAGAAGTGCATGGATGAACCCGGGTATATATGAATCCACTTTGAAAAACACATTTTAAAATGCTAAAAGAATCCAAAGAAGGTGGCACACTACGTATTCATGTTCTATGTGCGTGCATAAAGTTTCACGAAAAAATAACTTCTTTTGTGGCCTGTGCAAAAAAGACAAAAAATAATGTCCTGAAACGCTATTTAAAAGCATTGAAATTTGTCTTTTTACGAAGATGAAACAAAAGGATATTTTTTCACAAAACCTTGCACTGCGCACATACATTTGTGAACATGTATGCATGGAATTTCTTTTGTTTTTTTAGATTTTAAAACATACTTAAAATGCATTTTTTGAAAAGTGGATGCAGATGCCCCTGGGTTCAGATCGTGCCCACCCAGTTGCAGACTCGATATTTGTGCTCTCCTTTGAGATGGCCCGCCCAACTTTTTCTTCCAAGCTCCGCCACTGGTGGAGGGTGCACCCAGGGGGGTAGGGCGCCCCCTGTCTTGTGGGCCCCCTGTGACCCTCCTGACCTAATTCTTCAGCCTATATATTCCCAAATATTTCCAAACCACCGGAAGTATCCACGAAAACACTTTTCCACCGCCACAACCTTTTGTACCCATGAGATCCCATCTAGGGAACTTTTTCGGCACCCTTCCGGAGGGGGATTTGATCATGGAGGGCTTCTACATAAACTCTATTGCCCTTCCGATGAAGTGTGAGTAGTTTACCACAGACCTACGAGTCGATAGCTAGTAGCTAGATGGCTTCTTCTCTCTCTTTGCTTCTCAATACCATGTTCTCCTCGATGTTCTTGGAGATCTATCCGATGTAATCTTCTTTTGCGGTGTGTTTGTCGAGATCCGATGAATTGTGGATTTATGATCAACTTATCTATGAATATTATTTGAATCTTCTCTAAATTCTTTTATGCATTATTTCATATCTTTGTAATTCTCTTTGAACTATCGGTTTGGTTTGGCCAACTAGATTGGTTTTTCTTGCAATGGGAGAAGTGCTTAGTTTTGGGTTCAATCTTGCGGTGTCCTTTCCCAGTGACAGTAGGTGCAACAAGGAACGTATTGTATTGTTGCCATCGAGGATAAAAAGATGGGGTTTACATCATATTGCTTGAGTTTATTCATCTACATCATGTCACCTTACTTAATGCGTTACTTTGTTCTTCATGAACTTAATACTCTAGATGCAGGCAAGAGTCGGTTGATGTGTGGAGTAATAGCAGTAGATGCAGAACCGTTTCGGTCTATGATACGTCTCCGTCGCATCTATAATTTTTGATTGTTTCATGCCAATATTATACAACTTTCACATATTTTGGCAACTTTTTATATGATTTATTGGACTAACCTATTGATCCAGTGCGCAGTGCCAGTTCCTACATGTTTTTTGTTTCAGAGAAAATCCATATCAAACAAAGTCCAAATGCGATAAAAATTTACAGAGAATTATTTTAGAATATATGTGATATTTGGGACTTGGAATCAACGCAAACGGGGGCCCATAGTGCCCACAAGACACCAGGGCGCGCCCCAGGGGCCAGGCGTGTGGTGGTGGGTTGCGCTCACCTCGTACGTCAGTTGGGGATCTACTTCGGGCGCAAGGAAGCTTATATCCGGAAAAAATCGTGTTAAAATTTCAGCGCAATCGGAGTTACAGATCTCCCGGAGTATAAGAAATGGTTTTCGGCCAGTGCTACCTCTTTTAGCACTGCGTTGGTTTTCCCCGAAGAGGAAGGGATGATGCAGCAAAGTAGCATAAGTATTTCCCTCAGTTTTTGAGAAGCAAGGTATCAATCCAGTAGGAGGCTACGCGCGAGTCCCTCACACCTGCACAAAACAAATAAATCCTCGCAACCAATGCAAATAGGGGTTGTCAATCCCTATAGGGCCACTTACGAGAGTGAGATCTAAGAGATATGATAAGATAATATTTTTGGTATTTTTATGATAAAGATGCAAAGTAAAATAAAGGCAAAGTAAATAGCAAAGGAAATAATTAAGTAGTAGGAGATTAATATGATAAAGATAGACCCGGGGGCCATAGGTTTCACTAGTGGCTTCTCTCGAGAGCATAAGTATTCTACGGTGGGTGAACAAATTACTGTTGAGAAATTGACAGAATTGAGCATAGTTATGAGAATATCTAGGTATGATCATGTATATAGGCATCACGTCCGAGACAAGTAGACCGACTCCTGCCTGCATCTACTACTATTACTACACTCATCGACCGCTATCCAGCATGCATCTAGAGTATTAAGTTAAAAACAGAGTAATGCCTTAAGCAAGATGACATGATGTAGAGGGATAGACTCATGCAATATGAAGAAAACCCCATCTTGTTATCCTCGATGGCAACAATACAATAACCAAACTGATAATTCGAAGAGACTCACAAAGATAACCAATCATACATAAAATAATTCAGAGAAGATTCAAATATTATTCATAGATAGACTTGATCATAAACCCACAATTCATCGGTCTCAACAAACACACCGCACAAAGAAGATTACATCGAATAGATCTCCACAAGAGAGGGGGAGAACATTGTATTGAGATCCAAAAAGAGAGAAGAAGCCATCTAGCTACTAACTATGGACCCGTAGGTCTCAGGTAAACTACTCACACTTCATCGAAAGGGCTATGGTGTTGATGTAGAAGCCCTCCATGATCGATGCCCCCTCCGGCGGAGCTCCGGAACAGGCCCCAAGATGGGATCTCGTGGATACAGAAAGTTACGGCGGTGGAATTAGGGTTTTGGCTTCGTGTCTGATCATTTGGGGGTACGTGGGTATATATAGGAGGAAGAAGTATGTCGGTGGAGCAACAAGGGGCCCACGAGGGGGGAGGGCGCGCCTGGGGGGGGGGGTAAGCGCGCCCCCTACCTCGTGGCCTCCTGTTACGTGTCTTGACGTAGGGTCCAAGTCTCCTGAGTTGTATTCGATGAGAAAGTCACGTCCCCGAAGGTTTCATTCCGTTTGGACTTCGTTTGATATTCCTTTTCTTCGAAACCCTAAAACAAGCAAAAAACAGCAATTCTGGGCCGGGCCTCGGGTTAATAGGTTAGTCCCAAAAATAATATAAAAGTGGATAATAAAGCCCAATAATGTCCAAAACAATAGATAATATAGCATGGAGCAATCAAAAATTATAGATACGTTGGAGATGTATCAGCCAGATCTGGGGAACGCATAATAGACGGAAACAGAGAGCAGATCCAATCTCGGAGACTATCCACATCATGAGAAATTCTATCAACACTTCTAGACAAATCATCAATATTATTCAACTTTTCTTCTATGGTAGTGTTGAAAACTTTTTGCGTGTTGATAAATTCCTTAATATTATTCTAAAGATCAGAGGTGTTCCTATTATTATTATAAGGATTTTTCATAGGAATTACCATAATTATTAGAGGAATTACTAGGAAAAGGCCTAGGATTAAAATTACCTCTATAAGCATTGTTGTTGAAATTATTTCGAGAGATAAAATTCACATCTATGTCATCACTATTTTGCTCAATCAAAGTAGACAAAGGCATATCATTGAAATCAATAGGAGCACTTTTAATAGCAACCATTTTCATAAGAGCATCAACCTTTTCACTCAAAGAAGAAATTTCTTCAACCGAATCAACTTTTTTACTATTAGGAGCTCTTTCGGTATGCAATTATGAATAATTTTCCATAATATTATCAAGCAATTTAGTGGCTTCACCCAAAGTAATTTCCATAAAAGTACCACCCGCAGCGGAATCTAAAAGATTACGAGAAACAAAATTCAATCCCGCATAAAATTTTTGTATGATCATCCAAAGATTTAACCCATGAGTTGGGCAATTCCTTAGCATCATTTTCATCCTTCCCCAAGATTGTGCAACATGCTCATGTTCAAGTTGCTTGAAATTCATGATCTGGGTTCTAAGGGAAATATTTTTTGCAGGCGGAAAATACTTAGTGATAAAAGCATCTTTGCACTTATTCCAAGTATCGATACTATTGCGAGGCAAAGAAGAGAACCAAACTTTTGCAAAATCTCGCAAAGAAAATGGAAATAATTTCAACTTCACAATATCATTGTCCACATATTTTTTCTTTTTCATATCGCATAATTCCACGAAGGTATTAAGATGGGACGCGGCATCCTCATTAGGAGTACCAGAAAATTGATCTTTCATAACAAGATTCAGCAAAGCAGTATTAATATCACAAGACTCCGCACTAGTGGCGGGAGGAGCAAGCGGAGTGCCAATAAAATCATTGTTGTTGGTATTTGAGAAATCACACAATTTGGCATTCTCTTGAGTCATGATTACGCAACAAGATTGCACTCAAAAAATAGATCTGACAAGAAAACGACGAATGAAAAAGAGGGGCGAATAAAACGACAAATTTTTGTGAAGTGGGGGAGAGGAAAACAAGAGGAAAATGGCAAACAATGTAAATTGCGAGGAGATGAAATTTGTGATTAGGAACCTGATATATGTTGAAGATCCTCCCTGGCAATGGCGCCAGAAATTCCTTTTGATGTTGCTTGAAGCTACGTCGGTATTTCCCCAAAGAGGAAGGGATGATGCAGCACAACGGCGGTAGGTATTTCCCTCAGATGTGAAACCAAGGTTATCAAACCAGTAGGAGAACCAAGCAACACAACGTAAACAACACCTGCACACAAATAACAACTACTCGCAAACCGATGTGTAAAAGGGGTTGTCAACCCCTTTCGGATAGCGGCACCCTAAGATGGGCAAACAGACGTGAATAAAATTGTAGTAGATTGATAGATCGAACGCCAAATAAAATAAATAAGAATAAATTGCAGCAAGGTACTTTTGTATTTTTGGTTCAATAGATCTGAAAATAAAAGGCAAATAAAATAGATCGCGAAGGCAAATAATATGAGAAAGAGACCCGGGGCCGTAGGTTTCACTAGTGGCTTCTCTCGAGAGAAATAGCAAACAATGGGTAAACAAATTACTCCTAGGCAATTGACATAACTTCAAATAATCATGACAATATCCAGGCAATGATCATTATGTAGGCATCACGTCCAAGATTACTAGACCGACTCCTGCTTGCATCTACTACTATTACTCCACACATCGACCGCTATCCAGCATGCATCTAGTGTATTAAGTTCATAGAGAAACAGAGTAATGCAATAAGAACGATGACATGATGTAGACAAGATCTATCTATGTAGAGATAGACCCCATCATTTTATCCTTAGTAGGAACGATACATACGTGTCGGTTCCCCTTCTGTCACTGGGATCAAGCACCGTAAGATCGAACCCACTACAAAGCACATCTTCCCATTGCAAGATAAATAGATCAAGTTGGCCAAAAAAAACCCAAATACCGGAGAGGAAATACGATGCTATAAGAAATCATGCATATAAGATATCAAAGAAACTCAAATAACTTTCATGGATATAAAAAGATAGATCTGATCATACACTCAAAGTTCATCCGATCCCAACAAACACATCGCAAAAGAGTTACATCATATGGATCTCCAAGAGACCATTGTATTGAGAATCAAATAAGAGAGAGGAAGTCATCTAGCAAGTAACTACGGACCCGAAGGTCTACAAAGAACTACTCATGCATCATCGGAGAGGCACCAATGGAAGTGGTGAACCCCTCTGTGATGGTGTCTAGATTGGATCTGGTGATTCTGGACTCTGCGGCGGCTGGAATTGATTTTCGTCGACTCCACTAGGGTTTCTAGAATATTGGGGTATTTATAGAGCAAAGAGGCGGTCCGAGGGGCACCCGAGGTGGGCACAACCCACCAGGGCGCACGTGGGCCTCCTGGCGCGCCCTAGTGGGTTGTGCTCCAAGGAGCACCCCCAGGCACTGCCTTGGCCCATTAGGTGTCTTCTGGTCCATAAAAAATCTCTGTAAAGTTTCGTTGCATTTGGACTCCGTTTGGTATTGATTTCCCGCAATGTAAAAAACATGCAAAAAACAGCAACTGACACTTGGCATTATGTCAATAGGTTAGTACCAAAAAATGATATAAAATGATTATAAAACATCCAAGATTGATAATATAATAGCATGGAACAATAAAAATTTATAGATATGTTGGAGACGTATCAGTTAGCCGCGTCGATGTGAGACTTTCTTACTTTTTTGTATTCTCTATATTTACCCCTATCATCATACTCTATTCCACCCGTAGCGCTATATCCATGGCTCGCGCTCATGTATTGCACGAGGGTTGAAAAAGCTGAAGTGCATTAAAAAGTATGAACCAATTGCTCGGCTTGTCATCAGGGTTGTGCATGATAAATACTTTGTGTTAAGAAGATAGAGCATGATAAGACTATATGATTTTGTAGGGATAGATTTCTTTAGCATTGATATTTTGAAAGACATGATTGTTTGTTGGGATGCCTGAGTATTGATGTCTTTATGTCAAATTATAGACTATTGCTTTGAATCACTTATGTCTTAATATTCATGCCATGACTAGACATATGATCAAGTTTATGCTAGGTAGCATTCCGCATAAAAAATTAACTTTTTTTATCATTTACCTGCTCGAGGACGGGCAGGAATTAAGCTTGGGGATGCTGATACGTCTCCATTGTATCTATAATTTTTTATTGTTTCATGCTAATATTATACAACTTTCACATATTTTTGGCAATTTTTTATATGATTTATTGGACTAACCTATTGATCCAGTGCCCATGCCAGTTCCTGTTTGTTGCATGTTTTTTGTTTCGCAGAAAACCATATCAAACGAAGTCCAAACGCGATAAAAATTTACTGAGAATTATTTTGGAACATGTGATTTTTGGGACTTGGAATCAATGCAAACGGGGCCCACATTGCCCACAAGACACCAGGGCGAGCCCCAGGGGCTAGGCGTGTGGTGGTGGGTTGTGCTCACCTCAGACATCGGTTGGGGCTCTACTTCGGGTGCAAGGAAGTTTATACCCAGAAAAAAAACCATGTTAAAATTTCAGCGCAATCGGAGTTACGGATCTCCCGGAATATAAGAAATGGTTTTCGGCTAGATCTGGTGAACGCGAAATAGAAGGGAACAGAGAGACATATCCAATCTCGAAAGGGAATCGTTTTGGTCTACTTCACACGGATGTGATGCCTATATTCATGATTATTGCCTTAGATATTGTATAACTTTGTGCTTTTCTATCAATTGCTCGATAATAATTTGTTCACCCACCATATTATTTGATAACTCCAGAGAAGCCTCTAGTGAAACCTATGGCCCCCGGGGGTATTTTCCATCATATAAGTTTCCGATCTACTATTTTGCAATCTTTTACTTTCCGATCTATAAACCAAAAATACCAAAAATATTTACTTTATTGTTTATCTATCTCTATTAGATCTCACTTTTACAAGTAACTGTGAAGGGATTGAAAACCCCTTTATCACGTTGGGTGCAAGTTGTTTGATTGTTTGTGCAGGTATTCGGTGATCTGTGCATTGTCTCCTACTGGATTGATACCTTGGTTCTCAAACTGAGGGAAATACTTATCTCTACTTTGCTGCATCACCCTTTCCTCTTCAAGGGAAAAACCAATGAAAGCTCAAGAAGTAGCACTGCGCCGCCACCGCGTCAAACCGTCTCTCTCCCTGCACCCCGCCTCCCCTTGCATCTCCTCATCCCCGTGGTGAGCCACTGTGCCAGATGGGCCCTCCCTCTTTCCACCTAGTTGTCCTTAGCACCGGTCTCGTCGAGCTCCCACTCCGGCCATCGCCTTGCCTCGACAACGAAGCCCACTCCGGCCATCTCTAGATGGACCAATGCCACTGTTCGACTTGCGATGCCAGCCTCATTCAAACGCCCACTCGCTGCTCACTGGCCGCCCACGCAAGGCCGCACCACCGCCATGCCAATCAACGTACGCAGCCGCCCGCATGGGTTTGTGACATCGGCCCCTGGTCGCACGCCCTTGCTCGCTGCAGCCACTCCCGTTCGCGCGCGCGCCTGCTCCCTCACTCATCGGCTACTACGCGTCACACGCCCGAGCACGCCTGAGCTCTGCCGCAGCCCAACACCGTCGACCCGCTTGATTCCGGCCACCGCAGGGCTCGCTGCCACCCTCCATGGACGCGGACGAGCTAGGTCTACCTCCTCGTGGCCTCACCTCGCCGGTGCGTGGCCTGTGGATGAAACTCGCTTGGATCCCCCACGTCGGACCGTCGACGCCATTTAAACGCCAGTCGAACCAACTAATTAACCCACTAACTGTCCCTCCTGAGATGCTGACATGTGGGCCCACTTGATGTTTAATTAACCCTAACTGCTAATTAACCTAAGCCTAACCCAGAACACCCACTGATAGCCAGGCCCCAAGCGGATTAATTAGAACTAATAAAAATGATTTAGTTAGTTAACTAACTGACAGAGGGCCCACCAGTTAGCCTCTACTGACTGGACCCTTGACCCAGTCTATCGGTGTCTTGGGAACGGGGGTCCCCGGACTTGCCGGCCTGCGGCCCATGGCATGGCTGGGCTGGCAGGTCTGTACGACCCATCTTCATCGACAAGGCATTCAAGACCCTCGCGAGGGGCCAAGCCTCGCGAGGCGGACAACGCAAGACCTCCTCAGGAGCGGCCTCGCCAGGTAGGCTCACGAGGGGTGGAGAGATCAAGGCAAGGCAAACCTCGCGAGGTCCGCGTGACGTGAGCCATGATGATCGAGACTAGGCGGGCGCCAGCACGCGGTGTCCTTGTTTCCTCTTTAGTGCCAAGGGGGCAAGCGCATGCGCGGAGTACCGAGGCATCAAGCGAAGGTTTCCATATTGGTGCAACAAGACCAAGACCAGAAGGACGGTAAGACGGAGGTCACCATGGAGCCCAAGACGACGTCATCACCAGAGCCTTTGGCAGGCGAAGACCACCTTTTGTCAGGATAACTTGTACTAGTTGTCCCCTTTCGAATTGGCCGTTGTTGGCTCCCTTCCCGCTCAATATTTGGGGAGAGGACCAGGGCCTATATAAGTAGAACTAGCCACCACAGTGAGAGAGAGAGAAGAGGGACCTGAGCAGATCCAAGATCATCTCACCCACATAATTCCACCAAGCATAAGAACACCTCAACCTCAGGAGGCTGTTCTTCCACTCGTAACTGTTCTTCGTCAGCCCAAGAGGCAATCCACCACCACCACACTCGAGTAGGGTATTACACCACAACGGTGGCCCAAACCAGTATAAATCTTGTGTCTTTCTGTGTTGTGAGTTAGTTGAGTTCATCTGCGAGATCTTAGAGAGCTAGGGCGTGGATCAATAGGGAGAAAACCTTCGCGCACACCCAGTGTTCGAACCTCAAGGGTTTGCCGGAACCCGTGATCCGACATTTGGCGCGCCAGGTAGGGGTGCACCGAAGCTTCCTTCCGTCACTCCACGCTCCGTCGCTTTGTTGTCTCCATGGCAGACGCGCACCGCACTGGTGCCGAGCGCCGGGCTGCCCTCGCTACCCATGTTGCTTAGACGGCTCCTGTCGGCGGGCCGCCTCGTCGTTCCCCATCGCCTGCTGCCAACGCCGCCACCGGCCCGACAGGGAACGAGTAGCAAGCATCCTCGCTGCATCCCTCGGTGTGGCGGGACGGCCGCACCGCCACTCCATCGCTGACCCCAGCCGGTTCTTCTTCCCATGCATGTCGCCCTCCCATGGATGCACGGGTTGCGCTTCTCATGGCGCACGAGCTCCTGCGCTACCGTCTGGTCGACGACCTCTACGAGGACTGGCTCGACCGCATCATTGAGCTTTTCCGCGCCGCAGGGGGCTCCCCTGCGCCGTCCCTGTCTCTGCCTCACCCTCCGCCATCTATGGGCGACGTAGCTCAGGGAGCACCTCCGCCACCTCAGCCCCAAGACGGCGCCCTGGCGCCAAGACGCGCGGCTCCGCGACCCGACCCACCGCGTCCCGCGCCCGCCCGTGAAGAGAGAAGCTGTCAAGAAGTCCCTCGGCCGCAACAAAACGCTCTGCCGCTCCTCGCGCCACCGCGCTAGGACCGGCTGCTGCGGCAAGTCTGTGTGCCACCTGTAGCGGCAGGGCGCTGACCCCATCAAGACCAACCTCCACCCCCATGGCGGGTCCCGGTGACCACAGCTGGCTGCCGCGCTTTCACCCCCGAGCTGCGCAGCGTCTCCTGGCCGGGCAAGTTCAAGCCAGATCTGCCTCCTCGCTACGACGACACCCCCGACCCCGAGGAGTTCTTGCAACTCTATGAGCTGAGCATCAAAGCGGCCAACGGTGACGAGAAGGTTATGGCGAATTGGTTCCCCATGGCTCTCAAGGAAGGCGCCCGCTCCTGGCTCCTGAACCTGCCCTCAGGCTCAATCTCCTCCTGGGACGAAATGCGCACCCGCTTCATCGTCAACTTCCAGGGCACTCGCGACCGCCCCCCGGTCGCGGGCGACATGCGCCGCATCAAGCAACAACCAGGAGAGACCCTGAAGAAGTACATTCAACGCTTCAACAGCGCACGGATCAAGATCCCCAAGGTGACCGACGAGGCCATCATCTCTGCGTTCTCTGATGGCATCCGTGATGTCAAGATGAAGGAGGAGCTCACCATCCATGAAGAGCTATGCACGACCCTGGAGCTGTTCACCATCGCGACCAAGTGTGCTAGAGCTGAGGAGGGGCGCCTCTCCCTCCTCGAGCTCCCTGCTGCGGACCCATAGGAGAAGAAAGCCAAGGCCAAGGACGTGAAGCACAAGGGAGGAGCCGTGCTTGCAGTGGAACCAGACACCAAGCATGGCAGAGACCAACTAGAGTCATCCAAGGGCGGCCGTCCATTCTGCGCCTTCCACAACCTGAACACCCACAACACCAGCGGCTGCCAAGAGCTCAGAGCCATTCATGAAGGACGCTTTGGTCGATGCCCCAAGCACGGCGACCGGGGCTACGGCCGAGGTGGAGGACGTGGTGGCGGATGCTGGGACGACCGTGGCCCGAGCCAAGAGTGGCGCGATCGGCCTCGTGAGGACCGCTGGCAGGATCAGCCTCGCGAGGGCGCCTGGAGGGACCAGCCTCGTGAGGATCGTCCTCAAGGCAACGCCGAAGTCCCTTTGCTGCCACCACCGCCAAGAAGGAATGACGAGCACCATCAGGACGAGGGGGCTGGGGGCTTCCAGGAACCACGTGCTATCGCCTGCATCTTGGGCGGAGCCCAGGCCCCAGCCTTGCAGCGTATCTTCAAGCAGTGTGCTCGCGAAGTGAATGCAGTCCTCCCCACGCTCGAAGCCACGTGCCCGCTCAGATGGTCCTAGTGCCCCATTACGTTCAACTCGGCAGACCAGCTCAAGTGCGCAGCTACTGCTGGCACCCTCCCGATGCTTTGCTCCCCACTCATCAGCAACGTGCAAGTTACCAAGACCCTCATTGACGGTGGCGCAGGGCTCAATGTCCTGTCTGTCGACACGTTTGACAACCTCCAAGTGCCGTACGACCAGCTTCAGCCCACCAAGCCTTTCTCAGGAGTGACCGACGGTTCCACCACACCGATAGGGCAGGTCCGCCTCCCTGTTACCTTCGCGGAACGCAAGAACTACCGCACTGAGCTCATCGACTTCGACGTCGCACACATCCGTCTGCCGTACAACAACATCCTCGAGTATCCAGCCCTGGCCAAGTTCATGGCAGTGACCCATCACAGCTACAATGTCCTCAAGATGCCGGGAAGCAGCGGGATCATCACGGTCCCATGTGAAGAAAGAGATGCGGTGTGCTCCCTCGAGCGTGCCTTCCAAGCTGCAGCAATCGATGACCCCGACAGCAAGGGCGAGGGCCCTCCTGAGGCCATCCCCAAGAAGAAGAAGCAGCTGCGTCGCGCAGGACCTCAGGAGGGTGGGGCCGCAGCGGAGCCTCATCAGGATCAGTGCCCGCTCCAGGGGCGCCTCCCTCCATCGCATAGGAAGGCATGCCCGGCGCCCTTCTCGGGCAGGGCTCGAGGGCTTTCTTCTGGAAGGCCTCAGACTTTGCCCACATCATGAGGGAGGCACTTGGGCACCACTTGGAGGCGTGCTTCATAGCACGTTTCCCTCAGGAGGGCACATGGCAAGGATTGCCCACCGTTCAAGCGTTCATCGCCAAGACCACCCAGGAGTTGCAAGATGTATGGACCATGCGCGGCGACCGCCGCTCACGAGACGCAGCTTCCCATCTAGGGGAGGATGCCGGGCTGCGTGTCTGCATCAACGTTCCAAGGCTCAACAGGGCCGCTTCTCAGGAGCTTTTCTGGCCTTCGCGCGTGGGACGCTGCGAGGGCCCACCGCACAGCTATGTTCGCATGCCCTTTGGCCTGCCAAGTGTATCGTCCCCCTACCAGTGCAACTTGTGGCGCGTCCTAGTAGATCAGGAAGCCAGGCACCACGCCGTCCTGATGGAGATGGAGACGGTCCTCAAGGAACCACCTGAGCCCCCAGAGCCTCCCGAGGCTGAGAGCTCCAGAGGCTCGTGAGGAGCAACCCCTTCACCGTGCACCTTCAGCTGCCTTAACTCTCCTTCGTCAACATGACCAGGTGACATCTTTCCAAGTTCATTCAGCTAGGAGCGCCCCTCGGGCTGCATCATTCCTAGGCCGTGTGGGTCCTTCCCTGTGGCATGTACCCCTTTTGTTATGTATTTAGCTTACCTTGTTGGGGGCGCCCCTCGGGCTGCATCATCCCCAAGTCGCTCGGGCCTGACCCAGTGGCACGTATCTCTCATGCACTTGCTTAAGCCTGCTACTCTCATGTTTGATCTACCTATGATTACTACTTGCTCAATCGTCGCCTCCCACGGGACCTCGGCACGCTGGCACGGTGCTGGTGCATGGGTCCGTCCCTACCACGTCGATAAACCTGAGCGGTCGAGCTCTGGCTCGCGGCACGCCCCGCGCACGTCACCTCACCAGGCCCTTAGTGCCTTCACCCCCTCGCGGAGCAACCAGCGGTAGGCTCGCAACCATAACGGCACATCGTGTTCTTCCTTGTGCTAGCTCGCATGAATCTCACGAGGATAGCACAGGCGACACTGCGAGCTCCCACCTCTTCCAGGTAATCCGCTTGCACGTTAAAAGGGGGGCTCCTGAACATCGCAACTCAGGAGCTCTTACTGGCTCTCCAGCCCTCACCCCTGGCCTTGACCACGGCACGCGACCTGGCATACCAGCGGCGGCTGAGCTCGCTCGAGGGCCGGGACCTGAGGACGTAGAGCACAAAGGAGAGCATTGAAGGGGGAGGACTCATATGGGCCTGTCCTAGCTACGCTGCGTATGTTCACGCACAGGTCCGGCGCATCGCAAAGAATCGACCCCGGACCGCCAAGATAAGTCACAAGCTCAGATCAACCAATCGTTGGGACCTAGGGGACACGCTCGCCACGGCCCTGTTGTGCCAATGTCGCCTCCCTTTCTTATCTTACCATAGCTGCTTGAGCGCTAAAGGGGACCCCCTGAGCATCACGCCTCAGAGGCTCTTACTTGACCTTGGGTCGCTCACCTCCTGGCCTTGACCACGGCACGCGACCTGGCATACCAGCGACGGCTGAAGCTTGCCTGGGGACCGGGAACTATCAGCGTAGAGCAACAAGCTGCCGCGAGGTTGGAAAGGGAAGACCGAGCCTAAACAGGACTTGCGCTAACAAGGCTTGCTTAATTGGGATAACATCAACAAAGACATTGCAAACCCTTTACATGCCCCCACGGGGTACTTCTTGGTTCCTCACAGGGAATAAAAGACGCGAACCTAGGAGAATCCTATCTACACACCCCCGCGGCCGACGCAATCATCAACAGTGGGCCGTGGGAGGCCGGCGGCAACCCCATCCAGATCAGTGACGGCGGCGGCCAGACGATGCAGCCTTGTTCCGGGCGCGGCGAGAACTCGGGGGCATGTAGCTGTCGTCGCTCGTCTCTGGAGTCTCGTAGAGCTCGGGATAACCGTTGGACTCCCAAGAGTCGCTGCTGCTGGAGCAGCCCCGAGCGGGGCGCGCCTCATCCTGGCGCTCTCCTTCGGGGCAGTACTCCAAGCGACGACCCTCTGCATCGAAGACCTTGAAGAACAACGTGGAGGCGCCGTCGTATTCGAAGTGGATCGCGAGGGCGCCCTCTGCATGACAATCCCATGCGACCTCGCCCCAGCCGTGGGTCATGAAGATCTTGCCGATGGAGACTACTTCAACCTCCGCTCCGGTCGCCGGAGCGTCGTAGTCAGCATGCTATAACCAGAGCTCGAGAGGCCCCTTCGGTGGCATCACGTCGGAGAAGAAGCGCGGGAAGCGGATCCAGGAGCTTGGGGGGCATCGCCGCCCACAGCACGAGCTCGCATGAGGAATCCGCGGTGTGGACTCCAGGAGCGACGGCACTCGTTGCCACGACGTGTCTACCTTGGCCGCGGTGCGCGCGCCGATGCCCATCGCTTCTTCCTCCCAAGCCCCCGGCTTGGGCGTACAAGGGCAGTGGATACCCAGGAGGAGGCCGCTCGCACCAAGGTGTTGTCACCACCTGCATCTCTGCGGCGTTGCGGCGGTGGATCGACATCTTCTTCGGCGGGAGCAGCGCCGACACGTCGAGAGGAACCTTTCCCTTCTCCTTAGTAGAAAACCTATGGATCGGCGCCATTGAAGCTGCTACTAGCAGTGGAACGGAGGAAGAAGGAGCGAGTGGAATGGGAGAAGATGAGAGACGGCGGCTCTGCCCCCCTCCTCATTTATAGCAGGAGAAGGTCAACCAGCACCCCCACGATCATAGGTAATGATGGCTTTCCTTGCATGTCGCAGGGACTTGTCAAGCCGGGCAGTTGCCGAGGCAGCATGGGGAAGCGGAGACGCCCACGTCCAATCAACCGCCACGCATCAACCGAGGCCGCATGCTTTGGGGGCCCGTGGCGCTCCGAGCTTGACCCTTTGGCTTCGCCTCGAAGCCAAGCCCGAGTGCGCCTTGGGCCTGGGGGCTACTGTCGGCGTCCTGGGAATGGGGGTCCCTAGACTTGCCGGCCTACGGCCCATGGCATGGCTGGGCTGGCAGGTCTCTACGACCCATCTTCATTGACAAGGCATTCAAGACCCTCGCGAGGGGCCGAGCCTCGCGAGGTGGACGATGCAAGACCTCCTCAGGAGTGGCCTCGCTAGGCAGGCTCACGAGGGGCAGAGAGATCAAGGCAAGGCAAACCTCACGAGGTCCACATGACGTGAGCCATGACGATCGAGACTAGGCGGGCGCCAGCGCGCGCATTGTCCTTGATTCCTCTTTGGTGCCAAGGGGGCAAGCGCAGGCGCGGAGTACCGAGGCATCAAGCAAAGGTTTCCATATTGGTGCAACAAGACCAAGACCAGAAGGACGGCAGGACGGAGGTCACCTTGGAGCCCAAGACGGCGTCATCACCAGAGCCTTTGGCAGGCGAAGACCACCTTTTGTCAGGATAACTTGTACTAGCTGTCCCCTTTCGAATTGGCCGTTGTTGGCTCCCTTCCCGCTCAATATTTGGGGAGAGGACCAGGGCCTATATAAGTAGTACTAGCCACCACAGTGAGAGAGAGAGAGAGAAGAGGGACCTGAGCAGATCCAAGATCATCTCACCCACACAAGTCCACCAAGCACAAGAACACCTCAACCTTAGGAGGTTGTTCTTCCACTTGTAACTGTTCTTCGTCAGCCCAAGAGGCAATCCACCACCACCACACTCGAGTAGGGTATTACACCACAACGGTGGCCCGAACCAGTATAAATCTTGTGTCTTTCTGTGTTGTGAGTTAGTTGAGTTCATCTGCGAGATCTTAGAGAGCTAGGGCATGGATCGATAAGGAGAAAACCTTCGCACGCACCCCAGTGTTCGAACCTCAAGGGTTTGCCGGAACCTGTGATCTGACACCGTCAATGGGCCCACTAATAGCCTCTATTCACAATGTTGGGTAGACTTTTTTGGGTACCCCTAGCATTTAACTTTTAGAAAATTTTGAATTAAAAGAATTCTAGAAATTACAAAATATCATTACAACTTTGAAAAATCATATAAAATAATCTATAACTCAGATGAAAATATATTATATATGAAAGTTGCTCAAAAAAATATAACGAATCCAAATATGCGTTCATCTGTCACATGCCTCTAGCATGATGAACATGGATCCGTCCCCTCCGATTTATCTGCCTGAAAAATGCCAAACGCCGGGAAAACATTCCTAGATGTTTTCCTGCTTCATCTATAACTCGTAGCACTGCGTTAGGTCGCCCCTACCATAGCGTACTGTCATGCCATGCTTTCTGTTGCATTTGTATGTCTCTTATTCATTGTTTCTTCCCCCTCCTTCTTCTCCGGTAGACCCAGAGACCATTGCCGATACCCTTGTGATCGACTACACCGACGACGACCCCTCCTCGGCAGAGCAACCAGGCAAGCAAAACCCCCTTGATCATTCCTATATCACCCATTCCTTCTCTCTCATGCTTGCATTATATTTTGCTACTGTATTTGATTGATCCCATTCTGATGCATAGCCCGATTTTGTAACCTGCTATTGTTATCTGTCGGCTTATCCTATATGCTTAGTATACGTTGGTTAGTGATCCACTAGTGACCCCTCACCTTGTCCCTGTTGCCCCCGCTTTATGATCGATGAATCGATCAGCCTGATCAACGTCCAGAGCCCAACACATCACCTCACACCCCGCTAGTTGTACGACTCTACAGAGCTACTATCGAGTGCTAAGGATGATACCTCATATATCACTTCTGATGAGATCTATGTAGTGTAGTTAATCAGTTGTGGTCTACGGAGGGTGATTCCTCCTTCACCACTCACAATAACGACTCTGTCGTGCAACACCTCAAGTGTGAACCCTGGAGGGTGATTCCCCCAAGTTCACCTTGATGGTTAGATCAAGTGGAATCCATTAAGGGTGATTCCTCATATCCCCCCTTGGTGTTATGGACACACAGTTACTTTGACTTTACCCCTAGAACCATGTTTAAAGATGGGTCGGCCCTGAGGGGTACCCGCGAGAGTTACTGTTTCTGCAGGACTGGAGGGACAGGCGGTACCACCCCAGTAGAGGTGGACCTGAGTTCTCGACAGTCTCTTGTGAGTCAGGTTGACCGTGAGGGTGCCCGCGAGTGATGTGGAGTCGGTTTGACTGTCACATCCCTAGCTTCTGGTAATGCTCTAGGCTAGCTTCATGTGTGCATCATGTCTATATTCCGAAAGTTGAAATGAGGAAATTGAAAGCCTCGGAAATCATTTTAATAAAGGGGCAAGAAACCCTAAAATTGCAATCAGTAAATCCAAAATGCCCTAGAAATAGCTCTGACAATTTTGGCAAGAGTTATAAATCAAACCAAAATTTTCGGACATTTCTAAGGAATTATTTGGGCTCTGATTTTAAATCAATATTTTATTTGAATTTGGAGTTATATTCATAATATATAATGAATATATTTTCAAATGTCCTGAGATATTTTATGTTTATGATGAGTAGACCTTAAGTGACATAAAATTATCCAGGGGAGTTTTGGCACTGTTTTCAAATTTGTTTGAATTTGAATTCAGTGGCAATTAAATAGAAAACAGAACAGATATATAAAAAAAGAGAGAAGCCCAGCCACTTACCTGGCGCCCACTTACCTGGCCCAGCTCCTCCAGCGGCCCAGCCCGCCACCGCTACCCTCCCTGTCGCCTTCCTCCTCGCGCCAGTAGGCAGAGGAGGGACACGGCGCACGCGCCCGAGCTCGCCACGCCACCACCCTGCTCGTCTGCATCGCCTGGCCACCGCGACGCCGCGCGTCATCTCCTCGGCGCCGCCCCGACCCCCTGGACCCCCTCGCTCTCTCCCTCTCCCTTGTTTCTCTCCTCTGCTTCCTCTCTCTCACTCGCCCGAGCGCAGCCGCAGCCGCGCCACCGTAACGCCGCGGCCACCGTCTCCCCCTCGACCCCTCGCTGTGCTTGCGAGCTCCGTCTCGACGTCCCCGACCTCCTCGACAAGCCACGACGCCACGGACGCGCTGCAACGCCGCCATCACCACCGTCTTCATCGCCATGGCCGGAGATCGCCGCCGCTCGATTCGCAGCAACGAGGATGCCCCCGAGCTCACCAACCCCTTCGTTCGATCCGCTGTGAGCTGCTGCATCGATCCCCTCCCTCCCCTGGCACTTTTTCTCCTGCTAGCGCCAATATCCACCGGAGCCGAGAGCTCTTCGCCGCCGGCCATGTCGCCGCCGTAGCCACCGTTGCCTAGAGCTGCAACCGAGCACGCGGCCGTGCTTAGTGCAACCCCAGGAGGTCGTAACACCCCCCTTTGCCTCCTGCCGTGCTCCCTAACACCGACCCCGAGCTCGCCCGAGCTCCGGCCGCCACCGAGGTCGACGCCGTGCTCAACTCCGGCCACCTCGCGGCCTCCCGTCCGTTCCTTTGGATGCGGAGGAGCAAGAGCTTCTCCCTAGTGCCCTCAGCGCGCCAAACCACCGCTCGTAGCGCCAAACCCGCCACCACCCGAACTCCGGCCGCCGCCGTCGTCATGATTGTCGTCGCCTCCGGCCACCCTAGCTTCTCCCGTTTGCCCTGTTAGATGCGCGCGAGCCTGGGCATCCCGTAGAGCCCCTCCGCTGCTCTTTTGGTCATCGGAGGGCGAATCCCGACGCTCTCCGCCGTCCCTGGCCTCGCCGGCGACGAGCCTCGGGTCAACTCCAGCGAGTTTGACCCGGGTTTGACCCCACTGGCCGGTTTGACCCCTCTCTCTCTCACTGACATGCGGGCCCCGCCCGGCTAATTAAGTTAGGTTATTATTAACTAAGCTAGGTTAGTTTAGTTAGACACTGACACTCGGGACCCACCGGACAGAGTTTGACCGGACTGTGCCACGTTGACCTGCTGACGTCATCATGACGTCAGGATGACGCAGTAATGTTTTCTGGATTTGTTTTTATTCAGAAAATTCTAGAAAATTGTATAAACTTCTAAAAATTATAGAAATTCAACTGTAACTCCAAATTAAATAATTTATATATGAAAAATTATCAGAAAAATTCAAGGAATCCATCTGTACCATTTTCATGCATGTTAGAACAACTTATAGCTGCTGTTTAGCACAAATCAATTAAATGGCATTTGAATAATCACATATGGAGTTTAAATTTGAATCTTGTATTCAAACCAACTTCATTTAATCTGTTGCTAGTTGCATTAGCTCAAAACACATTCATTTTGCCATGTCATGATCATGCATCATATTGTGCATTGCATTGATTGTGTTCCCTTCTATGTTGCCGGTATTTGTCCCCTCTCGATAGACGTGATACCGATGATGTGATCGTTGACACTGATGAAGACTCAATGCTATCTTCAGAAGTGCCAGGCAAGCAAAACCCCCCTTGTTCATTCCGATACAAACCCACTCTCTCGCTCCTGCTCTCTTTTACTGCATTAGGACAACAACGATTCATCTGTTACTTGTTGCGGTAGTTGAACCCCTTTATCCTTTGCATGACCTGTCATTGCCACAGTAAATAGATGAAACCCACTAGCATGAGTAGGAGTTGTTTGAGCCCTGTTGTGCCTACTCATTCTTGCTTGTTTGTCATGCCTGCTACTGCTTAGAGTTGTGTCAGGTCTGATTCATCGGGAATGGATCAGAGGTGTGTGAACATGTCCTACCATTGAGAGCTAAGTGTGTGAACATGATTTGGTAAAGGTAGCGGTGAGAGGCCATGTAGGAGTACATGGTGGGTTGTCTCATTGAAGCCGTCCTTAGGAACTGAGTTCTGTGTTTGTGATCCATGACTCAGCTACTACCATACATTGGGCCCTGAAATATGACCCCGCTCGACTTCTTAATCACCCTTGTCCTCTGTCCAGGAGTTGCAAGTAGTTTCTGGTGTTTGTAGTATGCTGGAGGCCGTGGACAGCGCTGACCGCAGGGGTGGGCTGTGATGCGGTAGGCACGTGGCCGGGTAAACCGGGCACCCGTTTGGTGTCACGGAACCCTGTTCACATCGTTTGGGGCTGTGAGCGAAACTCCGGCCGGATCTCCTCATGGATGGAACCCGAATAGGCGATAAACCTGGACTAGAGACTTAGGTGTTTAGGTAGGTCGTGGTCTACACCCACGTCGGCTTTCGCTTGAAGTCTGCCGAGCACATGTCGTGTGCAGACGCTAAGTGGTGGAAACATGTATGAAGAAGTACACCCCTGCAGGGTTAACATCATCTATTCGAATAGACGTGTCCGCGGTAAAGGACTTCTGGGTTGCTTATATCAGTTCATAGACAAGTGAAAGTGGATACTTTAAAATGCGCAAGATAAGCGTGAGTGCTATGGATGGCGTTCTCGTAGGGAGACGGGAGCGGATCCATAGTGGTGTATTGATATGGTGAATATGTGGACTCGTGTGCGCCACCTCAAAAGAGTCGCTTGCAGTCGTAGTTTAGGATAGCCACCGAGTCAAAGCTGGCTTGCTGCAGTTAAACCCCACCATCCCCTTGTTGAAAATGATGCATATGTAGTTAGTTCTGATGTAAGTCTTGCTGGGTACATTTGTACTCACGTTTGCCTATTTTATGTTTTTGCAGAGAGACTTCAGTCTCACTAGTAGTTCCACGTGGACTTCGACGTTTAGCTTGTTACCTCAGCTATGATCTTGTGCCTCAGCAGGATTTGGTAGATAGTCAGGCTTCTCAGCCTTTTTCATTTATAGATGTCTGTACTCAGACATGATAGCTTCCGCTTGTGCTTTGATATGTATGCTCTGAATGTTGGGTCATGAGACCCCTGTTTGTAATATCTCGCTCCTCGGAGCCTAATGAATAAATACTTGAGTTGTAGAGTCATGTTGTGATGCCATGTTGTATTTGCACATATCGAGCATATTGTGTGTATGTTATTGAAATGCTTGGTATGTGTGGGATCTGACAACCTAGTTGTTTATCCTTGGTAGCCTCTCTTACCGGGAAATGTCTCCTGGTGTTTCCACTGAGCCATGGTAGCTTGCTACTGCTCCGGAACACTTAGGCTGGCCGGCATGTGTCCTTCGTCGTTCCTGTGTCTGTCCCTTCAGGGAAATGTCACGCGATGAATACCGGAGTCCTGTTAGCCCGTTACAGCCCGGTTCACCGGAGTCCTGCTAGCCCAGTGCTACAGCCTGGATTCACTCGCTGATGACCGACACGTTCGATGCTGGGTCATGGATGCCTGTCCCTGTAGGTTTGTGCCACTTTGGGTTTACGACTAGCCATGTCAGCCCGGGCTCCTTATCATATGGATGCTAGCGACACTATCATATACGTGTGCCAAAAGACGCAAACGGTCCCGGGCAAAGGTAAGACGACACCCGTGGGAATACCGTGCGTGAGGCCGCAAAATGATATGAGGTGTTACATGCTAGATCGATGTGGCATTGAGTCGGGGTCCTGACAGCGACTTGGAGGATAACCGCGAGATAACTATGCGACATGGCCAGACATTCTTAGCCCTTGCCGTAAGTCCATGAGATGGGGCACCGGGACCATTGATCGTCGATCATTGATAGTCTCCGCGCGCTCCCAAGACACCGACGATTTGGATATGTGATCCGAGTAGCCCACTGGCCTTTTGGCATTGACCACCATGAGGGAATAAGTATGGGCACTCTGCATCGTATGATTCTCCGAAAGCTCTTTGGACATCAGGGATTGAGCGGCGCGTGCCCGGTTGGACGGTAACCACCTACGCTTGTATTAGGGGGTGGGTCTGCTCCAGGCCGCGTACACAATGTGCAGGGTGTAAAGGGCGACGGGCCAAAGACCCCTACGCTTAGCATGTAGACCTGCATGCTAGCATCTCTGTTGAGCCTAGGTAGGACTATGACGTGTCGATCAGCCGAGGCTAGACATGACCCAGGAAAGTGTGTTCGGCCAAAGTTAATCAAGCGTGTTGGGTAAGTTTGTGCACCCCTGCAAGGAAGTTAATCTATTCGAATAGCCGTGTCCATGGTAACAAACGCTCGGAGTTTTATCCCGATCTATACAACTAGAACTGGATACTGGAGATGATAAATGGATATGATGGCTCCGAGATCGCTTTCTCGCAGGGAGTCAAGAAAGGATCTCTGGGCGATACTACAACTTACTTCCTACTTATATTATACTAATCTGCACTCTTCGAATGCTGCAAGATGCTTCAAGATGCTAGTCTTTGATAGGCTAGGCTTTCCCTCCTCTTCTGGCATTTCTGCAGTTCAGTCCAAAGATATAGCCCCATTCCTTTGATACTGATGCATACTTAGCATAGTTCTGATGTAAGCCTTGCCAGTACTTTGGATGAGTACTGATGGTTGCTTTGCTACTTCTTTTCCCCTATACCCGATTACTGCGATCAGATGGCGGATCCTAGGAGCCAGATGCCACCACCGATGACTACTACTACCCTAATGGAGCCTACTACTATGTGGAGACCGTCGACGACCAGGAGTGGTTAGGAGGATCCCAGGCAGGAGGCCTTGCCTCTTTGATCAATGTTGTTGTTTTTGCTAGCCTTCTTAAGGCACACATGTTTACCTTATGTCTATACTCAGATATTGTCGCTTACGCTTACTCGTTTGTATTCGAGGTTATGTATTCGAGACCTCGAGGCCACTGGCTTCTAATATAAAGCTTGTATGACTTTAATTTGTGTCTAGAGTTGTGTTGTGATATCTTCCCGTGAGCCTCTGATCTTGATCGTGCACATTTGCATGTATGATTAGTGCATGATTAAGTTGGGGCATCACACCCTGCACACATCGTTTGGGGCTAGAGAGGAAACCCCGACCAGAGTTCCTTGCGGATGGAACTCAAATAGGTGATAAATCTGGACTAGAGACTTGTGCGGTTAGTCAGGTCGTGGTCTACACCCACGCCGACTTTTGCTTGATGTTTGCCGAGCACCGTCGTGTGCAGGCACTAAGTGGTGGAAACATTTCTGAAGAAGTACACCCATGCATGGTAAATGATCTATTCAAATAGCCACGTCTGTAGATATGGACTACTTGGAAAGCTTATATGGTTCATAGATAATTTAAATTGGATACTCTAAAATGCTCAACATAAGTGTGAGTTCTCTGGATGGCCTTCTCATAGGGAGACAGGAGCGGATCCATAGTGGTGTGTTGATATGGTGAATATGTGGACTCGTGTGCGATCTCTCACCCCAAAGAAAATACTAGTAGACGTAGTATAGGATAGCCACTGAGTCAAAGTTGGCTTGCTGTAGTTAAACTCCACAACCCCTTTGTTCATACTGATTCATATATAGCTAGTTCTGATGTAAGTCTTGCTGAGTACTGATACATCCATTTTGCATCATGCTTTTATATTGCTATTTATTGCATTATGGGATGTTATTACACATTAGGTCACAATACTTATGCCTATTCTCTCTTATTTTACAAGGTTTACATGAAGAGGGAGAATGCCGGCAGCTGGAATTCTGGGCTGGAAAAGGAGCAAATATTAGAGACCTATTCTGCACAACTCCAAAAGTCCTGGAACTTCACGGGAGCATGTTTCAGAATATATAAAAAATATAGGACGAAGGAAGTACCAGAGGGGGGCCACCCACCATCCACGAGGGTGGGGGGCGCGCCCTACCCCCCTGGGCGCGCCCCTGCCTCATGGGCCCTCTAGCAGCCCTCTGATGCCCATCTTCTGCTATATGAGTTCTTTTGTCCAAAAAAAATCATAAGCAAGCTCACGGGATGAAACACGGCTGCCACGAGGCGGAACCTTGGCGGAACCAATCTAGGGCTCCGACGGAGCTGTTCTGCCAGGGAAACTTCCCTCCGGGAGGGGGAAATCATCACCATCGTCATCACCATCGATCCTCTCATCGGGAGGGGGTCAATATCCATCAACATCTTCACCAGCACCACCTCATCTCAAACCCTAGTTCATCTCTTGTATCCAATCTTTGTCTCAAAACCTCAGATTGGTACCTGTGGGTTGCTAGTAGTGTTGATTACTCCTTGTAGTTGATGCTAGTTGGTTTATTCGGTGGAAGATCATATGTTCAGATCCTTTATGCATATTAATACCCCTCTGATTATGAACATGAATATGATTTGTGAGTAGTTATGTTTGTTCCCGAGGACATGGGAGAAGTCTTGCTATAAGTAGTCATGTGAATTTGGTATTCGTTCGATATTTTGATGAGATGTATGTTGTCTCTCCTCTAGTGGTGTCATGTGAACGTCAACTACATGACACTTCACCATTGTTTGGGCCTAGAGGAAGGCATTGGGGAGTAATAAGTAGATGATGGGTTACTAGAGTGACAGAAGCTTAAACCCTAGTTTATGAGTTGCTTTGTAAGGGGCTGATTTGGATCCATATGTTTCATGCTATGGTTAGGTTTACCTTAATACTTATTTTTTAGTTGCGGATGCTTGCAAGAGGGGTTAATCATAAGTGGGATGCTTGTCCAAGGAAGGACAATACCCAAGCACCGGTCCACCCACATATCGAATTATCAAAGTACCGAACGCGAATCATATGAACGTGATGAAAACTAGCTTGATGATAATTCCCATGTGTCCTCAGGAGCGTTTTCCTTTATATAAGAGTTTTTCCAGGCTTGTACTTTGATACAAAAAGGATTGGGCCATCTTGCTGCACCTTATTTACTTTTATTACTTGTTACCCGTTACAAATTACCTTATCACAAAACTATCTGTTACCGATAATTTCAGTGCTTGCAGAGAATACCTTACCGAAGACTGCTTATCATTTCCTTCTGCTCCTTGTTGGGTTCGACACTCTATCTTATCGAAAGGACTACGATAGATCCCCTATACTTGTGGGTCATCAAGTACATTTGTACTCACGTTTGCTTAATTTTGCAGAGGAGACTTCAGTCTCACTGTAGATTCCTGCGATGTGTTCGATGTTGACCGATTAGCTTGGGAATCCCAGACAAAGGTCTGGCTCCTATGGAGAGTCTTGTAGATAGACATGCTTTCTACCCTTCTTTCTTTTCAGTTGTCTGTACTTAGACAGGTATATGCTTCCGCTTGCTGCTTGTATGACTTTGTATGTTGGGTCATGAGACCCATGTTCGTAATATCATGCTATGTATGGCTCTTCGAGGCCTCTTTTGATAAATACTTGAGTCATAGAGTTATGTTGTGATGCCATGTTGTATCTATACATGTCGGGCATATTGTGTAACATCCCAAAATTCTAAATTTTGGAATGTTATGTTAAATAAATAGCTTTGTTTGTTTGTTTGATTGATTGTTGTATGAATGATTGTGTGAAATTTGAAACTTTTTGAAAATTCAAATGAGAGGGAATAAAAGGACTTTCCCAAAAATTTCTATTTGAATGCCTATTTAATTTTATGTTTGAATCTTGTCTAAGTTCTTTGATAAAAAATAATATGAGAGAAGGAAAATGAATGTCAAAAAATCACAGATAATGTTTGGATTGATATTCAAATTTGAAAATAAAACATTTGCAATTTATTCGAAACTCAAATTATATTTCATTTTGGAGTTATTGCAAAAAAAAATTAAGTATTTTATTTGGTCATGAAAAAATGTTCATGTTTTAGGATTTTTTATTCTTAAAATTTTGGTATATAATATGCCTATATAAAATATTTCTTATTTTGAATCTTGGTTTTCCTCGATAGTTTTTTAAAACCGCCGCCAGGCCAGGTGCGCTGACTGGCCCAGCCAGCGCGCAAACGCTGCAGCATCGTGCTCGAGAGCTAGGGAGGCACTGCACCCAGCTCCCAGGTTTCATAAAAAAATAGGCCAGCCCAGCCTCGGGCGCACGAGCACCGCACGCATGAAGTCGCCAGTCCACCACTCGAACGATCTCATCTCTCTTGTGCGTCTCTCTCTCCCTCCACCTGGCGCTGGACCCCACTACCATCTTATTCCTCCCCACGCTAGGAAACACCCCAGCCGACGCATGACACGACGCCGAACTCGGGATTCGTTGGGACCACATCCCCGATTCACCCCCTTTCGCACGCTCATGTCCTATAAATACTTGAGATCGTCTGATCGCTCTCTGACTATAGCGCCAGAAAAGCTCTTGTCTGCTAGGACTACGTTGGTATTTCCCCAAAGAGGAAGGGATGATGCAGCATAACGACGGTAGGTATTTCCCTCAGTGAAGAAACCAAGGTTATAGAACTAGTAGGAGAATCAAGCAACACAACGTAAACAGCACATGGACACAAATAACAACACCTCGCAACTCGACGTGTTAAAGGGGTTGTCAATCCCTTTCGGGTAACGATGCCAGAAAATTGTAGTAGATTGAAATAATAGATATCAAATACAATAAAGTGCAGCAAGGGAATTCTGTATTTTTGGTTTAATAGATCTGAATAAAAATGCAAAGGAAAAGTAGATCACAAGCAAATATATGAGGAAGAAGACCCGGGGCCGTAGGTTTCACTAGTGGCTTCTCTCGAGAAAAGATAGCAAACATTGGGTAAACAAATTACTATTGGGCAATTGATAGAACCTCAAATAATTATGACGATATCCAGGCAATGATCATTACATAGGCACCACGTCCAAGATTAATAGGCCGACTCCTGCCTGCATCTACTACTATTACTCCACACATCGACCGCTATCCAGCATGCACCTAGTGTATTAAGTTCATGGAAAAATGAAGTAATGCAATAAGAACGATGGCATGATGTAGACAAGATCGGTTTATCTATTGCGTAGATATAGATCCCATCTTTTTATCCTTAGTAGCAACGATAAATACGTGTCGGTTCCCTTTTTTGTCACTGGGATCAAGCACCATAAGATCGAACCCACTACCGGGCACCTCTTCCCTTTGCAAGATAAATAGATCAAGTTGGCCAAAAAAAACCCAAATATCAGAGAAGAAATACGAGGCAATAAGAGATCAAGGAAACTCAAATAACTTTCATGGATATAAAAACATATGACTGATCATAAACTCTAAGTTCATCAGATCCCAACAAACACACCGCAAAAAGAGTTACATCATATGGATCTCCAAGAGACCATTGTATTGAGAATCAAGAGAGAGAGAGATGAAGCCATCTAGCTACTAACTACGGACCTGAAGGTCTACAAAGAACTACTCACGCATCATTGGAGAGGCACCAATGGAGGTGGTGAACCCCATCCGAGATGGTGTCTAGATTGGATCTGGTGGTTCTGGACTCTGCGGCGGCTGGATGAATATTTCGTCGACTCCCCTATGGTTTTGGGAATATTTGGGTATTTATAGAGCAAAGAGGCGGTCCGGGGGCACCCGTGGTGGGCACAACCCACCAGGTGCAACCAGGGCCCAACATGTTCCTTCTGGTCCATAAAAAATCTCTGTAAAGTTTCGTGGCATTTGGACTCCGTCTGATATTGATTTTCTGCGATGTAAAAAACACGGAAAGAACAAGAACGGGCACTTGGCACTATGTCAATAGGTTAGTACCAAAAAATGATATAAAATGACTATAAAATGATTATAAAACATCCAAGATTGATAATATAACATCATGGAACAATCAAAAATTATAGATACGTTGGAGACGTATCAGCATCCCCAAGCTTAACTCCTACTCGTCCTCGAGTAGGTAAGTGATAAAAACAGATTTTTTGATGTGGAGTGCTGATTAACATGTCATATCATATTCTTTTCTTTATAACATGCACAATTGGACTTTTATGTGATTGAAAGCAATAGTCTAGTGTTGACATAATAATTTAGATACTCAAGCATATCAACAAGCAACCATGTCTTTGAAAATATCATGCTCTGTCTTCTTAACACAAAGTATTTATCATACACAACCCCGATGACAAGCCAAGGAATTGGTTCGTACTTTTTAACGCGCTTTAGCTTTTTCAACTCTTACGCAATACATGAGCGCAAGCCATGGATATAGCACTACGGAATAGAGTATGATGATAGGGGTAAATATAGAGAAGACAAAAGTAAGAAAGTCTCACATCGATGTGGCTAATCAACGGGCTATGGAGATGCCCATCAATCGAACGTGAGGAGTAGGGATTGCCATGCAACAAATGCACTAAGAGCTATAAGTGTATGAAAGCTCAATATGAAAACTAAGTGGTTGTGCATCTAATCCTATAATGAACAATTCCCACTAGTATGTAAAAGTGACTCTCCATATGAAAAACATGGTGCTACTTTGAAGCACAAGTGTGGTAAAGGATACTAGCAATGCCCCTTCTCTCTTTGTTTATTATTTATTTTTTTCTTTTTTCTTTCTCTCATTGTACAGAGTCTCATCCTGACTTGTGGGGGAATCATAGTCTCCATCACCCTTTCCTCACTAGGGCACTGCTCTAAAAATGAAGAATGATGATCATCGCACTTCTATTTACTTATAACTCAAAAGAAATAAAAAATTACAAATTGATACCTATGACAAAATATGACTCTATATAAATGCCTCTGGCATGTACCAGGGATGTGCAATGATCTAGCGTAACATGTATGAAAAATGATGAACGGTGGCTGAGCCACAAACACTGTGTCAACTATATGATCATGCAAAGCAATATGACAATGAATGCTCAAGTCATCAAATGGAAACGGTGGAAGTTGCATGGCAATATATCTCGAAATGGCCATGAAAAAGCCGTAATAGGTAGGTATGGTGGCTGTTTTGAGGAAGATATAATGAGGCTTATGTGTGATAGAGCGTATCATTTCACGGGGTTTGGATGCACCTGCGAAGTTTGCACCACGTCTCAATGTGAGAAAGGGCAATGCACGGTACCATAGAGGCTAGAAAATTGCGAAAAGGTAAGAGTGCGTATAATCCATGGACTCACATTAGTCATAAAGAACTCATATACTTATTGCAAAAGTTTATTAGCCATCGAAGCAAAGTACTACTACACATGCCCATAGGGGGATAGATTGGTAGGAGAAGACCATCGCTCGTCCCCGACCACCACTCATAAGGAAGACAATAAAAATAAATCATGCTCCAACATCATAGCATAATGAGAGACTATACGTGCATGCTTCGGGAATCACAAAGCTTAACACCAATATTCCTACTAGAGCATAATTACTCATCAACATAACTCACATATCACATCATCATATCTCAAAACTATTACTAAGAATCAACTTTATTTTGTCCAATGATCTTCATGACATTTTTCTTTTCTTTATCCTTCTTGGATATCTATCACTTTGGGACTAATTTTCATGTGTTGCTTTTCATAAGCTCAAACAAATATAAGTGAAGATCATGAGCATAATATTTCTTTCTCTCAAAATAATCTAAGTGAAGCAAGAGAGAATTTCTTAATTTTTTTACTAACTCTAAAATAAATCTAAGTGAAGCAAGAGAGCATTTCTTCAAAAATACTAAAGCACATTGTGCTCAAAAAGATATAAGTGAAGCACTAGAGCAAATCCTAGCTCATAAAAATTTAAGTGAAGCCTAGAGAGCAATTCTAACAAGTCATGACATAATTTTGGCTCTCTCAAATAGGTGTGTATAGCAAGGATTGATGACTTAAAACACAAAATAAAACAAGAAAATACACATATCATACAAGACTCTCCAAGTAAAACACGTATCATGTGACAAATAATATAGTCTCGAGTAAAATTCCAATAGTTGTTGGAAGAAAGCGGGGAGGCCACTCGGGGGCATCCCCAAGCTTAGTTGGTTGCTCATTTTTGGATAATAGCTTGGGATGTCGGGGCATCCCCAAGCATAGGCTCTTCCATCCTTCCTTCATCCATCGTAAGATAACCCAAAACTTGAAAACTGCAATCACACAAAACTCAACAAAACCTTCGTGAGATCGATTAGTATAAGAATAATAAACCACTACTATAAGTGCTGTCTCAAACCAATTCATATTTTGTTTTTTATTATACCTAATGTATTCCAACTTTTCTATGGCAAAAACACAACAAAGAAAACCATAGAGCCATCAAAATAAGCACACAACACAAAGAAAACAGAATCTGTCAAAACAGAATAGTCTGTATCAATCTGACTATTTCGAATACTTCTGTAACTCAAAAATTCTGAAAAATTAGGACGACCTAAGAAATTTGTATATTGATCTACTGCAAGTGGAATGGGTATTTTATTTCTATCTGGTAAAATATTAAAATTAATTTCGTGGGCGTAAAAGTTTCTGTTTTTTCAACAAGATCAAACAACTATTGCCCAAGAAGATCCTAAAGGCTTTACTTGGCACACACACTAATTAAAACATAAAAAAACACAATCATAAAAGTAGCATAATTGTGCTAACACACAAGAACAGGAAGCAAAAAGCAAAAATAAATTTTATTCATTGGGTTGCCTCCCAACAAGCGCTATAGTTTTACGCCCTTAGCTAGGTATAAAGCAAGGATCTAAGTTTTGTCATCCTTGTTCCTTGGAAATAAAAGAGAAAATTTGCTATCGGCATTTAATTTTATATCTTGTGAAAGCACATGGCCATTGATAGCGGAAGAAAGATTAAGCAAGTTGCAAAAATTCGTATCTAAACTAGCCTTCATCTCTTTAATTATTTATTTTGATAAAAACACATAAGAGTAGTTGATTCAAAATTTTCTCCTTTAGGGTGCCCAAATATGGCTTTCATCTTTTCATAAGTATCAACGACATCCCCTTCAAGAAAACCATTTTCAAATATAGAATCTAAAACATGCTTGAAGGAAGAGGGTAAACCATCATAAAAACTTTTCAAGTATATCTCTATCTGATATTGGGGCACATAGCTAGCTCAAATTCTCAACAACATATCCCAAGCATCTTTTAAAGATTCATCAAGTAAATAACCAAAAATTCCGGGATCATCTTCATCACAATGGTTAAGATTTTCCTTAACAACCCTGGTAGATCCTTCCATAGCATCATTGATTATGAGCTTAGAGAGGACAGAGGGGCTATCCAAAGCATTAAGACTAGGGAGAAAACCCTTAGCTCTTTTGAGATCAGACATGGCGAGAAAACAGTAATCGGAAAAAGAGAGGCGAATAAAACGACAAATTTTTGTGAAGTGGGGGGAGGAAAACGAGAGGAAAATGGCAAATAATGTAAATTGTGAGGAGATGAGATTTGTGATTAGGAACCTGGCTATGTAGAAGATCCTCCCCGGCAACGGCGCCCAAAATTCCTTTTGATCGCTCTCTGACTATAGCACCAGAAAAGCTCTTGTCTGCTAGGACTACATCGGTATTTCCCTAAAGAGGAAGGGATGATGCAGCACAATGACGGTAGGTATTTCCCTCAGTGAAGAAACCAAGGTTATCGAACCAGTAGTAGAACCAAGCAACACAACATAAACAACACCTGCACACAAATAACAATACATCGCAACCCGACATGTTAAAGTGGTTGTCAATCCCTTTCGGGTAACGATGCCAGAAAATTGTAGTAGATTGAAATAATAGATCGCAAATAAAATAAAGTGCAGCAAGGTATTTTTGTATTTTTGGTTTAATAGATCTGAATAAAAATGCAAAGGAAAAGTAGATCGCAAGCAAATATATGAGGAACAAGACCTGAGGGCCGTAGGTTTCACTAGTGGCTTCTCTCGAGAAAAGTAGAAAATGGTGGGTAAACAAATTATTGTTGGGCAATTGATAGAACCTCAAATAATTATGACGATATCTAGGCAATGATCATTACATAGGCATCACGTCTAAGATCAGTAGACCGACTCCTGCCTGCAGCTACTACTATTACTCCACACATCGACCGCTATCCAGCATGCATCTAGTGTATTAAGTTCATGGAAAAACAGAGTAATGCAATAAGAATGATGACATGACGTACACAAGATCCATTTACCTATTGCATAGATATAGATCCCATCTTTTTATCCTTAGTAGCAATGATACGTATGTGTCGGTTCCCTTTTCTGTCACTGGGATCAAGCACCATAAGATCGAACCCACTACCGGCACCTCTTCCCGTTGCAAGATAAATAGATCAAGTTGGCTAAACAAAACCCAAATATCGAAGAAGAAATACGAGGCTATAAGATGCATATAAGAGATCAGAGAAACTCAAATAACTTTCATGGATATAAAAAGATATGAGTGATCATAAACTCAAAGTTCACCCGATCCCAATAAACACACCACAAAAAGAGTTACATCATATGGATCTCCAAGAGACCATTGTATTGAGAATCAAGAGAGAGAGAGAGAGAGAGAGAGAGAGATGAAGCCATCTAGCTACTAACTACGGAACTGAAGGTCTACAAAGAACTACTCACGCATCATCGGAGAGGCACCAATGGAGGTAGTGAACCCCATCTGAGATGGTGTCTAGATTGGATCTAGTGGTTCTGGACTCTGCGGCGGCTGGATGAATATTTCGTCGACTCCCCTAGGGTTTTGGGAATATTTGGTTATTTATAGAGCAAAGAGGCAGTCCGAGGGGCACTCGAGGTGGGCACAACCCACCAGGGCGTGCCTGGGCCTCCTGGCGCGCCCTGGTGGGTTGTCTCCTCCTCAGGACTCCCCCTAGGTGCAACCAGGGCCCAACATGTTCCTTCTGGTCCATTAAAAATCTCCGTAAAGTTTCGTGGCATTTGGACTCCGTCTGATATTGATTTTCTGCGATGTAAAAACACGGAAAAACAGGAACTGGCACTTGGCACTATGTCAATAGGTTAGTACCAAAAAATGATATAAAATGACTATAAAATGATTATAAAACATCCAAGATTGATAATATAACAACATGGAACAATAAAAAATTATAGATACGTTGGAGACGTATCATCGTCCTCGTCCGACTCCCCTCTAAAACCCTGGCCAAAACAATCTCTAGGCCACGTCGTCGCCATTCCAATCTAGGCCAGCCGAGCTGAGTTCATTGATATCCCACAAGTATAGGTGATCGCAGCAGTTTTCAATGGTAGAGTATTCAACACAAGGGGAGACAAAGAATATTTGTAAGTATTAGCAACTGAGTTGTCAATTCAACCACACCTAGAGATTAAATATCTACAGCAAAGTGATCAGTAGCATAGTAATATGATAGTTTGATAGTAGTAGTAACAATAGCTGTGGTAACGGTAGCATCAGTAACAATTTTGTAGCAGTTGTAACAGTAGCAATAGTAATAGTAACTTAGCAAGAACAATAAGTGAAAGACTCGTAGGCATAGGATCAGTTATTACGTTGGATAATATTCATCATATAACATTCATAACCTAGGGCGACACAGAACTAGCTCCAGTTCATAAATATAATGTAGGCAGTATTTTGTAAACAGTCATACATGCTTATGGAAAAGAACTTGCATGACATCTTTTGTCCTAGCCTCCCATGGCAGCGGGGTCCATAAGGAAACTAAGGGATATTAAGGCCTCCTTTTAATAGAGAACTGAAACAAAGCATTAACACATAGTGAATACATGGACTCCTCAAACTATAGTCAACACCGGAAAGTATCCCAATTGTTGTCATCTTGGGGTTTATGGATTATAACACATAATAGGTGCATATAACTTGCAAGATCGGATCAAGAACGTAGATATAATGGTGAAAACATAAATGGTTCAGATCTGAAATCATGGCACTTGGGCCCTAGTGACAAGCATTAAGCATAGCAAAGTCATAACCACATCAATCTCAGAACATATTGGATACTAGGGATCAAGCCCTAACAAAACTAACTCGATTACATGATGAATCTCATCCAACTCCTCACCGACTAGAGAGACTACGAAGGAATTACTCACTGCCGACGGTGAGCATCATGAAATTGGTAATAGAGGATGGTTGGTGAGGACGAAGACCGAAGATCCCCCTCTCCGGAGCCCCGAACGGGCTCCAGATCCGGCCTCCCGATGAAGAATAGGAGGCGCCAGTGGCTCCGTATTGTAAAATGTGGTGAAACTTCCTATCCTATTTTTCTCCGAAAATAGGATTTTATAGCATCGGAATTAGGGTCAGCGGAGTCTCGTGGGCCCCACTACCCACCAAGGCACGCCAGAGGGGGGTGGCGCGCCCTGGTGCTTAGTGGGTGATACGTCTCCAACTATCTATAATTTTTTATTGTTCCATGCTATTATATTATCTATTTTGGATGTTTTATATGCATTATTATGCTATTTTATATTATTTTTGGGACTAACTTATTAACCTAGAGCCCATTGCCAGTTTCTGTTTTTTTTCCTTATTTTTGAGTTTTACAGAAAAGGAATATCAAACAGAGTCCAAACGGAATAGAACTTTCACGATGATTTTTCTTGGAGCAGAAGACACACGTAGGACTTGGAGATGAAGTTAGAGGAGTCCCGAGCAGGCCACAAGCCACAGGGGCGCGCCCCAGGGGGGTGCCCTGAGGGCTTGTGGGCCCCTCAAAGCTCCTCCAACCATAATTCTTGGAATATAAATTCCCAAATATTCTCAAACCAACAGAAGCGTCCACCAAAATACTTTTTCGCCGCCGCCAGCCTCTGTTTTCATGAGATCCCATCTTGGGGCCTTTTCCGGCATCCAGCCGGAGGGGGATTCGATCAGGCAGGGCTTCTACATCAACTCTATTGCCCTTCGGCTGAAGCGTGAGTAGTTTACCACATACCTACGGGTCCATAACTAGTAGCTAGATGGCTTCTTCTCTCTCTCTTTGATTTTCAATACGATGTTCTCCCCGATATTCTTGGAGATCTATCCAATGTAATATACTTTTGCGGTGTGTTTGTCGAGATCGATGAAATATGGATTTATGATCAGATTATCTATGAATATTATTTGAATCTTCTCTAAATTCTTATATGTATGATTTGATATATTTGTATTTCTCTTTGAATTATCGGTTTGGTTTGGCCAACTAGATTGGTGTTTCTTGCAATGGCAGAGGTGCTTAGTTTTCGATTCAATCTTGCCGTGTCCTCACCCAGTGACAAAGTAGGGGTAGCAAGGCATGTATCTGTATTGTTTCTATAAAGGGTAAAAATATGGGGTTTTCACCATATTGCTTGAGTTTATCCCTCTACATCATGTCATCTTACTTAAGGCGTTACTCCGTTCTTATGAACTTAATACTCTAGATGCATGCTGGATAGCGGCCAATGTGTGGAGTAATAGTTGTAGATGCAGAATCATTTCGGTCTACTTGACATGGACGTGATGCGTATATTCATAATAGTTACCTTGGATATGGTCATAACTTTGCGCTTTTCTATCAATTGCTCGACAATAATTTGTTCACCCACCGTATTATTTTCCTTCAAGAGAGAAGCCTCTAGTGAAACCTATGGCCCCCGAGTGTATTTTTCATCATATATTTTCAGATCTACAAACCAAAAATACCAAAAATACCTTGCTGCAATTTATTTACTTTTATTTTGTTTTACGTTTTAGTAATCTTTTATATCTATCTCAATCAGATCTCACCTTTGCAAGTGACCGTGAAGGGATTGACAACCCCTTTATCGCGTTGGGTGCAAGTGTTTGATTGTTTGTGCAGGTGCATAGATTGGAGACTTGTGTGTATCTCCTACTGGATTGATACCTTGGTTCTAAACTAAGGGAAATACTTATCTTTACTTTGCTGCATAACCCTTTCCTCTTCAAGGAAAAAACCAATGCAAGCTCAAGAAGTAGCAGGAAGAATTTCTAGCGCCGTTGCCGGGGAGATCTACATCAAGCCTAGCATGTAACCACCATAAACTCTCATCTCTTGCATTATATTATTTTCCATTTGCCTCTTGTTTTCCTCTCCCCCACTTCTAAAACGTTTTCAAAAAAACACAAAAAGATTTGCCTTTTTACACCCTTCTCCTGTTCGTCTTTCCGTTTGCTTTTTGTTTGCTCATTCGTTAGATTGGTTTGTTGCCACCATGTATGAATCTAGGGAGGTTTTCATTGAAAAGGATAGTAATAATCTTGAGGGAAATTTTGATGACTTTGCTAATAACGATCCTCATGAAGAACCTACTATCATGCATAAAAAAAACTCCGCATAGGTAGCGGTAATATGATTGGAAAAGGTGTTTTCAAGATTTCTTTACTTGTGCTGGTACGCTACTTACGTTAGGAGGATCTATTCTTAATAAAACTAATAGTCTTGTGGATGCAATAATTTTGCTCATAATTGAACTTGAAAGACAATTTGTTCATATGCACCCTTGCATACAAAGGATTTTTCTAGAGTTCTCAAATATTCAGCATTCTTCCGTTAAGCGTGCCGCCACTATATTTTTAGCCCATGAGTTTAGTTTCGTCATGAAAGAGGCTAGAGAATTTTTTGCTCATTACAAAATAAATGGTGGTTGTCCCCCTATGGAGGAGATCCTTTTTAATCAAGAATAAATAATGAGATTGCAATCTCATGATTACGTTGCCTATAATGAAAATTTGAGAAAAAGGGTCCCCACCGAGGTTTTGGTTGATAAGATTTCTGAACTTAATGATAATTTTGCTATACAAAACAACAAATTAGGGTTCATATTAAGAGATAGTCTTATGATGTTCCACCAATAGAAAGCTTATAATGATGAGTTGATTATAAATTATAGGGGGCCGAAGGAGGAACCTATTCCTCCCGCACTCAATCTTAGGGATCCTTATCCTATTAAATTTAGCCCTTTCGATTATTTTTGCTTACCACAAAGGAAACTTGCCGCTGAAATAAGGGAGTGTGATATGAGCATGGACGATCTCCCTTACTATTATGACAATACCTAGATCTATGTTTTATGACTAGCTAGGGGCGTTAAACAATAGCGCTTGTTGGGAGGCAACTCATTTTTTTGTTTTTGGTTCTTGGTTCTGTTTTGCAATACATACACATTATTACCTCTGTAATAATTGTGTTTTGGAGTTAGTGTTTGAGCCAAGCAAGACCTTTGGGATGATCTATGGTGATAGTTGATTTGATCTTGCTGAAAAACAGAAACTTTTGCGCTCATTGCCAGAATTGTTAAAAATCACAGAAGCGAGGAAAAACTCCATTTTTTTACAAAAGATTGATATACAAATTGCCTCTGTTTTCCTAAATTTTTAGAATTTTTGGAGTTATAGAAGTATATGAAGTTTTCAGATTGCTACAGACTGCTCAATTTTTGACTGATTCTGTTTTCTATGTGTTGTTTGCTTATTTTGATGAATCTATGGGTAGTATTGGGGGGTATGAACCATGGAGCAGTTGAAATACAGTAGATATTACACCAATATAAATAAAGAATGAGTTCACAACAGTACCAAAAAGAGGCGATTTATTTTCTTATACTAACAGATCTCATGAGTTTTCTTGTTGAGTTTCGTGTTGTGACGTTTTCAAGTTTTGGGTAAAGATTCGATGGACTATGAAATAAGGAGTGGCAAGAGCCTAAGCTTGGGGATGCCTAGGGCACCCCAAGGTAATATTCAAGGACAACCAAGCATCTAAGCTTGGGGATGCCCCGGATGGCATCCCCTCTTTCGTCTTCGTCTATCGATAAATTTACTTGAGGCTATATTTTTATTCACCACATGATATGTGTTTTTCTTGGAGCGCCTTGTATGATATGAGTCTTTGCTTTTTAATTTTCCACAATCATCCTATTTTTACACACCTTTTGAGACGGGAACGCATGAATCATGAATTTATTAGAATACTCTATCTGTTTCACTTATATTTTTTGAGCTAGGCAATTGCTCTAGTGCTTCACTTATATCATTTTAGAGCAGGTGGTGGCTTTATTTTAAAGAAATTGTTGAACTCTCATGCTTCACTTATATTATTTTGAGGGTCTCTCTAAACAGCATGGTAATTTGATTGGGTTATGAATTTAGTCCTAATATGATGGGCATCCAAGAGGGATATAATAAAAACTTTCATATAAAGAGCATTGAATACTATGTGAAGTTTGATTCCTTATGATTATTTTGATATATAAAGATGGTGGTATTCGATTCATGCTAGTGAGAATTGTGGATTGGTAGAAATACTTGTGTTGAAGTTCGTGATTCCCGTAGCATGCATGTATGGTGAACCGTTACGTGATGAAGTCGGAGCATGATTTATTTATTGATTGTCTTTCTTATGAGTGGCGGTCAGGGACGAGCGATGGTCTTTTCCTACCAATCTATCCCCCTAGGAGATGCGTGTAGTACTTTGTTTTGATGGCTAATAGATTTTTGCAATAAGTATGTGAGTTCTTTATGACTAATGTTGAGTCCATGGATTATGCGCACTCTCACCCATCCACCTTTGCTAGCCTCTCTAGTACCGCGAACTTTCGCCGGTGCATTAAACCCACCATATTCCCTTCCTCAGAACAGCCACCATACCTACCTATTATGGCATTTCCATAGCCATTCTGAGATATATTGCCATGAAACTTCCACTATTCCGTTTTATTATGACACGCACCATCATTGTCATATTGCTTTGCATGATTGTAAGATAGCTAGCATGATGTTTTCATGGCTTGTCCATTTGCTATGCTAGATCATTGCACATCCCGGTACACCGCCTGAGTCATTCATACAGAGTCATATTTTTGTTCTAAGTATCGAGTTGTAATTCTTGAGTTGTAAGTAAATAAAAGTGTGATGATCATCATTATTAGAGCATTGTCCCTTGCGAGGAAAGGATGATGGAAGCTATGATTCCCTCACAAGTTGGGATGAGTCTTCGAACATTATAAAAATAAAAGAGGCCAAAGAAGCCGATAAAAGAAGAAAAGAGGCCAAAGAATCCCACCAAAAATTGAGAGAAAAGAGAGAAGGGACATTGTTACTATCCTTTTTCCACACTTGTGCTTCAAAGTAGCACCATGATCTTCATGATAGAGAGTCTCCTATGTTGTCACTTTCATATACTACTGGGAATTTTTCATTATGATGAAGCGAGTTGGATGCGCACCCACTTAGTTTCTTTTTAAGCTTTCATACACTTATAGCTCTAGTGCATCCGTTGCATGGCAATACCTACTCACAAACATTGATATCTGTTGATTGGCATCTCCATAGCCCATTAATATGCCTAGTTGATGTGAGACTATCTCCTTCTTTTTGTCTTCTCCACAACCACCATATTCTATTCCACCCATAGTGCTATATCGATGGCTCATGCTCATGTATTGCGTGAAAGTTGAAAAAGTTTGAGAACATCAAAAGTATGAAACAATTGCTTGGCTTGTCATCGGGGTTGTGCATGATTTAAGAATGTTCAAGAAATTGTTAACTGGTAGCTGCTCGGTCAGTTTAGGAGTAGCGATAAATCAGTGAATCAGCCTATTAACTGGATTAATCGGTAGATTGAATAGAATCTTGCCAACATATATCTATATTTTTAATGTATTATACCATACTCTCATGCTCCCAACTATGTAGTATACCAAAATATGCTGCCATACACATATGAAAAGCATAGAGGAGGTAAAATTATTCATTCTATCTATTAAGGAGCTGCATGGGGCCGAAAGGGGTTATGGGACAAAATTTTGGGCTTTGTTTGCCCACCCGTTAATGGGCCAGCAGGTATTAATCGGCATGACAACTGATTAATTGGTCTAACTGGCCAATTAATCGGCCTGACAAGTAAACACGACAAATAGGTGTTATCTGATTCAGCCATGCTATGAGTAGCGATTAACTGGCCCGTTAACTGACTAATCATACTTTGTGCGACGAAGATGGAGCATAGCCAGACTATATGATTTTGTAGGGATAACATTCTTTGGCCATGTTATTTTGAGAAGACATGATTGCTTTATTAGTATGCTTAAGTATTATTGTTTTTATGTCAATATTGAACTTTTGTTTTGAATCTTATGGATCTAAACATTCATGCCACAATAAAGAAAATTACTTGGATAAATATGTTAGGTAGCATTCCACATCAAAAATTCCGTTTTCATCATTTACCTACTCGAGGACGAGTAGGAATTAAGCTTGGGGATGCTTGATACGTCTCTTACATATCTATAATTTTTTATTGTTCCATGCTATTATATTATCTATTTTGGATGTTTTATATGCATTATTATGCTATTTTATATTATTTTTGGGACTAACTTATTAACCTAGAGCCCAGTGCCATTTTCTGTTTTCCCCTTGTTTTGAGTTTACAGAAAATGAATATAAAATGGAGTCCAAACAGAATAAAACTTTTGCGATGATTTTCTTGGACCAGAAGACACACGCATGACTTGGAGATGAAGTCAGAGGTGTCTTGAGGAGGCCACAAGCCACAGGGTTGCACCCCAGGGGGCGCACCCTGAAGGATTGTGGGACCCTCGGAGCACTTCCAACCCTAATTATTGGCCTATAAATTCCCAAATATTCCCAAACAAACATAAGCGTCCACCAAAATACTTTTCCGCGAGATCCCATCTTGGGGCCTTTTCCGGCATCCTGCCGGAGGGGCATTCAATCATGGATGGCTTCTACATCAACTCTATTGCCCTTCTGATGAAGTGTGAGTAGTTTACCACAGACCTACGGGTCCATAGCTAGTAGCTAGATGGCTTCTTCTCTCTCTTTGATCTTCAATACAATGTTCTCCTCGATGTTCTTGCAGATCTATCTGATGTAATCTTCTTTTGCGGTGTATTTGTCAAGATGATGAATTGTGGATTTATAATCAGATTATCTATGAATATTATTTGAATCTTCTGTAAATTATCATATGCATGATTTGACATCTTTGCATTTCTCTTTGTATTATTGGTTTGGTTCGGCCAACAAGATTGGTTTTTCTTGCAATGGGAGAGGTGCTTAGTTTTGGGTTCTGTCAGGGGACTGATCCACGAACACCTATGGGACCGGCGGACCGAGTCCCTTTCGGTTCGGCGGGGGTGGAGGTCGCACGAAGAGCGGATCGAGGCGAAGCACACGAGCAGTTTACCCAGGTTCGGGCCGCACGGATGCGTAAAACCCTACTCCTGCTTTGTGGTTTGTATTGAGTTCTTGCTCGGGAGCGCGGAGTGCTACGGTACACTCCAGCAGCTAACAAGACCGAGCGTGAGTGTTCTCTTCCTCTGAACCAGCTCTCCCCCTCTACGTTGCGCATGGGCCTCCTTTTATATGCTCAAGGGGTCACCGACAGGTGGCAACGTAGACAAGGGTAAAAATGGAAAGGTGATGCGGTAGGTACAGCTACCTGCTACAGTGTATCATACCTAACCCTGACGACAGGGGACAAAGGCATTAAATGCCCGTCTGCGTCGCCTAAACAGTGCAAAAGGGACCGTCAGGGACACCACCACTCGCCACGATGGCAATCTTGTCAGCGCCGCTTGCCACCGCGCACCCCTGGCTGCACAGCCTCCCGCCACGTACGCCTGGAAGGGTCCCAGAGCGACACGTTGGTGGATGTGCTGGAGCGCGGGCACAGAGTGGTGGTTTGCCGCGGCAAGCGCCTTGCCGCGGTCGCTGTCTTGTCGCGTCCGGGAGCTTGTCGCTCACCGGGCCTTGCCGGGACGCGTGGCGCGTTGTGGCAAGTTCCTTAAAATGCCTTGGTTGGTCTTCCCGGCGAGCTCCTCTTGCCGGGGTCTTGTCCCCTTGAGCGTCTTGCCTTGGTTGGCCTTCCCGGCAAGCTCCTCTTGCCGGGGTCTTGTCTCCTTGAGCGTCTTGCCTTGGTTGGCCTTCCCGGCAAGCTCCTCTTGCCGGGGTCTTGTCTCCTTGGTTTGGATACTTTGTTCTTGAATGGCTCCAAAGGAACCACGGAGGACCTTGGCGGTCACCCGGCAAGCCTTGCCGCGGGACGCTGCGACTGCCCGTGCACAAGTTCGGGATACTAGGGTACCCCTACTCTAGTACACCGACAGGTTCAATCTTGCGATGTCCTCACCCAGTGACAAAGTAGGGGTAGCAAGGCACGTATTTGTATTGTTGCCATCAAGGGTAAAAAGATGGGGTTTTCATCATATTGCTTGAGTTTATCCCTCTACATCATGTTATCTTATTTAAGGCATTACTCCGTTCTTATGAACTTAATACTCTAGATGCATGCTGGATAGCGGTCGATGTGTGGAGTAATAGTAGTAGATGCAGAATCGTTTCGGTCTACTTGACACGGACGTGATGCCTATATTCATAATCATTACCTTGGATATCATCATAACTTTGCGCTTTTCTATCAATTGCTCGACAGTAATTTGTTCACCCACCGTATTAGTTTCCTTCAAGAGAGAAGCCTCTAGTGAAACCTATGGCCCCCGGGTCTATTTTTCGTCATATATTTTCATATCTATAAACCAAAAATACCAAAAATACCTTCCTGCAATTTATTTACTTTTATTTTGATTTACATTTTAGTAATCTTTTATATCTATCTCTATCAGATCTCACCTTTGCTAGTGATCGGGAAGGGATTGACAACCCCTTTATTGCGTTGGGTGCAAGTGTTTGATTGTTTGTGCAGGTGCATAGATTGGAGACTTGCGTGTATCTCCTACTGGATTGATACCTAGGTTCTTAACTAAGGGAAATACTTATCTGTACTTTCCTGCATCACCCTTTCCTCTTCAAGGGAAAAACCCAACACAAGCTCAAGAAGTAGAAGTGGGCAGCTGCCGCCCCCTCCAGTGGGTCTTGGTTCTAGTAATTTTTATTTATTTGAAAATAATTCTCCAAAACATTTTGTCCAATTCCGATAACTTTCATTTATGCACAAAAACAACACCATAGTAGTAAAAACAGCATCAGTCCGGGTTAGTTTCATTCAAATCATGCAAATTAGAGTCCAAAACAAGAGCAAAAGCGTTAGGAAAAGTAGATAGGATGGAGACGTATCAACTTCCCCATGCTTAACCTATTGCTTGTCCTCAAGCAATTCAGTTCTTAAACTGAAAGTGATAAAGAAAACTTTTATGAACTCTTTTCACTACTGCAGTATGCTGCTAACGCGACACTATGATCAGAGACCCTTCGAGAAAGTGTGTGCGATGCAATAATCACAAACGGTGGTGTATGAAAACCGTCAAAAAAAGGTGAAAACGTTTGTGATGGAGGATGCATCAAACACGGTTCAAATTTTAGTTGCGTGTGCGATGAAGGGCATACGGTTCAATTCAATTAACTATTTGCGATGAGGAGGGACAAAAGAAACATACAACTAGATGAAGGCGTGTGTGATACACAGCATACGGTTCACTCGGATGAACTATTTGTGATTAGGAAACACAAACGAAACGGGAAGCCAGATGAAGGTGTGTGCGATATACAGCATACGGTTCACTCGGATGAACTGTTTTTGGTTAGGCAACATAAAAGAAACGGTCAGCTAGATCAAGCTGTGTGAGATATACGACATGCGGTTCACTCGGATGAACTATTTGCATTGACACAAAGAACAAAAACGGTTCAACTTAACAAGACGTGTGTGTTGTGCGATGGGATTGCATGCGGTTCACTCGGCCGTTGTCGTCAGTGTGTGACCTCTGTGGCAACCGTTCGCTCCCCAGGCGCCTCTTCGTGTACCGTGGCAACCGTCCATCGACTCTTCACCTTTCCCTCTCGATTTGGAACTGCTATCGCACGCTAGCTCTTCCTCCCTTGTCCATTTTGATGAGGACATGGCTACCACAGTTACACCCATATCCCCTACTATTTTACCTCTTGGAACAGTTGCTAGAGCTCAGATACGCCAATTAAATTATCAGCTACTTCCGTTTCTTGGTAATGTTTCTAATGTTCATGAGAATATGGTGCTGCCTAACTTAGATACATTTGTGTTGCTTGCAATTGAAGGGCCTGGCATGGACAGGAAGGTTGAACATTGGAGCATGGTCAAGCACGGAGATGATGGTGCGTGCGAAGAGAACAAGAACGACGGTTCAAGTGGAGATTTCCGGACTTTGAAGCCACCATGATGACATACAAGATGGTGGACAAAATGTACAAGATGGCCTTTCATAAATTTTGTCCATAGCTTATTATTGGTGTTGCGCCACCTTATTTTGGGCCCGGCCCATGTAATCTATTTTTAGAGTCCATATTGTAGGGAAAACGACTTAGGAGGTGTTTTAGTCCCACCTTGCCAAGGGTGGACAAAATCCCCTCTCTTTTCCCTATAAATATAGCCCTTAAGGCATCGTTTAGACTCAGGTTTTAATTAGTTAAAAGTTAGCCACTGTTGCAACTTTTATCAACACCGCTTTTGGAACCCCACTTTTATCAACACTTTATATATATTCGCAATATTCAGATGGCTTTATCATATTCTTGCTTGTTCTTCGATTGCTTGCAGGAATAGACCTTCGTGGTCAGGTTGATCGTGCTTCGGCGTGGTCAATAACCTCTCGAAGTTGGTTTAGCGATTGCTAAGGCGCAACATCGTGCACGTTTGCAGTCGGATCGTCAAAGTCGTGTCCACCAGATCGATAGTTACCATCTCATCGAAAGATGGGACACCCTCGCCTCTATCAAGTGGTATTAGTATTCAGGTTGCTCGTTGAGATTTTATAGTTTTTCATAATTTAGATCGATCTGTCATTCATACCTACAGTCCACGAAAAGCCAAAAAAAATTAGATTAGTTCATCCGTGTCCCAGACAGTCTGAGCCTTTTACTATTATCATTTAGTTTTTGCATTGTTGAACCTTCGGTTGCATCGTGTGTCGAGTTGCTGGGTTTTAGTGTCTAAACTTTTAGAATTTCGAGTTCTAGTCACGTTCTTGTTCACACCGCATCCACGAACACCAACCACTGCCACTTATTCTTTTTGTCACCATCACCATCATCCATCCGCTGCTGTGGTTTGTTGTTGTCTTTGAGCACCAGAAAAGATTGAGAACAGAGCCCAAGAAAAAAGAGTTTTGACAGAGAGAATCGGCTGAGAAGTTTGGATCAAGGAGAGAGATCGGAATACAACAGCGCAGCAGTCCATGCTTCTTGGATTAGGCGATACCAAAAACCAGCTGTCAAATCTAATTCAGTTGTTAAAAAAAAGTTGTTCACCAATTGGAAGAAGAGGAGGACGTAACTTGAAAGGACTTCTTTTCGGTTTGGGTTCCAAGAAAAGGTTCACGTGGGGTGGAGCTCTAGCCATCCACGTTTGCTGGATTTTTTATTTTTTTGGGACTGATCCACCGTGAGATAAAGAAGGGCAAGTCCAATCAGCCTATTACAAAAATAATTAAATGGTTTGGTTGGTCTGATTTGGATTGATCCCTTGGATTGCATGAGTATCTGTGCCTACTATAAAGGAAGAAAAACGTGGTTTGTTGAGGATGTTAACGTGAGATCTGGAAGGAGTAGTTTGTTTTGGCAAGTTTGGATTCCCAACGAAAAAAACCCTACCGTTTGATCTCTCCACGCAAAGAGAGAAGGAAAGTGCTGATTGGTTTGTTTATTTGACAAGGCTCCTTTCATCTCGTTTTGGAGATTGTGCTCTAAAAAAAGTTGCCTTGTTACTTTTGAGCCGGAAAAGGGGAGAGGAGCACGTTCAGATCTGTTACCACATATAAGGAAAGTAAATTTGCTTATTTGGAAGGGTTGGATTGGCACATAATAAAAAATCAGATCGAATCCTCCTAGTTTGGTAACTTTGGATCAGCAAAAAGAAAAAAAAGAGTCAATAGTTGCCACGTTTTGATTTGGAAGTAAAAAAAAACTGACCGATCAATTGTTAGCGGTGATCCGAATAAGTCAACAAAGATTAAAGGAGGAAAAGGTTCTGTTGTTTATTTGGATAGGAGGAAAGAAATCTACATGTAAATCAAGGAGAGGTGGTTGTTTCCATGTTTGGAAGAAAAAAAAGGAAAAGTTGCGGATCTATTTTGTTTTTTTACGTCAAATTTTTGTGCTATTTGGAAGGAAGCATTTGACGAAAAAAGGAAGGAATTGGGGGTTTGGTAGATGGAATCCGGCAGATTTTTTTCTTGGGATTTGATAGGACGTTGTGAGAAGTCGTAAAGGAAGAAGGAAAGTTAAAAGAAAAGGGAGTTCTGATCGGCCTAAAAAAACAGGCAAGTGTATTGGTGATTGGCATCTAACTGATTTTGTGGGACGGTTGCTGGGGTGTTTTGATTGAAAAGAAAAAAAAGAAACAAGAGAAGGGAAGTGCATGTGATTTTGCCTAGGTCCTCACGGAAATAAGAATCTCTTGGCTGATTCGGTTGGAGAGAGAGAAAAGTGCAGCTGTTGACTTGATCCCTTCGTGGTGTTGGCTTCAAAAAAAAGCAAGACTAGCTAATTGAAGGAGTGGCACGTGACTAGTATACTTGTGCCTCAAAGTTGACTTGGATCAGGGAGAGGGCCAGAAGATTTTTCTGCTGCCCCATTGGTTTTTCGCGTTAGGCACGTTTTTTGATTGCTCTATTTATGAGGATCTTTATTTTCAGCCACATCCATCATCGGGTCTGCCTTTGTAAACACATTTTTTTGGTGGAGCATCGTGAATTCATTTGTGTCATAGGCTCGCGTCTCTTGGAACAGATGCTAGAGCTCAGATACACCAATTAAATTATTAGGTACTTACGTTTCTTGGTAATGTTTCTAATGTTCATGAGAATATGATGCTGCCTAACTTAGATACATTTGTGTTGCTTGCAATTGAAGGGCCTGGCATGGACAAGAAGGTTGAACATTGAAGCATGGTCAAGCACGAAGATGAAGGTGTGTGCAAAGAGAATAAGAACAACAGTTCAAGTGGAGATTTCCGGAGTTTGAAGCCACCATGATGGCATACAAGATGGTGGCCGAAATGTACAAGATGGCCTTTCATAAATTTCGTCCATAGCTTATTATTGGTGTTGCGCCACCTTATTCTGGGCCAGGCCCATGTAATCTATTTTTAGAGTCCATATTGTAGGGAAAACGACTTAGGAGGTGTTTTAGTCCCACCTTGCCAAGGGTGGACAAAATCCCCTCTCTTTTCCCTATAAATATAGCCCTTAAGGCATCTTTAGACTAGGATTTTAATTAGTTAAAAGTTAGCCACTATTGCAACTTTGTGTACTTTGTTTATATCCAACGACCAGACCAAGACTGCTTTTGGAACCCCACTTTTATCAACACTTTATATATATTCGCAATATTCAGATGGCTTTGTCACATTCTTGCTTGTTCTTCAATTGCTTGCAGGAATAGACCTTCATGGTCAGGTTGATCGTGCTTCGGCATGGTCAATAACCTCTCGGAGTTGGTTTAGCGATTGCTAAGGCGCAACGTCGTGCACGTTTGTAGTCAGATCGTCAAAGTCGTCTCCACCAAATCGATAGTTACCATCTCATCGAAAGACGGGACACCCTCGCCTCTATCACATTTGCCTTCACCCTTCCTTCTGCCATTGTTTGATCGTCTTCTCCATGGAGGGAACAAGCCGGAAACGACCCCGTTATTCTTGCCCCGATCTGAATGATGAAGCGGTGGAGGAACTCATTGGTCGGTGCGACGTCATCACCTCGGCTAGCATGGCAGGTTCGTTCAAGACCAATCTTGACTCAACTAATAACATCATTACAAGGAACCCAAGGGTTCAGGAGCGGTTTGATCTCCCCTATCTTCTTCGCCATGACCCTGCTGACTTGTGTAAGTTGATGCCGGTTGATAATGTTACGTATGATGTTAAGATGCCATCACTTGAGGGTAAGGCTTGGGCAGGTGTAAATGGAGATTGGGTTGTTTATATTGGGTACAATTGCAAGTGGGAACTTGTGAATGTGTACACTCGTCATCGGGTTCCACTTCGAAAAATCTCAGACGACTGCCCAGAGGTTGAGTACACCGGTATTCTACGTGAGTTCAAATACGATCATGCTGAATGTCGTCTATGGCAGATAGCAATTTTTCGAGTTCCCAACCGCTCTTGGGGTTATAGGAATGCTTATGTTGTCGCTATCTTCGACAAGCTTGTTGCCGTCCTTCATGGTTCGACTCGATGGATATTGCTCAAAAATCAGTTTCTATACACGGATGAGTAGTGTGATGCAATTCAATACGAGGGTCTTGTGTTTGCTGCCACCACTTGTGGCACTGTTTTTGCATGGAATCCTCATGATTTCGGTACATTTGTCTTCCACCGTAATTATAATTGTATCATCCACATGCATGCGGGTTAGCTAGTTTCCCTTTACTAATTAACCTTCTTGTGTTTCCAAGGTCCTATGAACATTCCACCACCTATACTTGAAAATTTTATTCACGAGCATGAGGACGAGCAGGACCCATATACTCAGTGGCGCCTGGCAACTTATTCTGATGGACCACCTCTTCTTGTCTGTATACGGGGCACTGCTGATGTTACTAAGGAAGAGGTGTTGTCTCGTATGGTCGCACTCTCTGGACCTATTCCAACATCCGTTGCAGGGTATTCGGGATGGATACTAGTGTACTAGCGCCAACACCTTCTCCCTGGTTCAGTATTGAAAGTCTTGGAGGAAACTCGCTCTTCCTTGGACAAAACTATCCAATGATGGTGGAAGGCTATCCAGCTGCTGTTGACACAATGTTACTACCATTTATGAGAAGCAACGGTATCTATACCTCGGACATTACTATGCTTCCCAACCGTCCCAATATGGGTATTGAAGTAGGCCGCTTTAGCCTGGATGATCAGTCCTGCATTGGTCTCGAGATTGATAGTAGCTGGCCCTTCCCAGAGAATCACTTCTAGTTCAAAGCAAGCGTTTCCAACGCCGGCAAGTGGTTGAGATGAAGTTCATTTGATCGCTTTGTTATTTGTTGTGTGAGAAAAACTTTACTAGAATGTTTTGTTGGAAATGATCTATAATCCAACATGTATCCTCATTGTCGTTGTGGGTTGATGACTTGTTATATGTAATCAATGGTACATTTGCATATGCGTCCATGAACTCATGCCTGCTAGTGGTGTCCATATGAACAATGCTAGTGATTTTAGTTGCAAAAATTAGATAGTGCTAGTGATTTGTAGCTGCATATTTTGACAAATCGCAGTGTTACACGGTTGACAAATGGCAATGTTACTAGATAAACAAATGTCAATCTTTCCAGTTTGAGAAATGGCAACATACCCAAAATGACAGATATACAAATCTTACCCAATTATTTGTACGTGGTTGCACAGGAGTGATGCAAAACAACCGTTTGCGTTGAAGGGATGCAGAAATCCTACTCGGCACATTTTCCCTTGGCTTCATGGGAAAGCTGTCGGTTCGCATACAGGTGTTCTAACTAAAACATTTGCGATGAGTGTTGTATATTTAAAAACCTTTGACGTTTTTTAAAAAGAAAATTATTTGATAAGTCTGTACATTAAGAGAGAAAAACGCAAGTTCATTCAAACCATATCTTCCATTCAGTCACACTGCGAATTTATATTCATATGATCGAGAATTCGAGATACAATATTAAACACCAAAAAACTATTTCCGACGGCGGCGGAGATGGCCTGCCGCGTCGGCGTTGTCGTTGTCGTCCTCCGGGACACCGTTGTTGAAGTCTTCAAGGCAGCACACAATGTTCTTCACTTGTAAATCAAACATCATGTTGTCGCGCAATCGACGGGCGGGGCGCGGGAGGACGACAACTAGCACCGCTAAGAGGTAGCGGTCGACGGTAGCGTCCCATGCCGTTGAGGGGGGCGCACGGGCATGGGCACGGGCGCGGCGGGTGCAGCCAAACGCACGGGGGCCGGCGCCACGGTGGGTGGAGGGGTGTGCATGGGCACGGGCGCTGGCGCTGGCGGGTACATGAGCTCGTGCTGGTCCGTAGAGACCTCGCTGATGCCCGCGGCTTCCAGCTCTGCGATAGTGCTCGACGACCAGCCCGTCAATGCTACGGGGATGGTCGCGGGGATGGGAGCTGGGATGGAAGCGGGGGCTACTACCGCCACAGCCATCTTGTTCTGGGCCATGTCCATGAGGCCCCATTCCTCCTTATTTTCTATCTCCTCCGACTCGGAGTCAACTTCACTAAACTTGAAGACTAGTGGCAGATGACCATTCTGCGATATGGCGGTGGAGGTCTGCGGGGGGAAGGGGAATGGGAAGCAAACAGTAAGGCCGCCCGTATTAAACAGCGACTCGGGCGCCATTAATGGAGAGGAAGGCGGGCGGCCATGGAAGTCAAAGGGCTTTCTTCCCAGTGAGCCTGCAGAGCGTACAGCTCGCATGCTTCCCGATGAGCCTGCGCATTGGAGGACAGCTTGCATGCCTCTCGGTTAGCCTCCCACCAGACCGCGCTCGCATGCCTCCCATTCAATCAAGGTCAAGCAGCTGTCCGCACGGCACCGCCTACAGCCATTAAAACCAAGACACGTGGCGTCACGTGAATGGTTAACAGAACGCACACGGTTTGAATTATACAAACGTTTGAGATATTAAAGTGGCACTATTTTTTCAAAATGCCTTTGTTGGCTATCATTATTCGAGTGCGCCTTCTCTCAAAATGGACATGAAAAATACCACATCATGTCGGGTGCAATTCCATGATAGCATGCCAAGTTTCATGAATTTCACACGAGTTTTGGATTTACTAGAATTTAAAAACCAGGCATCTAAATGTTTTGTCGGCAATCAACGGTGCCCTGGTGTTTGAAATTCATTCCCATTTCTTGCACGGGACCTAAGCATGCAACCAAGGACACACATTCGATTTTTCAACCAATTTATATGCACTGGAGCATGTGCATGTATTTCAAATTTGAATTATGCACATAAATGCATTGAAAACTCAGTTAATGCATAAAAATGTCCAAACGGACCCCGAAAAATCCAAAAAATTGGCACAACATTCCTGTTGTTCTATGTTGACACGAGATTTTTTTTGAAAGGAATAAGAGTCAATGGATATCGTTTCATCCCCAAAGGTGGGACGTTCCCTACCGAAACCATCATGCTTGTTGTGAGAAACTCTGGTTTGTGAGAAGCATATACCCGAACCTGCCCCAAATGGGACAAACTTTTTAACACGGCATGTTGATGCCGCTACATGATAGCATGCCAAGTTTCATGGATTTCATACGAGTTTTGGATTTCCTAGAATTTAAAAACCAGTCATCTCAACGTTTTGCCGGCAATCAACAGTGCCCTGGTGTTTGAATTTCATTCCCATCTCTTGCATGGGACCTAGAAATTCACCCAAGGACACACATGTGATTTTCCAACCAACCTTAGTGATGAGGACATCAATACCATTGTTACACCCACAACCCCTGTTGCTATACATACTGGACCAATTACTAGAGCTCGCGCACGCCAATTGAATTATCAGGTACTTTCATTTCTTGGTAACGATTCTAATGTTCATGAGAATATGATGCTGCCTAAATTGGATACATTTGTTTTGCTTACAAATGAAGGGCCTAGCTTGGACAAGAAAGATGAACCTTGGAGCAAGTTCAAGCATGGAGATGATGGCATGCGCAAGGGGAACAAGAACGGAGTTACAAGTGATGATTCCAGAACTTCGAAGCCACCATAATGAGTGCATGAAGCCTTGGATGAAATATACAAGATGCCACTTCATAAATTTCGTCCAGAGGCTATTCTAGGTGCTGCGTTACCTTATTTTTGGGCCAGGCCCATGTAATTTCGAAATACTTGATTATAGGCTGTTTTTAGAGTCCGTATGTGCGGGGAAACAAGAGTTAGGGTTGGTTTCGGACCCCTCTTCCAAGGGCCACAAAGTTCTCCCCTTTCTCCTCCATATATACAACCCTTAAGGCATCGTTTAGACTTTGGGTTTTGTTTAGATTAAAGTTCACCATAGATGCAACTTCGCGTACTTCATTTGTGTTCAACGACCAGACAAAGGCGTCACAGAACCCCACCTTGGTCAATAAAGCTTTCCTCTTATATTCACAATATCCAGATTGCAATCTTAGTTTCTTGCTTGTTCTTCGTTTGCCTGCAGGAAACAGACCTTTGTGGTCAGGTTGATCGTGCTCCGGCGTGGTCAATAACCTCTCGGAGTTGGTTTAGCGATTGCTAAGGCGCGATGTCCTCACATGTTCGTAGTCAGATCGTCAAAGTCGACTTCCTCCAAAACGATAGCCACCATCTCATCGAAAGACGGGACACCTTTGCCTCTATCAAGTGGTATCAGATTTCCAGGTTACTCGGTGAGATTTTACATTTTTTTGTAGTTTAGATCGAGTCTGTTCTTCATACCTACAGTCCGTGAAAAAAGCCACAAAAACAATATTATGGTTAGTTCATCATATCCGAACCAATCTGAGCCTTTTCATAGTCTTTTTAGAGTTTTGCTTTGTTGAATTCGTGGTTGCATCCTCGTGTCGAGTTGCTGGTCTTAGCGTCTAGTCCCTTAGAGTTTCGAGTTTTGTTCACAGGTTGTCACGCCGCCGCCGCTGCCATATACTACCATATACTACCACCCCACCATATACATCGCCGCTGCCATATACAACCACCAATATGAGTCCACATATACCATTGCCATATACAACCACCAATCTGAGTCCACATATACCATCGCCATATACCACCACCAATCCGAGTCCAGATATACCATCGCCATATACAACCACCAGTCCGAGTTCCACCAGATTCATCTTCGCCACTAGTCCTAGTATGAGTCCAGTATTTGTTGCTTTGTTTTCGAGTTCCAGATCACGCGATACTTCGAGTCATGACAGAGTAGGACTCCCAAAATTCCGTGCTACCCGCAGTAGAAAAATAGTTCCAAACTAAAAAAAACTAAGTCTGGAAAATTCTGGCTAGGCAGTTTTTAGACCATTTGTAGACTTCTTCAAAAAAAAATTGTTGCGGAGCAAAAAAAAAGAGGGGAAAAGTGAAAAAAATAAAAAAACTTCAGAGTGTGCTCCTTCCATGTTTACATGCAGTGCCGTGATTTTGTTCGTGCTCTAGGCTCGCGTCTCTAGCATGGTCTAGCCTAGGACCAGCACAGTACCGGCGTTGAGCGTTTATTCAACTTTGCATCTCTGAATTGATTATTGCTGATATTTTTGCTACCATATCATAAGCCTTCCCAGCTCCACATACATCTACGTCATGCGTTTGACTCTCCCCGGTAATCGCTCTATCCAAGATTTGAGAGTTTTGACTACATCAGTTGCCGATCACCGCTTGCTGCTGGGTAAGAACTGGTAAGAATGTGAGATTTGCTTGACGGATTTGTGACACCCACCACCTCCATTTCCTAGTAGTCTGTAGGATCATATTCTTGTGTGTTTCTATTGCTGCTAGCAATGGCAGGATCACAAGTCGATGAGACTGACTGGGAGAACATGACGAATAAGGAGTTGCATGATAAATTTCCGCAAATGATGAGTGGACAGGCGCAAGATGTGCTAAACAGATTTGAAGAGGCCTTGGAGAAGATAGATGGCATGGAGAAGACGTTTGAAACAAAGCTCGATAACAAGTTTAATGAATTGCTCGCGCGTCTTCCACCACCACCACCGGCTGCACCTAACGCACCTCTACAACAACAACAACAACAACAACAACAACAACAACAACAACAACAACAACAACAACAACAACAACAACAACAACAACGACGACGACGACGACTACCCCCACGTCGCGAAACAGCACTCCGCTGAGCGAGCCGTGTCCCCCTTGCACCTGGCCAAACTATTGGTGCTGCTCTATGTGGGAGATTACGAGCATGAGGTTGATCAAAATCAGAACTACGTGCAACCACCAGCACCACAACCACCAGGTTGTCCACATGCAAATAATGGCAATGGCAGGGTTCCCCCTAAGGTACGAGATCATGACCATCTCCCTAAACTGAAATTGCATATTCCATTATTTGAGGGTAGATACGTTCCTGATATATATCTTACTTGGGAGTTAGAAACTGAACAACGTTTTACATGTTTACAATATCTCGAGGAGAGACGTGTTCCTGCTGCTGTTTGTGCTTTCACTAGTTTTGCATGTGTTTGGTGGTCTGGACATTGTAGATTATATCCTATTCCAGCTACTTGGGCTGCTTTGAAAACTGCTATGCGTACTCGTTGGGTTCCACCATATTGTCAATGTGAATTACTTAAAAAATTGCAGCGCTGAAGACAAGGAAAAAATTCTATAGAAGAATATTATCAGGAATTACAAACTGGCATGATTAGATGTGGTATTGTTGAGCAGAATGAGGCTATGCTTGCACATTTTATGGGTGGATTAAATAGAGAGATTCAGACCATTCCAGAGTATAAGGAGTATAATAATATCACTCGTTTATTCCATCTTGCTTGTAAAGCTGAACGTGAAGTGCAGGATCGACAGGCATTGGCGTGGACTAACTTTTCTGTAGGTCGACCTTCATCATGGACACAGCGTGCATCCTCTACTTCCCCACATTCTACTGCACCGACACCTCCATCAGCTGTTACCTCCAGCTGTGATACAAGGAAGCAGACACAACCACCATTATCTGCCAAGAGCACACCTATCGGGCCTGCACAGAGTTCTTCTTCTCCCATGGCATCAACAAGGCACACAAGTGATATTATTTGTCGTTGTTGTACGGGAAGAGGACATTTGGCGAGAGAATGTGAATCTCAGCGTGTGATGATTGCTACTGAGGATGGTGGGTATGAGTCCGCTAGTGACTATGATGAGGAGACTTTGGCTCTTATTACACGTGAAGAACACATTGGTGATGATTCTGATCATGAGATGCTGACACGTATGAATGTTTAGTTTCTCAACGTGTTTTGAGTGTGCAGGTACACAAGCTGAGCAAAATCATAGGCATAATTTGTTCCATACAAAGGGAGTTGTGAAGGAATGTTCTGTTCGCGTCATCGGTTGAGGGAGCTGCAACAACTTGGCTAGCATGGAGATGGTGGAGAAGCTATCCCTCACCACAAGACCACATCCACATCCTTACTATATCCAATGGTTCAACAACAGCGACAAGGTTAAGGTAACACGTACTGTTCATGTGCATTTTAGTATCTCTACATATGTTGATTATGTTGACTGTGATGTGGTACCCATGCAAGCATGTTCCTTATTACTTGGTAGACCATGGCAATTTGATAAAAATTCTGTATACCATGGTAGAAATAATCAGTATACTCTTGTTCATAAGGATAGCCATATTACTTTGCTTCCTATGACTCCTGACTCCATTTTGAAAGATGGTATTAATAGATCTAACAAAGCAAAACATGAGAAAAATAAGAGTGAAAATCAGATTGTGGCAAAAGAATTTGAGCAACAAATGAAACCTAATAATAAATCATCTAGTGTTGCTTCTGAAATTAAATTGAAAAGTGCATGTTTACTTGCCACAAAATCTGATATTGATGAGCTAGATTTCAGCAAATCTGTTTGCTATGCTTTTGTGTGCAAACATGCATTATTTTCATTCGAGGACGTGCCTTCCTCTTTGCCCCCTGCTGTCACTCACATTTTGTAGGAGTTCATTGATGTCTTTCCACAAGACGTGCCACCGGGATTACCACCTATTCGAGGGATTGAGCATCAAATTGACTTAATTCCCGGTGCATCGCTACCCAACCGTGCACCATACCGTACCAATCCAGAGGAGACAAAGGAGATTCTGCGTCAAGTATAGGAGCTTCTTGACAAAGGTTATATACGCGAATCTCTTAGTCATTGTCCTGTTCCTATTATACTAGTACCTAAAAAGGATGGTACGTCGCGTATGTGTGTTGATTGTAGATGCATTAATAATATTACTATTCATTATCGTCATCCTATTCCTAGGCTAGATGATATGCTTGATGAATTGAGTGGCTCTACAATATTCTCCAAAGTTGATTTACGTAGTGGATACCATCAAATTCGTATGAAATTGGGAGATGAATGGAAAACAACATTTAAAACTAATTTCAGTTTATATGAGTGGTTAGTCATGCCTTTTGGGTTAACTAATGTACCTAGTACTTTCATGAGACTAATGAACGAACTTTTAAGTGCTTTCATTGGATGATTTGTGGTAGTCTATTTTGATGATATACTGATTTATAGCAAATCTTTGGAGGAACATTTGGAACATTTACGTGCTGTTTTTATTGCTCTATGGGATGCACGTTTGTTTGGTAACCTTGGGAAGTGCACCTTTTGCACCGACCGAGTATCTTTTCTTGGCTATGTTATTACTCCACAGGGAATTGAAGTTGATAAAGCCAAGATTGAAGCTATTGAGAGTTGGCCGCAACCCAAAACGGTCACACAAGTGAGGAGTTCTCTTGGCCTCGCTGGATTCTATAGGCATTTTGTGAGAGATTTTAGCACCATTGCTGCACCTCTCAACGAGCTTACAAAGAAGGATGTGCCTTTTGTTTGGGATACCACACAGGAAGAAGCCTTCAAGGTATTGAAAGATAAGTTGACACATGCTCCTTTACGCCAACTTCCTGATTTTAATAAGACTTTTGAGCTTGAATGTGATGCTAGTGGAATTGGATTAGGAGATGTATTATTACAAGATGGCAAACCTGTTGCATACTTTTCTGAAAAATTGAGTGGGCCTAGTCTGAACTATTCTACTTATGATAAAGAATTATATGCTCTTGTTCGGACCTTAGAAACATTGCATCATTATTTATGGCCCAAGGAATTTGTTATACATTCTGATCATGAATCTTTGAAACACATTAAAAGTCAAGCAAAACTGAACCGTAGACATGCTAAATGGGTTGAATTCATTGAGACTTTCCCTTATGCCATTAAACACAAAAAGGGCAAAGAAAATGTTATTGCTGATGCTTTGTCTCGTTGTTATACTATGCTTTCACAACTTGACTTTAAAATATTTGGTTTGGAGACCATCAAAGACCAATATGTGCATGATGCTGAATTTAAAGATGTATTGCAGAATTTTAAGGAAGGGAGAACTTGGAACAAGTTTGTTCTTAATGATGGATTTGTGTTTCATGCTAACAAGCTATGCATTCTACCTAGCTCCATTTGTCTTTTGTTGTTGCAGGAGGCGCATGGAGGAGGATTAATGGGACACTTTGGCGTCAAGAAGACGGAGGATATACTTGCTACACATTTCTTTTGGCCAAAGATGAGACAAGATGTTGAGCGTTTTGTTGCTCACTGCACTACATGTCAAAAAGCTAAGTCACGACTCAATCCTCATGGTTTATATATGCCTTTGCCTGTACCTAGTGTTCCTTGGGAGGATATATCTATGGACTTCGTTTTAGGTTTACCTCGAACAAAGAAGGGGAGGGATAGCATATTTGTTGTCGTGGATAGATTTTGGAAAATGGCACACTTTATACCCTGTCATAAAAGCGATGATGCCGTTAATGTTGCTGATTTGTTCTTTCGTGAAATTATTCGCTTGCACGGTGTGCCAAATACTATTGTTTCAGATCATGATACTAAATTTCTGAGCCACTTTTGGAGATGTTTATGGGCTAAGTTGGGGACTAAACTACTTTTTAGTACTACTTGTCACCCCCAAACTGATGGACAAACTGAAGTAGTCAATAGAACATTGTCTACTATGCTTAGGGCTGTTTTGAAGAATAATAAGAAAATGTGGGAAGAATGCTTGCCTCATATTGAATTTGCTTATAATCGTTCATTGCATTCTACTACTAAGATGTGCCCTTTTGAAATTGTGTATGGTTTCCTACCTCGTGCACCTATTGATTTCTTGCCTCTTCCATCTTCGGAGAAGGTTAATTTTGATGCTAAAGAATGTGATGAATTGGTTTTAAAAATGCATGAGTTAACTAAGGAAAACATTGAGCATATGAATGCTAAATATAAATTTGCTAGAGATAAGGGTAGAAAACATGTTTTGTTTGCACCTAGAAGTCTTGTTTGGTTACATTTGCATAAGGATAGATTTCCTAATTTGCGCAAATCAAAGCTCATGCCATGTGCTGATAGTCCTTTTAAGGTGTTAGAGAAAATAAATGATAATGCATATAAACTTGAGCTGCTTGTAGATTTTGGGGTTAGTCCCACTTTTAACATTGCAGATTTGAAGCCTTATTTGGGTGAGGAAGATGAGGTTTCGTCCAGGGTGACTTCATTTCAAGAAGGGGAGGATGATGAGGACATCAATACCATTGTTACACCCACAACCCCTGCTGCTATACATACCGGACCAATTACTAGAGCTCTCACACGCCAATTGAATTATCAGGTACTTTCGTTTCTTGGTAACGATTCTAATGCTCATGAGAATATGATGCTACCTAAATTGGATACATTTGTTTTGCTTACAAATGAAGGGCCTAGCTTGGACAAGAAAGATGAACCTTGGAGCAAGTTCAAGCATGGACATGATGGCATGTGCAAGGGGAACAAGAACGGAGTTACAAGGGATGATTCCAGGACTTTGAAGCCACCATAATGAGTGCATGAAGCCTTGGACGAAATATACAAGATGCCACTTCATAAATTTCGTCGAGAGGCTATTCTAGGTGCCTCGTCACCTTATTTTTGGGCCAGGCCCATGTAATTTCGAAATACTTGATTATAGGCTATTTTTAGAGTCCGTATGTGTGGGGAAACAAGAGTTAGGGTTGGTTTCGGACCACTCTTCCAAGGGCCACGAAATTCCCCCTTTCTCCTCCATATATACAACACTTAGGGCATCGTTTAGACTTTGGGTTTTGTTTAGATTAAAGTTCGCCATAGCTGCAACTTCGCGTACTTCGTTTGTGTTCAACGACCAGACAAAGGCGTCACAGAACCCCACCTTGATCAATAAAGCTTTACTCTTATATTCGCAATATCCATATTGCAACCTTAGTTTCTTGCTTGTTCTTCATTTGCCTGCAGGAAACAGACCTTCGTGGTCAGGTTGATCGTGCTCCAGCGTGGTCAATAACCTCTTGGAGTTGGTTTAGCGATTGCTAAGGCGCGACGTCCTCGCACGTTCGTAGTCAGATCGTCAAAGTCGACTTCCTCCAAAACGATAGCCACCATCTCATCGAAAGATGGGACACCTTTGCCTCTATCACTTAGTGCATTGGAGCATGCGCTTGTAGTTCAAATTTGAATTATGCACACAAAATGCCTAGAAAACCCAGTTAATGCATAAAAAAGGCCAAACGAACCCCGAAAAATTCCAAGACTGAACACAACACTTCTGTTGTTTTTATGTTGACACTAGAATTTTTTTGAAAGCAATAAGAGGCAACGGATATTGTCCCGTCCCCAAAGGTGGTACGTTCCCTATCGAAACCATCATGCTTGTTGTGAGAAGCTCTGGTTTGTGAGAAGCTTATACCCGAACCTGCCCCAAATAGGACAAAATTTTCACCACGGCATGTTGATGCCGCTCCATGATAGCATGCCAGATTTCATGAATTTCATACGAGTTTTGGGTTTACTAGAATTTAAAAACCAGGCATCTCAACATTTTGCCGGCAATCAACAATGCCATGGTGTTTGAATTTCATTCCCATCTCTTGCATGGGACCTAGAAATTCACCCAAGGACACACATGTGATTTTCAACCAACTTTGGTGCATTGGAGCATGTACTTGTAGTTCAAATTTGAATTATGCACATAAAATGCCTAGAAAACCTAGTTAATGTATAAAAAAAGGCCAAACGAACCCCGAAAAATTCCAAGATTGAACACAACACTCCTGTTGTTCTATGTTGACACTAGAATTTTTTTGAAAGCAATAAGAGGCAATGGATATCGTCCCGTCACCAAAGGTGGTACATTCCCTATCGAAACCATCATGCTTGTTGTGAGAAGCTCTCGTTTGTGAGAAGCTTATACCCGAACCTGCCCCAAATGGAACAAAATTTTCACCACGACATGTTGATGCCGCTCCAAGATAGCATGCCAAGTTTCATGAATTTTAGATGAGTTTTGGATTTACTAGAATTTAAAAACCAGGCATCTCAACGTTTTGCTGGCAATCAACAATGCCATGGTGTTTGAATTTCATTCCCATCTCTTGCATGGGACCTAGAAATTCACCCAAGGGCACACTTGTGATTTTTTAACCAACTTTGGTGCATTGGAGCATGTGCTTGTAGTTCAAATTTGAATTATGCACATAAAATGCCTAGAAAACCCAGTTAATGTATAAAAAAGGCCAAACGAACCCCGAAAAATTCATTCCCATTTCTTCCATGGGATCTAAGCATGCACTGAAGGTCACAGATTTGATTTTTGAACCAATTTGTATCCATCGGAGCATGTGCATGTAGTTTAATTTTGAATTGTGCACCTGAAATGGCTAGAAAACCAGTTTAATTTACGAAATGTCCAAATGAACCCTGAATAATTCCAATTCTTTTACGACACACATACAGTTGCATGTTCACTGTAGATAAAAAGGTCTAGCAATTCAAACACCGTCCATTGCCGCTGTGACCCCATTTTGTAATTCAAATCAAGTAAATCCCACACAGTTTATTCTCACCAACCGTGTGAGATGTAGTACAAAATATCTTGGAGCACCGTCGGTGTATAGTACGCCTATGGCTTACGCAAGAAGGTGCGTCGGCTACAGTTCACAGTCGGCGTGTCAAGCACACTAGCTTGCTCCCCCCAAAACTCCCGCCTCTGCATTCCTCGCAATCTCGAAAATATCTACCGCCTGGAAGGTTTTAATGTTTGATAGCACACGATTAGTATGTGCGGACCATGTGCGATGTCTGTTACTCCCACACTACTTTAGTCCCTTGATTCAAATTTTCAGTAGCCTCGGGATTTTACTCCCGCCTCTGCATCCCTCGCAATCTCAAAAATATCTGCTCGCCCTTGATCCAAATTTTCAGTAGCCCCGCCTTGTTACTCCCTCCTAGTAAATTTTTTTCAATTGCCGCAGTATTTCCTCAAACACAACCTCTGCTCACACAGACACACACAACCCTCGAAACCATTGGTAGGTCACCCCCATCGTCGGTGCCTCTATCCTCAACCTATGCCTGTGTGCCGGGGAGCTCGAGTAGCAAATGGCCAAAAAGAGGTTTATCGCGGCCTTTTCGCCCAACGCCGGCGAGGTGGCCGCTGAGGTGTCCCCGTCGTCCTCCATGGGGCTGATCCGCCGTCGCCGGTCCCCCAATCCACCCGCCGCTGCGCCCCTATGCCGGTTCGAGGACTTCCCCGTCCTCCCCCGGACCCGGCAGCCGACGAAGTCCTACTTCGGGGTCCGGCAACGGCGGTGGGGGACGTGGGTCGCCGAGATTACAAATCGAGAGACCCTGTCGGATCACGGGTTTTGGCAAAACCCTTAAGGTTCGAACACTAGGGTGCGCGTGAAGATCTCCCCCCTATCGATCCACGTCCTAACTTAGCTAAGGTCTCACGAACTAACTCGACAAACTCGCAACACAAAGGACACAAGATTTATACTGGTTCGGGCCACCGTTGTGGTGTAATACCCTACTCCAATGTGGTGGTGGTGGATTGCCTCTTGGGCTGAGGTCGAACAGTACAAGGGGAAGAACAACCTCCTGAGGTTGAGGCGTTCTTGTGCTTGGTGAACTTGTGTAGTTGAGGATGATCTTTCTTCCCTCCTCCCTATGGTGGTGGCTAGTCCTATTTATAGGGGCCCTGGTCCTCTTCCAAAATATTGAGCAGGAAGGGATCCCACAATGACCAGTTTGAAGGGGGACAAATAGTACAAGCTATCCTGACAAAAGGTGGTCTTCGCCCGCCAAATGTTCTGGTGGTGACGCCGTCCTGGGCTCCATGGTGACCTCTATCTTGCCATCCTTCTAGTCTTGGTCTTGTCGCACCAATATGGAAACCTTTGCTTGATGCCTCGGTACTCCGCGCCTGCACTTGCCCCCTTAGCACCAAAGAGGAAACAAGGACGCTGCGCAGGCTCGCTCCCGCCTGGCGCCCGCCTGGTCTCGATCGTCATGGCTTATCATGAGAACCTCGCGAGGTTTGCCCGACCTTGAACTCTCTGCCCCTCACGAGCTAGCCTGGTGAGGCCGCTCCCGAGGAGGTCTTGTGTCGTCCGCCTCGCGAGGCTTGGCCCCTCGTGAGGGTCTTGATTCCTTGTTGATGAAGATGGGCCGTACAGGCCTACCGGCAAAGCCATGCCGTGGGCCGCAGGCAGGCGAGTCTGGGGACCCCCGTTCCTAGAACGCCGACAGTAGCCCCCGGACCCAAGGCACGCTCGGGCTTGGCTTCGAGGCGAAGCCAAGGGTCAAGTGCGGAGCGCCGCGGGCCCCAATAGCCTGCGGCCTCGGTCGATGCGTGGCAGTTGATTGGACGTGGGCGTCTCCACTTCCCCACGCTACCTCGGCAACTGCCCGACTGTGAAAAGGCTAGAGTAGACAACGTTCGCCTTCACCGATTCCTTTCGCCTTGCTCAGATCCCCTTTCTTGCTCCCCGCTTCCGAAATCTTTAGATCTGCTCCCATCCTTTCCTGCATCAGCGACCGATGGCGCCCCGGAGGGTCAAGCCCGCCTCGTCGCCGGTGCCATCTGCGCCGAAGGATTGGTATGAACCTGCCCTTGACTCACCCAACATCTTGGAGAAAGGCCTTGCCGCCACGCGCCCGCTGATGGCGGGGGAGAGTAATGAAAGGGGGAAGACCAAGCTCCGGGTTGCCTCCGACGTGCCGGGCCTGAGGGGAGCGCTTTCTTCCCCTTCTTCACGAGCAGTATCGCCGCCGGGTTGCTTCCTCCCTTCTCCGATTTCTTTTATGAGGTCCTCGACCACTACGGGCTGCAGACGCTGCATCTCCATCCCAACTCCATCCTTCTCTTGTCCATCTCCGCCTACTATTGTGAGCCGTATCTGGGCGCGATGCCATCCGTGGCCCTGCTGTGCCACTTCTTCTTCCTCCGTGCTAGCGAGGGCCATATCTCCGGGTGTGCCAATTTCATCGTAGCCGGCAAGGCCAACTTGATCTCAAACACTAGGAAGAAGGCCAACAACCTCAGGGCCAAATGGGTCATGATGAGCGCCAAGCGTGTCCACCTGCGCTTGGCGCTGCCAACGGAGAAGCCCCAGGCCGACAAGGCATGGTCCTGCGCGAAGCTCACCGACGAGCTGGCGATGTTGGTGCTGGAGCAGATGAAGTTCGACCTAAACCTGGAAATGCGAAGGCGGCAAGGATTACAGGGGCCATGCTCCTGAGGGAGTTCCTGGCGCTGCGCGTGGCCCTGCTTCAGGCCCGCTCGCGCCCCTTGTGGGAGCTTGGGGATGAAGAGGACAAGGTTCGCTTGAGCTCAGAGGCCTTGTCCGGTGAGGAGCTGTCGCTCTCCGCCTCCTGGTTGGGACGATTTCTAAGTCTTGAGCACTGCGTTGGTTTTCCCTTGAAGAGGATAGGGTGATGCAGCAAAGTAGCGTAAGTATTTCCCTCAGTTTTTGAGAACGAAGGTATCAATCCAGTAGGAGGCTACGCGCGAGTCCCTCGCACCTGCACAAAACAAATAAATCCTTGCAACCAATGCGATAAGGGGTTGTCAATCCCTACACGGTCACTTACGAGAGTGAGATCTGATATATATGATACGATAATATTTTTGGTATTTTTATGATAAAGATGCAAAGTAAAATAAAAGGCAATGAAAATAACTAAGTGTTGGAAGATTAATATGATGAAGATAGATCCGGGGGCCATAGGTTTCACTAGTGGCTTCTCTCAAGAGCATAAGTATTTTATGGTGGGTGAACAAATTACTATTGAGCAATTGACAGAATTGAGCATAGTTATGAGAATATCTAGGTATGATCATGTATATAGGCATCACGTCCGAGACAAGTAGACCGACTCCTTCCTGCATCTACTACTATTACTCCACACATCGACAACTATCCAGCATGCATCTAGAGTATTAAGTTCATAAGAACAGAGTAACACGCCTTAAGCAAGATGACATGATGTCGAGGGATAAATTCATGTAATATGATAAAACCCCATCTTGTTATCCTCGATGGCAACAATATAATACGTGCCTTGCTGCCCCTATAGTCACTAGGAAAGGACACCGCAAGATTGAACCCAAAGCTAAGCACTTCTCCCATTGCAAGAAAGATAAATCTAGTAGGCCAAACCAAACTGATAATTCGAAGAGACTTGCAAAGATAACCAATCATACATAAAAGAAATCAGAGAAGATTCAAATATTGTTCATAGATAAACTTGATCATTAACCCACAATTCATTGGTCTCAACAAACACACCGTAAAATAAGACTACATCGAATAGATCTCCACAAGAGAGGGGGAGAACTTTGTATTGAAATCCAAAAAGAGAGAAGAAGCCATCTAGCTAATAACTATGGAACCGTAGGTCTGAGGTAAACTACTCACACTTCATCAGAGAGGCTATGGTGTTGATGTAGAAGCACTCCGTGATCGATGCCCCCTCCGGCGGAGCTCCAGAACAGGCCCCAAGATGGGATCTCGTGGATACAGAAAGTTACGGCAGTGGAATTAGGGTTTTGGCTTCGTATCTGATCGTTTGGGGGTACGTAGGTATATATAGGAGGAAGGAGTACGTCGGTGGAGCAACAGGGGGCCCACGAGGGTGGAGGGCGCGCCTGGGGGGGGGGGGGGTAGGCGCCCCCTACCTCGTGGCCTCCCTGTTGGTTGCTTGATGTAGGGTCAAAGTCTCCTGGGTCTTGTTCATTCCAAAAATCACTTTCCCGTAGGTTCCATTCCGTTTGGACTCCGTTTGATATTCCTTTTCTTCGAAACCCTAAAATAGCCAAAAAACAACAATTCTGGGTTGGGCCTCCGGTTAATAGGTTAGTCCGAAAAACAATATAAAAGTGTATAATAAAGCCCAATAATGTCCAAAATAGTAGATAATATAGCATGGAGCAATCAAAAATTATAGATATGTTGGAGAAGTATCAAGCATCCCCAAGCTTAATTCCTGCTCATCCTCGAGTAGGTAAATAATAAAAACATAATTTTTGATGTGGAATGCTACTAGGCATAATTTCAATGTAACTCTTCTTAATTGTCGCATGAATATTCAGATCTGAAAGATTCAAGATAAAAGTTTAATATTGACATAGAAATACTAATACTTCAAGCATACCAAGTAAGCAATTATGTCTTCTTAAAATAACATGGCCAAAGAAAGTTCATCCCTACAAAATCATATAGTTTAGTCATGCTCCATTTTTGTCACACAAGAATGCTCTCATCATGCACAACCCCGATGACAAGCCAAGCAATTGTTTCATACTTTAGTAACCTCAAACTTTATAAACCTTCACGCAATAGATGAGCGTGAGCCATGGATATAGCACTATGGGTGGAATAGAGTATAATGATGGGGGTTATGTGGAGAAGACAAAAAGGAGAAAGTCTCACATCAACGAGGCTAATCAATGATCTATGGAGATGCCCATCGATTGATGTTAATGCAAGGAGTAGGGATTGCCATGCAACGGGTGCACTAGAGCTATAAATGTATGAAAGCTCAACAAAAAGAAACTAGTGGGTGTGCATCCAACTTGCTTGCTCACGAAGACCTAGGGCACTTCAGGAGGCCCATTGTTGGAATATACAAGCCAAGTTCTATAATGAAAAATTCCCACTAGTATATGAAAGTGACAAAACAAGAGACTCTCTATCATGAAGATCATGGTGCTATTTTGAAGCACAAGTGTGGAAAAAAAGATAGTAGCATTGTCCCTTTTCATTTTTGGGCCTTTTTTTATTTGGCCTTTTTTTATTGGGACAATGCTCTATTAAATGATGATCATCACACTTCTATTTATTTACAACTCAATGATTACAACTCGATACTAGAACAAGGTGTGACTCTATATGAATGCCTCCGGCGGTGTACCGGGATATGCAATGAATCAAGTGTGACATGTATGAAAAATTATGAACGGTGGCTTTGCCACAAATACGGTGTCAACTACATGATCATGCAAAGCAATATGACAATGATGAACGTGTCATGATAAATGGGATGGTGGAAAGTTGCATGGCAATATATCTCGGAATGGCTATGGAAATGCCATAATAGGTAGGTATGGTGGCTGTTTTGAGGAAGATATAAGGAGGTTTATATGTGAAAGAGCATATCATATCACGGGGTTTGGATGCACCGGTGAAGTTTGCACCAACTCTCAATGTGAGAAAGGGCAATGCACGGTACCGAAGAGGCTAGCAATGATGGAAGGGTGAGAGTGTGTATAATCCATGGACTCAACATTAGTCATAAAGAACTCACATACTTATTGCAAAAATCTACAAGTCATCAAAAACCAAGCACTATGAACATGCTCCTAGGGGGATAGATTGGTAGGAAAAGACCATCGCTCGTCCCCGACCGCCACTCATAAGGAGGACAATCAAATAACACCTCATGTTTCAAATTCGTTACATAACGTTTACCATACGTGCATGCTACAGGACTTGCAAACTTCAACACAAGTATTTCTCAATTTCACAACTACTCAGCTAGCACAACTTTAATATCACTACCCCCATATCTCAAAACAATCATCAAGCATCGAACTTCTCTTAGTATTCAACACACTCATAGGAGAATTTTATTATTAATCTTGTATACATAGCATATTAGGATTATTTAAGAAAATTACCATGCTATTTAAGACTCTCAAAATAATCTAAGTGAAGCATGAGAGATCAATAGTTTCTATAAAAAAAATCCACCACCATGCTCTAAAATATATAAGTGAAGTACTAGAGCAGAACTATATAACTCAAAAGATATATGTGAAGTACTAGAGCAAAACTATATAATTCAAAAGATATAAGTGAAGCACATAGAGTATTCTAATAATTTCCGAATCATGTGCGTTTCTCTCAAAAGGTGTGTACAACAAAGATGATTGTGGTAAACTAAAAAGCAAAGACTCAAATCATACAAGACGCTCCAAGCAAAACACATATCATGTGGTGAATAAAAAATATAGCTCCAAGTAAAGTTACCGATGGAAGTAGACGAAAGAGGGGATGCCTTCCAGGGCAACCCCAAGCTTTGGCTTTTATGTGTCCTTAGATTATCTTGGGGGTACCATGGGCATCCACAAGGTTAGGCTCTTGCCACTCCTTGTTCCATAATCCATCAAATCTTTACCCAAAACTTGAAAACTTCACAACACAAAACTTAAAGTAGAAAATCTCGTGAGCTCCGTTAGCGAAAGAAAACAAAAGACCACTTCAAGGTACTGTAATGAACTCATACTTTATTTATATTCATGTTAAACCTACTGTATTCCAACTTCTCTATGGTTTATAAACTATTTTACTAGCCATAGATTCATCAAAATAAGCAAACAACACACGAAAAACAGAATCTGTCAAAAACAGAACAGTCTGTAGTAATCTGTATCTAGCGCAAGATCTGGAACCCCAAAAATTCTAAAACAAATTTATGGACGTGAGTAATTTATCTATTAATCATATTCAAAAAGAATTAACTAAATATCACTTTCTAAATAAAAATGGCAGCAGTTTTCGTGAGTGCTAAAGTTTCTGTTTTTTACAGAAGGATTAACAAGACTTTCCCCAAGTCTTCCCAACGGTTCTACTTGGCACAAACACTAATTAAACACAAAAAACACAACCAAAACAGAGGCTAGATAAATTATTTATTACTAAACAGGAGCAAAAAGCAAGGAATAAAAATAAAATTGGGTTGCCTCCCAACAAGCGCTATCGTTTAACGCCCCTAGCTAGGCATAAAAAGCAAGGATAGATCTAGGTATTGCCATATTTGGTAGGTAATTCTTCAATGAGGCATCTACCATCCTTAGGAATTTCTTTGTTTTTGTTAATTATCAAACTTTTAGGCACAATATCTAAAAATTCATTTGTAACAAATGGTTCCTTAATGATAGCAAAAAGATTGGGATGAATACTTATAGATTTGAGATCCGTAGTTTCCTTACTAGAAGATTCACCCTTATTTTTAGGAACATATATAAGCTTGGCAATTTTAGTGGGAGGACTTGGAGTATTCTTTACAGAAGAAAAAGAGGTTCCCAAGTTGGTAATAATACCCTCAAGTTTATCGATTCTAGTGGAATCCTGATTTATTTTCTCATTAACTATAGGTTCCTTTTCTTTAATATTTTCAAGGTGACTCCTACTTTAGATCCATATTGAGTGATTTGGTTGTGGATCTTTTTATCCAAATTTTCAATTAACTCTACAGTAGCAACCTTATTCTCAATAATTTCAAGTCTTTGCATTACATGCTCCAAAGTTAACGTAGATCCATTAACCAAAAGATGTGGTGAGCCAAACAAATCTATCATAGCATTATAAGAATCAAAAGTATGGCTACCCAAGAAATTCCCTCCAGTAATGGTATCAAGGATATATCTGTACCAAGGAGTAGCACCTACATAAAAATTGCGAAGAAGAACTGAAGTAGATTGCTTCCTGGTAGATCTATTTTGAGCATTGCAAAGTCTATACCAAGCGTCTTTTAGATTTTCTCCCTCCCTTTGCTTAAAATTTAGAACTTCATTCTCGGGAGACAATGGAGAAGATAAGGGACTAGCCATAACGACAAGAAAACGGAAAAGAGGCAAACGGGAAAGAGAGGGAGGATAGAGAGAGAGCGAATAAAATGGCAAGGGTGAAGTGGGGGAGAGGAAAACGAGAGGCAAATGGCAAATAATGTAATGCGGGAGATAAGGGTTTGTGATGGGTACTTGGTATGTTTGAATTTTGCGTAGACCTCCCCGGCAACGGCACCAGAAATGGCTCGTTGTGGGAGTCAAATCTTGACTTGCGCGAACCTCCCCGGAAACGACGCCAGAAATCCTTCTTGCTACCTCTTAAGCACTAGTTGGTTTTCCCTTGAAGAGGAAAGCGTGATGCAACAAAGTAGCGTAAGGATTTCCCTCAGTTTTTGAGAACCAAGGTATCAATCCAGTAGGAGGCTACGCACGAGTCCCTCACACCTGCACAAAACAAATAAATCCTCGCAACCAACGCGATAAGGGGTTGTCAATCCCTACACGGCCACTTACGAGAGTGAGATCTGATATATATGATACGATAATATTTTTGGTATTTTTATGATAAAGATGCAAAGTAAAATAAAAGGCAATGAAAATAACTAAGTGTTGGAAGATTAATATGATGAAGATAGACCCGGGGGCCATAGGTTTCACTAGTGGCTTCTCTCAAGAGCATAAGTATTTTACGGTGGGTGAACAAATTACTATTGAGCAATTGACAGAATTGAGCATAGTCATGAGAATATCTAGGTATGGTCATGTATATAGGCATCACATCCGAGACAAGTAGACCGACTTATGCTTGCATCTAGAGTATTAAGTTCATAAGAACAGAGTAACGCCTTAAGCAAGATGACATGATGTAGAGGGATAAATTCATGCAATATGATAAAACCCCATCTTGTTATCCTTGATGGCAACAATACAATACGTGCCTTACTGCCCCTACTGTCACTGGGAAAGGACACCGCAAGATTGAACCCAAAGCTAAGCACTTCTCCCATTACAAGAAAGATCAATCTAGTAGGCCAAACCAAACTGATAATTCGAGGAGACATGCAAAGATAACCAATCATACATAAAAGAATTCAGAGAAGATTCAAATATTGTTCATAGATAAACTTGATCATAAACCCATAATTCATCGGTCTCAACAAACACACCGCAAAAGAAGATTACATCGAATAGATCTCCACAAGAGAGGGGGAGAACTTTGTATTGAGATCCAAAAAGAGAGAAGAAGCCATCTAGCTAATAACTATAGACCCGTAGGTCTGAGGTAAACTACTCACACTTCATCGGAGAGGCTATGGTGTTGATGTAGAAGCCCTCCGTGATCGATGCCCCCTCCGGCGGAGCTCCGGAATAGGCCCCAAGATGGGATCTCGTGGATACAGAAAGTTACGGCGGTGGAATTAGGGTTTTGGCTCCGTATCTGATCGTTTGGGGGTACGTAGGTATATATAGGAGGAAGGAGTACGTCGGTTGAGCAACAGGGAGCCCATGAGGGTGGAGGGCGCGCCTGGGGGCGGGGGGTAGGCGCGCCCCCCTACCTTGTGGCCTCCCAGTTGGTTGCTTGACGTAGGGTCCAAGTCTCCTGGGTCTTGTTCGTTCCAAAAATCACGTTACCGAAGGTTTCATTCCGTTTGGACTCCGTTTGATATTCCTTTTCTTGGAAACCCTAAAACAGGCAAAAAACAACAATTCTGGACTGGGCCTCCGGTTAATAGGTTAGTGCCAAGAATAATATATAAGTGTATAATAAAGCCCAATAATGTCCAAAATAGTAGATAATATAGCATGGAGCAATCAAAAATTAAAGATACGTCGGAGACGTATCAACGATCAGGAGTATCCTCCGAATGTCTTCACTCCCTTGTTCCGCCACAAGGATAGTGCGCTGATCGTGGCCTCCAAGCCGACCTTTGGCGGGCGTGGACTGGTGCCGCCGGTGCTCACCGGGGCCCCGGTAGCGCCGGCGCCGGTGGAGCTATCTTCTGGTGAGTCCCATGAGGAAGAAGAGGAGGAGGAATACTCGGAGGTGACCCCTGAAGGGACGGGGGAGACCTCCCCCTAGAGTAAGGCTGACATCCTCCATGCCTTCCTTGACGATGACGTGGCCAACACTTCCCAGGAGAAGGAGGAACTGGCCGTGATCCCGACGAGGAGCAGGCCGACGCTGATCCTCCGAGATTCTGCTGCTGCTTCGGTGCCGGCTGGAGCCGCTTCTGGTTCAACTGCTGCTCCTGCTTCAACTTCTGGAGCAGGTGCGCCCGTGCCTCGGGTCGCGATGCTCTCCGTCTTCAAGCTCACCAAGCGGAAGGTGGACTATGTTGCTTTAGACCAGTAAGTACCCCACCTCGCCTTGTTCCTGCTATCGATGCTCGTTTCCGACTCTCTTTCCTTGCTGCATAACCAGGCTGTCGTCTGCGGTGAAGAGGAGAAGGGAGAGCGAGGTGGTGCTGCTTGAGTCCGTGTCGCCTCCTGCGACGGCGCCCCTCTCCATGAGCAAAGGTGGGGATGGTGCTCATGCCTCTCCAGCCCGGTCGTCCTCGCGAGGCCCGGTGGAGCGTCCTCGGAAGGAGTCAGCCCTCAAAGCGTTGCTGGCTCAGGAGGTGCCGGTGTCCGGCACAGCTGGTGAGGTTTCGAAGGCTCAGGAGCCCTTGATCTCCCAGGCTCTGGTCACAACGTCGCCCCCTAATCCTGCTGCGCCACTGGCCCCAGGTTCTTCTGCTTCCTCAGCCGTCTTGGAGCGCGCCCTTTCAGAGATGGCCCAGCTGCGGGAAGATCTCTAGGGCACGGACCCGCGCCTGGTGGCCGGGCGCCTGGAGCTGGTCTCTGGCTGGCTTCACTCCGACTCGGTGGTTCGAGCGTCGCTGAGCCAGGCCACAGCAGCCTCCGAAAAGGAGGAGCAGGCTGCTGCCAAAGCTGCGGCCGATCGCGAGGCGACATTGAAGGACGCCGAGGCCACCCGCGGCCGCTGCCGAGAGCTGGAGGGTGAGCTGAAGGGCCTGCGCGATCAGTATGCGGAAGAAGCACGTGGCCGCCATGCGAAGGAGGAGGAGATAAAAGCCCGGGAGGACGCTATCAAGGGCCGCGACGCCGAGCTGGGAGAGCTAGCGAAGGCGCAGGCGGCGGAGCGCAGCCGGTTGGTGGAGTTGGAGCGGAAGGCGAGGGCGAAGGAGGCCGACCTTGACGCCAAGGCGAGGGTCCTGGCTGAAGACCGCGCGGCCTTCTCGCTCCTCGAGGAGAGGTCCCGCGTGGCACTGAAGACATTGTATGAGAAGGGCTTGGAGAGGCCGCTGACCACTGACGAGGATGGCCCTGCTCAGCTGCTTCCCTTCTTGGTGAAGGCGCTCGAGGAAGTCGTGGAGGGCATCGGTCCCATGGCGGAGGCAGAGGCTCGCGTCCTTTCCTCAGCCGCGCTGACACGGGTCTTCAGCCACCTGCACCTTCATGACCCCAGCGCTCGTCTTGACGAGCTCCTGGAACCTGTAGCTGACGAACATTGTGCGGCTGCCGCCGCAGCCGTGAAGGGTCAAGTGGAGGCCATGTTGAAGAAGTTCGACGCCTTTGCCCCCGCGCCCTCGACCAGTGATGCAGGTGAAGGTGACGCTACCCAGGAGGGGGCACCTTTTGCAGGTGTCGGCGGTGTCCAAGGGTGACTTGCGTCTGCTTTTCTGCTTCATTCCTGCAACATGCACCATGCCTCGTGGAGGCGTTAAACTCGCGTTTGATATTGTGAGAACAATATGTATTGTAATATTTGCTTTGAGATTTTGCGATTTTCTTCCTATTTGCTTTGTGTTCTGCGTCGGCAGAGCCCGGCCCCGCGCATACCTCAACCGCCGTTGGGCCGACCGGAAACCAGGACGGACCAAGGAATGAGGGGCTACATGACCAGTTAGGCTCCTGAGTCGCGATGCTCAGGAGTCCCCCTTGACGCGCAAACAACCTATAGGAAGGATACCCGAGGATAGGTTAATGTTCTACGTCTGCAGAGTCCGGCCCCCTGCATGCCTCAACCGCCGTGGGGCCGACCGGAAACCAGGATGGACCAAGGAGTGAGGGGCTACGTGACCAGTTAGGCTCCTGAGTCGCGATGCTCAGGAGTCCCCCTTGACGTGCAAACATTCTCCATACCTTTGCCCTCGCCGAGGCTCGGCTTGGGAGGGGCATGTGACGACCAGGTCTGGGGGACCTGGTTGGGTGGCGTACGCTTGGGCGTGGCCCAAGCGCAGACCCTATGCCCAGCCCCCTCGCACGGCATTCCTGAGGGGAGGCGTTGCGGTGAGGCTGGACATTGAGCTCTGGGGCTCCCTGAGGTTGGTACGGCCGTGGGGCCGCCCTCAGTTGTTTATCACCAGTGCAGAGCATAGTGCTTCCGCTTGTGCACGGGCATAGCCGCTCCTCGGCAGTGTCGATGGCCAACGCGGAGCATGGTGCTTCCACTAGGGCATGGGAGGGGGAATTCCTACTGCGGAGAGCCCCCGGGGCGTGTACAGTCCCTCCCTGACATGTGGCTTGCACGGCAGGGCTAGACGAGGTGTATCTGGGCACTCATGAGCCAGCGCGGGATTCACGAGGCCCTACCTCAAGGCGGGTTGCACCTGGTCTTGATTCTTGTTCGCTGTCTTGGTCCTGCGAGGTGGTTAGACAACCTACGCCAAACGAATCTCCTGAGGTCATCGCGTGAGAAAGCCAAGCACCAACGGCCCCAGGAGGTGACGTGAACGGGGCCGGCCCGCTAGACAGAGCTCAGCCACTGGATTTATCGACGCTGCAGGGACGGGCCCGAGCACAGACTCCGTGCTTAACTTACTCACGCGAGGGGTCCTGAAGAAAGACGGCTAGTGCGCGGCTCCCACGGTGGGTTGTAACGCTCCGAGACCGATGTGCCAGGTGTCGTCTAGTTATTCGCTGTTGTCGCGTTATCTTTGCTTGCATGTCATGCATTGCATATCATGTCATCATGTGCATTTCATTTGCATACATGTTCGTCTCATGCATTTGAGCATTTTCCCCGTTGTCCATTTTGCTATCCGGCGCTTCGTTCTCCTCCGGTGGTCATTTCTACCTTTCTTTCATGTGTGGGGATTAAACATTTCCGGATTGGACCGAGACTTGCCAAGCGGCCTTGGTTTACTACCGGTAGACCGCCTGTCAAGTTTCGTATCATTTGGACTTCGTTTGATACCCCAACGGTTAACCGAGGGACCGAAAAGGCCTCGTGTGTGTTGCAGCCCAACACCCCTCCATTTTGGCCCAAAACCCACCTAAACCTCCTCCATCATCTCGGTCGTTCGATCATGATCGCGTGGCCGAAAACCGCACCTCATTTGGACTCTCCTAGCTCCCTCTACCTATATATATGTGATCTCCTCCGAAATATTCGCGGTTGAAACCCTATAATCACTCTCCTCGCGCCGCCGGACGCGTCCATGCCGCGCCGGACGTGTCCACCGCCCGCCGCCACCTCACTCCCACCAACGCGGAGCCGCCACGTCATCCCCGCCGCCGCTCCAGGCCAATCGGTGCCCACCACCTCACCCGGCCAGCTCTCTCTCTGCCGCGGCCCGCGGGGCCCAAGGCCGGCCCGCGCAGGCCCATCTCGGTCCGCCGCCCGGGAGGCGCCGCTGCCTTCGCCGGAGCGCCTCGCTCCTCCGCGCCTCTCGCCTGAGACACCGCGCGTCGTCGCCGGCCACCGCGACCCGCCGGAGTTCCTGCCTCGCCGCCCAGTTCCTGCATCGCCGTCGTTCCGGCCCTCGTCTCCGCCTAGATCCGGCGAGAGCCGACCTCCTCGCCACGGATCTGCGGTCTCGGCGTCGCTCCCGCCGTTCCCTCGTCGCCGGCGCGCCCGCCCGGCCAAAGGACACCGCGCCGCCGCCATGAATACCCTCGGCTTCGAGCTCGAGGAGGAGCACGACGGAGCTCCTGCTCGCCTCCGCTCGTGGGCCCGTGGCCCAGCTCCGACCGCCGGCCCATTTCCTCTAGCCCAGCCCCCGTTGACCCTGCTATGGGCCCCGCATCCTGGCCCAGCTGGCCTGCCCCTCCGGCCCGCTTCGTCTTCCGTCGTCCTGGGCCGAGCCCATGGCGAGCCATCCCTCTAAACCCCGCTCGTGCACACTTTAGCTATCCTGTGCCCATGTTTTTTCTCACTAAGTCCCCAAATTCCCAGATCCATATGCACATGTTCATCGCATCGTAACTTTGCATCCATAGCTCCGATTCATGCATATAGCATATCAAAATGTTCATCTCAGAGAGTACATCATTTCATTCCATTGCACCATTTTCATTTGAGTTCATCTTGATGCCCTAAATGCTGTTAGAAGAGGGCTACTTGAGATAATTGTCAGATCTGCTACTCCATTTAGCCTTTTGTCATTTTTGCCATGATTTATGTGTGCATGATATGCCCTGATGCTCTACATATGTTTTGTTAAGGGTTTTGTCATCTTTCCAGAGGTGCAACCCATGTATTTTTGTGATGTGTGTGGTGACTAGCACAAGCTTGCCAAGTGGTGCACTTGCTAAGTGCTGATTTCAGGGACTTAGCAATTCCACTAAGTCCTTGAGCTGTTTATCTCATGATGCCATATGTTCATGTTGTTTCCTAGTGATCCGTGCCTCTTTTGAGGATGATCAGTAAGGATGTTTTGTTAATATTGTAGTGCTCTATCCATTCATGTCTTTATTTGCAATTGTGGAGCACTCTAGCTTGAGTCAATCGAGCTCTACTTTTGCTACTTTGTGAATCTGGGCAGATTGTCAACTTGTTTGCAATTTTGCCGGTGATGTTGTAGTTGATCCGTGCATGCCATGCTATTGTTATTGCCATGTCTAGCTTGAATTTTGTGCCTTATTGATGGATGTATGCTTGTCTTGCCATTACTTGCACCGTAGTGAGTGCATCGAGCTCGTAAACATGCCTACTTGAGTTATGCTTCAGCATGTGCTAGTTTTCACTAAGTGTGAAAACTGATTATGTTTTTGCTATGTTCACATGCTTGCAATTGTATTTTCGGATCCCTTTTGGCTCAAGGTCACTAAGGGACTTTTGTTAAGCTCTTTGAGTATCTCCATGCCATGCTTTACTTTGCCATGTTCAGGTCCTGTAGCATGTAGTTTTGTTGCTCTGAAGAGTGCTATCTGATCTGAAATTCCAGACAAGTGTTAATTTCACTAAGTCTGAGATCTGTTTGTCATATGCATTTTTGCCATGCTTGTTTGAACCTGTTAATGGATGAATTGGCCGTAGCTCAGTGCTAGACTTTTGTTAAGCATCTTGAATGCATCCCTGCCATGTATTTTGTTGTCATGTTTGGGTGCTGTAGCATGTTCATCTCATTGCATTTAGGTGGCTACTTTCTGTAAATCGCAGACCGGTGTCATTTGAATCGCTTGCCATTTCCAAACCGTAACTCCGATTCCGGTGTTCTTTATATCGTTTTCAAGAGATTTCATCTCACCTTTCTAGTGGCACACTTGGATTTCCATGTTGAGGCCAGGTTCATGCATTCCTTGTCCAATCATGCATATGCATCGCATACCGCATCCCGCAAATCATACCATGTTCATGTGTGGTTTGTTTACTATGTTGTGTGCTTCTTTTCCGGTGTTTGCTTATTCGGGTTGGTTCCGATAACGACGTGTTTGTGAGGACCTGTTCGTCTACGTCCGTTTGTCTTCTTCATGGACTCGTTCTTCTTCCTTGCGGGATTTCAGGCAAGATGACCATACCCTCGAAATCACTTCTATCTTTGCTTGCTAGTTGCTCGCTCTTTTGCTATGCCTATGCTGCGATACCTACCACTTGCTTATCATGCCTCCCATATTGTTGAACCAAGCCTCTAACCCACCTTGTCCTAGCAAACCGCTGTTTGGCTATGTTTCCGCTTTGCTTAGCCCCTCTTATAGCGTTGTTAGTTGCAGGTAAAGATTGAAGCTTGTTCCTTGTTGGAACATGGAGATGTCGTGCCTTGTTGGAACATGTTTACTTGTTGGGATATCACTATATATATTATTTAATTAATGCATCTATATACTTGGTAAAGGGTGGAAGGCTCGGCCTTATGCCTGGTGTTTTGTTCCACTCTTGCCGCCCTAGTTTCCGTCATATCGGTGTTATGTTCCCGGATTTTGCGTCCCTTACGCAGTTGGGTTATAATGGGAACCCCTTGACAATTTGCTTTGAATAAAACTCCTCCAGCAAGGCCCAACATTGGTTTTACCATTTGCCACCTAGCCTTTTTTTCCCTTGGGTTAGGCCAGCCCAAGGGTCATCTTATTTTAACCCCCCCGGGCCAATGCTTGTCTAAGTGTTGGTGCAAACTAGAGCCCCTTGCAGCGCCACCTCGGGGAAACTCGAGGGCTGGTTTTAGTTGTACGGATTGCTTATCCGGTGTTGCCCCGAGAACGAGATATGTGCAGCTCCTATCGGGATGTCGGCGCATCGGGTGGTCTTGCTAGACTTGTTTTACCATTGTCGAGGATGTCTTGAAGAACCGGGATACCGAGTCTGATCGGAATGTCTCGGGAGGAGGTCTATTCCTTCGTTGACCGTGAGAGCTTGTCATGGGCTAAGTTGGGACACCCCTGCAGGGATTTGAACTTTCGAAAGCCGTGCCCACGGTTATGGGCAGATGGGAATTTGTTAATGTCTGGTTGTAGAAAACCTGAACTTGACCTTAATTAAAATGAATCAACTGCGTGTGTAACCGTGATGGTCTCTTTCTGGCGGAGTCCGGGAAGTGAACACGGTGTTGGAGTTATGTTTGACGTAGGTTGTTCTACGATCACTTCTTGATCATAGTTTATCGATCGTGCTTTACCTTCTCTTCTCGCTCTCTTTTGCGTATGTTAGCCATCATATATGCTAGTCGCTTGCTGCAGCTCCACCTCATACCTTTACCTTACCCATAAGCTTAAATAGTCTTGATCGTGAGGGTTCGAGATTGCTGAGTCCCCGTGACTCACATATACTTCCAAAACCAGTTTGCAGGTGCCGTTGAACCGAGCAGGTGACGTAACCAAGCTCAGGAGGAGCTCGATGAAGATCTTGTCCTTTGTGTTGTTTCGTTCTAGTTGATCAGTAGTGGAGCCCAGTTGGGGTCGATCGGGGACCTTTGTCGCATTTGGGGTTCTTCTTTGATTTTGGTTCCGTAGTCGGACCATGAGTGTATTTGGATGTTGTAATTCTTATTCATGTAATTGTGTGAAGTGGCGATTGTAAGCCAACTATGTATCTTTTCCCTTATGTATTACATGGGTGGTTTGCGAAGATTACCTCACTTGCGACATTGCTTTCAATGCGGGTATGCCTCTAAGCCGTGCTTCGACACATGGGAGATATAGCCGCATCGAGGGCGTTACATGGGTGACAATCAAGCAGGTGATAGTCATAGATAGATTAAGCATGGAAAGCAACCGGGTCCGGCCCGAGCGGCTTGGGGATGATGCAGCCCGAGGGGCGCCCCCAACAGGGTAAGCTAAAGAAATAAAAGGAAAGATACATGCCACAGGGACGGACCCACGCGGCCTGGGAATGATGCAGCCCTGGGGGAGCTCCCAGCTGAATGAACTTTGGAAATTTTCACCTGGTCCTGTTGATGAAGGAGAGTTGGGGTAGCTGAAGGTGTGCGGCGAGAGGGCTGCCCCTCATGAGCCACCGGGGCCCTGAGCCTCGGGAGGCTCTAGGGGTCTAGGGGGTTCCTTGAGGACCTTCTTCATCTCTGTCAGCACCGCATGGTGCCTGGCCTCCTGAGCCGCCAGGACGCTCCGCAGGTTACGCTGATAGGTGGCTGCCATGCTGGGCAGGCCAAAGGGCATGCGAATGTAGCTGTGAGGTGGGCCCTCGCAGCGTCCCACGCACGAAGGCCAGAGAAGCTCCTGAGAGGCGGCCCGATTGAGCCCTGGGACGTCGATGCAGACGCGTAGCCCGGCTTCCTCGCCTAGATGGGGAGCTGCGCCTGGTGAGCGGCGGCTGCCGCGCATGGCCCTCGCGTCTTGCAGTTCCTTAGCGGTCTTGGTGATGAACTCCTGAGCGGTGGGCACTCCTTGCCCTGTGCTCTCCTGAGGGAAACGTGCCGCGAAGCACGCCTCCAAGTGGTGCCCAAGCGCTTCCCTCATGATGCTGGCAAAGTTTGAGGTCGTCCAGAAGAGAGCCCCCGAGCCCTGCCCAAGAGGGGCGCCGGGCACGCTTTCCTATGCGATGGAGGGAGGCGCCCCAGGTGCGGGCGCCGATCCTGACGAGGCGTCGCTTGCCTGAGGCCCTGCGTGACGCAGCTGCTTCTTCTTCTTGGGGGTGGTCTCAGGAGGGCGCTCAACCTGACTGTTGGGGTCGTCGATTGCTGCAGCTTGGAAGGCACGCTCGAGGGAGCACACCGCGTGTCTCTCTTTGCACGGGACCATGATGATTCCGCCGCTTCTCGACATCTTGAGGACATTGTAGCCATGATGGTTCACCGCCATGAACTAGGCCAGGGCTGGATTCCCGAGGATGGCATTGTATGGCAGGTGGATGTAGGCAACGTCAAAGTCGATGAGTTTGGTTCGATAGTTGTTGCGTTCTCCGAAGATAACGGGGAGGCAGACCTGCCCGATCGGGGTAGTAGAGCCGTCGGTCACTCCCGAGAAAGGCTTGGTAGGCTGAAGCTGGTCATATGGCACTTGGAGGTTGTTGAACGTGTCGACGGACAGGACATTGAGTCCTGTGCCGTCGTCGATGAGGGTCTTGGTAACTTGCACGTTGTTGATGACTAGTGAACAGAGCATTGGGAGGACGCCTGCAGTAGCCGCGCACTTGGGTTGATCTGTTGAACTGAATGTGATGGGGCACCTAGACCATCTGAGCGGGTGTGTGGCCTCGAGCTTGAGGAGAACTGCATTCACTTCACGGGCAAATTGTTTGAAGATATGCTGCGAGGCTGGGGCTTGAGCTCCGCCCAAGATACAGGCGATAGCGCGTGGCTCCTGGAAGCCCCCAGCCCCCTCGTCTTGATGGTGGTCGTCATTCCTTCTAGGTGGTGGCGGTAATGGAGGGAGGCCAGCATTGCCTTGAGGCGAACCTCACGAGGCTGGTCCCTCCAGGCGCCCTGACGAGGCTGGTCCCTCCAGGCGCCCTCACGAGGATGATCCTGCCAACGGTCCTCACGAGGCCGGTCGTGCCATTCCTGGCGTGGGCCACGGTCGTCCTAGCGTCTGCCACCACGTCCTCCTCCTCGGCCGTAGCCCCGGTCGCTGCACTCGGGGTGTCAACCGAAGCATCCTTCTCGAATGGCTCTGAGCTCTTGACAGTCGCTGGTGTTGTGGGTATGCAGGTTACGGAAGACACAGAACGGTCGGCTACCCTTGGACGACTCGGGCTGGTCTCTACCGCGCTTGGTGTCTGGCTCCGTTACGAGCACGGCTGGTCCTTTTCACTTCACGTCATTGGCCTTGGTCTTCTTCTCCTCTGGGTCCGCAGCAAGGAGCTTGAGGAGGGAGAGGCACCCCTCCTCAGCTCTTGCACACTTGGTCGCGATGTTGAACATCTCCAGGGTCGTGCACATCTCCTCATGGATGGAGAGCTCCTCCTTCATCTTGACGTCGCGGACGCCGTCGGAGAACTCTAAGATGATGGCATCGTCGGTCACCTTGGGGATCTTGATTTGCGCGCTGTTGAAGCGCTGAATGTACTTATGCAGGGTCTCTCCTGGTTGTTGCTTGATGCGGCGCAGGTCACCCGCGACTGGGGGGCAGTCGCGAGTGCCCTGGAAGTTGGCGATGAAGCGGTTGCGCATCTCGTCCCAGGAGGAAATCAAGCCTGGAGGCAGGTTCAGGAGCCAGGAGCGGGGGCCATCCTTGAGAGCCATGGGAAACCAGTTCGCCATGACTTTCTTGTGGTCGTTGGCCGCCTCAATTCTTAGCTCGTAGAGCTGCAGGAACTCTGCGGGGTCGAGGGTGCTATCGTAGCGAGGAGGCAGATCTGGCTTGAACTTGCCCGACCAGGGGATGCTATGCAGCTCGGGGGTGAAGGCGCGGCAGCCGTCCATGGTCACCGGTGCCCGCCATGGAGGTGGAGCTTGGTCTTGGCGCCCGCGTGCCGCTACGGCAAGTGGCGCAGGGCCTTACCACGGCAAACGATCCTGGCGCGGTGGAGCGAGGAGTGGCGGAGCGTTTGCTTGCGATCGAGGGACTTCTTGACAACTTCTTTCTTCACGCGCGGGCGCCGAATGTGGTGGGTCGCACCATGGAGCCGCGTGCCTTGGCGCTAGGGCGTCGTCTTGGGGCAGAGGTGGTGGATGTGCTTCATGAGCTGCGTCGCCCGTGGCCCGCGGAGGGTGAGGCAGAGAGTGGGGCGGCGTAGGGGAGCCCCCTGTGGCGCGGACAAGATCGGTAATGCGGTTAAGCCAATCCTCGTAGAGGTCGTCGACTGGGCGGTAGCGCAGAAGCTCGTGCGCCATGAGGAGCGCAGCCCGTGCGTCCGTGGGAATGCGACGTGCGTGAGACGATGAACCAGCGGGAGTCAGCGATGGAGTGGCGGTGCGGCCTTCCTGTCGCACCGAAGGGTGCAGTGAGGATGCTCGCTGCTCGTTCCCCACCGGGCGTGTGGCGGCGTTGGTGGCAAGCGATGGAGAGTGACGGGGTGGCCCGCCGACGGGGGCTGAGGGAGTCCTGGATTAGGGGGTGTTCGGATAGCCGGATTATACCTTCAGCCGGACTCCAGGACTATGAAGATACAAGATTGAAGACTCCGTCCCATGTCCGGATGGGACTTTCCTTGGCGTGGAAGGCAAGCTTGGCGATGCGGATATTCAAGATCTCCTACCATTGTAACCGACTCTGTGTAACCCTAACCCTATCCGGTGTTTATATAAACCGGAGGGTTCTAGTCTCTAGGACAACTTCATCATACAACAATCATACCATAGGCTAGCTTCTAGGGTTTAGCCTCCTTGATCTCGTGGTAGATCTACTCTTGTACTACATATATCATCAATATTAATCAAGCAGGAGTAGGGTTTTACCTCCATCGAGAGGGCCCGAACCTGGGTAAAAACATCGTGTCCCTTGTCTCCTATTACCATCCGCCTAGACGCACAGTTCGGGACCCCCTACCCGAGATCCGCCGGTTTTGACACCGACATTGGTGCTTTCATTGAGAGTTCCTCCATGTCATCGCAATCAGGAAGGATGCCTCTTCCCATCTTTAAAGACGGCACCATTGCTAAGGGAGCTTTGCCTGTCGGCCAAACTCTCCGGCTCGGCGGTTTTCTTATGACCGCCTGTTCAGTTGTTGTGCCGACGATGACCTCTCGGGTCATCAAAAGCAATCTTCATGTCAGCTCGGAACTCGCCGAGCAGTTAGATCCAATGGAGATCTCTTCCGTAAACGAGCTCTTGGATCGCATTGCCACCCTGGGGGTCACTACGGATTACGACCAGGTTGGGCTTAAACCCGATCTAAGAGAAATTAACTCTCCCCAGGCCACCCACCAAGTCGCCGTGGTAGAGGTGTAGTGCGGCGACCCTTCATCTATTCTAAGGACTAGTTACGTCCGAATTCCTGACCCCTCCAAGCCAGATACCCATGGAGGGGAGGATGTAACTCGAGACCTGAGCTTAAAATCAGGCAACGGGCTAGACTCATTGGACAACATCCAAGAATCCGGACCTCAGAGTTCGGAAGCTCTTCGGCCTCTGAATCTTAGATTGGGCGAGGTTTCAGAATCAACGCCACCCGCCCACCCGAACATAAGCGATCTTTCCCAAATCAGGCAAAAGCCCGAGGAAACAGTACATCATTACTGGGCCAGATTCCTCCTAATTATGAACAGGATAAAGGATTGCCGTGAGGGAGACGCAATATCAATCTTCTGCAGTAATTGCACTGATGAGGGAATCCTTAACGCCATAAGTCGTCGTGATATTACACGCTTCGCTGACTTGGCGTCCATAGTACAAAAGTACTGTGCGATGGAAAGTGCCTGGAAAACCGAAATAAAATTTTGGGATAATCCGGCCATGAATAGCAATCCCGTCCGAACTAAGAGGGTGCATCATCATAAGACACCCGGGTTAAACACCAAAAAACCAAAACCCTCTATAGAGCATGGAACCGTACTAGAAAGATGGCTTGATGGACCCTGTAAAATTCACAGTACAGAGGACGCCACACCAACTCACAGCCTTAGAGCATGTTGGATACTCCAGCAGGTGGCCAAAATTGGGGAGGACCTCTTAATTTTGGAGGCCACAGAAAACCACCCCGGAGACACCAGTACCGTTCTCATAGTCTTCAAGACCTTCGCATCAAATAATACGTGAAAAAGAACACTCCGCAGCCTTGCCGAAGTCTATCAAGTAGCAACAATAAACCCATGGAGCGACATGGCTATTACCTTCAACGCAAGTGATGAACCTAAATTCCGAACAGCCCGAGCACCAGCTGCATTGGTCCTCAGTCTGATAGTGGACGGCTTTCGCCTCACCAAGGTACTCATGGATGGAGGCAGCGGATTGAACCTCATTTATGAGGAAACTCTTCAAAAAATGGGACTAGACTGGAGCCGCGTTGAGCGAAGCAGCACAACCTTTAGAGGAATAATCCCTAGTCAGGAAGCGCGCTGCACAGGAAAAATCACACTAGATGTGGTGTTCGACACGCCGGATAATTACAGATCTGAAGAGGTCACATTTCAGGTGGCCCCGTTCAGCAGCGGATATCACGCCCTACTAGGGCGGGAAGCATTTACAATTTACCAAGCAATACCCCATTACGGGTACATGAAGCTCAAGATGCCCGGGCCGAACGGTATTATCACTCTCGCTAGCCCTGGAGGCACTATCCGAAGCCTTAGCAGCTGAGGAACTGACTGCGCTGCGCTCCACAGTTAACATCCTTTAAGCCAGCAGACGAAATAGTCAAGTTCCAGGTCCATCCAACGGACCCCAATAAAACAACATCCATGGGGGCACGATTAAACCCTGATATGGACGCCACACTGCGAGAATTTCTACGTGAAAATTGGGACATCTTCGCCTGGCACCCTTCAGACATGCCAGGAATCCCACACAGGCTGGCCGAACACAGCTTAAATATCCTAAAAGGATTCAAACCTGTCAAACAAGCCCTTCGGCGTTTTTCCGAACCCAAGAGACAGGCTATGGGAGAGGAGCTAGCCAAGCTATTGGAGGCCAGATTCATTAGAGACATAAAACACCTGGACTGGCTAGCAAACTTGGTGATGGTACCAAACAAGGACAAATCCTGGCGCCTGTGTGTCGATTTTAAAGACCTTAACAAGGCTTGCCCAAAGGATCCCTTCCCCCTCCCCCGTATCGATCAAATTATCGATGCCACCGCAGGACACGATTCGTTGTGTTTCCTCGACGCATACTCCGGTTACCATCAAATTAAGATGGCAGAATCAGACCAAGCCGCAACATCATTCATCACACCATACAGCCCATTCTGCTTCAACACAATGCCCTTCGGGCTGAAAAATGCCAGCGCAACATATCAGCGCATGATTCAGACATGCCTGGCAAACCAGATCGGCAAGACAGTGGAGGCGTACGTGGATGATGTGGTTGTCAAAACAAGACATGTCGAATCTCTAGTAGACGACTTGAGGCTAACATTCAACAACCTCCAAAAATACGACATCAAGCTCAACCCGGAAAAATGCGTCTTCGGCGTTCTAGCCGGAAAGCTTTTGGGCTTCATTATATCCGGTAGAGGAATTGAAGCAAATCTGGCCAAGATCCGAGCTTTGTCGCAACTGGATATCCCAAAGGACCTCAAACAAATACAAAAATTAACCGAATGTGTGGCGGCTCTAAGCCGCGTTATCTCTCGCTTGGGAGAAAAGGCACTGCCCCTTTATCGCCTCCTTCGGCGCACTGAACACTTCGAGTGGACGGATGCTGCCACGGCCGGACTTGATGAAATAAAAGCCATATTGGCAACAAACCCAGTCCTGGCTGCGCCAAACACCGGCGAACCAATGCTATTGTACATCGCAGTAACCCATCAAGTTGTCAGCGCAGTACTCGTCGTCGAGCGGGAAACGGACGGACACAAACTCCCCCTTCAAAGGCCGGTCTACTACGTGTCCACTGTCCTCACTCCATGCAAATCAGGGTACCCACATTATCAAAAGATTGCATACGCGGTATTCATGGCATCCCGGAAGCTACGACATTACTTTCAAGAGTGTTCCATAACAGTAGCCTTGGAAGTACCACTCAACGATACTATCAACAACAGTGACGCAATGGGCCGGATCACAAAATGGGCCATCGAGCTCCTCCCGTTCGATATAACCTATAAGCCACGACGAGCTATTAAATCGCAAGTTTTGGCCGACTTCGTCGCAGAATGGACGGAGGCCGAGCTCCCTAAAGAGTACGGCACATATTCAAACTGGATCATGCATTTCGACGGCTCCAAAATGTTGGCCGGACTAGGGGCTGGCGTCGTCTTGACGTCCCCCACAGGAGACACAGTTCAATATGTGCTCCAGATCATGTACACGGACTCCAACAATGCAGCCGAATATGAGGCCCTCCTACATGGTCTCCGGATGGCAGTATCCATGGGCATTCAACGCCTAGAGGTACACGGGGACTCAAACCTCGCGATATCCCAAATAAACGGAGACTTCGACGCCAAGGATCCAAAAATGGCAGCTTACCGCAACGCCGTCCTAAAAATGTCAGCTCGGTTCGAAGGGTTGGAGTTTCATCATATAGCCCGAGAAAACAATCAGGCAGCGGACGTCCTGGCACGCATTGGAGCAAAACGCGATGCAGTCCCCCCCCCCCCCAACATCTTTTTAGAAAGACTGTTCAAGCCATCCGTAGCATGGGAGGGGGAACCCGCAGATAACAGCCCGGACCTAACCGCACCACTCGACGCCGAACAATCTGACATAATTGGAGGCCCTGCCACCGAAATTACACCTTCAGCCCACGTAATAATGGCGGTCATCGCCCCGTGGACAGAACCGTTCCTAGCCTACCTTACTAGGCAGGAACTCCCAGAGGACCAAAACGAGGCACGCTGCATAGTGCGGCGATCTAAAGCCTATAAAGTCCACGAGGGAGAGCTTTATAAGACAAGCACTACCGGAGTCCTTCAAAGGTGCATCTCCGAAGAGGAAGGGCGGAACTTGCTGGCTGAAATTCATGCCGGACTCGGTGGCCACCACGCTGCAGCTCGGTCCCTTGTAAGCAAGGCTTTCCGTACGGGCTTTTACTGGCCGACGGCCCGAGCAGACGCTCAGGACTTGGTCCAACGATGCGTCGGCTGCCAGCTTTTTGCAAACCAAAGCCATATGCCACCCACCGCCCTCCGAACTATCCCCATCACTTGGCCCTTCGCGGTCTGGGGGCTTGACATGGTTGGACCCCTTAAAGGCGGAACCCACAAGAAAAAATACTTACTGGTCATGGTGGATAAGTTCACCAAATGGATAGAAGCTAAGCCTGTTAAGACGGCCGAATCCGGACCTGTGATAGACTTCATATCCGGGGTTGTACACCGTTACGGCGTCCCCCACAGCATCATCACTGATAACGGCACAAACTTCACCTCCGACGAGGTAAAACTTTGGTGCAAAAACATGGGCATCAAGCTCGACTATGCTTCCGTCTATCACCCACAAACTAACGGCCAGGTCGAACGTGCAAATGGTCTTATCATGAGCGGCATTAAACCCAGACTAGTGCGGTCCCTCAAGGAATCTAACACGCACTGGGTAGAGGAGCTCGACTCCGTACTCTGGGGACTGCGGACCACGCCGAATCGCACCACCGGATACACACCATTCTTTATGGTGTACGGCGCAGAGGCAGTTCTGCCCTGCGACATAATTCATGACTCACCTCGAGTGCGCATGTACGAAGAAAGAGAAGCCGAGCTCGATCGGCAGGACAACTTGGACGCCTTGGAGGAGGAGCGTGACGTGGCAAAAGCCCGTTCCGCATTTTATCAACAGCAGGCTCGAAGATATCAAAGCAGAGAAGTACGGGCCAAAAATTACAATGTTGGCGAACTAGTTCTACGCCTGCCGGATAAGAAAAAGGACAAACTCAAGCCCAAGTGGGAAGGTCCATTCATAATCGACCAAGTCCTGATTGGTGGAGCGTACCGCCTGCGAGATGCGTCGGATAATCAACTCGAGCCGAACCCATGGAACGCCGCCCGTCTCCGAAGATTCTATGCCTAGCGCCGGACTCTGTGTTTGTCTCCTTCCTCTGTCCATTTTTTACATTTTCCGTCTTACATTTCTCTCCTTCCCCTCTTTTCTCTTATAGCCCTTAAAGGCTCATTAAGTGACGCGCTACCCGCGCTCATTAAACCTGGGGGCTTCTTTAACAGAAGCTTATTTATATGGGCTTCACGCCCAACACATGCGTCAAACTTCCGCATGTACCTTTTCTTCACCATTATATGCATCGATATGACTTAAGTTTTGGCCAAGCTGGGTTGCCTGGCTCCTGTGCTTACCCCTACGTTCCCGATTGTTCGGCTAGGCGGTAAAGGGAGCACCTCTGCGATTGTTACTGCCGGATCAGCCGGATGTGTACCTCAGACTGGGTGAAGCCGAAAGCTAGCGTTCTTAAGGGAATATTCGGTCGGTGAACTAAAAGACGACCTTTTTTACTTATTTATATACATGCCCCCAGATGATTTTCCTGCATTTGCAGTCCGGACATGCACTTTAGGGCATGCCTCCCAGAGAAAGGAACCCCTAACGGAACTATTCTCTCTGGAAGATGTTTCTTACTAACCATGTAATATAACATAACTAGTTGGGCACTTGTCTGATAAAGCACTAATGACCCCTACGCCTGGTCTCCATGCATACCCCGGTTCGTACATAACCGGTAGGGTATTCGGACACACTCCGGACCGTCAGGTCCCGAGGTAGAAGCGAAAAGGTCGGCAATGACAAACGATCTACAATCCGGCTAGAAGGCATTACACATGTCAATTAACAATTACATAGTCACTCTGACTGATTGTATTCCTCTTCTATACCATCTAACAGGCTGTCTAATTTACAGTCCTGTTGGGAATACTTTGCGGCCAATTCTACTTGGCCGTATACTAAGCTTACAGGGATCTCCTTCCCATCAGGCCCCACAGGTCCGACTTCGGCCATGTGGTTTGGGTCAGACCTCGTAAACCGGGTCTTCACCATGGCCCAGGCCTCCCTAGCACCTTGCCGGCAGGCCGATATCTTCCACAACCGGAAGCGCCGCCGAGCTCCCTTAAGCTTCTCCGCAAGCTCTCCAAGGCCCTCGGGCATGGAGTGGGACGGCCATAAGGCTTGGGCAACGCCTCGCATTGCCTGCCGAACTCGCTCGTGCAGTTGCAATAGCTCGGGAAGAAGGTCACCCGTAGAACCGGGCATCTCCTCTGCAGGACGACCTGTTAGCATACCTACAGACATTACTCTGTTAGTCGACTTCCTCGCCGAACTCTTTTTTCAAAAGATTCGCTTAAGCACTTACTAAATATGCCGCGTCGAAGCCGCTGATTCTCCTTAGTGGAGTCCGACAGCTGGCCACGAACATCTCTAAGTTCAACGTCCAGCTTGGTGTTGGCATCCTGAAGATCATTCTTCTCTCGCCTCACCTTTGTCAGCGTACTCTCACCGGCCTTTAGCCAGCGTAAGAGTTGTTGTCTCTCCGGATCGAGTCCGGCGCCATCTACAATATGATTTGTCAGATTTGCACCCACGCCGCAAAATACTAATCTTTCGAAGTGTATCTTACCAGAGGGGGTCTCTTTGGGCTCCCCTGCCGCGGCTAGTGCGGCCTCCAGTTGGGCTTTGCACTCTTCCAGCTCCTGGGACAGTACGGTATTCTTCTCTGTAAGAACCTGCATAACAAATGATCCTTAAATCAGTTACTCTAACTGTTTCAAGTCTCGGGGGCTACTGGTATATATATATATATATATATATATATTTGACCAAAATTATCTTACCCGTATGTCTTTTACATACTGCTCCGTGGCTCTGGCTAAACCCTTTTGAGCGGCACGGAGGTACGCATCTCCCGAATTGAAGGCATCTAACGCCTCTTGGGAGAAACAAGCGTCGCGAAGAACTGTCCGGCGACGCCTGTGGTTCATGGCACTCTCCACCTCAGAATTCGTGGCAGAAAGCCTGTCCGCATCCTCTGTCGGAGGAGCGTCCCGTGCGCGCCTTCTGCTCGCCTCCACTTCCGGGCCAGACGTTGGAGCCTGGCTGGTGGAGGTGCGATTGGCACCCTCTTCGGATATAGTCCGGCGAGGTTTCTTCGTCCTGAAGATAGCACGAACGTTAATATGCCCTGAAGAAATAACACCAGGGAAATAGAGGGTGCGCTATACCTTTGCACCGGCATCTCAGTCCGGACCACATTCCTTTTTACCCCACGGGGCCCTGCGGCCCCTCGTTGGCTAGCCGCTGCAGGTTCGGCCTCCCGCCTCGGAAATCTCCCCTGCAAAACGCGGTTGTCGTCAGAAAAACTGAAATACGTGAGAATGGAATCCTTCTCAAGGGGATGAGGCTCCGGTCTCTGTCACCTGGGAGGCCGGGATTAACCCTGGGTAATCAGCCGTAATGGCCACCAAGGTATTGTCCTTGCTTAGCTGATGGAACACCCCGTCAATAAGCTCCACCGATATGTCCGGATCCTCTTCGGAGTCCGGATCGAGGGACCGTTCTGGATCCTCGGGCTGTGGAGGACGGCTGTTTATATCCTTTACCTCCTGACGCAGTTCCTGCGTTGAAGTCGTTAGACTATATACTTAATCATGGGAATATAAAACGAACGGGCAAGCACAATTGTCCACTTACCCAACTTGGAGGGTTGTACATAGTAAATCCGCCCTGCGGGTTGACGCGGCGGAATTCCTCCTCTTCTCCCTTGTACAAAGAGGATAAGATCTTTACTAGAGCGGCAGCTGAGGCTGGCCCCTTACGACCGTAACGGGTGGCGTCATCCTCCCCGTTAAAATCCCACATGGGGTGGCCTCTATATTGAAGCGGCTGCACCCCCCGCATGATGCATGCGGCCATGACTCCAATCATGGTTAGTCCGGAATGAGCCAATAGTCTTATCCGGCCCATCAGGTAAAGGACGTCTCTGTCGCTTTCTCTCTGAGAGCTCCGCGGACGCCAGCTCAAGCGTTTCTTTAATGGAGCATTGCTGAACTCAGGGAGACCGACCCGGATAGGGTCCGGTAGCGGGACATCATCTATATAAAACCATTCCGAAGGCCAGTCCTCGGACGCCTTCTTTGGGGTCCCGGATAGGTATCCGGTCCCGGCGATGCGCCACACTTCGGCTCCGCCCACTTGATATATAGACCCCTCTTGAGAACGGGGCACCAGGCAGAATATCCTCTTCCACAGCGCGAAATGAGCCTCAACACCCAAAAATAGCTCGCAAAGGGCGACGAAGCCCGCGATATGCAATATAGAGGCGGGCGTGAGATTGTGCAGCTGGAGGCCGTAGAACTCCAGAAGCCCACGGAGAAACGGATGAACTGGAAATCCCAGTCCCCTTACTAGATAAGGGACGAAGCACACCCGCTCTCCCTTAGAGGGATTGGGGGTGCTCTCCGCTTGTTTTCCGCCATTATAGGTGGCGAGTCCGGCTCGGACTGGGACCATATAAGCCTGAGGGAGAAATCCCTTGGCCTGAAGCGACACTAACTCGCTGTGCGGGACGGAGCAACTCTCCCAGTCTCCGGGTTTAGGACTGGAAGGGCGAGGGGAGGAGCTGCGACGGCTGGCCATGTTGGAATGGACCTTTGCTGGAGGCGCTCTGATGATTACTCGCGGAGAGGAGAAGGTGTGGTTTGGATCTGAATCCCCATCCCGTTAAATAGGCGGCTCGTTTATGCGGCTAGGGGTGTGGATGTAAAAACGCCCCGGCTTTTCGCATTTGTTTGACACATGGAAGACGGCCATTATTGGGCGTGGAAGCCAAGGAGCGCTACATTACAAAAATCGGACATTATTCCTACAGGAACACAGAATTTGGAGAAGAACCCGCCTTGCAATGCCGAAGACAATCTGTGCGCCGGATTCGTCGTCATTGAAGCCTGGTTCGGGGGCTACTGAGGGAGTCCTGTATTAGGGGGTGTTCGGATAGCCGGACTATACCTTCAGCCGGACTCCAGGACTATGAAGATACAAGATTGAAGACTTCGTCCCGTGTCCGGATGGGACTTTCCTTGGCGTGGAAGGCAAGCTTGGCGATGCGGATATTCAAGATCTCCTACCATTGTAACCGACTCTGTGTAACCCTAACCCTATCCGGTGTCTATATAAACCGGAGGGTTCTAGTCCGTAGGACAACTTCATCATACAACAATCATACCATAGGCTAGCTTCTAGGGTTTAGCCTCCTTGATCTCGTGGTAGATCTACTCTTGTACTACATATATCATCAATATTAATCAAGAAGGAGTAGGGTTTTACCTCCATCGAGAGGGCCCGAACCTGGGTAAAAACATCATGTCCCTTGTCTCCTGTTACCATCCACCTAGAAGCACAGTTCGGGACCCCCTACCTGAGATCCGCCGGTTTTGACACCGACAGGGGCCGTCTGAGCAACGCGGGTGGCGAGGGCAGCCCGGCACTCGGTATGGGCGCGACGTGCGTCCGCCATGGAGACGATGAAGCGACGTGACGTGGAGCGATGGAAGGGAAGCTTCGGCGCACCCCTACCTGGCGCGCCAAATGTCGGATCACGGGTTCCAGCAAAACCCTTAAGGTTCTAACACTGGGGTGCGCGCGAAGCTCTCCCCCCTATCGAGACATGTCCTAACTTAGCTAAGATCTCACGAATTAACTCGACGAACTCGCAACAACAAGTACACAAGATTTATACTGGTTCGGGCTACCGTTGTGGTGTAATACCCTACTCTAGTGTGGTGGTGGTGGATTGCCTCTTGGGCTGAGGTCGAACAGTACAAGGGGAAGAACAACCTCCTGAGGTTGAGGCGTTCTTGTGCTTGGTGAACTTGTGTGGTTGAGGATGATCTTTCTTCCCTCCTCCCTATGGTGGTGGCTAGTCCTATTTATAGGGGCTCTGGTCCTCTTCCCAAATATTGAGCGGGAAGGGATCCCACAATGGCCAGTTTGAAGGGGGGCAAGTACTACAAGCTATCCTGACAAAAGGCGGTCTTCGCCTGCCAAAGGTTCTGGTGGTGACGCCGTCCAGGGCTCCATCGTGGCCTCCATCTTGCCATCGTTCTGGTCTTGGTCTCATTGCACCAATATGGAAACCTTTGCTTGACGCCTCGGTAGTCCCCGCCTGCGCTTGCCCCCTTAGCACCAAAGAGGAAACAAGGACGCTGCGCGGGCTCGCTCCCGCCTGGTGCCCGCCTGGTCTCGATCGTCATGGCTTACGTCACGAGAACCTCGCGAGGTTTGCCCCGACCTTGAACTCTCCGCCCCTCATGAGCCATCCTGGTGAGGCCGCTCCTGAGGAGGTCTTGTGTCGTCCGCCTCGCGAGGCTTGGCCCCTCGCGAGGGTCTTGATTCCTTGTTGATGAAAATGTGTTGTACTGGCCTGCCAGCAAATCCATGTCATGGGCCGCAGGCAGGCGAGTCTGGGGACCCCCGTTCCCAGAACACCGACAGACCCACACCCGCCGGTGGCTCGGTAGCTTCCACATGGCCGAGATTGCGGCCATGGAGTACGACCGCTGGCAGGTCCGTTACCACAGCGTGGCGGCTAGGCTCAATTTCGCCTTCAGCACACGTCCGGTCCACCTCATTCCACCGAAGCCAGGGGTGGTGAGCTCGGCTATGGCATAGGAGGACCGCGAGGCGTGGGAGCATCTCGAGGCTGAGGCCGCCGACGAGGCCTACATGTAAGAGCTCCGCCGGCAGCACCCAGAGCTCGTGGAGGTGAAGCGGGCGGTCTTTGCCGGCACGGAGGGCGGCGAAGTTATCACCCTCTCCTCCGTTGAAAAGGTAGAAGGCGGCGCAGCGGGCGGCGATGTTATTGCGCTCTCCTCTGATGACGGGGTCGAAGGCGGCGGCAGTGATGGAACGGAGGGCGTCGAGGTGGGCCCCGAGGACGAGGAGATCAATGTCAACGAGTGGAGGAGTGCCTTCCCCAACGACCCCAATGACGGTACTGGCCAGGACCCGGCTCGCGGCACACCGTACATGACGAGGAAGAATTGGCTCGACCTCTACTTTGACCGAAAGTAGTTTAGCTTAGTTTAAATTTATGTTTTATGTTCGGTTATGCAAAACTATCTATGTTTATGTTTGAATGCATGCTACTTTTGGTTGAACCTGTTTTGAACTTGACCAAATTGAAGTTTACAACCTTAAGTTTAGGGGATCGACTAGAAAAGGCCAAAAATTGCTGGAGTATATATATACCCACTAAGGGTTTTAGTCTTTTAACTTTTTAAGGATCGCCTAGAGATGTCCTTATGACTTGTTTATTTCAGTTCTTCACAATGTGATGCTCTATATGTGCAACTATTTGCTATGTAGTTCAATTTCATCAATAACAGTTTCGACAATACCACTATGAATTACGATATTTGGTTGCTGTTAAGGATATTGCAGTTAACATGCCTTTTCATTTTCCAATTGTTGTTTAGCAACATGCATTGTACTGGATGACTAAATATGCAATCCCAGGCTATATAGCAACAAGGAAGAGTGTTACCTTAATGTTCTGATGATGTCTAGATATACTTGTAATAAAATCTTATATAATGGTATGGATGGAGTGTTGTACTACATCATTTTTCAATTGTTGGTTAGCTTCTAATATTAACTTGGTGCTTTTAGGTACTGATAACCTACAAGTATAGGGGATTGCAACAGTTTTCGAGGGTATAGTATTCAACCCAAATTTATTGATTCGACACAAGGGGAGCCAAAGAATATTCTTAAGTATGAGCAGCTGAGTTGTCAATTCAATCACACCTGGAAACTTAATATCTGCAGCAAAGTGTTTAGTAGCAAAGTAATATGATAGTAGTGGTAATGGTAGCAAAAGGTAACAGTAGCAAAAGTAATGTTTTTGGTATTTTGTAGTGATGATAGCAATAGCAACGGAAAAGTTAATAAGCTAAGAACAATATATGGAAAGCTCGTAGGCAATGGATCGGCGATAGAGAATTATGCCGGATGCGGTACATCATGTAACATTCATAACCTAGGGTGACACAGAACTAGCTCTAGTTCATCAATGTAATGTAGGCATGTATTCCGAATATAGTCATATGTGCTTATGGAAAAGAACTTAAATGACATCTTTTGTCCCACCCTCCCGTGGCAGTGGGGTCCTTACGGAAACTAAGGGATGTTAAGGCCTCCTTTTAATAGAGTACCGGAACAAAGAATTAACACATAGTGAATACATGAACTCCTCAAACTACGGTCATCACCGGTAAGTATCCCAATTATTGTCACTTCGGGGTTAATGGATCATAACACATAATAGGTGACTACAGAATTGCAATATAGGATCAAGAACACTCATATATTGATGAAAACATAATAGGTTCAGATCTGAAATCATGGCACTCGGGCCCTAGTGACAAGCATTAAGCATAGCAAAGTCATAGCAACATCAATCTCAGAACATAGTGGACACTAGGGATCAAACCCTAAGAAAACTAACTCGATTACATGATAGATACCATCCAACCCATCATCGTCCAGTAAGCCTATGATGTAATTACTCACGCACGGCGGTGAGCATCATGAAATTGGTGATGGAGGATGGTTGATGATGATGATGGCGACGGATTCCCCTCTCCGGAGCCCCGAACGGACTCCAGATCAGCCCTCCCGAGAGGTTTTAGGGCTTGGCGGCGGCTCCGTATCGTAAAACGCGATGAATCTTTCTCCCTGATTTTTTTCTCCCTGAAACACAATATATAGAGTTGGAGTTGGAGTCGGAGGAGCACCAGGGGGCCCACGAGGTAGGGGGGCATGCCCTAGGGGGGCAGGCATGCCCCCCACCCTCGTGGACAGGTGGTGGCCCCCCTGGCCTTCATCTTTTGCAGGTATTTTTTATATTTTCCAAAAAATTGCTCCGTGAAGTTTCAGGTCATTCCGAGAACGTTTGTTTCTGCACATAAATAAAACCATGGTAATTCTGCTGAAAACAACGTTAGTCCGGGTTAGTTCCATTCAAATCATGCAAGTTAGAGTCCAAAACAAGGGCAGAAGTGTTTGGAAAAGTAGATACGATGGAGATGTATCAACTCCCCCAAGCTTAAACCTTTGCTTGTCCTCAAGCAATTCAGTTGATAAACTAAAAGTGATAAAGAAAAACTTTTACAAACTTTGTTTGCTCTTGTTGTTGTAAATATGTAATGCCAGCATTCAAGTTTTCAGCAAATATTATAACTAACCACATTCACAATAACGCGTAGGTCTCAAGTTTACTCATATCAATGGCATAATCAACTAGCGAGCCATAATAATAAATCTCGGATGACAACACTTTCTCAAAACAATCATAATATGATATAACAAGATGGTATCTCGCTAGCCCTTTCTGAGACCGCAAAACATAAATGCAGAGCACCTTTAAAGATCAAGGACAAACTAGACATTGTAATTCATGGTAAAAGAGACCCAGTCAAGTCATACCCAATGTAAATTAACAATAATGAATGCAAATGACAACCGTGCTCTCCAACTGGTGCTTTTTAATTAGAGGGTGATGACTTAGTATAAAAGTAAATAGATAGGCCCTTCGCAGAGGGAAGCAGGGATTTGTAGAGGTGCCAGAGCTCGGATTTTGAAACAGAGGTGAACAATATTTTGAGCGGTATACTTTCATTGTCAACATAACAACCAAGAGATGGCAATATCTTCCATGCTACACACATTATAGGCAATTCCCAAACAGAATGGTAAAGTTTATACTCCCCCTTCCACCAACAAGCATAAATCCATGGCTTGCTTGAAACAACGAGTGCCTCCAACTAACAAGAGTCCGAGGGGGAGTTTTGTTTGCAATTATTTTGATTTAGTTTGCATAAAGCATGGGACTGGGCATCCCGGTGACCAGCCATTTATCTCGTGAGTGAGGAGTGGAGTCCACTCCTCTTGAGAATAACCCTCCTAACATGGAAGATACGAACAACCCTAGTTGATACATGAGCTATTCGAGCATACAAAACAGGATATTTATTTGAAGGTTTAGAGTTTGGCACATACAAATTTACTTGGAATGGCAGGTAGATACCGTATATAGGTAGGTATAGTGGACTCATTTGGAATAACTTTGGGGTTTATGGAGTTGGATGCACAAGCAGTATTCCCGCTTAGTACAGGTGAAGGCTAGCAAAAGACTGGGAAGCGACCAGCTAGAGAGCGACAATAGTCGCATGCATTAAAATTAATCAACACTGAATGCAAGCATGAGTAGGATATAATCCACCATGAACATAAATATCGTGAAGGCTATGTTGAATTTGTTTCAACTACATGCGTGAACATGCGCCAAGTCAAGTCACTTAAATCATCATTTAGAGGAGGATACCACCCTATCATACCACATCATAACCATTTTAATAGCATGTTGGCACGCAAGGTAAACCATTATAACTCATAGCTAATGAAGCATGGCATAAGCACTATGATCTCTAGTTGTCATTGCAAACATGTTTATCCATAATAGGCTGAATCAAGAACGATGAACTAATCATATTTACAAAAACAAAAGAGGTCAAGTTCATACCAGCCTTTCTCATCTTAGTCAGTCCATCATATATCATCATAATTGCCTTTCACTTCCACGACCAAACGATGTGAATAATAATAATAGTGCACGTGCATTGGACTAAGCTGGAATCTGTAAGCATTCAATAAACAGGAGAAGACAAGGAAATATGGGGTCTTTTGTCAGATCAACAATAATGCATATAAGATCCACTTCAAAAATTTAATTATGGTCTTCTCCTATCGACCCCCAAAGAAAAGAAAAGAAATAAAACTATTTACACGGGAAAGCTCCCAACAAGCAAAAGAAGAATAGGAAATCTTTTTGGTTTTTCTTTTTAATTACTACTACAAGCATGGAAAGTAAACTAATTAAAAGCTACAACTAATTTTTTGGTTTTTCTTAAGGTTTATTAAACACACAAGAAGAAGGCATAAAAAGGAAAATAAACTAGCATGGATGATACAACGAAAAAGTATGAGCACCGACATCTAGCAGTGAGTGTGTGAACATGAATGTAATGTCGGTGGGATATATGTACTCCCCCAAGCTTAGGCTTTTGGCCTAAGTTGGTCTATGGCCACGGCTGGCCTGGCGGATATCCATAATAATAGTTGGGGTCGTACTGAGATGCAGCGGCTATCGCCTCCTGAGCTGCAGCATGGCGACAAGCAGCCTCCGCCCTCCTCTCGTACTCATCTGCCTCCTCTCTCGTAATAACATATCTTCCTTTTGCCTGATAATCAAAGAAGGTAGGAGCAGGGAGAGTAATATTGACAACACAATGTCTGTCAAAGATTAAACGATACTAGAGAGGTGATTCATTCCTCTCGACAAACTGGTGGTGAACCATAGCATTCAAGTCTAGGTAAGCAGGGGGTAATTCAATATCATCTTCGCGTATGGATACACCAAGAAAATTAGCTATGCGGGTTGCATAAATTCCACCAAAGAAATCTCCATTAAATCTATTAAGATGCAACCTATGTGCAACAATGGCTCCCAAATTATAAGATTTATCTTCTAACACAGCACTCCTAAGAATACTGAGGTCAGGGACACACATGTGACATGCCTCATCTTTACCATTAATGCATCTACCTATGAAGAGAGCAAAATAATGTATAGCAGGAAAGTGAATGCTCCCTATGGTAGCTTGCGTTATATCTCTAGATTCTCCCATAGTTATACTAGCAAGAAAATCTCTAAATTCAGATTTGCGAGGATCCCTTATACTACCCCATTGTGGAAGTTTGCAAGCAGTGGTAAAATCCTCTAAGTCCATAGTGTAAGAATTATCATAAAGATCAAACAGGACAGTTGGAGAATTACGTGAAGAGGAAAATTCAAACCTCCTCACAAAGGAACTAGTGAGATAGTGATATTGGCTGCACTTCTCTTCCTCGAAGCTCACAAGATCAGTGTTACACAAATATGCGTTAAATTCTTCCTTAATTCCCGCTCGATCCATAAAGTTCTCAGAAGGCCATTCACAAGGACGCACTGGAGTGTCTCTTGTTGGCTCATCATCAGCATCACGCATTGCAAGCCTGGGTCCTTGCTTCCTTGAAGAACCACCCTGGAACATTTTCCTAAGCATAGTTCTTCCTCCGAAAATTCTGAATTTTTTTAGTAACTTCAAAATAAAAGTAGACCAAACTCAATAGTATTGATAGCAACTACTCCTACAAGTGCCTAGAGCCTATATCATGCATCAAAACTACTTTTGACCATATAAATTTGACATGCAAGCTCAATAACAGGGTAACCTAAGCAGCAAAAATTTGCAATGAATAAAGCACTAGAACAAAAACTAATTGGACCAATGGAGGAGTCACATACCAAGGAACAATCTCCCCGAGCAGTTTTGTGAGAGGTGCTTTGAGCAAGGAGATCGAAAATGGCAGCAAAACGAGCTTGGACTCGGGTTTGAGCTGGGTATTCATGTTTGGGGGAGGAAGAAGTGTATGGGTGAAAGGATAAGTGGAGGAGGGCCACCGTGGGCCCACGAGGCAGGGGGGTAGGGCGTGCCCTCCACCCTCGTGGGCAGGTGGTTGACCCCCCCGATGTGTTCTTAGTGCCAAATATTCTCAAATATTCTGGAAAAAATCATATTTAAATTTCAGGGCATTTGGAGAACTTTTATTTTCGAGGTATTTTTATATTGCACGGATAATCAGATAACAGACAAAAAATATTTGTTTTTATTTTATTTAATATAAATAACAGAAAGTAAAAGTGGGGCACAGAAGGTTGTGCCTTCTAGTTTTATCCATCTGATGATCATTAAAAGGAATCCACTAACAAGGTTGATCAAGTCTTGTTAATGAACTCATTCCGAATAACATGGAACCGGAGAAATTTCGAATAACACTATGTTACCTCAATGGGGATATGCACATCCCCAATAATAAGAATATCATATTTCTTCTTGACAGTAGGAAGAGGAAATTCAAAACCTCCAAATATAATTGATGGAATTTTTCCAATAGAGTTAATACTATGAACTTGAGGTTGTTTCCTCGGAAAGTGTACCGTATGCTCATTACCATTAACATGAAAAGTGACATTGCCTTTAGTGCAATCAATAACAACCCCTACAGTATTCAAAAAGGGTCTTCCAAGAATAATAGACATACTATCATCCTCGGGAATATCAAGAATAACAAAGTCCGTTAAAATAGTAATGTTTGCAACTACAACATGCACATCCTCACAAATACCGACAGGTATAACAGTTGATTTATCAGCCATTTGCAAAGATATTTCAGTTGGTGTCAACTTATTCAAATCAAGTCTACGATATAAAGAGAGAGGAATAACACTAACATCGGCTCCAAGATCACATAAAGCAGTTTTAACATAGTTTCTTTTAATGGAGCATGGTATAGTTGGTACACCGGGATCTCCAAGTTTCTTTGGTATTCCACCCTTAAAAGTATAATTAGCAAGCATGGTGGAAATTTCAGCTTCCAGTATCTTTCTTTTATTAGTAACAATTTCTTTCATGTACTTAGCATAAGGATTCATTTTAAGCATATCAGTTAATCGCATACGCAAAAATATAGGTCTAATCATTTCAGCAAAGCGCTCAAAATCCTCATCATCCTTTTTCTTGGATGGTTTGGGAAGAAAAGGCATGGGTTTCTAAACCCAAGGCTCTCTTTCTTTACCATGTTTCCTAGCAACAAAGTATTTCTTATCATAACATTGATTCTTTGATTGTGGGTTATCAAGACCAACAGCAGGTTCAATTTCTATATCATTATCATTACTAGATTGAGCATCATCATGAACATTATTATTAACATTATCACTAGTTTCAGGTTCATTACCAGATTGTGTTTCAGCATCAGAAATAGAAATATCATTTGGATTCTCAGGTGTTTCAACAATAGGATCACTAGAAGCATGCAAAGTCCTATCATTTTTCTTTTTCTTCTTTTTAGACGAACTAGGTGCATCTATATTATTTCTTTGAGAATCTTGCTCAATTCTTTTAGGATGGCCTTCAGGAGACAAAGGTTCCTGAGTTGTTCTACCACCTCTAGTCATAACTCTAACAGAATTATCATTATCCTTACTATTCCATTCATTGAGCAAATCATTTTGAGCCTTAAGTACTTGTTCTACTTGAGTGGTAACCATAGAAGCATGTTTACTAATAAGTTTAAGTTCACCTTTAACATTAGCCATATAATCACCCAAGTGTTCAAGCATATTTGAATTGTATTTCAATTGTCTACCAAAATAAGCATTAAAATCTTATTGCTTAGCCATAAATCTATCAAACTCATCTAAACATGGGCTAGCAAATTTAGTAAATGGGATTTCAGCTTTATCATATCCATAGAGAGAATTTACCTTTACTACCTGTGTCGGGTTATCAAGACCATGAGTTTCTTCAATAGGTAAAGGATTAAGATCATATGTTTCTTCAACAGGCGGTAAATTAAGACCATGTATTTCTTCAATAGGAGGTAAATTCTTAACATCTTCATCTTTAATACCTTTTTCTTTCATAGATTTCTTTGCCTCTTGCATATCTTCAGGACTGAGAAATAGAATAACCCTCTTCTTCGGAGTTGGTTTAGGAATAGGCTGAGGAGCTGGCTCCGGAGGTGTCCAATTATTTTTATTTGCCAACATATTGTTCAATAGAATTTCAGCTTCATCTGGTGTTCTTTCCCTGAAAACAGAACCAGCACAACTATCCAGGTAATCTCTGGAGGCATCGGTTAGTCCATTATAAAAGATATCAAGTATTTCATTTTTCTTAAGAGGATGATCAGGCAAAGCATTAAGTAATTGGAGAAGCCTCCCCCAAGCTTGTGGGAGACTCTCTTCTTCAATTTGCACAAAATTATATATATCCCTTAAAGCAGGTTGTTTCTTATGAGCAGGGAAATATTTAGCAGAGAAGTAACAAATCATATCCTGGGGATTACGCACACAACCAGGATCAAGAGAATTAAACCATATCTTAGCATCACCCTTTAATGAAAACGGAAATATTTTAAGGATATAACAGTAACAAGTTCTCTCATCTTTAGTGAACAGGGTGGCTATATCATTCAGTTTAGTAAGATGTGCCACAACAGTTTCAGATTCATAACCATGAAAATGATCAGATTCAACCAAAGTAATTATACCAGGATCAACAGAGAATTCATAATCCTTATCAGTAACACAGATAGGTGAAGTAGAAAAAGCAGGGTCAGGTTTCATTCTAGCATTTAGAGATTGATTATTCCATTTAGCTAATAACCTTTTGAGTTCATATCTATCTTTGCAAGCTAAAATAGCTAAAGAAGCTTATTGATCAAAAACATAACCCTTAGGAATAACAAGTGATTCTTCATCATCACTTTCATCAGTATTATCAGATTCAATATTTTCAATCTATCTAGCCCTAGCAAGTTGTTCATCAAGAAATTCACCAAGTGGCACAGTAGTATCAAGCATAGAAGCAGTTTCATCATAAGTATCATGTATAGCAGAAGTGGCATCATCGATAACATGCGACATATCAGAACGAATAGTAGAAGCACGTTTAGGTGTCGCAAGCTTACTCAAAACAAAAGGCGAATCAAGTGCAGAGCTAGATGGCAGTTCCTTACCTCCCCTTGTAGTTGAGGGATAGATCTTGGTTTTTGGATCTCTCAAGTTCTTCATAATGATAAGCAGATATATATCCCAAGTGACTCAAAGAATAGAGCTATGCTCCCCGGCAACAGCGCCAGAAAATAGTCTTGATAACCCACAAGTACAGGAGATCGCAACAATTTTTGAGGGTAGAGTATTCAACCCAAATTTATTCATTCGACACAAGGGGAGCCAAAGAATATTCCCAAGTATTAGCAGCTGAGTTTTCAATTCAACCACACCTGGAAACTTAATATCTGCAACAAAGTGTTTAGTAGCAAAGTAATATGATAGTAGTGGTAACGGTAGCAAAAGGTAAAAGTAGCAAAAGTAATGATTTTGGTATTTTGTAGTGATGATAGCAATAGCAACAAAAAAGTAAATAAGCTAGGAACAATATATGGAAAGCTTGTAGGCAATGGATCGGTGATAGAGAATTATGCCGAATGCGGTTCGTCATGTAATAGTCATAACCTAGGGTGACACAAAACGAGCTCCAGTTCATCAATGTAATGTAGGCATGTATTCCGAATATAGTCATACGTGCTTATGGAAAAGAACTTGCATGACATCTTTTGTCCTACCCTCCCGTGGCAGCGGGGTCCTTACGGAAACTAAGGGATATTAAGGCCTCCTTTTAATAGAGTACTGGAACAAAGCATTAACACATAATGAATACATGAACTCCTCAAACTATGGTCATCACCGGTAAGTATCCCGATTATTGTCACTTCGGGGTTAACGGATCATAACACATAATAGGTGACTATAGACTTGCAAGATAGGATCAAGAACTCTCATATATTGATGAAAACATAATAGGTTCAGATCTGAAATCATGGCACTCGGGCCCTAGTGACAAGCATTAAGCATAGCAAAGTCATACCAACATCAATCTCAGAACATAGTGGATACTAGGGATCAAACCCTAACAAAACTAACTCGATTACATGATAAATCTCATCCAACCCATCACCGTCCAGAAAGACTATGATGGAATTACTCACGCACGGCGGTGAGCATCATGAAATTGGTGATGGAGGATGGTTGATGATGACGATGGTGACGAATTCCCCTCTCCAGAGCCCTGAACGGACTCCAGATCAGCCCTCCCGAGAGGTTTTAGGGCTTGGCGGCGGCTCCGTATCATAAAACGCGATGAATCCTTCTCCTTGATTTTTTTCTCCCTGAAAAACAATATATAGAGTTGGAGTTGGAGTCGGAGGAGCACCAGGGGGCCCATGAGGTAGGGGGGCGCGCCTAGGTCGCGACCCCCCACCCTCGTGGATAGGTGGTGGGCCCCCTGGCCTTCATCTTTTGCAGGTTTTTTTATATTTTCCAAAAAGTTGCTCCGTGAAGTTTCAGGTCATTCCGAGAACGTTTGTTTCTGCACATAAATAACACCATGGTAATTCTGCTGAAAAGAACGTCAGTCCGGGTTAGTTCCATTTAAATCATGCAAGTTAGAGTCCAAAACAAGGGCAAAAGTGTTTGGCAAAGTAGATATGACGGAGACGTATCAGGTACATATATCATTGCTAAATATCCACACTTCGACCCTTTCTGCGTATGGGGCAATGAGATATTCATGAACCAACATCAAGTGAGGAAACTGATAAAGATTGTTACTAAAATGGGTCAAAAGATGTCAATCGAACTATTTGTTTACACTTTATGCAGGACAACAGTGAACTGCAGGATGGTAAGTAAGAACCCTGTAGCCTTCTTTTTACTACCCATAATGAGTTGTGTTAGATGAAAATATGTGAATCTTTTTTCTTTTGAAGTGGATCCTGAAGCAGTTTACTCAAGATTACCTCTCAAACTACATGATTGGTGGCCGGCCATCACAAGGGGTTAGACTAGAGTCCTGTATGCCTTCTGCATCTAGGAGAGCACAATAGGCCATTCTGCTTCACCTTGTTTAGCAACTGGAATGTCCGTCGCCTCTTTCTTTACCATCTGTAATAGTACAAGTATAGAACCCTGGTACATCATTCTTTATTTGGTGCTTCTGTAATTCTTAAACATATGTACCTGTGAATCGAATAATGCATTGGTTGTTTGAACCCGATGGATATGAATAAAGCTATAGCCTACTTTCAAGTTTAAATTAGGTACAATTTTAAATAGCAGCAATTAAATTAGGGTGAAATTACGTTGTGCAGGTCATTACGGCACAACGGTTGGTAAAACACAAACGTTTGCGGTATACACCATAAACCGAGATGGTTCACAGAGAGGAAACGTGTGCAAGCATGCACATAGTTGCCATTTGCAAAGCGTGTGTGATGTCAGACACTATCACATATGGTGCAGGAAAACTAAATGTGTGTGATTGTCTATCTATCGTACACGGTTTATAATCATGAAGTGTTTGTGATGTGCCAGGCATCTTAAATCTCCCATGCCTAGAATCTGCCTAGAAAACTTCCGTGCCTAGAATCTGCCTGGTTTTAGGCAGAACCACAAAACTCCGATTGCGATGGCAATGCGAGCACAAACGAGTGGCAAGGATGAAGCGTTTGGGATATTCAAGATATCGGAAACACTTATGCAGGGACAACTGTATGTATCAAGGCTTTCTATCCCCGACGGTTTCTGGGTCATGTGGGAAGGACCCCCGTATTGCCCACACTCACTTGGAGATGGTTCCATATGCCGTCGCGGAAAGGGGTTAATAACCGTTTGTTTAGGACCGACGTGCACCAGTGTTTGTTCTTGTTTCTGTATGTATGCTTAAATAGCACCCAAGTTTTCAGCAAAGATCATGACTAACCATGCCATCAATAAATCTTAGAAATTGTATTAACTCATATCAATGGTGTCGGTGTCAAAACCAGCGGATCTCGGGTAGGGGGTCCCGAACTGTGCGTCTAAGGCGGATGGTAACAGGAGGCAGCGGACACGATGTTTACCCAGGTTCGGGCCCTCTTGATGGAGTTAATACCCTACGTCCTGCTTGGTTGTTCTTGATGACATGAGTATTACAAGAGTTGATCTACCATGAGATCATAGATGCTAAACCCTAGATGCTAGCCTATGGTATGATTGTCTGTTGTCCTATGGACTAAACCCTCCGGTTTATATAGACACCGGAGGGGGTTAGGGTTACACAGAGTCGGTTAGAAGGGAGGAGGTCTACATATCCGTATTGCCAAGCTTGCCTTCCACGCCAAGGAAAGTCCCATCCAGACACGGGGCAAAGTCTTCAATCTTGGATCTTCATAGTCCAACAGTCCAGCCAAAGGATATAGTCTGGCTGTACGGAGACCCCCTAATCCAGGACTCCCTCAGTAGCCCCTGAACCAGGCTTCAATGACGACGAGTCCGGCGCGTAGTTTTGTCTTCGGCATTGCAAGGCGGGTTCCTCCTCCGAATACTCCATAGAAGATTTTGAACAGAAGGATAGTGTCCAGCTCTGCAAAACAAGTTCCACATACTACCGTAGAGAGAATAATATTTCCACAAATCCAATCTGCTGACACGTTTGACAGCATGACATCACGCCATGGCCTAGTCATTATTCGAACCGTTTTTCTCAACCAGTCATGCACATATTGCAAGGCGGTTTTCTTGAGACGTCTTGTCAAAGCAGAGATTGTGTCCCCCTTATTATGGGATTCTCATCAATACGGACGTGGGTAACCGACTCGTGCCCATGGGTATGACCCCTCGATTTTAGGCAAGTCCAAAATGGCCGCGAGGAGGACGCTTGATATTCACCCTCTTTATAAGGAGGCCAAGGCCTGTCCTTTTTTTCCTATCGTGCTCAATCGAATCCTTCCCCCGCCTCGAGTTCCAACACCCAAGGCTCAGGTCAGGCGCTTCGGACCTTCAACCATGTCCGGATCCAGCCTCCAAGGTTGGTGCATGCATGCCTTCCTCTGTCTCAGAGGAGGACATCAAGAAGATGAGAGAGGTCAGGTATCTAACAGCCGAAATCTCGCATAGGCTGCCCGTCCAAGGGCAGGTCATCCCCACTCCCGAATCCAACGAGAGCCACCCGGAGTCACAAGGGCAGGTCATCCCCACTCTCGCATAGGCTGCCCGTCCAAGGGAAGGTCATCCCCACTCCCGAATCCAACGAGAGCCACTCGTCTCTCACTTTCTCCGAGGGCTAGGCCTCGCTCTGGACCCCTTTGATAGGGGGCTCATGTTCTATTATGGGCTAGACTTCCACAATCTGGCCCCTGATTCCCTCCTTCAAATCACGTCGTTCATCGTCGTGTGCGAGGCCTTCCTCTGTATTACCCCACACTTCGGCCTGTGGCTCAAGACCTTCAATGTATAGCCGAAGATGATCGAGGGGCGACACGCAGAGTGCGGAGGTGCTATAATAAGTAGGAACATTGATGTTCCATGGCTAGAGGGTTCCTTTCTAGAGGCGTCCAGTTTATGGCAGCGGGAGTGGTTCTATATCATAGCTCCCCGAAGTACCAAGTGGGTAGCCGCCCCTGCCTTTCGTGCGGGCCCCCCACCACAACTGACGTCATGGGTCACCAAGGGGCTGAACTGGGGCCCCGCAAATGATGTGATGATATTGCAGAGTCGCATCAGAGATCTCCTTGAGCGAGACGTCAACCTGGTGACGGTGATGCAGGTCATGCTAGTTCGCCAGGTCCCGCCTTGCAAACGTAGACCTCTCCGTATGTGGCAGTTCAACCCGGAAGGACCACGAATCATTCAGCACTTCCTTGGCATGACGCTCGAGGAGATGTACAAGCTGTTCTTCGGACCACAAATAAAGTGTCCGAACACCACCGAGGATGCGGGTCTGAGCTGTAATCGTCCGGATACCCAAGTAAGTAATCCCGCGGCCGAACACACTGTTTCTCTTATTTAACATAATCATCATTCTGAAAAGTCACTCTTTGACCAGGATTGGGTAACAAAGGCGAAGATGATCAGGTGTCTGGCCCCCCTTCACGAAGGCGCAGCAAACCCAGTACTGACCAGGATGCTCGAGCCGACGCCTTATCCGGCCCTCAGGGGAAGATGAAGGGGGGAATAAAGAGGCTGAAAGCAGACCTCACTCATTATCCATCCAAACCGGGGGAATTAGCGCCTCCGCGAAGGAGGGTACCCAAGGAGAAGGATCTGAAATTCCCTCTCCCCAAGGAAGGAAGAGGACTACCTCTGAAGACCTGGAAACAATGGTTTCCAAACGGGGGAAGAGATCTTCGCCAGAGGGTCCTGTCTCGGAGGGCACTCTTGCCGCACAACACCCGCAAGGGGATCATCCCTCTACCGAGCTGTAAGTAATCAGAAACTTAATAGTGAAAATATCCCACCTTACTTCTGAAGACACTAACTGAAGCTTATATCTTGTAGTTCGGATCATAGCCCTTCTCGACAGAGTTCGTCTTCAGGGGATCTTCTTCCGGAGATGATGGAGAGTGAAACACTTCCCCCTACCACCCCGCCTCATGAGGCAGGCGACCCTGAAGTGTTGTCACGGAGGGTTTCTCCTGATCTGCCAAGGCCAGAGGGTAATCCTTTGGCCACCCGGAGTCCTCAGTATTCGGCTCTTAAAGGGAGCAACAAAAAGAGTCCGGAACCGTACAGTATGCGGTCGGACGCACGGAAGGAACTTCTGGAGAAAGCGGCCATCTCAGAAGCGCATCGTACGCTAATGGGTACGGTAATTGAAAGGATTTCATCCGCTGAAAGCGGATTATATGAAGCTTTTATGAGTCCGCTGAAAGACTTTGAGGTATGTGAAATAGTGTATGTTTTTGACAGTACTGCACACGTTAGGTGTGCCCTATGCAGATAGTAGCCCCTGAGACTCTGGTTGCCGTCGGAAACGGCGGCGAATAGAGGATCATAGTCCCAGGTAATAACCAGACCGCTTTTATGTGCAGGTGGCTGAAGCTCCGCTGGCTAGCCGGACTAATGGGTTTGCCGAGCTAAAGCGGCAACTTGATGCGGCAGATGCCGACATCGTGCTTGTCAACAAGAGGCTTGACGAGGCACAGGGTAAGTGATTTCTCCGGTGATCAACACATAGTAAGAGGAGTAGGATGCCTGTACCTTTAATATGTTGTGACTGCAGATGGAGCTACCACCGTGGAGTCCCTTCGGGCGAAGCTTGCCTGAGCCAAGGAACAAGCAAGGAATAGCGATGTGGCCGCCCTAAAGGCGGTCGAAGAGCTAAGGGCCGAACAGGCCGCGCATCGCCAGAGCAAGGAAAGAATAGCCAAGATGGCCGTTGAGTTGAAGGATGCCGCTTACCGTTACCAGCTTCTTGAAAAAGGAAGCCGAGCGAAGGTGACAGACCTGGAGAAGGCCATGGTAGCAGCCAAGGAAGCCCTCTCCAAAATCAGAACGACGAAGGAGGAGCTGTGTCAAGCTGCGGATATCGTGGCTGGGAAGCCCTTCTTGTTGCGGACTAAGTTCGAAGATCCGAAGTATGCTCCTCTTGATCAACTATGGAGTTCTGTGGATGCCTACATGGATTTGGCAGCAAGTGCTGCTGATGCAGCCGAGTACTTCAAGGATCAAAAAGATCGTGAAGTGGAAAAGTTGTTCCAGTCACAATTCCATGCTCCAGTGCGTCCGCTGCTGTTGAATGAGCGAATGGCCGAGTGGGCCGAGCTCCATAGGTTGTCCAGACTTGCCATGAGGTCTGTTGTGGATCATCTATGGCCGGCAGGGCCAAGGCCGGATAGCTACTTTAGTTTAGTGCAACAATTCATTGGTGCTGTGCCGCACATCGACGCTATGAAGAGGTCGGCGTGTATAGAGGGTGCGCGGATGGCATTTGCCCGTGTCAAAACATACTGGGCGGAGATGTAGGCCACCACTATTGCAACACAGGGTTTGACCGTGGGCCCAGTGGCTGCCGAGCACTATTTTGAAGAGGTCCTTGAAGGCGCTCGTTCTATAGAGGCTCAGTGCTGGAAGAATATTATGTTCTAGTGACATGTATTCCCATTGTAAAAGCAATGTTTTATTGAATTATAAAGGCAGTGTTTATACTTTTTCCTGAAAGTATTATGATGCCTCCTGTGCGGCCGTTTATGTATATATGTATATAACCTGAAAGTTTGCAGTCGTCGGCTTCCGCCCCCACGCATATAATGCGGGGGTGTTTGCAAAAGACGCTTGTTCACACTTTATCCAATGTATTGGTCCATGAAGGAGGTGGTAGCGCAGCGAACGAGGCAATCGGACTATATTGCTTTAACACTTTCACTTAGCCATAGGAGTTTGACGGTGGGACTACTATATAGCCTCTGGTACTTCTGCACTCGTCCGAATACGGGGCGCGTACGTACATGACCGGGAAACGGCCCTTCGTTAATGCGGAGGAATCCTGAAGATTCTGCTAAGTCATCAAGTGGTTGACCAGTCTCGTGCTTTATCATTGAGGGAGTCCTGGATTAGGGGGTATCTGGACAGCCTGATAATATCCTTTGGCCGGACTGATGGACTATGAAGATACAAGATTGAAGACTTCGTCCCGTGTCCGGATGGGACTCTACTTGGCGTGGAAGGCAAGCTAGGCAATACAGATATGTATATCTCCTCCTTTATAACCGACCTTATGTAAACCTAGCCCCCTCCGGTGTCTATATAAACCGGAGGGTTTTAGTCCGTAGGACAACATACAATCATACCATAGGCTAGCTTCTAGGGTTTAGCCTCTCTGATCTCGTGGTAGATCAACTCTTGTACTACTCATATTATCAAGAATAATCAAGCAGGACGTAGGGTTTTACCTCCATCAAGAGGGCCCGAACCTGGGTAAAACATCGTGTCCCCTGCCTCCTATTACCATCTGCCTTAGACGCACAGTTCGGGACCCCCTACCCGAGATCCGCCGGTTTCGACACTGACATTGGTGCTTTCATTGAGAGTTCCGCTGTGCCGTCGCCATAAGGAAGGATGCCTCATCTCGTTGTTAAAAACAACATTACCGCTGGCGGAGCCCTGGCTGTGGGCCAAACTCTCCGGCTTGGCAGTTTCATCATGACCGCCCGTTCGGCTGCTGCACCAATGATGACCTCTCGGGTCATCAAAAACATCCTCCACGTCGGCTCGAAATTCGCCGAGCAGATGGATCCAATGGAACTCTCTTCGCTAAACGAGCTCTTGGATCGTATCACCGCCTTGGGAGTCGCTACAGACTATGATCGGATTGGGCTTAAACCCGACCAAAGGAAGATTAATTCTCCACCGGTCACCCATCATATTGTGGTGGTGGAGGAACAATGCGGCGATTCTTCTTCTATCTTGAGGACCAACTATGTCCGGATTCCTGAGCTCTCCGAGCCGGATACCCGTTTACGGGAGGACATCACCCAAGCCCTAAACTTAGAGTCAGGCAGCGGGCCAGACTTATCGGGCAACACTCCGGAATCCAAGCTTCCAAGATTAGAAACTCCTCGGCCCTGGGTCTCAGATCGGGTAGGGGTTCGGACTCAAATCCACCCACCCACCCAGACATAAATGATCTTTCCCACATCAGGCAAGAGCCCCATGAAATAGTACATCATTATTGGGCCAGATTCCTCCTTGTGATGAACAAGGTTAAGGACTATCGCGAGGAAGACGCGGTCTCATTTTTCTGCAATAATTGCATGGACAAGGGAATCCTTAATGTCGTAAGTTGCCGTGACATATCACGCTTCGCCGACTTGGCGTCCATAGTACGAAAGTACTGTGCGATGGAAAGCGCCTGGAAAACCGAAACGAAATTTTGGGATTATCCGGCTCGGAATATACACCCAGTCCAAAGTAAAAGGGTGCACTATCATAAGACACCCGAGTTAGTTACAAAGAAACAAAAACCCTCTACATGGCATAGAACCGTATTGGAGGGATGGCTTAACAGACCCTGCAAAATTCATAGTACAGCGGATACCATACCAACACATAGCCTTAGAGCATGTTGGATACTCCGGCAGGTGGCCAAAAGTGGTGAGGATCTTCTCATCTCGAATGCCACAGAGCACCATCCCGTGGATAACAATACGGTATTAACAGTCTTTGAAACCTTCGCATCAAATAATAGGCGCAAGCGAACACTCCGCAGCCTTGCCGAAATCTGCCACATGGCAGCAATGAATCCATGGAGTGACACGGCTATTACCTTCAATGCCAGTGACGAACCTAAATTCCGAACAGCCCGAGCACCAGCTGCACTGGTCCTCAGTCCAATTGTGGACGGCTTTCGACTCACCAAAGTACTCATGGACGGAGGTAGTGGATTAAACCTCATCTATGAGGAAACTCTTCAAAAAATAGAAATAGACTGGAACCGCATTGAGCAAAGAAGCACAACCTTCAAAGGAATCATCCCCAGTCGGAAAGCACACTGTGCTGGGAAAATCACACTAGATGTGGTATTCGGCACGCTGGAGAACTATAGGTCCGAAGAAATTACATTCCAAGTGGCCCCGTTCAGTAGTGGATACCACACCCTTTTAGGACGGGAGGCGTTCATGATCTTCCAAGCCATACCCCATTATGGGTACATGAAGCTCAAAATGCCCGGGCCCAACGGAATCATCACTCTCGCTAGTGATCCGGACACAACACTCCGCGCCGAAAACAAAACAGCCGCATTGGCCCTCGAGGCATTATCCGAAGCCCTTTCGGCCGAGGAATTAACTGCGCTGCACTCCATAGTGGACAGGGACGACGTGATACTTGAGAAGAGATCCAAGTCCACCTCTTTTAAACCAGCGGATGAAATAGTCAAATTCCAAGTCCACCCAACGGACCCTACAAAAATAGCCTCCATCGGGGCATAGTTAAACCCCGCCGTGGTCGCCGCACTATGAGAGTTACTGCGCGAGAATTGGGACATATTCGCCTGGCACCCCTCAGACATGCCACAAATCCCATGCAGGCTGGCCGAGCACAGCCTCAATATCCGAAAGGGATTCAACCCAGTCAAGCAGGCTCTTCGGCGTTTCTCTGAACCTAAGAAACAAGCTATGGGAGAGGAACTAGCCAAGTTATTGGAGGCCGGATTCATTAGAGAAATAAAACACCTGGACTGCCTAGCAAACCTGGTGATGGTACCAAAGAAGGACAAATCCTAGCGCCTATGTGTCGATTTCAAGGACCTCAACAAGGCTTGCCCAAAGGATCCCTTCCCCTCCCCCCTATTGATCAAATTATCGATGCTACCGCAGGACACGAGTCATTGTGTTTCCTCGACGCATACTCCGGCTACCACCAAATCAAGATGGCGGAGTCCGACCAAGCCGCAACGACATTTATCACACCATACGGCCCCTTCTGTTTCAACACAATGCCTTTTGGGCTCAAAACCGCCGGCACAACATATCACGGCATGATTCAGACATGTCTGGAGAAACAGATCGGCAAAACAGTAGAGGCATACGTAGATGACATGGTCGTCAAAACCAAACACGTCGAATCTCTAATAGACGACTTGAGGCTCACATTCGACAGCCTCCGAACATACGACATCAAGCTCAATCCGGAAAAATGCGTTTTCGGCGTACCAGCCGGAAAGCTCCTGGGCTTCATTGTCTCCAGTAGAGGAATTGAAGCTAATCCGGCCAAAATCCGAGCTTTGTCACAGTTGGCTACCCCAACAGACCTCAAACAAATCCAGAAATTAACTGGATGTGTGGCGGCTCTAAGCCTCTTTATCTCCTGCTTAGGAGAAAAGGCATTACCCCTTTATCGCCTCCTTCAGCGCACCGAACACTTCGAGTGGACGGACGCTACCACAGCCGGATTGGAAGAAATAAAAGCCATACTGGCAGCCAACCCAATCCTGGCCGTGCCAAACATTGGCAAACCAATGCTGTTATACATTGTGGCAACTCATCAGGTTGTAAGCGCAGTGCTCATCATCGAACGAGAAGCGGACGAACATAAATTCCCTCTTCAAAAGCCGGTATATTATGTGTCCACTATCCTCACTCCATGCAAATCACGGTACCCACATTATCAAAGATAGCCTATGCGGTATTCATGGCATCCCGGAAGCTGCGACACTACTTTCAAGAGTGTTCGATTACAGTAGCCTCGGAAGTGCCACTTAATGATATTACAAACAACCGCGACGCCATGGACCGGATTGCCAAATGGGCCATTGAGCTCCTCCCGTTCGATGTAACATACAAACCACGGCGAGCCATTAAATCGCAAGTATTGACCGACTTTGTCGCCGAATGGACGGAAGCCGAACTCCCTAAAGAGTACGCCGCATACTCCAATTGGATCATGCACTTCGACAGCTCCAAAATGCTGGCTGGTCTGGGGGCTGGCGTCATCCTGACATCCCCAACCGGAGATACAGTTCAATACATACTACAGATATTGTATACAGAGTCCAACAACGCAGCCGAATACGAAGCCCTGCTACATGGTCTTCGAATGGCAGTTTCCATGGGAATTCAACGCCTGGAGGTGCGTGGGGATTCGAACCTCGTAATATCCCAAATAAATGCAGACTTTGATGCCAAGGATCCAAAGATGGCGGCCTATCAAAATGCCATTCTAAAGATGTCAGCTAGGTTCGAGGGGCTCGAATTTCACCATGTGGCTCGGGAAAACAATCAAGTGGCGGACATCCTCGCCCGCATCGGCGCAAAACGCGATGCGGTCCCCCCAACATCTTTTTGGAGAGGTTGTTTAAGCCATCCGTGGTATGGGAAGGGGACACCGGTAACAATAGTCCGGATCCGGCCAAAAGGCCCGATACCGAACACTCTCACATAATCGGAGGCTCTGCCGCCGAAATAACACCTTTAGCCCACGTAATAATGGCCATCATCGCCCCATGGACTGAATCATTCCTGGCCTACCTAACTATGCAAGAATTTCCCGAGGACCAAAATGAGGCACGCTGCATAGTGCGGCAATCCAAAGCCTACAGGGTCCACGAGGGAGATTTGTATAAAAAAAGCACTGCCGGAGTCCTTCAAAGGTGCATCTTCAAAGTGGAAGGGCGGAAAATCTTGGCAGAAATTCATGCCGGACTCGGCGGCCACCACGCCGCAGCCCGGGCCTTGTAAGCAAGGCCTTCCGTACATGTTTTTATTGGCCGACGGCCCGGGCAGACGGACAAGACTTGGTCCAACGCTGCGCCGGTTGCCAGCTTTTTGCAAACCAAAGCCACATGCCACCCACCGCCCTCCAAATCATCCCCATTACCTGGCCCTTCGCGGTCTGGGGGCTTGACATGGTTGGTCCCCTTAAAGGGGGAACCCATAAGAAAAAAATACTTACTGGTCATGGTGGATAAATTCACCAAATGGATAGAAGCCAAACCTGTTAAAACGGCCAAATCTGGACCGGTGATAGACTTCATATCCGGGTTGTACACCGTTATGGCGTCCCCCACAGCATCATCACTGACAACGGCACGAACTTCATGGCTGACGAGGTAAAACTCTGGTGCAGCAACACGGGCATCAAGCTTGATTATGCTTCAGTCTATCACCCACAAACCAATGGCCAAGTTGTGCGAGCAAATGGTCTTATCATGAGCGGCATTAAACCCAGACTAGTGCGGTCCTTAAAGGAGTCTAACACGCACTGGGTAGAGGAGCTCGACTCCGTACTCTGGGGGCTGCGGACCACGCCGAATCATACTACCGGATATACGCCCTTCTTTATGGTGTATGATGCAAATGCGGTTCTGCCCTGCGACATAATTCATGACTCACCTCGAGTGCGGATGTACGAAGAAAGAGAAGCCGAGCTCGATCGGCAGGACAATCTGGACACACTGGAGGAGGAGCGCGACGTCGCAAAAGCTCGTTCCGCATTCTATCAGCAACAGGCTCGTAGATACCAAAGCAGAGAAGTATGGGCCAAAACTTATAACATTGGCGAGTTAGTTCTACGCCTGCCGGAGAAGAAAAAGACCAAGCTCGAGCCCAAATGGGAAGGTACCTTCATTATTGACCATGTTCTGACCGGTGGAGCGTACCATCTGCGGGATGCATCGAATAATCGACTTGAGCCAAACCCATGGAACGCATCCAGGCTCTGAAGATTCTACGCCTAGCGCCGGACTCTATGTTCGTCTCCTTCCTCTGTCCATTTTTCGCATCTACATTATCCGTCTTTTTTCTCTTTCTTTCTTTCTTTTATTCTTTCTCAAGGCCTTCAAGGGCCAACTTGTGCTTTGCTTGCACACTATAGATGCGCTAACCGCGCTCATTATACATGGGAGCTTCTTACACATAAGCTTAATTATCTATCTGGGCTTCATGCCCCGCACATGTGTGTTGGGGAACGTTGCAGAAAACAAAATTTTTCCTACGGTTTCACCAAGATCAATCTAGGAGTTCATCTAGCAACGAGTAATTAGATGCATCTACGTACCTTGTAGATCGCGAGCGGAAGCGTTCAAAGAACGGGGATGAGGGAGTCGTACTCGACGTGATTCGAATCACCGAAGATCCTAGCACCAACAGACGACACCTCCGCATTCAACACACGTACGGAACAGCCACGTCTCCTCCTTCTTGATCCAGCAAGGGGAGAGGAGAGGTTGAGGGAGATGGCTCTAGCAGCAGCACGACAGCATGGTGATGATGGAGCTGCAGTACTCCGGCAGGGCTTCGCTAAGCACTATGGAGGAGGAGGATGTGTTGGAGAGGGAGAGGGAGGCACCAAAGGCCAGGGGTTAAGAAGTCCTCCATCTCCCCACTATATATAGGAGGGCCAAGGGGGGCACCGGCCCTAAGAGATCTAATCTCCTAGGGGGGTGCGGCCAAGGGGAGGAATCCCTCCTCCCCAAGGTACCTAGGAGGTGCCTTCCCCTCCTAGGACTCTTTCCTCCTTGAAACCCTAGGCGCATGGGCCTCTTGGGGCTGGTGCCCTTGGCCCATGTAGGCCAAGGCGCACCCCCTACAGCCCATGTGGCCCCCCGGGACAGGTGGCCCCACCCGGTGGACCCCCGGGACCCTTCCGATGGTCCCGGTACAATACCGATGACCCCGAAACTTGTCCCGATGGCTGAAACAGGACTTCCCATATATAAATCTTTACCTCTGGACCATTCCGGAACTCCTTGTGACGTCCGGGATCTCATCCGGGACTCTGAACAACATTCGGGTTACTGCATATACATATCCCTACAACCCTAGCGGCACCGAACCTTAAGTGTGTAGACCCTACGGGTTCGGGAGACATGTAGACATGACCGAGATGCTCTCCGGTCAATAACCAACAGCGGGATCGGGATACCCATGTTGGCTCCCACATGCTCCACGATGATCTCATCGGATGAACCACGATGTCGAGGATTCAAGCAACCCCGTATGCAATTCCCTTTGTCAATCGATATGTTACTTGCCCGAGATTCGATCGTCGGTATCCCAATACCTCGTTCAATCTCATTACCGGCAAGTCACTTTACTCGTACCATAATGCATGATCCCGTGACCAGACACTTGGTCACGTTGAGCTCATTATGATGATGCATTACCGAGTGGGCCCAGTGATACCTCTCCGTCATACGGAGTGACAAATCCCAGTCTCGATCCGTGTCAACCCAACAGACACTTTCGGAGATACCTGTAGTGCACCTTTATAGTCACCCAGTTACGTTGTGACGTTTGGTACACCCAAAGCACTCCTACGGTATCCGGGAGTTACACAATCTCATGGTCTAAGGAAAGGATACTTGACATTGGAAAACTCTAGCAAACGAACTATACGATCTTGTGCTATGTTTAGGATTGGGTCTTGTCCATCACATCATTCTCCTAATGATGTGATCTCGTTATCAATGACATCCAATGTCCATAGTCAGGAAACCATGACTATCTGTTGATCAACGAGCTAGTCAACTAGAGGCTTACTAGGGACATGTTGGTGTCTATTATTCACACATGTATTACGATTTCCGGATAATACAATTATAGCATGAATAAAGAAAATTATCATGAACAAGGAAATATAATAATAATGCTTTTATTATTGCCTCTAGGGCATATTTCCAACAGTCTCCCACTTGCACTAGAGTCAATAATCTAGTTACATTGTGATGAATCGAACACCCATGGAATTCTGGTGTTGATCATGTTTTGCTCTAGGGAGAGGTTTAGTCAACGGATCTGCTACATTCAGGTCCGTGTGTACTTTACAAATATCTATGTCTCCATCTTGAACATTTTCACGAATGGAGTTGAAGCGACGCTTGATGTGCCTTGTCTTCTTGTGAAACCTGGGCTCCTTGGCAAGAGCAATAGCTCTAGTGTTGTCACAGAAGAGCTTGATCGGCCCCGATGCATTGGGTATGACTCCTAGGTCGGTGATGAACTCCTTCACCCAAATTGCTTCATGTGCTGCCTCCGAGGCTGCCATGTACTCCGCTTCACATGTAGATCCCGCCACGACGCTCTGCTTGCAACTGCACCAGCTTACTGCCCCACCATTCAAAATATACACGTATCCGGTTTGTGACTTTGAGTCATCCAGATCAGTGTCGAAGCTAGCGTCGACGTAACCCTTTACGACGAGCTCTTCGTCACCTCCATAAACGAGAAACATTTCCTTAGTCATTTTCAGGTACTTCAGGATATTCTTGACCGCTGTCCAGTGTTCCTTGCCGGGATTACTTTGGTACCTTCCTACCAAACTTACGGCAAGGTTTACATCAGGTCTGGTACACAGCATGGCATACATAATAGACCCTATGGCTGAGGCATAGGGGATGACACTCATCTCTTTTATATCTTCTGCCGTGGTCGGACATTGAGCTGAGCTCAATTTCGCACCTTGTAATACAGGCAAGAACCCCTTCTTAGACTGATCCATATTGAACTTCTTCAATATCTTATCAAGGTATGTGCTTTGTGAAAGACCTATGAGGCGTCTTGATCTATCTCTGTAGTTCTTGATGCCTAATATATAAGCAGCTTCTCCAAGGTCCTTCATTGAAAAACTCTTATTCAAGTAGGCCTTTATGCTGTCCAAGAGTTCTATATCATTTCCCATCAAAAGTATGTCATCTACATATAATATGAGAAATGCTACAGAGCTCCCACTCACTTTCTTGTAAACACAGGCTTCTCCATAAGTCTGCGTAAACCCAAATGCTTTGATCATCTCATCAAAGCGAATGTTCCAACTCCAAGATGCTTGCACCAGCCCATAAATCGAGCGTTGGAGCTTGCACACCTTGTCAGCATTCTTAGGATCGACAAAACCTTCCGGCTGCATCATATACAATTCTTCCTTAAGGAAACCATTAAGGAATGCCATTTTGACGTCCATTTGCCATATCTCATAATCGTAGAATGCGGCAATCGCTAACATGATTCGGACGGACTTCAGCTTCGCTACCGGTGAGAAAGTCTCATCGTAGTCAACCCCTTGAACTTGTCGATAACCCTTAGCGACAAGCCGAGCTTTATAGATGGTCACATTACCATCCGCGTCTATCTTCTTCTTAAAGATCCATTTATTTTCTATGGCTCGCCGCTCAACGGGCAAGTCAGTCAAAGTCCATACTTCGTTTTCATACATGGATCCTATCTCGGATTTCATGGCTTCAAGCCATTTGTCGAAATCCGGGCCCGCCATCGCTTCTTCATAGTTCGAAGGTTCACTGTTGTCTAACAACATGATTTCCAAGACAGGGTTGCCGTACCAATCTGGTGCAGAACGTGTTCTTGTGGACCTTCAAATCTCAGTAGGAGCTTGATCAGAAGTATCTTGATCATCATCATTAACTTCCTCTCTAGTCGGTGTAGGCACCTCAGAAACATTTTCTTGAGTTGCGCCATTTTCCAGTTCAAGAGGTAATACTTCATCAAGTTCTACTTTCCTCCCACTTACTTCTTTCAAGAGAAACTCTTTCTCTAAAAAGGATCCATTCTTGGCAACAAAGATCTTGCCTTCGGATCTGAGGTAGAAGGTATACCCAATTGTTTCTTTAGGGTATCCTATGAAGACGCATTTTTCCAACTTGGGTTCGAGCTTTTCAGGTTGAAGTTCTTTACATAAGCATCGCATCCCCAAACTTTTAGAAACGACAGCTTAGGTTTCTTCCCAAACCATAATTCATACGGTGTCGTCTCAACGGATTTCGACGGAGCCCTATTTAAAGTGAATGTGGCAGTCATAGCCCCAAAAAGATAGCGGTAAATCGGTAAGAGACATCATAGATCGTACCATATCTAATAGAGTGCGATTACGACGTTCGGACACACCATTACGCTGAGGTGTTCCAGGCGGCGTGAGTTGTGAAACTATTCCACATTTTCTTAAGTGTGTGCCAAATTCGTGACTCAAGTATTCTCCTCCACGATCTGATCATAGAAACTTGATTTTCCTGTCACGTTGATTCTCAACCTCACTCTGAAATTCCTTGAACTTTTCAAAGGTTTCAGACTTGTGTTTCATTAAGTAGATATACCCATATCTACTCAAGTCATCAGTGAGGGTGAGAACATAATGATAGCCACCGCGAGCCTCAACACTCATTGGACCGCACACATCAGTATGTATGATTTCCAATAAGTTGGTTGCTCGCTCCATTGTTCCTGAGAACGGAGTCTTGGTCATTTTACCCATGAGGCATGGTTCGCACGTGTCAAATGATTCATAATCAAGAGACTCTAAAAGTCCATATGCATGGAGCTTCTTCATGCGTTTGACACCTATGTGACCAAGGCGGCAGTGCCACAAGTATGTGGTACTATCATTATTAACCTTACATCTTTTGGTATTCACACTATGAACATGTGTAGCATTACGCTCGAGATTCATTAAGAATAAACCATTCACCATAGGAGCATGACCATAAAACGTGTCCCTCATATAAATAGAACAACCATTATTCTCGGATTTAAATGAGTAGCCATCTCGAATTAAACGAGATCCCGATACAATGTTCATGCTCAAAGCTGGCACTAAATAACAATTATTGAGGTTTAAAACTAATCCCGTAGGTAAATGAAGAGGCAGCGTGCCGACGGCGATCACATCGACCTTGTAACCATTCCCGACGCGCATCGTCACCTCGTCCTTCGCCAGTCTCCGCTTATTCCGCAGCTCCTGCTTTGAGTTACAAATGTGAGCAACTACACCGGTATCAAATACCCAAGAGCTACTACGAGTACTGGTAAGGTACACATCAATTACATGTATATCACATATACCTTTTGTTTTGCCGGCCTTCTTGTCCGCTAAGTATTTGGGGCAATTCCGCTTCCAGTGACCACTTCCCTTGCAATAAAAGCACTCAGTCTCGGGCTTGGGTCCATTCTTTGGCTTCTTCCCGGCAGCTTGCTTACCGGGCGCGGCAACTCCCTTGCCGTCCTTCTTGAAGTTCTTTTTACCCTTGCCCTTCTTGAACTTAGTGGTTTTATTGACCATCAACACTTGATGTTCCTTCTTGACTTGTACCTCTGCTGATTTCAGCATAGCAAATACTTCAGGAATGGTCTTTTCCATCCCCTGCATATTGAAGTTCATCACAAAGCTCTTGTAGCTTGGTGGAAGCGACTGGAGGATTCTGTCAATGATCGCATCATCCGGGAGATTAACTCCCAGCTGAGTCAACCAGTTATGTAACCCAGACATAGTGAGTATGTGCTCACTGACAGAACTATTTTCCCCCATCTTACAGCTGAAGAATTTGTCGGAGACTTCATATCTCTCGACCCGGGCATGAGCTTGGAAAACCATTTTCAGCTCTTCGAACATCTCATATGCTCCGTGTCTCTCAAAACATTTTTGGAGCCCCGGCTCTAAACTGTAAAGCATGCCGCACTGAACGAGGGAGTAGTAGTCGGTACGTGCCTGCCAAGCGTTCATAACATCTTGTTCTGCAGGGAGAACAGGTGCGTCACCCAGCGGTGCTTGTAGGACATAATCTTTCTTGGCAGCTATGAGGATGATCCTCAGGTTCCGGACCCAGTCCGTATAGTTGCTGCCATCATCTTTCAGCTTGGTTTTCTCTAGGAACGCGTTGAAGTTCAGGACTACGTTGGCCATTTGATCTACAAGACATATTGAAAATATTTTAGACTAAGTTCATGATAATTAAGTTCATCTAATCAAATTATTCAATGAACTCCCACTTAGATAGACATCCCTCTTCTAGTCATCTAAGTATAACATGATCCGAGTCAACTAGGCCATGTCCGATCATCACGTGAGACGGACTAGTCAACGTCGGTGAACATCTTCATGTTGATCGTATCTTCTATACGACTCATGCTCGACCTTTCGGTCTTCTGTGTTCCGAGGCCATGTCTGTACATGCTAGGCTCGTCAAGTCAACCTAAGTGTTTGCATGTGTAAATCTGTCTTACACCCGTTGTATGTGAACATTAGAATCTATCACACCCGATCATCACGTGGTGCTTCGAAACAACGAACTGTCGCAACGGTGCACAGTTAGGGGGAACACTTCTTGAAATTATTATGAGGGATCATCTTATTTACTACCGTCGTTCTAAGTACACAAGATGCAAAAACATGATAAACATCACATGCAATCAAATAATAAACGTGACATGATATGGCCAATATCACATAGCTCCTTTGATCTCCATCTTGGGGATCCATGATCATCTTATCACTGGCTTGACACCATGATCTCCATCATCATGATCTCCATCATCGTGTCTCCATGAAGTTGCTCGCCAACTATTACTTCTACTACTATGGCTAACGCGTTTAGCAATAAAGTAAAGTAATTTACATGGCGTTTCTCAATGACACGCAGGTCATATAAAAAATAAAGACAACTCCTATGGCTCCTGCCGGTTGTCATACTCATCGACATGCAAGTCGTGATTCCTATTACAATAGCATGAACATCTCATACATCACATATAGATCATTCATCATTCATCACAACTTTGGCCATATCATATCACAAAGCACTTGCTGCAAAAACAAGTTAGACGTCCTCTAATTGTTGTTGCAAGTTTTACGTGGCTGAATCAGGGTTCTAGCAAGAACGTTTTCTTACCTACGTGAAAGCCACAACGTGATTTGTCAACTTATATTTACCCTTCATAAGGACCCTTTTCATCGAATCCGCTCCAACTAAAGTGGGAGAGACAGACACCCGCCAGCCACCTTATGCAACTAGTGCATGTTAGTCGGTGGAACCGGTGTCACGTAAGCATACGTGTAAGGTTGGTCCAGGCCGCTTCATCCCACAATACCGCTGAAGCAAGATAAGACAAGTAGCGGCAAGAAAGTTGACAAATCTACGCCCACAACAAATTGTGTTCTACTCACGCAAGAAGAACTACGCATAGACTTAGCTCATGATGCCACTGTTGGGGAACGTTGCAGAAAACAAAAATTTTCCTATGGTTTCACCAAGATCGATCTAGGAGTTCATCTAGCAACGAGTGATTAGATGCATCTACGTACCTTGTAGATCGCGAGCGGAAGCGTTCATAGAACGGGGATGAGGGAGTCGTACTCGACGTGATTCGAATCACCGAAGATCCTAGCACCGAATGGACGGCACCTCCGCGTTCAACACACGTACAGAACAGCCACGTCTCCTCCTTCTTGATCCAGCAAGGGGGGAGGAGAGGTTGAGGGAGATGGCTCCAGCAGCAGCACGACGGCGTGGTGATGATGGAGCTGCAGTACTCCGGTAGGGCTTCGCTAAGCACTATGGAGGAGGAGGATGTGTTGGAGAGGGAGAGGGAGGCACCAAAGGCCAGGGGTTAAGAAGTCCTCCATCTCCCCACTATATATAGGAGGGCCAAGGCGGGGCGCCGGCCCTAGGAGATCTAATCTCCTAGGGGGGTGCGGCCAAGGGGAGGAATCCCTCCTCCCCAAGGTACCTAGGAGGTGCCTTCCCCTCCTAGGACTCTTTCCTCCTTGAAACCCTAGGCGCATGGGCCTCTTGGGGCTGGTGCCCTTGGCCCATGTAGGCCAAGGTGCACCCCCTACAGCCCATGTGGCCCCCCGGGACAGGTGGCCCCACCCGGTGGACCCCCGGTACCCTTCCGGTGGTCCCGGTACAATACCGATGACCCCGAAACTTGTCCCGATGGCCGAAACAGGACTTCCCATATATAAATCTTTACCTCCGGACCATTTCGGAACTCCTCGTGACGTCCGAGATCTCATCCGGGACTCCGAACAACATTCGGGTTACTGCATATACATATCCCTACAACCCTAGCGTCACCGAACCTTAAGTGTGTAGACCCTACGGGTTCGGGAGACATGTAGACATGACCGAGATGCTCTCCAGTCAATAACCAACAGCAGGATCTGGATACCCATGTTGGCTCCCACATGCTCCACGATGATCTCATCGGATGAACCACGATGTCGAGGATTCAAGCAACCCCGTATGCAATTCCCTTTGTCAATCGATATGTTACTTTCCCGAGATTCGATCGTCGATATCCCAATACCTCGTTCAATCTCGTTACCGGCAAGTCACTTTACTCGTACCGTAATGCATGATCCTGTGACCAGACACTTGGTCACTTTGAGCTCATTATGATGATGCATTACCGAGTGGGCCCAGTGATACCTCTCCGTCATACGGAGTGACAAATCCTAGTCTCGATCCATGTCAACCCAACAGACACTTTCGGAGATACCTGTAGTGCACCTTTATAGTCACCCTGTTACGTTGTGACGTTTGGTACACCCAAAGCACTCCTACGGTATCCGGGAGTTACACGATCTCATGGTCTAAGGAAAGGATACTTGACATTGGAAAACTCTAGCAAACGAACTATACGATCTTGTGCTATGTTTAGGATTGGGTCTTGTCCATCATATCATTCTCCTAATGATGTGATCTCGTTATCAATGACATCCAATGTCCATAGTCAGGAAACCATGACTATCTGTTGATCAACGAGCTAGTCAACTAGAGGCTTACTAGGGACATGTTGGTGTCTATTATTCACACATGTATTACGATTTCCGGATAATACAATTATAGCATGAATAAAGAAAATTATCATGAACAAGGAAATATAATAATAATGCTTTTATTATTGCCTCTAGGGCATATTTCCAACAATGTGTTCTTCTTCCGCATGTACCTTTTCTTCGCCATTATATGCATCAATATGACTTAAGTTTTGGCCAAGCTGGGTTGCCTAGGTCTTGTATTTATGCCCTACGTTCCCGTAAATTCGGCTAGGGCATAAGGGGAGCACCTCTGCGATTGTTACTGCCGGGTCAGCCGGATGTGTACCTCAGACTGGGTGAAGCCAAAAGCTAGAGTTCTTAAGGGAATATTCGGTCGGCGAACAAAAGATGATTCTTATTTATTTTCCATATATGCCCCCAGATGTTTTTGCCTGCGGCTCCACTCGCAGTCCGGACATGCACTTTAGGGCATGTGTACCCAGGGAAAGGAACCCCTAACGGAACTATTCTCCCTGGAAGATGTTTCTTACTACCCATGTAATATAACATAACTAGTTGGGTACTTGTCTGTTCAAGCACTAATGACCCCTACGCCTGGTTTCCACGCATACCCCGGTTCTTATATAACTGAGCGGGTATTCGGACACACTCCGGACTATCGGGTCCCGAGGTTGAAGCGAAAAGGTCCGCCATGAAAAATGATTTACAATCCGGATAGAAGGCATTATACATGTCACTTTAATTACATAGTCATGTAACCTGACTAAATTCCTCTTCTATACCATCCAACAGGTGGTCTAGCCTACAATCCTGTTGGGAATAATTTGCGGCTAATTCTACTTGCCCATAGACTAAGCTAACAGGGATCTCTTTCCTATCGGGCCCATAGGTCCGACCTCGGCCATGTAGTTTGGGTCAGCCTTGGTATACCGTGTCTTCACCATGGCCCAGGCTTCCCTGGCAGCTTGACGGCAGGCCGATATCTTCCATAATCGGAAGTGCCGCCGTGCTCCCTTGAGCTTCTCCGCAAGCTCTCCAATGCCTTCTGGCAGGGAGACTGATGGCCACAAGGCCTGGACAATACCTTGCATCACCTGCCGAACTTGTTCGTGGAGTTGTGAGAGCTTGGATAGAAGATCACTCGCAGACCTGGGCATCTCCTCCGGGGACGACCCATCAGCATACCTGCAGACATAACTCTGTTAGCCGGCTTCTCCGCCATCCCCTTTTTAAGGGTTCGTTCAAGCACTTACTGAAAATGTCGCGTCGAAGCCGCTTATTCTCCTTCTCGGAGTCCGCAAGCTGGGCTCGGACATCTTTCAGTTCCACGCTCAGCTTGGTATTGGCGTCTTGGAGATTGTTTTTCTCCTACCTGACCTCAGTCAGCACGCGTTCACCAACCTTTAGCTGTCGTACGGCATGCTGGTCCTCCGGATTCTCTCCGGATTCATCTGCAATATCTATTGTTAGATCTGCAGCCACGCCGCACGCTATATGGTACCTATCATTCTTTGAAACAAATGTTACCTGCTGGGGACTTTTTAGGTTCCTTCAATGCGACAACGGTGGCCCGAAGTTGGGTCTTGCATTCCTCCAGCTCCTGTGACAGTCAAGTATTCTTCTCTGTAAGAACCTGCACAATAGATGATCCTTAAATCAGCTCTGCTAACTGTTTCAAATCTCAGGGGCTACTGATACATATAATCATCAGATTTGCTTACCCGTACATCCCTTACATACTGGTCTATAGCTCTGGCTAGACCATTTTGAGTAGCACGGAGGTAGGCGTCTCCAGAATTGAAGGCATCAAATTCCTCTGGGGAGAAGCAAGTGTCACGGAGTACGGCTCAGTGATGCCTATGATTCATGGCGCTCTCCACTTCTGAATTTGTAGCGGATAGTCTATCCGCATCCTCTGTAGGAGGAGTATTCGGTGTCCGCCCCATGTCGGCTTCCGCCTCTATGTCCGGTCCTGGAGCCCGACTGGTGGAAGCATGATCGGCACCCTCACCGGACATATTCCGGCGAGCGTTTTTTCTATTAAAGAAACATGGACGTCATTATGTTTTGAGAAAGACGACAACCACGGAGTGGGGTTTTTGTCATACCTCTGCGCCGGCGTCTCCGTCCTGATCGCCTTCCTTTTTGGCCTGCCCGGCTTCGATGCCTCTTGTTGGTGAGTTGCTGCGGGTTTTGCACGACGTCCCGAAGGCCTTCCCTGTAAAACACCATATGTATATGGTAGGTGAAGTGTCTAAAAGGGGATCCTAGTTTTTGGAGTTGGGATTTTTGTTTTTTCTTACGTGCGACGCAGGAAGCAGTCCGGGATAGTCGGCCGCAATGGCCACCATGGCGTCATCACAACTGAATTGATAGAACTGCCGGTCTATCAGCTCCACGAATATGTCCGGATCTTCTTCGAGTCCGGAACCAAGGGCCCGGTCAGGGTCCTCTGGTTATGGGGATGGGCTGTTGACCTCCCTTATGGCTTTTCGCAGTTCTTGCCGCACAATGGCAAGGTGAATACCTACGACAAAGAATGCGGGAAGAATGGGAGTAGGGAGATATAACTCACCCAGCTTGGAGGGTTGTACATAGAGAATCCATCCCGTGGCTTGAAGCGGACGAACTCCTCTTCCTCTCCCTTGAACAACTCGGACATAATTTTTGCTAAAGCGGCATCGTTGTCCGCATCCTTACGCCCTCAATGGGTGGCATCATCTTCCCCGTTAAAACACCATAGGGGGTGCCCTCAATATTGAAGTGGCTGCACTCCCCACATTATGCATATTGACATAACCTCGATTACTGTCAATCCTGATTGAGCCAGCGCTTTAATCCGGTTCATGAGGTAAAGGACTTCTCCATTGTCTTCCTCCTAGGGGCTCCGTGGGCGCCAACTTTGGCGTTTCTTCAGAGGAGTATTGTTGAACTCAGGAAGACCCTGCTGAACAGGGTCCGGAAGGGGGACGTCCTCCATATAAGACCATTCTGAAGGCCAGTCTTCGAACGTCTTCTTCCGAGTACCGGACAGGTATCCGGTTTCGGCGATGCGCCACATGTTGGCTCTGCCCACTTGATAAAGTGACCCCTTCTGTGTGCGGGGGGCGAGGCAAAATAACCTTTTCCACAGCTCGAAATGAGCCTCGCAGCCCAGGAATAACTCGCAAAGGGCAACATAGCCGGCGATGTGTAATATGGAAGCAGGGGAGAAATTATGCAGTTGGAGGCCGTAAAACTCCAGGAGCCCGCGAAGGAACGGATGAATTGGAAATCTGAGTCCCCTTAATAAATAAGGAACAAGGCATACCCGCTCCCCCGTAGAGGGGCTGGGGATGCTCACAGCTTGCTCCCCGCCATTGTAGGTGGCGAGCCTGGCTCGGATGGGAACCATATACGCTGGAGGGAGGAATCCCTCAGTCTGCAGTTCGACTAATCGATTGTGCGGGACTGAACACCTCTCCCAATCACCGGGCTTAGGGCTACGGGGGCAGGAGGAGGAGCTGCAGAGGTCGGCCATGATGGAGTCGATTTTTCCGAAGCGCGCTCTGATGGATTTTCGCTGGGGGAGGACGATATGGATTGGATCTAAGAATCCCCATCCCTTTAATAGACAATTTATTTATCTGTCTAGGGGGGCGAATGTAAAAACGCCCTGGTGCCTCGTATTCATTCGACGTGTGGGAGATAGCCCTTATTAGGCGTAGAAGCCAAGAGGTCCAACATTTATGGGGCCGGACACTGCTTAATAAACGTTCGAAATCTGGAGAAGAACCCGCTTTGCAATGCCGAAGACAACACTGTGCGCCGGACTCATCATCATTGAAGCCTGGTTTGGGGGCGACTGAGGGAGTCCTGGATTAGGGGGTATCTGGACAGCCGGATTATATCCTTTGGCCGGACTGATGGACTATGAAGATACAAGATTGAAGACTTCGTCCCGTGTCCGGATGGGAATCTACTTGGCGTGGAAGGCAAGCTAGGCAATACGGATATGTATATCTCCTCCTTTGTAACCGACCTTGTGTAACCCTAGCCCCCTACGGTGTCTATATAAATCGGAGGGTTTTAGTTCGTAGGAAAACATACAATCATACCATAGGCTAGCTTCTAGGCTAACTCTTGTACTACTCATATTATCAAGAATAATCAAGTAGGACATAGGGTTTTACCTCCATCAAGAGGGCCTGAACCTGGGTAAAACATCATGTCCCCTGCCTCCTGTTACCATCTGCCTTAGACGCACAGTTCGGGACCCCCTACCCGGGATCCGCCGGTTTCGACACCGACAATCATGATAGTCATTTTTCAGCTTTCTCTACTGAGGTGCTCAGCCGGATGAACCAGGGCACAATTGCAGTAGTTCTCCCAGTGCTACCTTAGCCAATATAGCGGAACGTAAGGTACCAAAACATGGGACCCGGGCAAACCCAACATTTGACCAAAGACATGATTCGGAGCTGATGCATATATGGCCAAACTCTCGATGCCGAACACTCCCTAAGGTATTTGGTCTTTATAACATATGGCAGGCTGAACAATGCCCTTAATAATAAACCCCGAGTGTCCAGGTATGTGCAATATCCTGACGTGGCCACATGCCAATAACGTCAGCATCCTTCTCGGTTGTATTGAGTATCCGGAGGATGTGAGCAACAAGATACGGTAAAGAAGGTTTACGCAGGGCCTTAATATGAAAAGAAACCTTTGAGCGGGTCCCTGCTGCACGTCTGCGCATGTGTCTCCGTTGTGCCGTGTCCTGGACGGGTGTAGCACGATTTTCATATGTAAAAGAGAAGAACTTAGGTGAAAGTTGTCGTGCCAGAAAATTGGTTATTATCAATAAACCATTAAAATTCAAGATAAGTCAAGTTTGAGCCAGACTAGCCCTGATTACACGTGGGAAGCCCCTGGTACCGCTATGAGGGTTTGACCATCAAACCAATCTCATGTGTATGTGGTGATGCACTGGACTCGTCTAACCGTGTCCGTGGTCTTGACGACCTGTCATTTTTTCTGGTTGGTGAGGCTGTCTAGTGTTCGGCTGTTAAAGCCGCCGCACATTCTTCCGCGCGTAGATAACGCTCAGTGTTTCCACTAACTGTGATGGTGCCCCGTGGACCGGGCATCTTGAGCTTGAGAGAAGCGTAATGCGGTATTGCATTAAAACGAGCAAAAACCGCTCTTCCGAGTAGTGCTTGATAGCCACTTCGGAATGGAGCGATGTAGAAAGTTAACCTTTCGCTTCGGAAGTTGTCGGGAGAGCCGAATACAACCTCTAACAATAGAGAGCCCGTACAGCGGGCCTCTGGGCCTGGTATTACTCCCTTGAAGGCGGTATTACTATGGCTTATTTGTGTCGGGTCTATCCCCATTTTGCGGACTGTGTCCTGATATATCATATTTAGACTACTACCGCCGTCCATGCGGACTCGTGTCAGATGGTATCCATGTATTATTGGGTCTAACACCAAGGCAGCCAATCCTTCGTGCCGGATGCTTATCGCGTGATCCCTGTGATCAAAAGTGATCGGGTAGGCCAACCAGGGGTTGGACCTAGGGGTGACGGGCTCTATGGCTCGTGTCCCTCGGAGTGCATGTTTGCTTCTCCACTTCGTCACATGGATCATGTTTACTGTTTTAACCTCTGGTGGGATATTTTTCTGTCCTCCAATGTTTTGCTGGCAAGGTTCATCCTCGTCTTCGCTTGGTGTCTCCCCCCTTGTGTTCAGAGTTTAGCTTACCGGCCTACTTGAAGACCCATCATTCTCTGTGGGTGTGATTTGCAGGTTTATCGGGGGTGCCATGAATCTAACATAGTTTGTCAAGAATCCTGTTTAGGCCAGACGATCCCTCTCTGCTGCCTTTGAAAGGCTTTTTCCGCTGACCAGGTCGAGAGCCCCTGAATCAAGTGTTTACCGCCATATTATCTGGGCTATCTTCTTTATTTCGATGCTTGTTTTTATTGCGTCATGGTTTTCCATTGACATCTCTGACTTCGGATGTGCTTGGGTCACTGGTGCTACTGCGGGCTAACTAGATATCTTCGCCCGTGCAAAAGCGGGTCTTGAGGCTTGTCAGGGCTGCCATTGTTCTTGGTTTTTCTTGGCCGAGGTGTCTGGCGAGCCATTCGTCTTGGACGCAGTGTTTGAAAGCTGCTAAGGCTTCAACGTCCGGACAGTCGACGATTTGGTTCTTTTTAGTGAGAAACATGTTCCAAAGCTTTCGGGCTGACTCTCCGGGCTGTTAAATTATATGACTTAAATCGTCTACATCTGGGGGTCGGACATAGGTCCTGAGGGAGTCCTAGATTAGGGGGTGTTCGGGTAGCCGGACTATACCTTCAGCCGGACTCCTGGACTATGAAGATACAAGATTGAAGACTTCGTCCCGTGTTCGGATGGGACTTTCCTTGGCGTGGAAGGCAAGCTTGGAGATGCGGATATTCAAGATCTCCTACCATTGTAACCGACTCTGTGTAACCCTAACCCTATCCGGTGTCTATATAAACCGGAGGGTTGTAGTCCGTAGGACAGAATCAACTCCATACACAACAATCATACCATAGGCTAGGTTCTAGGGTTTAGCCTCCTTGATCTCGTGGTAGATCTACTCTTGTACTACCCATATCATTAATATTAATCAAGCAGGAGTAGGGTATTACCTCCATCGAGTGGGCCCGAACCTGGGTAAAACAAAGTGTCGCCTGTCTCCTGTTACCATCCGGCCTAGACGCACAGTTCGGGACCCCCTACCCGAGATCCGCCGGTTTTGACACCGACATTGGTGCTTTCATTGAGAGTTCCTCTGTGTCGTCGCCTTTAGGCCCGATGGCTCCTTCGATCATCAACAATGATGCAGTCCAGGGTGAGACTTTTCTCCCCGGACAGATCTTCATCTTCGGCGGCTTCGCACTGCGGGCCAATTCGCTTGGCCACCTCGAGCAGATTGAAAGCTACGCCCCTGGCCATCAGGTCAGGTTTGGAAGCCTAAACTACACGGCCGAAATCCGTGGGGACTTGATCTTCGACGGATTCGAGCCACAGCCAAGCGCGCCCCTCTGTCTCGATGGGCATGATATAACTCTACCACCGAACAGCGCCTTGGAGGCCGCAAACGCATCGGTTTCGACCATTGATTCAGAGCCTACTGCGCCGATCGAGGATCAGCGGTTGGACGCTGCCTTAGGGGCTGCGATCTCAGAGGCGATCGAGCCGAACGCTAGCCCCGCACTCTGCACTACCCGTGACTCCGAGGATCCGGACTCCTCCCCGGACTCCGAACCCCCCGCACCCCTGCCAATCGAATCCGGTTGGGCGCCGATAATGGAGTTCACCGCCGCAGACATCTTTCAGCATTCGCCTTTTTGCGACATCCTGAATACTCTTAAGTCTCTCTCTTTATCAGGAGAGCCCCGGCCGGACTACGGTCAGCGAGGGTGGAATACGGATGATGAGGAAATTCAAAGCCCACCCACCACCCACTTTGCAGCCACTGTCGACGATCTAACCGACATGCTTGACTTCAGCTCCAAAGACATCGACGGCATGGACGACGATGTAGGAGACGAACAGGAACCAGCACCTGTAGGGCACTGGAAGGCCACCTTGTCATATGACATATATATGGTGGATACTCCAAAAGATGGATATGGCGACGGAATAGTGGGGGATGACGCCCCAAGAAACAGCAAAAGCGCCGGCGTCAGCGGCGCCACTCTAAATCCCGTCAAAGCAAAAACGGTGATTCCGGCACAGGAGATAATACTACCCCGGATAGCACCGAAGAACACCCACCTCAGCAAAATTCGGCACATGAAGATGGAGAAAGCAGCCCTCATGAAAGAGTGGCAGACCGAGAGGTAGAGGATGATAACTATACGCCTCCCTCTGAAGACGAGGCAAGCCTCGATGACGATGAATTCGTCATACCATCAGACCCGGCCGAACAAGAGCGTTTTAAACGCAGGCCTTTAGCCACGGCAAGCAGCCTCCAGAAAAAGCACCAACAGCTTAGAGCTGCCCAAGAATTGCTAGCTGACAGACGGACTGAAGACCTTGCGGCCGAAGAGTATGAACTCGAACGCCCCTCCAAAAGTTACCCGAAGCGCAGGCCGCTACCCCAATCAGAGGAGGAAGCACCTACATCACCAGCGCATGACATGGCAGACCGGCCACCTCGCGGCCGCGACAGAGAGGCCCGTCGGCCCTCCACCCAAGCCATGCCCCGACGCCGCTCAACTAAGGCACGGGAAAATGCGCCCGACCTGCGAGACATACTGGAGGACAAGGGAAGACAAACAAGATCGATCTATGGATTGCGCAGGCGCCCTACGGCATGTGACAATGATCTTCACTCCGGATACAACAGATCCGGCCGGGCCGAACACAACAGACATAGCTCTTCCGAGCTGCGTCGTGATATAGCCCAGTACAGAGGCGTCGCACACCCGCTATGCTTCACGAATGAAGTAATGGATCATAAAATCCCAGAGGGTTTCAAACCCGTAAACATCGAATCATACGATGGCACAACAGACCCGGCGGTATGGATCGAGGATTATCTCCTTCACATCCACATGGCACGCGGCGATGATCTACACGCCATCAAATACCTCCCGCTCAAACTTAAACGACCGGCCCGGCATTGGCTTAACAACCTGCCAGCAGACTCAATCGGTTCTTGGGAGGACCTGGAAGCCGCATTCCTCGACAACTTACAGGGCACTTACGTGCGACCGCCGGATGCCGACGACTTAAGCCACATAATTCAACAGCCAAACGAATCGGCCAGACAATTCTGGACACGGTTCCTAACAAAGAAAAACCAGATAGTTGACTGTCCGGACACAGAGGCCCTAGCAGCCTTCAAGCATAACATCCGCGACGAGTGGCTTACCCGGCACCTGGGACAGGAAAAGCCAAAATCCATGGCAGCCCTCACGACACTCATGACCCGCTTTTGCGCGGGAGAAGACAGCTGGCTAGCTCGCAGTAAAAACTTATCAAAGAACCCTGGTAATTCGGATACCAAGGACAAAAGTGGCAGGACAGGTCGGAATAAGCAAAAACGCCGTGCTAACAGCGACAACAATGAAGACACGGCAGTCAATGCCGGAGTCAAAGGCTATAAACCCGGTCAGCGGAAAAACCATTCAAAAAGAATACTCAGGGCCCGTCCAGTTTGGACCGAATACACGATCGCTTGTGCCAGATACATGGCACCCCTGAAAGGCCAGCCAATCACACTAACAGAGATTGTTGGGTGTTCAAGCAGGCAGGCAAGTTAAGGGTCGAAAACAGAGACAAGGGGCTGCACAGCGACGACAAGGAGCCCAAGCTGCCGAACAACAATGGACAGAAGGGTTTTCCCCCACAAGTGCGGAAGGTGAACATGATATACGCAACCCACATTCCCAAGCGGGAGCGGAAACATGCGCTACGGGACGTATACGCGATAGAGCCAGTCACCCCAAAGTTCAACCCATGGTCCTCCTGCCCGATCACTTTTGATCGAAGGGACCATCCCACTAGCATCTTTCATGGCGGCTTTGCCGTATTGGTTCTCGACCCAATCGTCGACGGATTTCATCACAAGAGTCCTCATGGACGGCGGCAGTAGCCTGAACCTGCTTTATCAGGATACAGTGCGAAAAATGGGCATAGATCCCTCAAGGATTAAGCCCACAAGAACGACCTTTAAAGGCGTTATACCAGGTGTAGAAGCCAACTATACAGGCTCAGTAACACTTGACGTGGTCTTCGGATCCCCGGATAATTTCTGAAGCGAAGAGTTAATCTTCGATATAGTCCCGTTTCGCAGTGGCTATCATGCCCTGCTCGGACGAACCGCATTCGCAAAGTTCAATGCGGTGCCGCACTACGCATATCTCAAGCTCAAGATGCCAGGCCCTCGAGGAGTAATCACGGTCAACGGAAACACCAAACACTCCCTCCGTACGGAGGAGCATACGGCGGCTCTCACAGCGGAGGTACAAAGTAGCCTTCTTAGGCAATTCTCCAGTCCGGCCATTAAAAAGCCAGACACTGCCAAGCGCGCCCGGAGTAATCCACAGCAGGACCACCCGGCACGTTCTGAGCAAGCGTAGCAATGCGGCCCCAACCCCAGCTTTCGCAACATAGCGAAATCAGTACCTCGCATACATAACTACACCCTGGAAATACCATGGGCATAGGGGAAGGGGCACAATAACGGCACGCCCAAAATACGGCTTAAAACATACCAGGGGCTGCCGGATTCTTTTTTTTTAATTTTTTCTTACTTTCAGGACTCCATACTTCGGACGACCTGTTCGGCAATTCAACTGCCGCACAAACGATGCAAGATCCAGGGAGGCAGACAAGCCATGCCGCATTATGGAACTCCCAGGTGGTCTCTGTTGCGAGCAGTATACCTGTTTTAAATACAATTCCGCGGCCTGCCCCTGGTCAGGACATACTAAATAGTCCAATATCTTTTGCTTACCCCACTATTTGTATCGTTTGGCTTTGATAAATAGCCTTTATATAAACAATGCATAGCTTTTGTCTATTTTTTGCATTACTCTCTTTTATATATGTTCATTAATGACATGTTGCACCCGTACACTGTGGTACAGCAAGTACGCCAGGGGCTTCAGTACCCTTTAATATGGTGTGAGAAGTCCGTACACTTTCACAAGTGCGGCACCCCAAACTTATAGCACTATATGCATCGGCTCCGAATCATGATTTGGGTCAATAGTTGGGTTTGCCCGGCTCCTATGTTTTGGTGCCTTACGTTCCGCTATATTGGCTAAGGTAGCACTAGGAGAACCACTGCGATTGTGCCCCGGTTGAGCTGGGTTAAGCACCTCGGTGGAGAAAGCTAAAACTGACTGTCATGATGAGGCGAGAGACCGGTCGCTGTTCGAGAGGTTTTTCGAGTCCCTAAAGACTTATGCCGCTTCGAGCGAGGAGCTGGATAACCCCAGCCAAGGCGTGGATAGCGCCCCGAACTCGGTCTTCCGAACTAGGGGCTTCGTCGAAATTTAAAATTATAAAGTTCTATGGCTAAGTGAGAGTGTTCAAGCATTATAGTCCGATTGCCTGGTTCATCGTGCTGAGCGCCTCCCTCGAAGGACCCAACCATGGGAAAAAGAGCGCTCAGGTTTATCACCGAACACCCCAGCACTAGTGGCATGGGGGCAGAAGCCGACGACTAGCCATCTCTCAATTTTTGATAAACGGCTGCACAGAAAATAATATTTTAAATTCAATAAGCATTGCTTAGCACATATGAACAAGTTTTCAGCGCACAGGATAAACACGAGCGAGTTCATTCAAAAAATAACATCCTTGGTACATTCATCCGCCACAAGGTGGGCACCCGCAAGAACATCCTTATAGTAGTTCTCGGGCTTGCGATGCTCCTTCCTCGGCGGCGGCCCGTCCCTCACAAGCTTCCCACCGTCCAGCTTACCCCAGTGCACCTTTGCACGGGCAAGGGCCCTACGGGCTCCTTCGATGCAGACGGACCGCTTGATGACCTCGAGCCTTGGACAGGCCCCCACCAGCCGCCGCACCAGCCCGAAGTAGCTCCCAGGCAGGGCCTCTCCGGGCCACAGCCGAACTATGAAGCCCTTCATGGCCTGTTCGGCCGCCTTGTGGAGTTCGACCAGCTTTTTCAGCTGGTCGTTCAAGGGCACAGGGTGTCCGGCCTCAGCATACTGAGACCAGAACACCTTCTCCGTCGAGCTGCCCTCTTCAGCTCGGTAGAATGCAGCGGCGTCGGATATGCTGCAGGGAAGATTTGCGAATGCCCCTGGAGAGCTCCGGATTCGGGTAAGTAACAAGTAGTTTACTTTTATATTTCTGCTTTGCATAAAGAATGCCTTACCCGCTGCTATCTTTTTCACCTCCTCCAACTCTTGGAGGGCCTTTTGGGTTTCGGCCTTGGCAGACTTGGCAGTCTCAAGGGCCGCCGCGAGCTCGGACGCTTGGGTCTTTGACTCACGCTCCAGATTATCATGTTTTTTCACGAGAGCCTGAAGCTCTTGCTGCACCTCGCCGACCTGAGCCCCAAGTTTTTCTCGCTCGGTGTGCTCCGCGGCCATTTTCTTTTCCGCCTCGGACAGCGCCTGCTTGAGGGTCGCCACCTCAGTCGTGGCCCCTACAATAAGCAGTACAATCATGTTATTTTTTTCAATCGCGCCTCTCTATTGGCACTTTTTCTGTAAGGTATTTCTTACCTTCTTTCTCATCGAGCCGCCGCTTGGCAAGGCTGAGCTCTTGCTCGGTCCGCTCGAGTCCCTGTTTCAGGGCACCCACCTCCGCAGTCAGTGCGGCGGTAGCTAGCAGCGAAGCCTGCATACGCATATTGACTCTTTGTTGTTAGACTCCTGTGAAATTTAATAGATCATCTATTCGGCTTTTCTTTCTGAACGCCAAACAGAGCATCAGGGGCTATTGTCTATGCGGTAATATTTTTACATATTTTTACTTACCTCGAAGCCTGTTAGGAGGCTAGCGCAAGCTTCACTCAGTCCGCTCTTGGCAGACTGAACCTTCTGGATCACCGTACTCATAATAGTACGGTGCTCCTCGTCGATGGAGGCGCCTTCAAGCACCTCCAGCAGATTGTCCGGCACCTTCGGTTGGATGGAGGCTACCGGCTCAGAAGGCTTGCTCCTCTTGGAAGGAGTTCGCCTGTCGCGGTCCGGAATCGTTGAAGATTCCGGCACGGTGTCCGGCTCAAAGCCGGACTTGGAGCCCTGGGGGTCTTGTCCCCTTTACTCCTGGAGTCCGGGAGGTCGCCTTGCGGCTCCTCCAGGACCACCTCCTCCTACCCTGGAGCTCATTGCAATGCCACTTGGGCGTCATCCGCAGTGCGGGGGGAGACAACGGGCGGAACTGAGTTCACGTCCGACGAATCTAGGGAGCCGCTCGACGACTCGTTGAGTTCGGCCCGGGGCGGGCTGCATGATTATATTCGACATTAGGGAAAGGTGTGCAACAAAAGGAATATCATGAGTTACTCTGGTATCCGAACACTTACGATTTTGCCGGACACCTGGCCCTGTCCGTCCACTCCTCTTCGTCCTCGTCGGCGTTGGAGGTGTAGTCCGGCGGAGGGGTCTTCCTCTTCTTGGACCCTTCGGCCTTCCCCCTTGGGGCGGCCTTCCTTTTCTTTCCTCCCTCCGCTGGGGGGGGAGAGCTTTCTTCTTCCTCCTCCTCGTTTTCACGAGAGGAGGGCGTCTCGGACTCGTCGGATGACGAGTCCGACAACACCACGTTGTGGGTACTCTTTCGAGTCCCTGTGGTCTTCTTCTTCTTGGCCTTCTTTTCTGGCACCACATAAGGCGCCGGAGCCAGCAGCTTCACTAGTAGAGCTGGGGCTGGGTCTTCGGGCAGCGGAGCCGGACAGTTAATCGGTCCGGATACCGCCCGCCAAGCCTGTCAAAGGTAAGGGAGTTTTAGATCCCGCATAGAGTTAAACTATGAAAGAAGCTGAACATCCTGTAAAAGGTGAAAATAGCTTACCTCGCTAGCGTGACGCTGCGAGCTGTATCCGTGGTCCTTGGAAGCGGATGCGGGAGCCTCGGCACCTTTGATTAGCACCTTCCAGACGTCTTCATACGTCGTGTCGAAGAGCCTATTAAGGGTTCGGTGCTGTGCCGGGTCAAACTCCCACAAAGTAAAGTCCCGTTGTTGGCACGGGAGGATTCGGCGAACGAGCATGACCTGGACTACATTTACAAGCCTGATTGACTTGTTTACCAGGGACTGGATGCATGTCTTCAGTCCGGTCACCTCTTTCTCGTTACCCCATGATAGGCCCGTCTCTTTCCAGGACATGAGCCGTGTGGGGGGTCCGGATCGGAACTTGGGGGCTGCAATCCATTTCGGATCGCGTGGCTCGGTGATGTAAAACCACCCGGCTTGCCACCCCTTTAGGGTCTCTACGAAGGAGCCCTCGAACCACAGGACGTTGGCAATCTTGCCCGCCATGGTGCCTCCGCACTCTGCCTAGTTGCCGCGCACCACCTTGGGCTTGACGTTGAAGGTCTTGAGCCAGAGGCCGAAATGGGGGCGGACGCGGAGGAAAGCCTCGCACACGATGATAAACGTCGAGATGTTGAGGATGAAGTTCGGGGCCAGATTGTGAAAATCCAGGCCGTAGTAGAACATGAGCCCCCGGACGAATGGGTGAAGTGGAAAACCCAGTTCGCGGAGGAAGTGGGGAAGGAATACTACCCTCTCATGGGGCCTTGGGGTGGGGACAAGCTGCCCCTCCTCGGGAAGCCGGTGCGCAATGTCTTTGGACAAGTATCCGGCCATCCTAAGCTTTTTGACGTCGCCCTCCGTGACGGAGGAGACCTTCCACTTGCCTCCCGCTCCAGACATCACTGGAGAAGGTTGAGGTGGGAAGTGCGGGCTTGGGCGCTGGAGCTCGAGTGCGCAGGAGATGGATAGGCAAAGGAGGAAGAAGGCGTAGGTAAAAAGGTGGATCCTTATCCCCTTATATGGGCGGATGCGGTTGTGCGTCCTCACCTGCCTAATAAAACTCGCTTGCCTCCCAAGCGCCGTGATAAATGTCATGGTTAGGGTTACCCACGTCCGTATTGATGAGAATCCCGTAAAAAGGGCATACGATCTCTGCTTTGACAAGACGTGCCAAGGAAACCACCTCGCAAAACATGCTGAGGTGGAAAAGTAAAAACGATTCGAGTAAAGGACTTGGTTGTAGTGCGATAGGCACTGCGGAATACGTCAGCAGATTTGATTTGTGTCAATATTATTCTCTCTATGGCAATATGTGGAAACTTATTTTGCAGAACCGGACACTACTCTTGGTATTTACAAATCTTTTATGAAGGACTTGGAGGAGGAACCCGCCTTGCAATGTCGGAGACAATTTGCACGCCAGACTCGTCGTCGTTGAAGCCTGGTTCAGGGGCTACTGAGGGAGTCCTGGATTAGGGGGTGTTCGGGTAGCCGGACTATACCTTCAGCAGGACTCCTGGACTATGAAGATACAAGATTGAAGACTTTGTCCCGTGTCCGGATGGGACTTTCCTTGGCATGGAAGGCAAGCTTGGCGATGCGGATATTCAAGATCTCCTACCATTGTAACCGAGTCTGTGTAACCCTAACCCTATCCGGTGTCTATATAAACCGGAGGGTTGTAGTCCGTAGGACAGAATCAACTCCATACACAAAAATCATACCATAGGCTAGCTTCTAGGGTTTAACCTCCTTGATCTCGTGGTAGATCTACTCTTGTACTACCCATATCATCAATATTAATCAAGAAGGAGTAGGGTATTACCTCCATCGAGAGGGCCCGAACCTGGGTAAAACAAAGTGTCCCCTGTCTCCTGTTACCATCCAGCCTAGACGCACAGTTCGGGACCCCCTACCCGAGATCCGCCGGTTTTGACACCGACAGGTCCCTTGAAAATTAGCCCGAAAAGCGTCCTCGAGCTCCTCCCAACTTCCAATTGAGTTTTCGGGGAGGCTTTTTAGCCAGTGTCGAGGTGGTCCTTTAAGCTTGAGGGGAAAGTATTTGATGGCATGGAGATCGTCTCCGCGAGCCATATGGATATGGTGGATAAAGTCCTCAATCCAGACCCCAGGGTCTGTGGTCCCGTCGTACGCCTCTATGTTCACTGGTTTGAATCCTTCTGGGAATTCGTGATCCAGTACCTCATCGGTGAAACATAGGGGGTGTGCGGCACCCCTTTATTTGGATGTGCCATGGTGTTCGGACGGTTGTAGTATTCGGTTTTGATTTTGTACCAGAGCGCGCTTCCTAGATCCATAGATGGATCTGGTCGTATCGGATTTTTGGTGCAAGTCCTCACGTAGATCGTGTGTTGACTTATGTGTGACCTTGTTAGCCGATCTATCATGGTCACAAGGTGGTTGATCCAGCCAGTTGGCCGTTTTGTTTTTCGGCTATGTGGGCTCTAAGGCTTCATCGTCGAATTCAGGTAGTAGCTTGTGCTTGGGATAGCTCTTTGTGTGGTAACTTCCACCATACTTTTCTTCGTTGTCGAGCACTTTGTCCGACCTGCTGTTGAGCGTATTTTGTGCGGCCTTTGCTTCTGCTTCTTCAGACTCCTCCCTGTGGCAATAAGCCTTCTGCGGAGGTTCTCTTGCTCCAAGTGCGTTTCCGGGATGATGTGTGCATCTTCGTCCGAACTGTTTTCCTCCCCAGAGGGGGCTTGATGAGGTTTATCCTCGGTGTCTTAGTGTTCGGACATTGGATCCATATTATGTTCGCCGTTTGCAGCTTCATTGTGCTCTACCTCCGGGGTGTGGTCGTCGTTTTCTCTGGAGTCGACGGGAGTGTTATTTTCTCTTGCACTATTATCGCTGTTTTTGCTATGGCAGGACTTGGAGCGGCGCTGCTGACCTTGGCGCTTGGGTTGCTTCTTGGATGGGCCAACCTCCGTTGTTTCTTCTCCATTGCCTTCTTTGGGTGTATCCACCACGTATATGTTATGTGATGAAGTGGCGGTCCAGCGCCCTGTGGGCGGTGGTTCCTGTTCGTCTCCTGCATCGTCGTCCATACCGTCGATGTCTTCGGAGTCAAAGTCGAGCATGTCGGTTAAATCATCGACAGTGGCTACTAAGTGGGTGGTGGGTGGGCAGCGAATTTCTTTGTCGTCCGCATCCCATTCTAGCTGGACATAGTTCGGCCAAGGTTCTCCTGACAAGGAGAGAGACCTTAATGAATTTAGCACATCGTCGAAAGGCGAGTGCTGAAAGATATCTGCGGAGGTGAACTCCATGATTGGCGCCCAGTCGGATTCGACGGGCACGGATGCAAGCGGCTCGGAGTCCGTGGCCGGAGATGAATCCAGTGGTTCGGCGACATGGCTCTCGTAAGGGTGAAGTCAGTATTTGGCACTATCGCCATTGATAGTGCGGCCTCCATGGCGGGGTCTATCCCTCTGTTCTCGGATGGCACGATTTGCTCCGGATTGACGGCCGGAGTAGTTGCAGATGCGATCTCCCGAATATTGTCTGACGGCAGAGTTACCTCATGCTCGTCATGACTGTGCGGCGCACCTGACATGGGCTCGAATCCGTCGAAGATCAAGTCTCTGCGGATGTCAGCAGTGTAGTTTATGTTTCCGAACCTGACCTGATGGCCAGGGGCGTAGCTCTCGATCTGCTCCAGATGGCCAAACAAATTGGCCCGCAGTGTGAAGCCGCCGAAGATCTGTCTGGGGAGGAAAACCTCACCCTCGACCGCATCGTTACCAATGATCGAAGGAGCCATCGAGCCTTACGGTGATGGCACAGTGGAACTCTCAATGAAAGCACCAATGTCGGTGTCAAAACCGGCGGATCTCGGGTAGGGGGTCCCGAACTATGCGTCTAAGGCTGATGGTAACAGGAGGCAGGGGACACGATGTTTACCCAGGTTCGGGCCCTCTTGATGGAGGTAATACCCTACGTCTTGCTCGATTGTTCTTGATGGTATGAGTATTACAAGTGTTGATCTACCACGAGATCGTAGAGGCTAAACCCTAGAAGCTCGCATATGGTATGATTGTCTGTTGTCTATGGACTAAACCCTCCGGTTTATATAGACACCTGAGGGGGCTAGGGTTACACAGAGTCGGTTACAAGGGAGGAGATCTACATATTCGTATTGCCAAGCTTGCCTTCCACACCAAGGAAAGTCCCATCCGGACACGGGACGACGTCTTCAATCTTGTATCTTCATAGTCCAACAGTCCGGCCAAAGGATATAGTCCGGCTGTACGGAGACCCCCGAATCCAAGACTCCCTCAAATGTCATAATCAACTAGCGAGAAATTATAAGATATCACAAATGCTAACACTTTTGTGACAAAATACCATGATATAATATGAGAATAGTGGTATCTCGATAGCCCTTTCTGAGACCGCAAAACATAAATGCAGAGCACCCCCAAAGTTCAAGTAGCGGCTGGACATTGTAATTCATGGTAGAAGAGAACTAGTGGTGATGCCTTCAACATTAACTATGCACAATGCATGAGGATGACAGTAGTGCTCTCAGGACTGGTGCTTGTTTGAGAAGGTGATGACTCAACATAAAAGTAAAATAACATAAAAGTAAATAGATCGGCCCTTCACAGAGGGAAGCAGGGATTTGCAGCGGTGCCAGAGTTCGAAGTTTAAATCAGAGATACATATAATTTTGGGAGGCATACCCTTCCTGTGAACGTTACGACCAACAGTTTTTAAAATCTTCCATGCTAAACACATTAGCAGCAGTTCCCAAGCGGTAAAAGTAAAGTTTACCCCCCTCCACCATCAATCACAAGCCATGGCTAGGCGAATCCTCGGTGCCTTACATACCAACAATAGTCCAGGGGAGTTTTGTTTAATTATTTGTAATTTTTTATTTTGGGATTGGGCATCCCTATTACCAGCTGAGGGAGACATGGATTCAGGGGTCCTTAGGTGTCCAGCCCACTCAATATGGGCCAGGCTGGTGGGTAGTGAAGATAAACCCGAAGATCATTCCTCGTGTTTGGGTAGGACTCCTGGATGCGTGGACGACAAGATTGGAGTCCGGATGTACTATTTCCTTCCCTTGTAAAACCGACTTTGTACCCCTCTTGTGTATATATAAACTTGAGGGTTTAGTCCGTAGGGTTCATCAGAATTCATGTAGGCTAGACATCTAGGGTTTAGCCATCACGATCTCGAGGTGGATCGACTCTTGTAACCCATATATTCATCAAATACAATCAAGCAAGACATAGGGTTTTACGTCCTTTAAGAGGGCCCAAACTTGGGTAAACATCATGTTCTCCGTGTCCCTTGTTACCTTCGATCCTCAGACGCAGAGTTCGGGACCCCCAACCCGAGGTCGGCCGGTTTTGACACCGACATTGGTGCATTCATTAAGAGTTTCTTTATGTTGTTGACAGAAGGATCGATGGATCGCCTTGTCATTAATGACGAAATCACTTCTGGAGGAGCCCTGGCTCCAGGACAGGTCCTCCAGCTCGACGATTTCACCATGGGCGCTCGCTCTGCCATCAAGCCAATGATAGCCCCCACAATCGCCATAAGTCATCTCCATATCAGCCTCGAACACTCCAAAAAGATGGATCCGATAGATGTCTCATCCTTAAATGAGCTGCTTGATCGCATCGCCGCACTGGGGGCCGCAACAGACTATGATCGGATTGGGCTTAAACCCGACCAGAGGGAAATCAAGTCCCCATCGGTCACCCCTCTGGTAGCGGTCGTTGAGGAACGAGCGGAGAACGATTCCTCTCCCAAGTTAAAAACTAGCTATATTCGGATCTCCGATCCCTGTGAGCCGAATACCCATCCCCGGGAAGAGACTGTATGTCATCTGACCACAAGATCAGGCATTGAGCCTGGGAGTCCTCAAGACCTTCCCGATCTTGAGCTGGTGAACTCGGTGACTTTTCAAGCTCCGGACTCAATCATGGACTGGGACGCAGATTTTAGCTCGCCCACCCACCACAATTGATATTCCCCAAGTAGTTCAGGTCCTCCAGACATATGCAACCTAATGTATGTATGGCAGCAACCTCAGGAAATGGTCCATCACTTTTGGGTCAGGTTCCTCATTAAAAACAAGATTAAAGATTGCTATGATGACGATGCGGTTTTAGTTTTCTACCGCAACTGTACGGACGAGGGAATTAACAATGCCCACAACCGCCGCCGCATACTGCACTTCGCAGATTTGGCACAAATAGTACAAAAAATACTGCACAATGGAAAGCGTCTGGAAAGCCCAAACAGCCCGGTGGGAACCTCCTGCCTTTAGGCAGCCTCCCGGACGGGCAAAAAGGATGCACCCTTACGGGACACCCGATCATCAGCCTATTGATAAGAAAAATAAGCCCTTCACGGGACACAGAACCGTCCTTGATGAACTGCTTGACAGGCCATGTCAGATACATATGACTCCGAACACCGAACTAACGATAGCCTTCGGGCAAGTTGGGTACTCCGGCAAGTATCTAAAAGCAGCGAGGCTATCCTCACCAATACTACCCCAGAGAAACACTTTTTGGAGGACGATGATCTCAACATCTTTACGGTCTTCGAGACCTTATCCTCAAATAATCGGTGCAAAAGGGTGCTCCATGACCTCGCTGAAGTCAACCAAGTAACTGCAATGAACCCTTGGAATGATACGGCAATAACTTTCACTACTGATGACGAACCAAGGGTCCAATCAGTCCGAGCACTAGCCTCCTTGGTCTTAAACCCAATTGTGGAGGGATTTCGATTCTCCAAGGTACTCATGGACGGCGGCAGCGGACTTAACCTCATCTATGAAGATACGCTCGATAAAATGCAAATGGACAAGAGTCGCATCGAGCAAAGCAGTAGCACCTTTCGATGTATTATCCCCAGTCGAGAAGCGCGATGCTTGGGAAAAATTACACTCGGCGTAGTATTCGGCACGCCTGATAACTACAGGTCCGAAGAGTTGCTCTTCAATGTGGCCCCTTTCAATAGCGGATATCACGCCCTTTTCGGGCAGGACGCCTTCGTATGCTTCCAAGCCATCCCCCATTACGGGTACAGGAAGCTTCAAATGCCAGGGCCCAACGGTGTAATCACTATCACTAGTGATCTGGATATAGCACTCCTCGCCAAAAACAAAACCGCATCCTTGGCCCTTGAGGCACTATCCGAGGCCCTCGCGACCGAGGAACTAACCACTCTGTGCTCCATGGTGGACAAAAACGATGTAATCCTCGACAAGAGGCCCAAATCCACATCTTTCAAACCAGCAGGTGAAATAGTCAAATTTCAAGTGCACCCGATGGATCCAAACAAAACGACATCCATTGGAGCACAGCTAGATCCGACGATCGATGCTGCCCTACGAGCATTCCTGCGTGAAAATTAGGACATTTTTTCCTGGCATCCTTTGGACATGTCCGGAATCCCACGACGACTGGTCGAACATAGCCTCAACATAATAAAAGGGTTCAAACCAGTCAAGCAAACGTTGTGGCGCTTTTTCGAGCCCAAATGACAAGCTATGGGCGAATAACTAGCCAAGCTACTTGAGGCCGGGTTCATTAGAGAAATCAAGCACCCGGACTGGCTACCTGGTCATGGTACCAAAGAAGGATAAATCCTGGCATCTCTGTGTCGATTTCAATGACCTCAATAAGGCCTTCCCTAAGGACCCCTTCCCGCTACCCCGCATTGACCAAATCATTGACGCAACCACAGGACACGACTCATTGTGTTTCCTCGATGCATATTCTGAATACCATCTAATTAAGATGAAGGAGTTTGACCAGGCCACAACGACATTCATTACCCCTTACATGCCTTTCTTCTTCAACACTATGCCTTTCGAGCTCAAAAACATGGGCGCACTTACCAATACATGATTCAAACATGCCTGGAAAAGCAAATTGGCAAGACAATGGAGGCATACATGGATGATGTAGTCATCAAGACTAAACATGTTGGATCATTGGGGGACGATCTACGCCTCACATTCAACAACCTTCGAACATATGACATACGACTCAATCCGGAGAAATGTGTTTCAGCATTCTAGTTGGAAAACTACTCAGGTTCATTGTTTCCAATAGAGGAACCGAAGCGAACCCAGCCAAAATCCGAGCCCTATCACAATTGGCAATGCCAACAGACCTAAAGCAGGTCCAAAAACTAGCTGGTTGCGTGGCGTCATTAAGCCGCTTCATCTCCATATTAGGAGAAAAAGCTCTACCAGTTTATCGACTACTCTGGTGCACCGACCACTTCGAATGTACAGATGCGGCTACAGTCGGACTGGATGAAATAAAAGCCTTGTTAGCAGGCAACCCAATCCCAGCCGCACCAGGTGTCGGCGAGCCTATGTTGCTCTACATATCTGCGACTCACCAGGTAGTAAGCGCCGTACTCATCTTCGAACGAGAAGAAGAGGGACATAAATTCCCCATCCAGAAACCGGTGTACTATGTATCGGCAGTCCTTACGCCATGCAATCTCGATACCTGCACTATCAAAAGATAGCGTATGTGGTCTTCATGGCATCTCGGAAGCTTCGACACTACTTTTAAGAGTGTTCGATCACGGTGGCGTTCGAAGTACCACTCAATGACATCATAAACAATCGGGATTCCACTGGCCACATAGCCAAATGGGCCATCGAGGTCTTACCATTTGAAATAACATACAAGCCACGCCGTGCTATTAAATCTTAGGTGATGGCCGACTTTGTCGTCGAGTGGACGGAAGCCGAACTCCCTAAAGAGTATAACACATACTCCAACTGGATCATGTACTTCGATGGCTCCAAAATGTTAGCCGGATTGGGGGCTGGTGTCATCTTGACATTCCCTACAGGAGACACAGTCCACTACATGTTGCAAATCATGTATACGGACTCCAACAACATGGTCGAATATGAGTCACTACTACATGGTCTTAGAATGGCTGTCTCTGTGGGCATACAATGCCTAGAGGTGCGGGGGGACTCGAACCTTGCAATATCCCAAATAAATGGAGAATTCGATGTGAAGGATACAAAGATGGCGGCATACCGAAACGCCGTACTCAAAATATCAGCTCGGTTTGAGGGGCTCGGGTTCCATCACATTGCCTGAGACAGTAATCAGGTAGCGGACATCCTTGCTCGAATGGGTGCTAAACGCGATCCCGTCCCGCCTAACAGCATTGTGGAAAGGCTCTTCAAGCCATATGTGGTATCGTAGGACGAGAGCAGAAATACTAGTCCAGAGCCTATCATACCCCAGATGCCGAACACAATTTTGATATCATCGAGGGATCGGGCACTGAAATGACACCTTCTGCCCATGTAATCATGGCTGTCATGGCCCCATGGACCGAACCCTTCCTGGTCTACCTTAATAGGCAGGAGCTCCCTGATGACCAGAATGAGGCCTGTCGCATAGTCCGATGCCCTAAAGCATACAAAGTTCAAGAGGGTGAACTCTACAAGAAAAGTACCAATGGAGTTCTTCAAAGATGCATCTCCGAAGAGGAGGAACAACAACTCTTGGTCGAAATACATGCTAGTCTTGGTGGCCATCACGCTGCAGCTCGGGCCCCCGTAAGCAAGGCCTTCTGTACAGGTTTCTTTTGGCCAATGACCCATGCAGATGCACAGGCCCTTGTACAGCGCTGCGTAGGATGTCAGCTTTTCACCAATCAAAGTCATACGCCGCCGATGGCCTTAAGAACAATCCCCATTACTTGGCCTTTTGCAATCTAGGGGCTAGATATGGTCGGACCCCTTAAAGGGGGAAGGCACAAAAAGAAATATTTGATGGTTATGGTGGATAAATTCACTAAGTGGATACAGGCCAAACCGGTAAAAATGGCTGAAGCCGGTCTGGTGATCGACTTTATATCCGGCGTGGTCCACTGTTATGGTGTCCCACCCAGCATCATTACTGACAGTGGCTCTAATTTCGTAGCCGAGGAGGTAAAAAATTGGTGTCCTAATTTGGGCATTAAGCTTGATTACGCCTCCGTATATCACCCTCAAACAAATGGTCAGGTCGAACGAGCTAATGGATTGATAATGAGCGGTACCAAACCCAGGCTAGTGCGATCGCTGTGGGAGTCAGATAAACAATGGGTCAAGGAACTCGATTCCGTGCCCTGGGGACTACGGACCATGCCCAATCGCACAACCGGATATAGTCCATTTTTTATGGTATACGATGCAGAGGCTGTCCTGCCCTGCGACATTATTCATGACTCACCTTGAGTGCACATGTATGAAGAGAGAGATGCCGAGCTAAATCGGCAGGGTGACCTAGATGGCCTGGAGGAGGAGCGTGACATTGCAAAGGCCCATTCCGCATTCTATCAACAACAGGCTCGGCGATACCAAAGGAGAGAAGTGCGAGCCAAGACTTATAATGTCGGCGAACTCGTTCTACGCCTCCCAGAGAAGAAGAAGGACAAGCTCAAACCAAAATGGGAGGGGCCCTTTATTATAGATGAAGTTCTCACAGGAGGGGCCTATCGCCTTCGTAATGCATCGGATAATCGCCTAGAGCCGAATCCATGGAACGCTGCTCGGCTCCGAAGATTCTACGCATATGTTTGGCCACGTTTCTTTTTCGTTTTCTTCTCCTCTTCATTTCTTTTTATTTCCTCGTTTTTATATGACTCCCAGGATATGTTCAGATAGGCAGAACACTTAAGGGGTACACATCCTAAAATTCATACACCCCACGACACCTGGGGGCTTTTTTAACCAAAGCTTATTATTATTTAGAGCCTGGAGCTCACAATGTATACGTCGTTTGTTCATATACACCTTTTTGTCTTCGCCATTATATGCACCTTCATGACTTAAGTTTTTTCCAAGCTGGGTTGCCTTGCTCCTGTGTTTATGACCTACATTCCCGATTGTTTGGCTAGGTCGTAAAGGGAGCACCTCTGCGATTGTTGCAACCGGGTCATCCGGACATGTACCTCGGACGGGTGAAGCCGAAAGCTAGCATTCTTAAGAGAATAATTGGTCGGCAATCAAATGACAGATTGTTACATTATTGTAAGCCTTCTAACACTACGGGATAGTTTTTCCGTTTTACCAACTAAAACGCCCAGGTACACATAACTCAAACATGCAAACCCAAGGAAAGGAACCCTTAACGAAACTATTCTCCTTGGAAGATGTTTCTTACATACGTAATATAACATACTGCCCAAACTAAAATTCTTGTCTGTTCAAGCATAATGACTAGCTTGCCTGGTTTCTGGACATAATGAATGTTTCCCTTGTTATAGTATCCAGAAACACTCCACCTTTTTGGTTTGGAGGCCATGGCCGAAAGCCTACGATGACAAAAATTTCACATGTTCGGCTGAAGAATACAGGTTGATCATGAAGTACATTAGTACATTGAATCAAATGCTTATTCCATATCTATTCCGTCTATCAGACTGTCTAACCTACAGTCTTCCTGCGAATATTTCGCGGCTATCATTACTTGGTCGTACACCAAGTTTACATGAATTTTTCTCCCATTTGGTCCTTGCGGTCCCACTCGGGCCATATGATTTGGATCTAGCTTGGTGAAGCATGTTTTCACCTTCCCCATGCTTCTCGTGCACCTTCACGATAGGCGGATGTCTTCCATAGCTCAAAGCGGCACCGGGCACCTTTGAACAGGGTTGCCAAACCCTCCATACTTTTCGGAGGTGTGTCAAATGGCCATAAAGCCTTGACCATACTCCTCATGGCCCTCCAGGCCCGCGCATGTACTACAGACAGCTCCTTCAGCACATCGCCCGGGAACTCGGATACTTCTTCTTCCGGTGGACCAGTTAATAGACCTGCAGCTACAGATTTATGACATTCCGAACCGTGGACTAAACACAAGTTTATAGGGTGGTTTTAAAAAGACATACCGAACATGCCACCTTTCAACTTCTCATTTTCTTTTTGAGCAGCCAATAACCAATCCTTTAAGCTCTCTGTCTCTTCGGCTTGTTTGTCTTTTTCCTCCTCGTGGTTTTTCCCCTTGGATGTATTCATTGCAGCCTTTTTCATTTCCGCCAGTTCGGCGGTGATGGCATCAAGCTGCGTTTGGTTTGTTTTCATCTCCTGGGCTAGCACAGTGTTCTTCTCCTTGAGAACCTGCAGGTCATATCGATCCTTAAATCAGTTGGGCTCACTTCTTTAAGTCTCGGGGGCTACTCATGTATGTCTATCAAAAACTGCATAAGTTTTTACCTGTATATCCTTTGAAAACAGCTGAGTGACTCCGGCAAGTCCGTCTCGAGTAGCTCGGATATATGCATCCACCGAACTAAGTGCGATAAACTCTTGCTCGGAAAAGGCTGGAGCGCGCATGGCCTCTTTCAGGCGAAGGTGATTCATTACGCTCTCCACCTCAGAGTTTGTGACAGATATGTCGTATGAATCTTCATGAGGCGGTGGAATTGGCACTGCATCAGCCCTCATCCTAGCTGACGAGTCCGGTGCCGGATTTGCTAACATTCGGCTAGCAGGGTGTTTCCCCACTGTTTGCCGTGTGCTCCTTCTGAATCAAAGATATAAGTGAGCTTTAATAATCCAGACTCATGCCTAGGTACGTATCAAATGAATGTACCTTTTTGAAGATGGTGAAGGTTATACGATGCCTCCAGCCTCCTTTCGTTTTGAACGATTACCCTACGAAGGGTACACCCTTGAAGAGGTGCAGTCTGCCGAGCGCCCATCCTGTTATGTACGGATTAGTGCAATGGACAAAGGTGCAAGTATGCACTTCCTTTTTAGCTCTTTGAATACTTACGATGGAGAAGGGATATGGACGGGGGTAGTCGGTGGTAATGGCCACTTCCGAGCTGTCAAGGCTCGCTTGATAAAACACCCCATCATCAAACTCTATGTATATATATATGGATCCTTGCAGAAGCTAGGGTCCTCGTGGCGGTTGTGATCCTCTGGCTGTGGGGCAGGACAACGAACGTCCTCGGTCATCTTCCTCCATGATTGTTTTGTGGCAACAAAAAGCAAATTTGATTAGTATACTATGACAACAATAAAGCAACACAGATAATCAAAGTCTTACCCATTCAATGGGGTTGTACATGGAGTAGCCTTCCCGGCAGTTTAAGCGAAGGAAATCTTCTTTTTCACCCTTATACAGATCGGCCAAGATCGTGGCCAGTTCAGCAGGGGTATTCGGACCCTTGCGTCTGTAACAAGATGCATCATCTTCCCCGTTGTAACACCATGGAGGGGTTACTCTGGACAGGAGAGGTTGGACACACCTCTTTATTGCAATAGCGATGACTTCGATTATCAAGAGCTTGGTATGGGCTAGCAATTTGACATTGCTGACCAACCTTTTTATTTCCGCACTATCTTCCTCCTTGGGACTTCGGGGACGCCAGTTGAAGAGCTTCTTTAAAGGAGCGTTGGAAAATTCAGGAAGGCCATGCCGAACTGGGTCCGACAGTGGGACGTCATCCATATAGAACCATTTCAATGTCCACTTTAGTATAACTCTTTGGGAGTTCCTACGAGGTATCCGGATCCGGCTATACGCCATACTTGGGCACCTCCCACTTCAAATATAGAGCCTCCTCGATGGCGGGGAACGAGGCAAAATAACTTCCTCCATAGTTCAAAATGGGCCTCGATGCGTAAGAAGAATTCATAGCGAGCAACGAAACCAGAGATGTGCATAATTGAACCTGGGGTAAGGTTGTGCAGTTGAATGCCGTAAAATTCCAATAGACCCCTGGTAAAGGGATGTATTGGAAAGCCTAGGCCCCATAACAGAAATGGGATGAAGCACACCCACTCCTCCTTATTGGGGTTGGGGGAATTTTCAGCCATTACGTCATTGCCGATGGAGGCCAATCCTGCTCGAACGGAGACTAGATCTGCGAGGGGAAGATAGCCATGCGTCTGGAGTCGACTCAGTTGAAGATACGGCACTAAGTAGCTTTGCTAATCGCCCTCTTGAGGGCCATGGGGATGCGAGGAAGAGCTTGGGGTGCTGGCCATGTTTGGAAGCTTTTTGTGGCTGATCTTGGTGTTTCCTCTGCTCGATGTGGATGGCGCTTTGAGGATTCGATCTCTTTATATAGACGCCATCACTGCGTGGTTGGGTGTTTTATTTTTAATAAAAAATGGTGGAACGTTCGCATTCGTTCGACGTGTGGAAATTGAGGCGACAACAGGAAGGAGTCATAAAGGCAGAACATAGAGGTCAAAACCGGACTGTCGTCCATCCGAAGTATAATGAAGAACCCGCCTAGCAAAGTTGAAGATATAAGCCAGATACTACTCGTCATTAAAGGAAAGTTCGGGGCTACTGAGGGAGACCTAGATTCGGGGGTCCTCAGGTGTCCGGCCCACTCAATATGGGCCGGGCTGGTGGGTAGTGAAGATAAACCGGAAGATCATTCCCCATGTTCGGGTAGGACTCCTGGATGCGTGGACGACAAGATTGGAGTCTGGATGTACTGTTTCCTTCCCTTGTAAAACCGACTCTATACCCCTCCAGTGTATATATAAACTGGAGGGTTTAGTTCGAAGGGTTCATCAGAATTCATATAGGCTAGACATCTAGGGTTTAGCCATCATGATCTCGAGGTAGATCGACTCTTGTAACCCATATAATCATCAAATACAATCAAGCAGGACATAGGGTTTTACCTCCATTAATAGGGCCCGAACTAGGGTAAACATCATGTTCCCCGTGTCCCTTGTTACCTTTGATCCTCAGACGCACAGTTCGGGACCCCTACCCGAGATCGGACGGTTTTGACACCGACACCAGCCCCTCTCATGCAAGGATGAGTGAATAAACACTCATCATGAGAATAACCCGCTTAGCATGTAAGATAATGATCACCCCCTGTCGCTCCATGAGCAGTCCACGCACACAAAATAGATGTTCATTTGATTTTTTAGAGGTGGCATGTGCAAATTTACATGGAACGGCAGGGTAATACCGCATATAGGTAGATGCTAGTTCTTGAGCTTGCGTTGATTTCTCCTTGGAAGAGGAAAGGGTGATGCATCAAAGTAGAGATAAGTATTTCCCTCCGTTAAGAACCAAGGTATCAATCCAGTAGGAGGAACACACAAGTCTCCAATAGATGCACCTGCACAAACTAACAAACACTTGCACATAACACGAAAAATGGGTTGTCAATCCCTTCACGGTCACTAGCAAGGGTGAGATCTGATAGAGATTGATATAAAAGATAAGTAAAAGTGTAAAATGAGGTAAAGATAAATAAATTGCAGCAAGGTATTTTGGGGTTTTGTATTTATAGATCTGAAAATAATATGATAAAAATAGACTCGGGGGCTATAGGTTTCACTAGAAGCTTCTCTCTTGAAAGAAACATACGACGGGTAAACAAATTACTATTGAGCAATTGATAGAAAAGAGCATAGTTATGATGATATCTAAGGCAATGATCATGAATATAGGAATCACGTCCATGACAAGTAGACCAACTCCTGCAGGCATCTACTACTATTACTCGACACATCGACCGCTATTCAGCATGCATCTAGTGTATTAAGTTAACAAGAACGGAGTAACGCCTTAAGCAAGATGACATGATGTAGAGGGATAGATCCAATCAATATGGTAAAAACCCATCTTTTTACCCTTAATGACAACAATACAAAGACGTGCCTCGCTACCCCTAGTATCACTAGGTGAGGACACCGCACGATTGAACCCATCACAAAGCACCTCTCCCATTGCAAGAAAGATCAATCTAGTTGGCCAAACCAAATCAATAGATCGGAGAGAAATACAAAGCTATATAAATCATACATACAAGAGTTTAGAGAAGACTCAAATAATATTCATAGGTAAACTGATCATAAATCCATAGTTCATGGGATCTCAACGAACACACCGCAAAAGAAGATTACATCGAATAGGTCTCTAAGAACATCAAGGAGAACATTGTATTGAATATCAAAGAGAGAGAAGAAGCCATCTAGCTACGAGCTATGGACCCGTAGGTCTGTGGTAAACTATTTACACATCATCAGAAGGGCAGCAAGGTTGGTGTAGAGGCCCTCCATGATTGAATCCCCCTCCAACAGAGTACCAAAAAGGCCCCAAGATGGGATGTCACGGGAACAGAAGCTTGCGGCGGCGGAAAAGTATTTTTGGTGTGCCTTCTAGTGTACGGGGAATATTTGGGTATTTATGGAGCTGGAATTAGGGTTAGGGGGCCCCGAGGGGCCTACAAGCCCGGGGGCAGGCCCTGTGAGCTTGTGGCTCTCTCGTAGCCCCTCTAGCCTCCTCCTAGAGCTTCATGGTTGTCTTCTGGTCCAAGAAAAATACTCAAACAGTGTCTTTCCATTTGGACTCCGTTTGGTATTGATTTTCTGTAGAAGACAAAAATAAGGAAAAAACAACAAATGGCATTGGGCACTAGGTTAATAGGTTAGTACCAAAAAATGATACACCCTCCGTCCCAAAATTCTTGTCTTAGATTTGTCTAGATACAGATGTATCTAATATTAAACATGACTTGACACATCCGTATCTAAACAAATATAAGACAAGTATTTTGGGACAGAGGGAGTACAAAATAGCATATTAATGCATAGGAAACATCCAAGATGGATAATATAATAGCATGGAACAATGAAAAATATAGATACATTGGAGACGTATCAAGCATCCCCAAATTTAATTTCTGCTCGTCCTTAAGTAGGTAAATGATAAAAACATAATTTTTGATGTGGAATGCTACCTAACATGTTTATCAAGTAATCTTTCTTATCGTGGTATGAATATTCAGATCCATATGATTCAAAAGAAAAGTTTAATACTGACATAAAAACAGTAATACTTCAAGCATACTAATAAAGCAATCGTGGCTTTTCAAAATATCATGGCTAAAGAAAGTTATCCCTACAAAATCATATAGTCTTGTCATGATCTATCTTCATCACACAAAGTGTTTATCATGCACAACCCCAATGAGAAGCGAAGCAATTGTTTCATACTTTTGACATTCTAAAGCTTTTTCAACTTTCAAGCAATACGTGAGCGTGAGCCATGGATATATCACTATGGGTGGAATAGAAGGTGGTAGTAGACACAAAGGATAAAGAAACTCTCACACCAACTAGGCAAACTAATAGGCTATGGATATGCCCATCAATTGATATCGGTGCAAGTGAGTAGGAATTGCCATGCAACGGATGCACTAGAGCTATAAGTGTATGAAAGCTCAAGAGGAAACTAAGTGGGTGTGCACACAACTTGCTTGCTCACGAAGACCTAGGGCAATTTGAGGAAGCCCATCATTAGAATATACAAGCAAAGTTCTATAATGAAAAATCCCCACTAGTAATATATGAAAGTTACAACATAGGAGGCTCTCTATCATGAAGAACATGGCGCTATTTTGAAGCACAAGTGTGGAAAAGGATAGTAACATTGTCCCTTCTCTCTTTTTCTCTCATATTTTTCATTTCTTTTTGGATTCTTTTTTTATTTTGGGCTCTTTGGCCTATTTTTATTTTAAGTCCAGAGTCTCATCCCAACTTTTGAGGGAATCATAGTCTCCATCATCCTTCCCTCACATGGGACAATGCTCTAATAATGATGATCATCACTCTTTCATTTACTTACAGCTCAAGAATTACAACTCGATATTAGAACAAGGATATGAATCTATATGAATGCCTCTAGCAGTGTTCCAAGATGTGCCATGATCTAGTGTGGCATGTATAAAAAAATATGAATGGCGGCCAAGCCACAAATACTATGTCAACTATGTGATCATGCAAAGCAATATGACAATGATGGTGTGTGTCATAATAAACGGAACGGTGGAAGTTGCATGGAGATATACCTCGGAATGGCTATGGAAATGCCATAATAGGTAGGTATGGTGGCTGTTTTGAGGAAGGATATAGGTGGTTTAATGCGCCGGTGAAAGTTGTGCGGTACTAGAGTGGCTAGCAAAGGTGGAAGGGTGAGAGTGCGTATAATCCATGGACTCAACATTAGTCATAAAGAACTCACATACTTATTGCAAAAATTTATTAGCCGTCGAAAGAAAGTACTAAGACGCATGCTCCTAGGGGGATAGATTGGTAGGAAAAGACCATCACTCGTCCCCGACGTCCACTCATAAGGAAGACAATCGATAATAAATCATGCTCCAACTTCATCACATAACGAGAGATCATACGTGCATGCTTCGGGAATCACAAACCTTAACACAAGTATTTGTAGTAACCCACAATTACCAACTAGCATGACTCTAATATCACCATATTTATATCTCAAAACAATTGCAAAGAATCAAACTTCTCATATACTCAATGATCTACCTAAAAGTTTTTATTATATCCCTCTTGAATACCCATCATATTAGGACCAAATTCATAACCTAAGAAAATTGCCATACTATTTTTATATTGCCATACTATTTTTAAGACTCTCAAAATAATATAAGTGAAGCATGAGAGTCCATCAATTTCTTCAAAATAAAACCAGCACCGTGCTTTAAAAAGATAAAAGTGAAGCACTAGAGCAACTACATAGCTCAAAAGATATAAGTGAAGCACATAGAGTATTCTAACAAATTCACAATTAATATGCGTCCCTCTAAAAAGGTGTGTACAGCAAGGATGATTGTGGTAAACTGAAAATGAAAAACTCATATAATACAAGACGCTCCAAGCAAAACACACATCATGTGGTGAATAAAAATATAGCCTCAAGTAATTTTACCAATGGATTGAAGACAAAATAGGGGATGCCATTCAGGGCATCCCTATCTTAGATGCTTGGATATCCTTTAATATTACCTTAGGGTGCCTTGGGCACTCCCAATCTTAGGCTCTTGCCACTCCTTATTCCATAGTCCATAAAAATTTACTCAAAACTTGAAAACTTCACAACACAAAACTCAACAGAAAACTCGTGAGACCCGTTAGTGAAACAAAGAAAATAACCACCTTTAGGTACTATTTTAAACTCATTCCAATTTTATATTGGTGTTATATATACTATATTCTAACTTCTCCATGGTTCATACCCTCTGATACTACCCATAGATTCATCAAAATAAGAAAAAACACAATGAAAACAGAATCTGTCAAAAACAGAACAGTCTGTAGTAATCTGGACTTTATCCAAACTTCTATAACTCCAAAAATTCTGAAAGATTAGGACAACGCAGGCAATTTTTATATCAATCGTGTGTAAAGAAATCAAGAATTTATCATGTTCCAGCATATGAGATCAATTCTGTTATTGGGCGCAAAAGTTTTTGTTCAGCAAAATCAAATCAACTATCACCCAAATCATCCCAAAGGTCTTACTTGGCACAAAGACTAAAAGATATTATATAAGTAATATTGCATATTGTGATAAAACATAAAAGAAAAACATTGGGTTTTCTCCCAACAAATGCTTTTCTTTAAACCCTTTTAGATATACATTGATAATTTTAATGATGCTCACATGAAAGACGAAAAATTGAAGCACGCAGAGAGCATCATATAGCATGTGAGAAACAAGTTTAAGTCTAACATACTTCTTATGCATAAGTATTATATAAGCAAGCAAATTATGAAGGAAAACAAACACTAGCATATGCAAGGAAGAAGAAAGAAACAATAGCAATCTCAATATAACGGGAGGTAATTTAGTATCATGAAAATTTCTACAACCATATTTTCCTCTCTCAAAATAATTACATGTAGGATAATAATCAAATTCAACAATATAGCTATCACATAAATTATTCTCTTCATGATCCACAAGCATGCAAAGTTCACACTCTTCCAAAATAGTGGGATTAACATAAAATAAAATCATTACTTCTCCAAGCCCACCTTTATAAAAAAATTCATAAGATTGATCAATCTCCAGAGTAGTGGGGTCATTATTTCCTAAAGTTGACACTCTTCCAAACCCACTTTCAATATTATTGCAAACATTATTATCAATATCATATTCATCATGAGGCTTAAACAAATTTTCAAGATCATAAGGTGCATCACCCCAATCATGATCTTTACAATAAGTAGTGGACATAGCAAAATTAGTATCCCCAAGCTTGGGGTTTTGCATATTATTAGCACAATTGACATTAATAGAATTTATAATAACGTCATTGCAATCATGCTTTTCTTTCAAGGAGCTATCATGAATCACTTCATAAATTTCTTCTTTTAACACTTCATCACAATGTTCAGATTCACAAATTTCAAGCAAAACTTCATAAAGATAATCTAGTGCACTCAACTCACTAGTAATTGGTTCATCATAAACATATTAGCTAGTGGATGAGGATCCATAAACTTTTTGCTTTGTGATTTGGAATAAATATGCAATTATGCCAAGAGAACAAGCAAACAACCCAAGTAAGACATAAAGGCAAACATAAAAAGGAAAATATTTTGTGTTTTCCTGAAAACATTTTAGAAGTGGGGGAGAGGAAAATGGGAGTGCTAATGGCAAATAATGTAAGTGCAAGATATGGGAGTTTATGATAGGTACTTGGTAGGCTTGTTGTAGATCCTCCTCGACAACAGTGATACGTCTCCAACGTATCTATAATTTTTGATTGTTCCATGTTATTATATTATCTATTTTGGATGTTCTATATGCATTAATATGCTATTTTATATTATTTTTGGGACTAACCTATTGACCTAGAGCCCAGTGCAAGTTTTTTGTTTTTTTCCTTGTTTTTAAATTTTACTAAAAAGGAATATCAAATCGAGTCCAAACGAGCTGAAAATTTACGGTGATTTTTTATGGACCATAAGAAGCCCACAGAGCACGGATATGGACCAGAGGAGTCCCGAGGCAACGACAAGGGTGGAGGACGCGCCCCCTGCATTGCCACTGCCTCGTGGACCCCCGTGATGTGAAACCGACACCAAAAATTCCTATAAATCCTGAAACCTCTAGAAATAAACCTAGATCGGAAGTTCCGCCACTGCAAGCCTTTGTAGCCATGAAAACCAATCGGGAGCCCGTTTCGGCACCCTGTCGGAGGGGGAAACCATCACCGGTGGCCATCTTCATCATCCCGACGGTGTCCATGATGAGGAGGGAGTAGTTCACCCTCGGGGCTGAGGGTATGTACGAGTAGCTATGTGTTTGATCTCTCTCTCTCTCTCTTGTGTTCTTGATTTGGCACAATCTTGATGTACCGCGAGCTTTGTTATTATAGTTGAATCATATGGTGTTTCTCCCCCTCTACCTTCTTGTGATGAATTGAGTTTTACCTTTGAGGTTTCACTTTTATCGGATTGAATACTATTATGGATTTGAGAACACTTGATATATGTCTTGCGTGGGAAACCCGTGGTGACAATGGGTGTTCTATTGATTCACTTGATGTATGTTTTGGCACTCAACTCGCGTATTCCCGAGGTTACATAGGGGTAATCTATGCATAGGGGTTGATGCACGTTTTTGACCTTGTTTCTCTTTGAGGTTCCTTATGTTGGATTGAATATTATGAATCTGAAGTTGTTTGATGCATATCGTATAATTGACCCACGGATACTTGTGGTGACATTGCTGTATCTAGGTGACATTAGGGTTGATTGATGTGTGTCATATGGTGTTATTTTACTACGAACTCTAGGGATGTTTGTAACACTTATAGGAATAGCTCAATGGATTGATCAAAAGAATAACTTTGAGGTGGTTTCGTACCCTACAAGCAATTTCATCTTATGTTCTCCATGATAGGAACTTTGGAGTGACTCTTTGTCGCACGTTGAAGGAATGTCATATGATTTAATTATGTTATCATTGTTGAGAGAACTTGCACTAGTGAAAGTATGAACCCTAGGCCTTGTTTCCAAGCATTGGAATACCGTTTTCGCTCACTTTTGTTACTAGTTACCTTGTTGTTTTTATATTTTCAGATTACAAAAACCTATGTCTACCATCCATATTACACTTGTATCACCATCTCTTAGCGAAACTAGTGCACGTATACAATTTACCATTGTATTGGGTGTGTTGGGGACACAAGAGACTCTTTGTTATTTGGTTGCAGGTTGTTTGAGAGATACCATCTTCATCCTACGCCTCCCACGGATTGATGAACCTTAGGTCATCCACTTGAGGGAAAGTTGCTACTGTCCTTGAAATCTCTGCGTTTGGAGGCCCAACACGAGTCTACAAGAAGGTTGCATAGTAGACATCAAGCTCTTTTCTGGTGCCGTTGTCGGGGAGGTGAGTTCTTGAAGGTATATCTTTAGATCTTGCAATCGAATCTTTTAGTTTCTTGTTTTGTCACTAGTTTAGTCTATAAAAGAAAACTACAAAAAATGGAATTGAGGCTGCCTCATATGCTTCATCTTTTTAATGTCTTTCATGAAAAGTATGGGAAGGAAAATTGTGCTCAAGTGTTAGAAGGAGAAGTTTAAAATGTTTGGCATAAAATCTTTGAATGATGAGCATGATTGCAATGTTGTTAGTATGAATTCTTTGAATATCCATGATGCTAATGATATGCAAAGCCATAAGCTTGGGGATGCTATGTTTGATGAAGATGATATTTTTTGTCCCCCAAGTTTTAATGAGCAAATTTATTATGATGATTATATTTATTAAAGTGGATTTGGAGAGGTCATGACTTTATTTAGTGATGAATCCACTATTTTGGAAGAGGTTCCAATTGATTATGAGAAAAAAGTTGCTATCTATGATGATTATTGTGATGCCATGTATGTTATAAATAATAATGATAACCATGAAACTTGTCGTCGTGATTTTAATTTTCAATTGTATTATGCCTCACATGATAGTTATTTGGTTGAATTTGCTCCTCCCACTACTATGAATGAAAAGAATTTTGCTCATGTGGTGAGTAGTAAAATTTCTATGCTTGTGGATCATCAAAATAATGCTTTATGTGATAGTCATATTGTTGAATTCATTCATGATGTTACTGAAAATTATTATGAGAGATGAACATATGCTTTTACATATCTCAATAATATCAAGTTTCCTCTCTATGTGTTGAAAATCTTGAAGTTTTGCTTGTTTTACCTTCCTATGATAGTTGATTCTTGCTCCCCAAATTTGTTTGCTCACAAATCCCTATGCATAGGAAGTGGATTAGACTTAAATGTGCTTGACATGTGGTTCATGATGCTCTATTTGTGTTTCAATTCTTTACTTCTTTGTGAGCATCATTGAAATTATCATGCCTAGCTAAAAGGCATTAAAGAAAAGCGCTTGTTGGGAGACAACCCAACGCTATTACCTACTATTTTTGTGTGTTCACATGATTATGCTACTGTCGTAATCATGTTTTATATATTTTGTTTCGATAAAGTGCCAAGTAAGACCTTTGGCATGATCTATGGTGATAGTTGATTTGATCTTGCTGAAAAACAGAAACTTTTCTGCTCATTGCTAGAATTTTAAAAAAATCACAGAAGAGTGCTTTTGATCTGAATTGTTTACACAATATTTATGTAGAAATTTCGTAGGTTGTCATAATTTCTTAGAATTTTCTGAGTAGCAGAAGTATGGTTGTTATTCAGATCATTACAGACTAATCTGTTTTTGGCAGATTCTGTTTTCAATGCATAGTTTGCTTGTTTTAGTGTTTCCATAGCTTATATTAAGTAATATAAATTGTGGAAATGATAAGGTACATAAGGAATTGTGTGAGAAAAATTATGAATCTTATCTTGACAGTACCAAAGTGAATGATTTGTCTTTATCATACTAACCCATCCCACGAAGTTCCGTTAAGTTTTGTGTGATTGAAGTTTTCTAGTTTTGGGTGCAATCTCGATATGTGGAGAATAAGGAGTGGAAATACCCTAATATTGGGGATGCCCAAGGCACCCCAAGTTAATATGCAAGGAAGATCCAAGCAACTAATCTTGGGGATGCCCCGGAAGGCATCCCCTCTTTCGTCTCCAACATTATCGGTAACCTCACTTGGAGCTATAGTTTTATTCATCACGTGTTTTTCTTGGAGCTTCATTTTATTTTATTAGGATATGCTTACTGTTATTTAGAGTAATGTTTTGCATCTTTTAGTTCAATAAAAAAGTCAAGTATAGCCTTTACCATGCTTATTTTACAAGTCTATATGTTACTGTTTTGAAAACAGAAAGTTTTCTATCCTTGTCTGAATATTTGTGAATAGTCAGAACATGATAAAATCTTGAAATTTTTACAAAATGAGTAAAAGAAAATTTTCTACAGTGTGGTAAGTTTTTAGAATTTTTGGATTTAGGGAGTTATGATTCCTCTTACATTCTTTATAGACTATTCTATTTAGACAGATTGCCGTTATGTTTGCATTGTTTGCCTATGTTTGCTTTTTTAGTGATTCTATCTGAGGATGGGAGTATTAAATATGTAGAGGAATTTAGCATGCAATGTCAAATTATAATTTTTGTGATTTTCTATAGTAGTGAATGATAAGGTTTTGCATGGATTTATAGTAACTTATCTCACGAGTTCTTGTTGAGTTTCGTGTGCATGAAGTTTTTAAGATTCCAGGAAACTATGATATGAGAGGAATTAAGGAGACACAAGAGCTCAAGCTTGGGGATTCCCAAAGAATCCCTAATTAATATTTCAAGAAGTCTCAAGCATCTAAGCTTGGGGATGCCCCGGTTGGCATCCCACCGTTCTTCATCAACAATGATTGGTTAGTATCGGTTGACCCTAAGTTTTTTCTTCTTCACATGATATGTGCTATCCTTGGAATGTCATTTTATCTTGTTTTGCTTGATGTTTGAATAAATTACTTAAGATCTGAAATTTTACTTATGAGAGAGAGTCTTCACATAGCTAAATAATTATTCACATAGAGCACAACGGTTAGTTAGTTGATCTTCACTTATATATTTTTGGAGTAGTTTGTTAGTTGCTCTAGTGCTTCACTTAGAGCACAACGGTGGTTTTATTTGAAGAAATTGATGAACTCTCATGATTCACTTATATTATTTTGAGAGTCTTAAACAGTCTGTTAATTTGTTTAGGTTATGAATTTAGTCCTAATATGATGGGCATCTAAGAGGCATATAATAAAAACTTTCATTAAGTGCATTGAATACTATGAGAAGTTTGATTCCTTGCATTTGTTTTGCAATATAAAGATGGTGATATTAGAGTCATGCTAGTGAGTAATTGTGGATTGGTATAAATAACTGTGTTAAAGTTTGTTATTCCCGTAGCATGCACGTATGGTGAACCGTTATGTGATGAAATCAGATCATGATTTATTTATTGATTTTCTTCCTTATGAGTGGCGGTCGGGGACGAGCGATGGTCTTTTCCTACCAATCTATCCCCCTAGGATCATGCATGTAGTACTTTGTTTCGATAGCTAATAAACTTTTGCAATAAGTATGTGAGTTTTTTATGACTAAGGTTGAGTCCGTGGATTATACGCACTCTCACCCTTCCACCATTACTAGCCTCTCTAGTACCACGCAACTTTCGCCGGTGCATTACACCTACCATTTACCTTCCTCAAAACAGCCACATACCTACCTATGGCATTTCCATAGACATTCCGAGATATATTTCCATGCAACTTCCACCATTCTTTTTATTATGACACGCTTCATCATTGTCATATTGCTTTGCATGATCATGCAGTTGACATCGTATTTCTGGCAAAGCCATCATTCATAATTTCTATACATGTCACTCTTGAGTCATTGCACATCCCAGTACACTGTCAGAGGCATTCATATAGAGTCATATTTTGTTCTAAGTATCGAGTTGTAATTCTTGAGTTGTAAGTAAATAAAAGTGTGATGATCATCATTATTAGAGCATTGTCCCATGTGAGAAAAGGATGATGGAGACTATGATTCCCTCATAAGTTGGGATGAGGATCCGAATGAATAATAATAATAATAATAATAATAATAATAATAATAATAATAATAATAATAACAATAACAATAATAATAATAATAATAATAATAATAATAATAAGAGGCCAAAGAGCCCAAAATAAACAAAAGAGAGAAAAAGAGAGAAGGGGCAATGTGATACAGAGCATTCTATGATCATCCCCATGTACACTATGAGTACTCCCCATGCCCCAAGAGGACATACGATGAGACCTCGACTATACACTATTGGATGCAACGTGAACTCTCTCCTCTCCGGACCGTCACTTTCCACATGTGAGACATGGCTAATACCTCAAACATATGTGTTGTGCATGACTAGGAACCAAGAGTGAGACCATGGACATGACGGCGAGTACACCAAGCGCGAGGAGCAAGAGAAGGAGCTGCTCGGAAGGTTCAGCCACTGGACGACCGAACGATGTTGGACGTCCGACACACTCCAACGACTGGGCATCCGACCATCTCCGGAAATCCGGTGCCACCTACCCCAAGCCAAAACGCCAGACATCCGACAAGTACCGGACGACCGGACCCTTGGGAGCCAACGGACGCCCGGTACCTGTCGGACGTCCGACGCCTCTCTATGCATAGCTTTGGGCCCGATGCCCATGTACCCCTTCACTTCGCCCCATTTGCTCTATGACTATAAATAGGACACCCCTCCTCCTAGTTAGGGTTAGCAATGTGATAGCTCATATTAGAGATAGAGCTTTGCTCACCCACTTGGTTACTTCTTCTTTGGAGTCCACGACCTCTTCGGAGAAGATCCCCCAAGCGGATTCAATACCCCTCACGGGAAGACCCCCTCAAGACCTCCTCACAGAGATGAACTCGTTACCTATGTATCGTCCTTTGTTGGATTTGGTTCGTGTATCTCTTTGTGTTTCAATAATCTAGCATATGTGTGACTGGATCTTGTTGGTTTGAGTGATTTCTCTTGTGTTTCCCCTCGTTCCCCTCTTGTTTTCTTCGTAGGATCCACTCCAATCATGAAATATCGGCCCGAGGGTTTCCACGCTACATCAACTTGGTATCATGAGCCACGTTTATTACTGATAACCCACAAGTGTAGGGGATGGCAACAGTTTTTGAGGGTAGAGTATTCAACCCAAATTTACTGATTCGACACAAGGGGAGCCAAAGAATATTCTCAAGTATTAGCAGTTGAGTTGTAAATTCAACCACACCTGGATAACTTAGTATCTGTAGCAAAGTATTTAGTAGCAAAGTAATATGATAGTAATGGTAACGGTAACAAAAGTAACGGTAGCAAAAGTAATATTTTTGGTGTTTTGTAGTGATTGTAACAGTAGCAACGGAAAAGTAAATAAGCGAAGAACAATATATGGAAAGCTCGTAGGCAATGGATCGGTGATAGAGAATTATGTCGGATGTGGTTCATCATCTAACAGTCATAACCTAGGGTGACAAAGAACTAGCTCCAATTCATCAATGTAATGTAGGCATGTATTCTGAATATAGTCATACGTGCTTATGGAAAAGAACTTGCATGACATCTTTTGTCCTACCCTCCCGTGGCAGCAGGGTCCTAATGGAAACTGAGGGATATTAAGGCCTCCTTTTAATAGAGTACCAGAACAAAGCATTAGCACATAGTGAATACATGAACTCCTCAAAGTACGGTCATCACCGGGAGTGGTCCCGATTATTGTCACTTCAGGGTTGCCGGATCATAACACATAGTAGGTGACTATAGACTTGCAAGATAGGATCAAGAACTCACATATATTCATGAAAACATAATAGGTTCAGATCTGAAATCATGGCACTCGGGCCCTAGTGACAAGCATTAAGCATAGCAAAGTCATAGCAACATCAATCTCAGAACATAGTGGATACTAGGGATCAAACCCTAACAAAACTAACTCGGTTACATGATAGATCTCATCCAACCCATCACCGTCCAGCAAGCCTACGATGGAATTACTCACGCACGATGGTGAGCATCATGAAATTGGTGGTGGAGGATGGTTGATGATGACGACGGCGACGAATCCCCCTCTCTGGAGCCCCGAACAGACTCTAGATCAGCCCTCCCGAAAGGTTTTAGGGCTTGGCGGCGGCTCCGTATCGTAAAACGTGATGAATCCTTCTCCTTGTTTTTTCTCCCCGAAAGTGAATATATGGAGTTGGAGTTGAGGTCGGTGGAGCGTCAGGGGGCCCACGAGGTAGGGGGCGCGCCCAGGGGGGCAGGCGCGCCCCCCTCCCTTGTGGCTAGGGTGTGGGCCCCCTGGTCTTGATCTGTTGCCAGTATTTTTTATTATTTCCAAAAAGACGCTCCGTGAAGTTTCACGTTATTCCGAGAACTTTTGTTTCTGCACATAAATAACACCATGGAAATTCTGTTGAAAACAGCGTCAGTCCGGGTTAGTTCCATTCAAATCATGCAAGTTAGAGTCCAAAACAAGGGCAAAAGTGTTTGGAAAAGTAGATACGACAGAGACGTATCAACTCCCCCAAGCTTAAACCTTTGCTTGTCCTCAAGCAATTCAGTTGACAAACTGAAAGTGATAAAGAAAAACTTTATAAACTCTGTTTTCTCTTGTTGTTGTAAATATGTAAAGCCAGCATTCAAGTTTTCAGCAGAGATTATGAACTAACCATATTCACAATAGCTCCCAGGTCTCATGTTTACTCATATCAATGGCCCAATCAACTAGCGAGCAATAATAATAAATCTCGGATGACAACACTTTCTCAAAACAACCATAATATGATATAAGTAATGAATGCAAATGACAGTGGTGCTCTCCAACTGGTGCTTTTTAGTAAGAGGATGATGACTCAACATAAAAGTAAATAGATAGGCCCTTTGTAGAGGGAAGCAGGGACTTGTAGAGGTGCCAGAGCTCGGTTTTGAAATAGAGAGGAATAATATTTTGAGCGGTATACTTTCATTGTCAACATAACAACCAAGAGATGGCGATATCTTCCATGCTACACACGTTATAGGCGGTTCCCAAACAGAATGGTAAAGTTTATACTCCTCCTCCACCAACAAGCATCAATCCATGGCTTGCTCGAAACAACGAGTGCCTCCAACTAACAAGAGTCCCAGGGTGAGTTTTGTTTGCAATTATTTTGATTTAGTTTGCATAAAGCATGGGACTGGGAATCCCGGTGACCAGCCATTTTCTCGTGAGTGAGGAGCGGAGTCCACTCCTCTTGAGAATAACCCGCCTAACATGGAAGATACGGACAACCCTAGTGGATACATGAGCTATTCGAGCATACAAAACAGAATATTTATTTGAAGGTTTAGAGTTTGGCACATACAAATTTACTTGGAACGGCAGGTAGATACCATATATAGGTAGGTATGGTGGACTCATATGGAACAACTTTGGGGTTTATGGGATTGGATGCACAAGCAGTATTCCCGCTTAGTACAAGTGAAGGCTAGCAAAAAACTAGGAAGCGACAAGCTAGAGAGCGACAACAGTCATGAACATGCATTAAAATTAATCAACACCGAATGCAAGCATGAGTAGGATATAATGCACCATGAACATAAATATCATAGAGGATATGTTGATTTTGTTTCAACTACATGCGTGAACATGTGCCAAGTCAAGCCACTCGAATCGTTCAAAAGAGGATACCACCCTATCATACCACATCACAACCATTTTAATAGCATGTTGGCACGCAAGGTAAACCATTATAAGCTCCTAGCTAATTAAGCATGGCATAAGCAACTATAATCTCTAATTGTCATTGCAGACATGTTTATTCATAATAGGCTGAATTAGGAACGATGACCTAATCATATTTACAAAAATAAGAGAGGTAGAGTTCATACCAGCTTTTCCCATCTCAGTCAGTCCATCATATATCGTCATAATTGCCTTTCACTTGCACGACAGAACGATGTGGATAATAATAATAGTGCACGTGCATTGGACTAAGCTGGAATCTGCAAGCATTCAATAATCATGTGAAGACAAGGCAATATGGGCTCTTTTGTCAGATCAACAATAATGCATATAAGAGCCACTTCAACAATTTAATCATGGTCTTCTCCTATCGACCCCAAAGAAAAGAAATAAAACTATTTACACAGGAAGGCTCCCAACAAGCAAAAGAAGAACAAGAAATCTTTTTGGGTTTTCTTTTTAATTACTACTACAAGCATGGAAAGTAAACTAATTAACAACTAAAACTATTTTTTGGGTTTTTTTAAGGTTTATTAAACACACAAGAAGAAAGCATAAAAAGGAAAATAAACTAGCATGGATATTACAATGAAAAAGTATGAGCACCGACATCTAGCAATGAGTGTGTGAACATGAATATAATGTCAGTGAGAAATATGTACTCCCCCAAGCTTAGGCTTTTGGCCTAAGTTGGTCTATGGCCACGGTTGGCCTAGCAGATATCCATGGTAATAATTGGGGTTGTACTGCGAAGAAGAAGACTCCGATTGCCACTGGTTGGCAATCATCTCCGGATCCCACTGATAATTAGACTGTCGTGGAGGATCAACTTGTGGTTCCGACTCTGGCTCTGTCGCTGATGTAGGGTTCCGGTAAGCCTGAATGTCCTCCAGCGAGACGAGGTACCGACATGTATATAACTCAAACAAGGAAGGAGCAGGCAAGGTGATAGTCTCAAGATGACGTTTATCAAAGAACAATTTGTATTTCAGCTCCCGTTCCCTATTCTTTATAATAAAATCATGAGCTACCATAATCTTATAATCTAAATAAACAGTAGGCAGCACTTTTTCTTCTTTTTCATAGTGCCTAATGGGTATGTTATAGTGTGCAGCAAGGCGTGAAGTATAGATACCACCAAAGATGGGTCCTTTTGTATGGTTCAGACTTAACCGTTTAGCAATAATAGCGCCCATACTAACAGGGTCATCACGGAATAAACCATGGAACAAAATAAAAATATCAGGAACACTAAGGTTTCCACAGTTTCCGCGACCAATTAAGCAACGACTAGCAAATATTGCAAAGTAGCGCAAAACAGGAAAATGTATGCTAATGATTCTTGCATCGGAAACCTTCCTAGTTTCCCCTACAGTGATAGTGTCAATAAACCCATCCACATCTTTACGATGTGGTTCCTCTAAGCTACCCTCGAAAGGTATTTTGCACACCCTGCAAAATTCAAATAGTGACATCTTCTTAACCACATCATATAAATGATACTCTACTGAAGGAGGTGATTCCCTAGGGTAATAGTAGAAGTTTTGCACAAAAGTATTGGTGAGTAAGAGATACTGTTCTTGTTGGTCGCGAGGAAGTCAGTGAGGACTGCGTTCTTAACCAATTCATAAAAATCCTCATCAATCCTGGTTGCTCTCAAGAAATCATCGGAGGGCCATTCACACGGCCTAACCTTCGCGGTGCGAGGCAGGTTATATTTGGGCTTCTTTGCTTCTTCATTTTGCTTTTCCTTCGAGCTTCGGCTCGATGAGCCCCTCAAAAATCTCTTCATTATTTTCTGAAAAATTCTGAAATTTTTAGTAACTTCAAAATAAAAGTGAACCAAACCCAACAAAATTGATAGCAACTACTCCTACAAGTGCCTAGAGCCTATATCATGCATCAAAACTACTTTTGATCATATAAATTTGACATGCAAGCTCAAGAACAGGGTAACATAAGTAGCAAAAATTTGCAATGAATAGAGCACTAGAACAAAAACTAATTGGACCAATGGAGGAGTCACATACCAAGGAACAATCTCCCCAAGAAGTTTTGTGAGAGGTGCTTTGAGAAAGGAGATCCAAAATCACAGCAAAATGAGCTAGAACTCGTGCTTGAGCTGGATATTGGTGTTTGTGGGAGCAAGAAGAAGTGTGTGGGTGCAGGAATAAGTGGAGGGGAGCCACCATGGGCCCACGAGGCAGGGGTGCGCCCAGGGGGTAGGGCGCGCCCTCCACCCTCGTGGCCAGGTGCTTGCTCCTCCTTCTGTGTTCTCAGTGCCAGGTATTCTCAGATATTCCAGAAAAAATCATATTCCATTTTCAGGGCATTTGCGGAACTTTTATTTTTGGGGTATTTTTTATATTGCACGGATAAATCAGAAAACAGACAGAAAAATACAATTTTTTCTTTATTTGAACTAAATAACAGAAAGTAGAAAGAGGGTAAAGAAGGTTGTGCCTTCTAGTTTCATCCATCTCACGCTCATCAAAAGGAATCCACTAACAAGGTTGATCAGGTCTTGTTAACAAATTCATTCCGAATAACATGGAATCGGAGAGATTTCGAATAACACTATGCTACCTCAACGGGGATATGCACATCCCCAATAATAAGAATATCATATTTCTTCTTGACAGTAGGAAGAGGAAATTCAAAACCTCCAAATATAATCGATGGAATTTTTCCAATAGAGTTGATACTATGAACTTGAGGTTGTTTCCTCAGAAAGTGTACCGTATGCTCATTACCGTTAACATGAAAAGTGACACTACCTTTGTTGCAATCAATAACAACCCCTGTAGTATTCAAAAAGGGCCTTCCAAGAATAATAGACATACTATCGACCTCGGGAATATCAAGAATAACAAAGTCCGTTAAAATAGTAACATTTGCAACCATAACAGGCACATCCTCACAAATATCGACAGGTATAGCAGTTGATTTATCAGCCATTTGCAAAGATATTTCAGTAGGTGTCAACTTATTCAAATCAAGTCTACGATATAAAGAGATAGGCATAACACTAACACCGGCTCCAAGATCACATAAATCAGTTTTAACATAGTTACTTTTAATGGAGCATGGTATAGTAGGTACTCCTGGATCTCCAAGTTTCTTTGGTATTCCACCTTTAAAAGTATAATTAGCAAGCATGGTGGAAATCTCAGCTTCCGGTATCTTTCTTTTATTAGTGACAATATCTTTCATATACTTAGCATAAGGATTCATTTTGAGCATATCAGTTAATCGCATACGTAAAAAGATAGGTCTAATCATTTCAGCAAAGCGCTCAAAATCCTCATCATCCTTTTTCTTGGATGGTTTGGGAGAAAAAGGCATGGGTTTCTGAACCCAAGGTTCTCTTTCCTTACCGTGTTTCCTAGCAACAAAATCTCTCTTATCATAACGTTAATTCTTTGATTGTGGGTTATCAAGATCAACAACAGGTTCAATTTCTACATCATTATCATTGCTATGTTGAGAATCATCATGAACATCATCATTAACATTTTCATTAGGTTCATGTTCATTACCAGATTGTGTTTCAGCATCATAAATAGAGATATCATTTGGATTCTCAGGTGGTTCAGCAATAGGTTCACTAGAAGCATGCAAAGTCCTATCATTTTTCTTTTTCTTCTTTTTAGAAGGACTAGGTGCATCAATATTATTTCTCTGAGAATCTTGTTCAATTCTCTTTGGGTGGCCTTCAGGATGCAAAGGTTCCTGTCGGTGTCAAAACCGGCGGATCTCGGGTAGGGGTCCCGAACTATGCGTCTAGGCTGGATGGTAATAGGAGGCATGGGACACAATGTTTTACCCAGGTTCGGGCCCTCTTGATGGAGGTAAAACCCTACGTCCTTCTTGATTAATATTGATGATATGGGTAATACAAGAGTAGATCTACCACGAGATCAGAGAGGCTAAACCCTAGAAGCTAGCCTATGGTATGATTGTATGTTGTGGTTGTTGTCCTATGGACTAAAACCCTTCGGTTTATATAGACACCGGAGAGGGTTAGGGTTACATAAGGTCGGTTACAAAGGAGGAGATATCCATATCCGTATTGCCTAGCTTACCTTCCACGCCAGGTAGAGTCCCATCCGGACATGAGACGAAGTCTTCAATCTTGTATCTTCATAGTCTAATAGTCCGGCCAATGGAGATAGTCCGGCTGTCCGGAGACCCCCTAATCCAGGACTCCCTCAGTAGCCCTTGAACCAGGCTTCAATGACAATGAGTCCGGCACGCAGTATTGTCTTCGGCATTGCAAGGCGGGTTCCTTCTCCAAATACATCACAGAAGAATTTGAATACGAGGATAGTGTCCGACCCTGCAAAATAAGTTCCACATTCCACCGTAGAGAGAATAATATTTTCGCATATCTAATTTGCTGACTTGTCTTAACAGTATGACGTCATGTCATGGCCCGATGATTATTCGAACCGTTCCCTTTAACCAGCACCGCACATAACGCGAGGCAGTTTTTCGACACGTCTTGTGAAAGCAGAGATCGTGTCCCCTTATTGTGGGATTCTCATCAATACGGGCGTGGGTAACCCAACCGCACCATCAATTGTGGCGCTTGGGGGATAAGTGAGTTTTACCAGGCAAGTGGGGACCCTTAGCTTCGTCCGCCCATATAAAGGGATAAGGATTCACCTTTCTATCCACGCCTTTTTCCTCCTTTGCTCATCCGTTTTCGCACACTCGAGCTCTAGCGCCCAAGCCCACACTTCCCACCTCAACCTTCTCCAGCCATGTCCGGAGCGGGAGGCAGGTGGATGGTCCCCTCCGTCACGGAGGGAGACATCAAGAAACTGAGGAGAGCCGGATACCTGCCCGACGACATCGCGAACTGACTCCCAGATGAGGGGCAGCTCATCCCCACCCCCAGGCCCCACGAGAGGGTAGTATTCCTCACCCATTTCCTCCGCGGACTAGGATTCCCTCTCCATCCATTCGTCCGGGGGCTCATGTTCTATTACGACCTGGATTTCCACGATCTGGCCCCGAACTTCATCCTCAACATCTCGGCGTTTATCATCGTGTGTGAGGCCTTCCTCCGCATCCAGCCCCACTTTGGCTTATGGCTGAAGACCTTCAATGTCAAGGCGAAGGTGGTGGGTGGCCGCCAGGTGGAGTGCGGAGGCTCCATGGTGGGCAAGATGCCCAACGTAACATGGCTCGAGGGCTCCTTTGCGGAAACCTTAAAGGGGTGGCAATTGGGGTGGTTCTACATCACCGAGCCGCGCGACCCTGTATGGGCAGCGGCCCCCGAGTTCTGATCTGGCATCCCCACGTGGCTCACCTCCTGGAAAGAGAAGGGCTTGTCCTGGGGTAGTTCGGAAGAGCTAACCGGACTCCAAACATGTATTCAAAACATGGTGAACAAGAAGCTCAAGCTTGTCAACATAGTCCAAGTTATGCTCATCCGCCGGATCCTCCCGTGCCAACAACGGGAGTTCAACTTGTGGGAGTTCGACCCGGCGCAACACCGAACTCTGAACAGGCTCTTCGACACGACTCATGAAGATGCCTGGAGGGTGCTGTTCAAAAGTGCCGAGGTCCCCCCTCCTATTACTGAGGATCGCGGATTCATCGTGAAGCGCCAAGCCAGTGCGGTAAGCTGTTTTACCTTTCACAGGATACTTATTTTTTTAATAGATTGACTCTACACAGGATCTAAACTTCCATGCTTTTGACAGGACTGGCAGAAGATGGCCGGACAGATCGACTGTCCGGCTCCTTTGCCCGAAGGCCCCGCAGACGCTCTTCTGGCGAAGATGTTGACTCTGGCCCCTGATACGGTGCCGGAGAAGACCAAGAAGGCCAAGGGAACCCGAAAGAGTTCCCGATGCCAGGCGTCGTCGGACTCACCGTTCGATGACTCTGTGTCCCACTCTTCCCCCGAAGATGAGGAAGAAGAAGAAGATGCTCCCCCACCGACTGGGGGAGACAGGAAAAGGAAGGTCGCCCCAACTGGGGGGCCGAAGGGTCCAAGAAGGGAAGGACTCTCCTTCTGGACAGCTCCACCGCCGCCGACGAAGGCGAAGACGAGTGGTTGCCCAGGGCCAAGCCCCCAGGGAGATCGTAAGTATTCGGATACCAGAGTACCTATAGGATTTCTTTGTCGCACTGCTTTCCCTAATGCCGGACACAATTATGCAGGCCGCCATGAGCCAGTATCGATGTATCGTCGGACGGCTCCTTGGGCTTGTCGGACATGGATAGCGATCCAAGCCCGACCGCCACCTCCCCTCATCCTGCCGACGACGCCGAGGTGTTGTCTCAAGAGGCACTGAATCGAGGGGAGACAGTCCCGGAGGCGCCTCAAGGCGACCTTCCGGACTCCGGGAGCCGAGGGGATGGGGCCCCTGAGAGCTCCGAGTTCGGCCCTCAACCGAACACCGCGCTGGAACCTCCAACGGTTCCAGGCTCGGGCAGGCGGCCTCCTTCTAAGAGGGGCAAGACGCCTGTGCCGGTGACCTTTGTCCATCCAGAGGCGCCGGACAATCTGCTGGAAGCGCTTCACAGCGCTTCCATCGATGAGGAGCACCGCACTATCATGAGTGCGGTGATCCAGAAGGTTCAGTCCGCCAAGAGCGGATTGACTGAAGCCTGCGCCGGCCTTCTAACAGGCTTCGTGGTAAGTGTTTTAAAATGTAGTAGAAATATTACCGCATAGACAGTAGCCCCTGATGCTTTGTTCGGTGTTCACAAAGAAAAGCCGAACAAAGGATCAAATAATATCGCAGGAGTCTAACATAAGTGTATCAATATGCATATGCAGGATTTGTTGCTGGCGTCCGCCGCACTGACTGCGAAGGTCGCTGTACTGAAGCAGGACCTCGAGGGGTCCAGGAAAGAGCTCGACCTTGCAAAGAGGCAGCTCGAGGAGAACAAGGGTAAGTAATACCCTGTCTATAGATATGTATATATATAAAAGAGGACGCGATTGCAAAATGACAGGATCATCGTATGTTTGCCAGGGGCCACAACCGAGGTGGTGACCCTAAAGCAAGCGCTAACGAAGGCCGAGGATAAAGCAGCCAAGGAGTGCACCGAGCGAGAGAAGTATGAGGCTCGGGTGGGTGAGGTGCAGCAAGAGCTCCAGGCTCTCGTGGCGAAGCACGAGGCATTGGAGCTTGACTCAAAGACGCGGGAGTCTGAGCTTGCTGCGGCCCTCGAGAGTGTAAAAAGTGCCAAGGCCGAAGCCCAAAAGGCCCTCCAAGAGATCGACGCGATGAAGAAGATAGCGGCGGGTAAGGCTTTCTATATGCAAAGCAAGCATGTAAAAGTAAATTACCGATTACTTACCCGGATCTGGAGCTCTTCAGGAGCATTCGCAGATTTGCCCCGCAGTGTGTCCGATGCCGCACCATCTTACCAGGCCGAGGACGGAAGCTCGACGGAGAAGCTGTTCTAGTCTCAGTATGCTGAGGCCGGACATCCGGTGCCAATGAGCGACCAGCTGACGCAGATGGTCAAGCTACATAAGGTGACCGATCAGTCCATGAAGAGCTTTATAGTCCGGCCGTGGCCTGGCGACGCCCTTCCGAATAGCTTCTTCGGCCTGGTGAGGCGGCTCCTGCCCATGGCTGGAGGTCGTCAAGCGATCTGTCTGCATTGAAGGTGCACGCCGGGCTTTCACCCGTGTGAAATTGCAGTGGGTCAAGCTAGACACCGTGAAGATGATCAAGGAGGGGCCGCCAGAGGGCAAGGAGCACCGCCACCCCGAGATGTACTACGAGGTTGTTCTGCCAGGTGCCCGTCTCATCGCGGGCGAGTGTTCAAAAGATGTAATATTTGAATGAGACTTGCTCGTTTTATCCTGTATGTATGAAAACTTGTTTCATATGCGCTATGCAACGCTTGTTGGAATTTAAAATATTACCTTCTGTTTGTCTGTTTATACAATCGGAGAGATGGCTAGTCCTCGGCTTCTGCCCCCATGCCACGAGTGCTGGGGTGTTCGGGATAAACCTGAGCACTCTTCTTCCCATGTTTGGGTCCTTCGAGGGAGGTGCTCATCACAGCGAACGAGGCAACCGGACTAATAATGCTTTATCACTCTCACTTAGCCATAGAATTCTATAATTTTAAATTTCGGTGAAGCCCCTGGTATTCGGATGGCCGAATTCGGGGCGCGATACACGCCTTTAAGCCAGACAGGGCCGACCCCTCGCTCTAAGCGGCATAAGTCTTTAGGGACTTGAAAACCTCGCCGAACAGCGACCAGTCTCTCGCCTTATCATGACAGTCATTTTTAGCTTTCTCTACTGAGGTGCTGAACCCAGCAGAACTGGGGCACAATCGCAGTAGTTCTCCTAGTGCTACCTTAGCCGATAGAGCGGAACGTAAGGTACCAAAACATAGGAGCTGGGCAAACCCAACATTTGACCAAAGACATGATTCGGAGCTGATGCATATAATGCTATAAGTTCGGGGTGCCACACTTGTGAAAGTGTTCGGACTTTTCACACCGCATTGTGGGGTACGTAAGCCCCTGGTGTGTTGGCCGTACCATAGTGTATGGTTGCAAGGCGTCATTAATGAACACACACACACACACGCGCACACACACACACACACACACACACACACACACACACATATATATATATATATATATAACAGGAATGCAATAATAGTCGTAATGTCATGCATTGTTTATTAAAAAATTGCGTTAAAGTAGAGTGATACAGATAGTGCGATAAGCAAAGAGTAGGACTATGTCCCTTCCAAGGGCAAGCTGAGGAATGATATTAAATTGAATATTTCACTCGTTACTGTAATCAACCTGGGAACTCCGTGGTATAATGTAGATATCTGCATCCTTGGTTGCTGCATCATGTGTTCGTAAATAGTGCTGCCAGACAGTGTTTCCAGAGATTAAGGTCCTGAAAGTAAAAGAAAAATAACCAAACAAGAAGCCCCTAGTGCGGTTTAGGCCGCGTATTGGGGCATGCCGCAGTTGTGCCCCCTCCCCACCTGTGCCCATGGTATTTTTAATGCGTCATTATGTACGCGCGGCACGAGTTTCGCCGCTGGGCTGGGATTGGGGTGGCCGCCGTATTGCTACGTGAGCTCAGATCGCGCCAGTCGGTCCATTTGCCGATTGCCCCGAGCGCTCTTGAAGGTGTCTGGGCTGTGAAGCGCCGAACTGGTTGATTGCCTTGAGAGGCTACTTTGCGTTTCTACTGCGAGGGCTGCGGTGTGCTCCTCTGTTCGGAGAGAGCGCTCTGTGTTTCCATTGACTGTAATAACTCCGCGAGGTCCTGGCATCTTGAGCTTGAGGTATGCATAATGCAGTACCGCATTGGATCTAGCAAATGCGGTTTGCCCGAGCAGCGCATGATAACCACTACGAAACGGGACTATATCGAAGATTAACTCTTCGCTTCGGAAGTTATCCGGGGATCCGAAGACCACTTCCAGTGTAATTGAGCCTGTGCAATGGGCCTCTACACCTGGAATGACGCCCTTAAAGGTCGTTTTTGTGGGTTTGATCCTTGAGGGGTCTATACCCATTTTGCGCACTGTGTCCTGATAAAGCAGGTTCAGGCTGCTGCCGCCATCCATAAGGACTCGAGTGAGGCGAAATACATCAATGATTGGGTCTAGGACCAGTGCGACGAATCCGCCATGACGGATACTAGTGGGGTGGTCCCTACGATCGAAGGTGATCGGGCAGGAGGACCAAGGGTTGAACTTTGGGGCGACTGGCTCCAACGCATATACGTCCCTAAGCGCACGCTTCCGCTCCCTCTTGGGGATGTGAGTTGCGTATATCATGTTCACCGTCTGCACTTGCGGGGGAAACCTCTTCTGTCCTCCAGTGTGCGGCTGCCAGGGCTCCTCCTCGTCATCGCTATGCGGCCCCTTGTCCTTGTTTTCGGCAATTAACTTGCCGGCCTGCTTGAACACCCAACAATCCCTGTTGGTGTGATTGGCTGGCTTGTCTGGGGTGCCGTGTATTTGAAATGAGCGATCGAGTAAACGGTCCAAGCTGGACGGACCCAGCGTACTTTGTTTGAATGGCTTTTTCCGCTAACCGGGTTTAGAGCCTTTGAATCTGGCATTGACTGTCGTATCCTCAGTATTTTTGCTGTTAATGCGGCGCTTATGTTTGTTGCGACGTGACCTGCTATTGCCATCCTTGGTATCTGAGGTACCATGGTTCTTTGATATGTTATTACTGCGAGCCAGCCAGCTGTCTTCTCCCGCACAAAAGCGGGTCATGAGCGTCGTGAGAGCTGCCATAGATTTTGGCTTTTCCTGACCAAGGTGCCGGGCTAGCCACTCGTCTCGGATGTTGTGTTTGAAAGCTGCAAAGGCCTCCGCATCCGCACAGTCGACGATTTGATTTTTCTTTGTAAGGAACCGAGTCCATAATTGCCTGGCCGACTCTTCTGGCTGCTGAATTATGTGGCTCAAGTCATCGGCGTCTGGTGGTCTCACATAAGTGCCCTGAAAGTTGTCGAGGAATGCGGCTTCCAGATCTTCCCAACAGCTAATGGAGTCCACCGGCAAGCTGTTAAGCCAAGGCCGCGCTGGTCCTTTGAGCTTTAGTGGGAGGTATTTGATGGCGTGTAAGTCATCACCGCGGGCCATGTGGATGTGGAGGAGGAAATCCTCAATCCATACTGGGGGATCTGTTGTGCCGTCGTATGATTCAATATTTACAGGTTTGAAACCTTCTGGGAAATGATGTTCCATTACTTCATCTATGAAGCATAAGGGGTGTGCGGCGCCTCTGTATTGGGCTATATCACGACGCAGCTCGAATGGGTCTTGCCCGCTGTGTTCGGCCCAACCGGATTTGCTTTTACTGTATCCGGCGTGACGTTTATCATCTCGTAGAGTGGTGCGCCGTCGTGATCCGTAGGTCGATCTTGCATGCTTTGCTTTGTCCTCCAATATGTCTCGCAGGTCTGGCTTATCTCCCCATGCCTTTTTATTTGAATGCCTCTCTATCGCGGCCACGAGGTGGCCGATCAGCCGTATCATATGCTTCTTCCTCCAGTCGGGGTAGTAACCTTCACTTTGGGTAATTCTTGGAGGGGCGCTCGAGTTCATGTTCCTCGGCCGCGAGGACTTCAGTCCATCTGTCAGCTAGCAGATCTTGATCAGCTTGAAGCTGCTGCTGCTTTTTCTTCAGGCTATTTGTCGTGGCCATAAGCCGGCTCTTGAAGCGCTCTTGTTCGACGGGATCCTCTAGTACGGCGAATTCACCATCGCCGAGGCTTGCCTCATCTTCGGAGGGGGGCATGTTATTGTCATCCTCCTCCTCTCCGTCTGCCGCTCTCTCAGGAGAGCTGGCTTCTCCATCCTCCTGCTCTAAGTCATGCTGGAGGGGATTGTTGTTGTCTTCAGCACTATCCGGAGTGTTATTATCTCCTGTGCCGGTATCACCACTTTTGCTTTGGCGGGACTTAGAGCGGCGCTGCCGACGTCGGCGCTTGGGTTGCTTCTTGGAGGGGTCATCCTCCGCTATCTCGTCGCCATTGCCTTCGTTGGGTGTATCCACCATGTATATGTCATATGACGAGGTAGCTTTCCAGTGCCCTATAGGCGCTGGTTCATGTTCGTCTCCTACATCGTCGTCCATACCATTGATGTCTTCGGAGTCAAAGTCGAGCTTGTCGGTTAAGTAATCGACAGTGGCTACGAAGTGGGTGGTGGGTGGGCGTCGAATTTCTTCATCGTCCGCATCCCAATCCTATTGGCCATAGTCCGGCCAGGGCTCTCCTGACAAAGAGAGAGACCTTAGTGAATTCATAATGTCGCCGAAGGGCGAGTGCTGAAAGATATCCGCGGCAGTGAATTCCATGATAGGCGCCCAATCGGATTCGATTGGCAGGGGCGCGGGCGGTTCGGAGTCAGAAAAAGAGTCCGACACCTTGGAGTCATGGGCTGCGCGGAGGGTTAGGCTGGTGTTCGGCTCGATCGCCGTTGAGACTGCAGCCCCTGAGGTGGTGTCTAACCACCCGTCCTCGATTGGCGCAGTGGGCTCCGGGCTAAGGGTCGGAGCTGATGCGGGCGCGGCCTCTGGGGTACTGTTCGTCGGCAGAGCTTGGTCATACCCATCATGACAGTGCGGCACGCCCGGCTGGGGCTCGGATCTGTCGAAGATCAAGTCTCCGCGGATGTCGGCCGTGTAGTTCAAACTTCCAAATCTGACCTGATGGCCAGGGGCGTAGCTTTCAATCTGCTCCAGATGGCCAAGCGAATTAGCGCGCAGTGCAAAGCCACCGAATACAAAGATCTATCCGGGGAGAAAAGTCTCACCCTGGACCGCATCGCTATCGATGATAGTAGGAGCTATCAAGCCTAACGACGACGACACATATGAACTCTCAATGAAAACACCAATGTCAGTGTCAAAATCGGCGGATCTCGAGTAGGGGGTCCCGAACTGTGCGTCTAGGCTGGATGGTAACAGGAGGCAGGGGACACAATGTTTTACCCAGGTTCGGACCCTCTTGATGGAGGTAAAACCCTATGTCCTGCTTGATTAATATTGATGATATGGGTAATACAAGAGTAGATCTACCACGAGATCAGAGAGGCTGAACCCTAGAAGCTAGCCTATGGTATGATTGTATGTTGTGGTTGTTGTCCTACGGACTAAAACCCTTCGGTTTATATAGACACCGGAGAGGGTTAGGGTTACATAAGGTCGGTAACAAAGGAGGAGATATCCATATCCGTATTGCCTAGCTTGCCTTCCACGCCAAGTAGAGTCCCATCCGGACACGAGACGAAGTCTTCAATCTTGTATCTTCATAGTCTAACAGTCCGGCCAATGGAGATAGTCCGGCTATCCGGAGACCCCCTAATCCAGGACTCCCTCAGTTCCTAAGTCATTTTACTGGTTCTAGTAGCCACTCTAACAACATAGTCATTATTCTTACTATTCAATTCAATGAGCAAATCATTTTGAGCCTTAAGTACTTGTTCTACTTGAGTGGTAACCATAGAAGTATGTTTACTAATGAGTTTAAGTTCACCTTTAACTCTAGACATATAATCACCCAAGTGTTCAATCATATAAGCATTTTGTTTTATCTTTCTACCAAAATAAGAATTAAAATCTTCTTGCTTAATCATAAAGTTATCTAATTCATCCAAACATTGGCTAGCAACCTTAGTAGGAGGGATTTCAGCTTTATCATATCTATAGAGAGAATTTACCTTTACTACCTATGTCGAGTTATCAAGACCATGAGTTCTTCAATAGGTGATGGAGTAAGATCATATGTTTCTTCAATAGGCGGTAAATTAAGACCATGTATTTCTTCAATAGGTGGTAAATTCTTAACATCTTCAGCTTTTATACCCTTTTCTTTCATAGATTTCTTTGCCTCTTGCATATCTTCAGGACTGAGAAATAGAACACCTCTTTTCTTCGGAGTTGGTTTAGGAATAGGCTCAGGAATTGGCTCAGGAGCTGGCTCAGGAAGTGTCCAATTATTTTCATTTGTCAACATATTATTCAATAGAATTTCAGCTTCATCCGGTGTTCTTTCCCTGAAAACAGAACCAGCACAACTATCCAGGTAATCTTTGGAAGCATTGGTTAGTCCATTATAAAAGATATCAAGTATTTCATTTTTCTTTAGAGGATGATCAGGAAAAGCATTAAGTAACTTGAGAAGCCTCCCCCAAGCTTGTGGGAGACTCTCTTCTTCAATTTGCACAAAGTTGTATATATCCCTTAAAGCAGCTTGTTTCTTATGAGCAGGGAAATATTTAGCAGAGAAGTAATAAATCACATCCTGGGGACTACGCACACAACCATGATCAAGATAATTAAACCATATCTTAGCATCACCCTTTAATTAGAACGGACATATTTTAAGGATATAAAGGTAGCGAGATTTCTCATCATTAGTGAACAGGGTGGCTATATCATTTAATTTAGTAAGATGTGCCACAACAGTTTTAGATTCATAGCCATGAAAAGGGTCAGATTCAACCAAAGTAATTATATCAGGATCAACAAAAGAATTCATAATCCTTATCAGTAACACAGATAGGTGAAGTAGCAAAAGCAGGGTCAGGTTTCATTCTAGCATTAAGAGATTGCTGCTTCCATTTAGCTAATAACCTCTTGAGCTCGTATCTATCTTTGCAAGCTAAAATAGCTAGAGCAGCTTCTTTTTCCAAAACATAACCCTCAGGAATAACAGGTGATTCATATTTATTATGGGGAGAGTCTTCATCATCACTTTCATCAATGTTATTAGTTTCAATAATTTCATTCTCTCTAACCCTAGCCAGTTGTTCATCACGAAATTCACCAAGTGGCACAGTAGTATCAAGCATAGAAGTAGTTTCATCATAAGTATCATGCATAGCAGAAGTGGCATCATCAATAACATGCGACATATCAGAACGAATAGCAGAAGGAGGTTTAGGTGTCGCAAGCTTACTCAAAACAGAAGGTGAATCAAGTGCAGAGCTAGATGGAAGTTCCTTACCTCCCCTCGTAGTCGAGGGATAAATTTTTTGTTTTCCCGTCTTTCAAGTTCTTCATAGTGACCAGCAGATATAAATCCCAAGTGACTCAAAGAATAGAGCTATGCTCCCCAGCAACGGCACCAGAAAATAGTCTTGATAACCCAAAAGTGTAGGGGATCGCAACAGTTTTCGAGGCTAGAGTATTCAACCCAACTTTATTGATTCGACACAAGGGGAGCCAAAGAATATTCTCAAGTATTAGCAGTTGAGTTGTCAATTCAACCACACCTGGATAACTTAGTATCTGCAGCAAAGTATTTAGTAGCAAAGTAATATGATAGTAATGGTAACGGTAACAAAAGTAATGGTAGCAAAAGTAATATTTTTGGTGTTTTATAGTGATTGTAACAGTAGCAACGGAAAAGTAAATAAGCGAATAACAATATATGGAAAGCTCGTAGGCAATGGATTGGTGATAGAGAATTATGCCGGATGCGGTTCATCATGTAACAGTCATAACCTAGGGTGACAAAGAACTAGCTCCAATTCATCAATGTAATGCAGGCATGTATTCCGAATATAGTTATACGTGCTTATGGAAAAGAACTTGCATGACATCTTTTGTCCTACCCTCCCGTGGCAGCGGGGTCCTAATGGAAACTAAGGGATATTAACGCCTCCTTTTAATAGAGTACCAGAACAAAGCATTAGCACATAGTGAATACATGAACTCCTCAAACAACGGTCATCACCGGGAGTGGTCCCGATTATTGTCACTTCGGGATTGCCGGATCATAACACATAGTAGGTGACTATAGACTTGCAAGATAGGATCAAGAACTCACATATATTCATGAAAACATAATAGGTTCAGATCTGAAATCATGGCACTCGGGCCCTAGTGACAAGCATTAAGCATAGCAAAGTCATAGCAACATCAATCTCAGAACATAGTGGATACTAGGGATCAAACCCTACCAAAACTAACTCGATTACATGATAGATCTCATCCAACCCATCACCGTCCAGCAAGCCTACGATGGAATTACTCACGCATGATGGTGAGCATCATGAAATTGGTGATGGAGGATGGTTGATGATGACGACGGCGACGAATGCCCCACTCGGGAGCCCCGAACGGACTCCAGATCAGCCCTCCCGAGAGGTTTTAGGGCTTGGCGGCGGCTCTGTATCGTAAAATGCGATGAATCCTTCTCCTTGATTTTTTTCTCCCCGAAAATGAATATATGGAGTTGGAGTTGAGGTCGGTGGAGCGTCAAGGGCCCCACGAGGTAGGGGGAGTGCCCGGGGGCAGGCGCGCCCCCACCCTCGTTCCTAGGGTGTAGGCCCCCTGGTCTTGATCTTTTGCCAGTATTTTTTATTATTTCCAAAAAGACGCTCCATGAAGTTTCAGGTCATTCCGAGAACTTTTGTTTCTGCACATAAATAACACCATGGCAATTCTGCTGAAAACAGCGTCAGTCCGGGTTAGTTCCATTCAAATCATGCAAGTTAGAGTCCAAAACAAGGGCAAAAGTGTTTGGAAAAGTAGATACGGCGGAGACATATCAATCATGAATTTGGAGCCCCTACCCCTCTTTTTCTAGCCTAATTTTGTTGTGTTCTTCCCCAATTTCTAAAATCCCCACCAAAAATAGCCTCAATTTTTTTGTGATTTGTTGGTTTAATGAAGTTTTGTTGATTTTGGTCCATGGATTTGCTTGGTTTCAAGTGGATCTAGCATATCCCTAAGTTTCCCCATCTTTCATCCATGAAATTTGCTCAATTTTAACCCCCAAATCCTCAAATTCCGCCCAAAATCGCATCCCGGAGCTCAAATCCCGCGTTGACCCCGACCCACCGGACGTCCGACCTTTACCGAACAACCGATACCCCAAACCTGAGCTGAAACAGCAGATTTCCGAGCCCGACCGGACGTCCGACCACCGGACATCCGTCCATTACCGGACGTACCATACCTGTAGATATCAAGTTCGGCTAATTTTTGTTTCGGCCATAACTAATTCATCCGAACTCCGATGTTGACGTTCTTTAGCTCGTTTTGAAGCTATTGACATCCCCCATCCCACAAAAATACTTCGAACATCATTTGACACCATCAAATTTTTGTAACTTTGGCATCTTTGCCTAGGGCTTCCACCACATCATCCGCTACACCACGACTGACTTTCGCAACCTAACCCATTTTGATCCATATATCATTAGTGGTTGTTTGAGTTGTGATTTGAGTCTCCTAACGTGTTTTGGCTACTAGGGATGGTTGCTTCTTCATCAACCACCACCACCACTACCAAATAGGCTTGCCCACCATACACTTCCGCCACCCCAACTTAATTCACTTTTGTTTGAGTTGTGAGTTGTGTCTCCTAAGCTGTTTCGGCTATTTAGGGACGGTGACCTTCAACCCCGACTCACATAACCCAATAACCCTCCGAGGGAGTCCTGGATTAACGGGTCCTCAGGCATCCGGCCTGTGTGACATGGGCCGGACTAATAGGCTACAAAGATACAAGACAGAAGACTCTCTCCCGTGTCTGGATGGGACTCTCCTTGGCGTGGATGGCAAGCCTGGTGTTCGGATATGAAGATTCCTTTCTCTTTAACCGACTTTGTACAACCCTAGTCCCCTCCAGTGTCTATATAAACCAGAGGGTTTAGTCCGTAGAGGTAGTCACAATCATATTGGCTAGACTTCTAAGGTTTTAGCCATTACGATCTCGTGGTAGATCAACTCTTGTAATCCTCATACTCATCAATATCAATCAAGCAAGATGTAGGGTATTACCTCCATCAAGAGGGCCCGAACCTAGGTAAAACATTGTGTGCCCTGCCTCCTGTTACCATCAACTTCAGACGCACAGTTCGGGACCCCCTACCCGAGATCTGCCAGTTTTGACACCGACATTGGTGCTTTCATTGAGAGTTCCACTGTGTCACCGTCAGAAGGTTCGATGGCTCCATAAATCATCTATAACAAAGCGGCCCTGGGGGAGGTTTTCCTCCCCGGCCAGATCTTTGTGTTCGGCGGCTTCGCACTGCGGGCCAACTCGCTTGGCTATCTAGAGCACATCGATAGCTATGCCCCAGGTCACCAGATTAGTTTTGGAAGTCTGGATTATGTCGCTGATATCCGAGGAGACTTGATCTTCCAAGGATTCGCGCCTCAATCTCCGCTTCGGCCTTAGATACAGAGCGTATCGCTGGGTCCGAAGACAGGCTCCCTGAGCTCGCTGGACTATCCGCGACCACCAGGCCCATTATGGGAGAGCCGGGGGAAGTAGTGTCGCTGGCAGCCATCATGGAGCCGGACCCTTCTCCGGACATGGGCTCCGAATCCTTGGAGTCAGCATCATGTGAGTTCGGCCAAGGAGTCTCCCTCTCTCCATACTCCAAGGTCTCTCATCTCTCGGGCCGAACCTTGCCTTTAAGCAAAACTCTGGACTTAATATGATCCCTTGTCATTACATAGGAGCAACGTCCGAAGTATGCCCAGCCCGGACTAGGGGCTGAGAGCAGGGAATTTTATGTCCCACCCACCACCCACTTTATTGCCAATGTCGAGGACTTAACAGACATGCTCAATTATGACTCTAAAAAGATCGACGGTATGGACGACGATGCCGAAGAGGAGGAGGCCCAAAACCCGTCGTTTATTGGACACTGGATGGCCACCTCTTCGTATGACGTGTACATGGTGGATACACCCAAAGAAGCTAACGATGATGACAAAGAAGACCCAATCGAGGATAAACCTCCTGACATACAGCCAAAGCACCGACGACAGCGGCGCCGCTCTAAGTCACGCCGCGGAAAAGACAACAATACCTGCACAGGAGAAAACATTACTCTAGACGATGCCGAGGACAATGAAGACCCCGTTGCGCCAATCCCCGAACAGGATGAAGGAGAAGATGGGCGAGTCAGCCCTAATGAACAGGCCATAAATGAAGACTCAGAGGAAAGTAATTATCTTCCGCTCTCCGAGGATGAGGTGAGCCTTGGCAACGAAGACTTTATCGTGCCCGAGGAACCTCTCGATCAGGAGCGCTTTAAGCGCCGGCTAATAGCCACTACAAGGAGCCTGAAAAAGAAGCAGCAGCAGCTTCAAGCTGATCAAGATCTGCTCAACGATAGATGGACTAATGTCCTGGCAGCAGAGGAATACGGCCTCGAGCGCCCAACCAAAAGTTACCCGAAGCGCAAATTGCTACCTCAATTCGATGACGAGGCAGTTGAGCCCGTACCATCAGCGCATAACGCGGCTGATCGACCACCACTTGGCCGGGACAAAGCGTCAACTCATGCCGAACACCAGCCCGTCCTACCTCGCCATAAAGCCAGAGATAAAACAGCTCGGGGACATACATATGACCTGCGGAAGGACCTGGACAGTAGAGAAGGACAGACCAGATAGATCTACGGATCGCGGGAGCATGCCCCGACACGCGACGACGACCATCTAGCTGGACGTGACAAGCATAATCATGCCCGGGCCGAAAACCGCATGCGAACTCCATACGAACTACGTTGCAACGCGGCCCGATATAGAGGCGCTGCACACCCCCTCTACTTCACTGATGAAGTAATGGAGCACGAATTCCCAGAAGGGATTAAACCCGTAAATATCGAATCATATGATGGGACAACAGACCCCTCGGTATGGATCGAAGATTTTCTTCTCCATATTGATATGGCCCACGGTGATGATCTTCATGCCATCAAATACCTCCCACTAAAACTCAAGGGACCAGCGCGACACTGGCAAAATAGCCTCCCAGAGAACTCCATTGGCAGCTGGGAAGACTTGGAAGACGCCTTCCGCGATAACTTCCAAGGTACATATGTCCGGCCTCTGGATGCCGATGACCTAAGTCACATTATCCAGCAGCCCGGGGAGTCAGGCATGAAGCTCTGGACTAGGTTCTTAATTAAAAAGAACCAAATTGTCGATTGTCTGGACACTGAAGCCATTGCGTCTTTTAAATATAGCGTCCGAGACGAGTGGCACACCCGCCACCTCGGTCAAGAAAAACCAAAATCCATGGAAGCCCTTACCACTTTGATGACCCGCTTTTGCATGGGAGAAGACAATTGGCTCGCTCGTAGAACCATAGCACCAGTGATCCGGGCACTTCCAAAGTTTGAGACAGCAACGGCAAGCCACGATGCAATAAACACAAGCATCAAAATAATAATGAAAGAATCCAAGACAAGGCGGTCAACGCCGAATTCAGCGGCTCCAAACACGGTCAACGGAAAAAGCCATTCAAGGCAAACAGAGACGGGCCATCCAATTTAGACAAGATACTGGATCGACCCTGCCAAATTTATGGCACCCCCGACAAACCAGCCAATCATAACAACATAAGTTGTTGGGTCTTCAAACAAGCCGGCAAGCTTAATACCGAACACAAGGGGAAGGGGCCGCCCAGTGACATCGACGACAAAGAGACTCGCCAAACCGAACACCAGGGGTCATTAGCAATTTCCCCCGAAGTAAAAACAGTAAACATGGTATATGTGACGCACATCCCTACAGAGGAGCACAAACGTGCGCTCAGGGACGTCTATGCGATAGAGCCAGTCGCCCTAAAATTCAACCCATGGTCGTCCTGTCCGATCACCATTGATCGCAAAGACCACCCAGCCAGTATCCATCACGAAGGTTCAACAGCTCTGGTCCTCAACCCAATTATCAATGGTTTCCATCTCACGAAAGTCCTTATGGACGGCGGCAGTAGCCTTAATCTACTCTACCAAGACACTGTCCGCAAAATGGGCATTGATCCTTCAAGAATCAAGCCCACCACAACTACCTTCAAGGGAGCAGTACTCGACATAGAAGCTCACTGCACGGGTTCAATTATATTGGAAGTCGTTTTCAGCTCGCCGAACAACTTTCGAAGCGAAGGCTTGACCTTCGATGTTGTCTCATTCCATAGTAGCTACCATGCACTGCTCGGGCATACCGCTTTTGCTCGTTTTAATGTGGTCCCACAATACACCTATCTAAAGCTTAAGATGCCCGGTCCACGCGGCGTCATCACGATAAGCAGAAACACGGAATGCTCCCTCCATACAGAGGAGGATACTATGGCTACTGCGGCCGACGTACAAAGCAGCCTCATCAAGCCGTGTACTCATCAACCATCAAGCCGCCGGTCTCTATTAAACAAGACCGACCAATCTCAGAGCTGGATTAGCCATTCGGCCTCCATCGTCCGCCTCATATAGCCGTGAATTTTGTACCGTGCATACATAATTATGCACTCAAAATACCCCGGTCATAGGTGGAGGCACAATACGGACAGGCCTACAATGCGGTCCGCACTCCCATAGCCTTTTTCTAACTATTTTTTATCTTTTACCACAGGTGACTCAAAGACTGGTCATCTTACGGACTCCTTCTGAGTTCGGCTTCATATAGATAACCAAAGGCTATTCCTTCCTAGGAGTCCTTTCGTCGAGGTAAGGCCACACAGACGTGCGACAGGAGGTCCAAATGATTTTTGGTAGACCACACTCTTTATTTCAAACCTGTAAATTGCCTTTTTTCCTCAGCCTTCGACCCCCGGCATGTTAAATAGTCCAGGTAGTGGCGTTACAATCTGAAAGATTGCGTTTGACGTGTCAATCAGATTCCAGTGAACATAATCCGTATTCAGTATTTGCTTTTTCTAAGAACTGAATTTCGCTTCTTCAGTTGTTTCACACATGCACCTCGGCACAAATTGCCAGGGGCTCGATCTGGCAACATATGAGTTGCCGACAAGTTCGAACAGCTTTATAGCATACTTCTGCATCACGAGTTTGGCCTTATATGCATCAGCTCCGAATCATGTCTTTGGTCAATAGTTGGGTTGCCCGGCTCCTGTGCTTACTACCATACGTTCCGTCCTATCGGCTAAGGTAGTAAAGGGAGAAGTACTGCGATTCTGTTTCCGGTTCATCTACTCAAGCACCTCAGTAGAGAAAGCCGAAAACTGACTGTAATGATGTGGCGAGAGCTGGTCAACCACTCGATGACTTATCGGAATCTTTCACGATTCCTTCCGTATTACACGAAGGACCATTCTTCTGGTCACCTATGTAACACATCTTATTCGGATAACTGCGTACATACCAGGGGCTATATCGTAGACCCACCATCAAACTCCTATGGCTAAGTGATAGTGTTAAAGCCCTATAGTCTGATTGCCTAGTTTGCTGCATTGACACCTCCTTCATGGACCAAGACGTTGGGTCAAGAGTGATCACGTGCCTTTAAGAACACCCACGTATTATATGCGAGGGTGCCGAAGCCGACGAATGGTAAACTTTTAGATTATACAAAAAACGGCCGCACAGGAGGAACCAAAACTTTCAGGCAAAAAGCATAGCCTATAATATATAATTGTTTTTACAATTTTGGTACAATCACTCTAATATCATATCCTTCGATCACTGACCCTCTATCAAGCGGGCGCCCTCTAGGACATCCTCAAAATAATCCTTCGATGTGTGATGATCCTTGCCCCCGAGTGGACTCTTTGCTGCAATATTGGTGGCCTTCATCTTCGCCCAGTACGTCTTGATGCAGGCAAGGGCCATCCGTGCACCTTCAATGCATGTTGACCGCTTAACAGCGTTGATACGTGACACCGCATCAACAAGTCGCTACACCAAACCGAAATAACTATTCAGAATTGGCTTAGCCGGCCACAGCCGGACAACGACGTCCTTCATGGCAGATCCAGATATTTTGTGGAGCTCGGCCCACTGGGCCATCTATTCGTTCAGCAATAGTGGATGCTTTGGCATGCTAAATTGCGACCAAAAAAGCTTCCCCGTTGCATGTCCTTCTTGCGCTTGGAAAAACTACACTGCATCGGAGACACTCTTCGGCAAGTCCAAGAATGCGTCTGGAGAACTCCACATTTGATTAAGCGGGGCATACTTCAGATCGCCGAATTTAGTCTGTAATAAGAAGGGCTTACCGGCCGCTATCTCCCCAGCTTGCCGGATCTCCTCCCGAGCCACTCTAGACTCGGACCGTGCTTCTGTCGCCTCTTGTAAGGCCTTGTCGAGATCGGCCGTTTTGGCTTTGTTATCCTTCTCGTGGCATCCTCTAGCTCGCGTGCCATGGTAGATATTCTCTCCTCGCACTGGCGTCGAGCAGCCTGTTCGGCCTTTAACTTAGCAGTTGTCTTCTTGGCAGCCGTATTACTCATCCTGGCTTGCTCCTTGGCCCGGACGAGCTCAGCCCGAAGGGTCTCAACCATGACAACACTATATGCAGTTATGCATATCTTAGTATATTATTCTCAGCTTCGTGCTCATATTATACATACATTATTGGATGCCCCAAAACATACCTTGCGCCTCGTCGAGCCGTTTGCTAATAAGCATGATGTCGTCATCCGCCACATCAAGTTTCTGTTTCAGGCCCGCAACCTCTGTAGCATGGGCAGCCGCCATGGATGAAACAGCCTGTGTTCCAATTAATTAGATTATTTCCTGGGCATATCTTTTTTGATCCTCTGATCGCCTCCCTTTGGACGCCAACCAGAGTCTCAGGGGCTACTACTGATACACAGGTGCATTTTTGCACGTAGAGTGCAATTGAAGATATTACATTGCATACCTCGAAGCCTCTTAGCAGGCCCGTGAAGGCTTCATTCAATCCGCTTCTCGCAGACATAATCCTCTCAACCACAGTACCCATTAAGGTACGATGTACCTCTGAAATGGACGCATGTTGCAACATGTCCATCAATGTATCCGGCGCCTCCCGAGTCCTGGAAGCGGATGCGGGAGTATGGACTCCCTTCGAAGGGATATGTTTACTCGACCCTAGAGTCGTGTGCAGCTGTAAACCGGATAGTCGGGGCCTTTATTGTTGGTCCCCGAAGCGGTCGCACGCCCCGGACCCTAGACTAGCAAAGTATCACCTTCGGGCATGGTCTTCATTGTCCCTTGCACCACTTGTTGATCGGGAGAGATCCTTCGGCACGACACCTCGAAGTTGCCCGCCCTATTGGGTGAGAAGGTCTGTGGAGGCGTCTCTCTTTCCATCATCTCTGGAAGAAGATCCCCCGAGGAAGAGGACTATTGAGGAAGACTGCGTGTCGGACTGCAAACATATATTTTAGATGTTACCCTTGCAAACCGGAAAGAAACAGGATATGTTTAGGACACCCTTGTTCACTTACGATTCGGCTAAGGGCTTGTCCTTACGGAGGAACTGCGCGACAATGTCGTCTTCCGAACCCGAACCGCCTGACAGGGACACCTTCCCTCTCTTAGGAGCCTTTACCTCCAAATCTTCGGACGCGGTCCTTTTCTTCCCATGGGGGGAACGGATGTCAGCTTCTTCTTCACTTTTGTCTGCAGAAGAGGGAGTTCCAGTCTCCCTGGACATCGTGCCCGGTGTACCTTTAGAATGGAGGCCATCTTTGGCCTTCTTGCTCTCCTCCTTTGCCTCCTTCGCCGGCACTAGATATGGCACCGGAGCCAGCATCCTTGTTAACACGGGATTAGCTGAGTCTTCGGGAAGAGGGGCCGAACACCTAATTCATGTGTCCTTCTTTATCCAGCCCTGTTCGAAGATTGTTTTCTCAGTATTACGGGATATTTAACTAAGCTGTGTTCAGGAGTCGAGTGCTTACCAAGGTATCCGGATGGTTGCAGTCGAGGCCGATGTCTTCGATGGTATCCGACCACTGTTTTCGTGTCCCGAAGTATAACTTCCATATTCCTCTGTGCGTCGTGCCGAAGAAGTGCTGAAGGGTCTATGGTCCTTCCGGATTGAACTCCCACATACGGAGAGGCCGTCGCTGGCACGACAGGACCCGGTGGACTAGCATTACCTGGATTACATTGATGAGGTCGGTGTCCTTTTCGAGGAGGGTCGGGATGCGGCTTTGTAGCGTCTACACTTGGTCAATTGATCCCCAGTACAACCCCTCATTAATCCATGATGCGAGCGAAATGGAGGGCCAGATCGGAACATAGGTGTAGCTGCCCACTTGGTACCACGAGGTTCAGTGATGTAAAACCACTCCCGCTGCCATAGGTTGGAAGTTTCCGTGAAAGAGCCTTTTGGCCAAAGCGTATTGGTGAGGTTGTTCACCTTCACACCACCACACTCTACTTGCTTTCCCTCGATTACCTTCGGCTTCACGTTAAAGGTCTTGAGCCATAAGCCGAAGTATGGGGGATGCGGAGAAAGGCCTCACACATGACAATGAACGCCGAGATGTGAAGAACGGAGTCTGGAGCTAGATCATGAAAATCTAGACCATAATAGAACATGAGTCTATGAACGAAGGGATGGAGAGTGAACCCTAGCCCCCAGACGAAGTGGGAGATGAACACGACCCTCTCGCCGGATCTAGGAGTAGGAATAACCTGTCCTTTAGTAGGGAGCCTGTGGGGGATTTCCGTGGTCAGGTATCTTGCCGCCCGGAGCTTCGCGATATCCTCCTCTGTGACAGAGGAGGCCACCCACCGACCTTGAAGGCTGGGTCCGGACATGACTGGGAGGCTCGGAGCAATTAGGTTGAAACCTGGGTGCTGGGTCTCGAGGTTGGAAAGGTTGAAGAAGACGTAGGCGTGGAGGAGAAAGATGGGTCTGTGGCCCTTTATAAAGGCGATGAATATCAAACGCCTCCTCATAGGCCTTAAAGCCTGCCTATTCCCGAGGGATCATGCCAACGGAACGGTTGAGTTAGCCACGCCTATATTGATGAGAATCCCGCAATAAGGGGACACAATCTCTGCTTCGACAAGACGTGTCAATAAAACTGCGTCTTGAAACATGGAGCGGGAGGCTAAAGAAAAAATAGTTTGAAGTAATGACCGGGCAGGGACATGATGTCGCGCTACAAAATATGTCAGCATATTGGACTCGTGAAATATTATACTCTCTACGATTGTGTGTGGTATTTGTTTTGCAGAGCCGGACACGTTTTTTGTGGAGGCTTTGGAGTATTCAGAGGAGGAACCCGCCTTGCAATGTCGAAGACAATCTGAGCGCCGGACACATCATCATTGAAGCCTGGTTCAGGGGCTATTGAGGGAGTCCTGGACTAAGGGGTCCTCGGGCGTCCGGCCTGTGTGACATGGGCATGACTAATGGGCAATGAAGATACAAGACAGAAGACTCTCTCCCGTGTCCAGATGGGACTCTCCTTGGCGTGGATGGCAAGCCTGGCATTCGGATATGAAGATTCCTTTCTCTATAACTGACTTTGTACAACCCTAGTCCCCTCCGGTGTCTATATAAACCGGAGGGTTTAGTCCGTAGAGGCAATCACAATCATACATGCTAGACTTCTAGGATTTTAGCCATTACGAACTCGTGGTAGATCAACTCTTGTAATCCTCATACCCATCTGTATCAATCAAGAAGGACGTAGGGTATTACCTCCATCAAGAGGGCCCGAACATGGGTAAAACATCATGTCCCCTGCCTCCTATTACCATCAACCTTAGATGCACTCGGGACCCCCTACCCGAGATCCGCCAGTTTTGACACCGACACCATCCACTCCCGCATTGCCTACTCGCATGACCCATCATTGCACTCCCGCAATCCCATTGAGCTTCCACAAAACCACCACCACTTTCACGCTACCACCATTTGACATTTGACATTTGAGATTTTGAGTTCGTGGTTTTTTTACCATTTCCTAAGGTGTTTCGGCTAATTACGAACGGTTATACATCAAGAACACCACCACTCATCATCGCATCAGACGGTAACCTCAACGGCATCATTGTGCATTCTCCTTGCAATTGCATTGATAACTCCTAGCCTATTTTGTGTCACTTGCCTATTGAGACTAGCCATTTGAGTATTGCCGGCAATGTCACTTGTGCACATTAGTGATCATCGATCTACACCTTCCATTGCATACATACATACCATATCGGTATCGTCTTGGTATCATATCATCTCGTGTGCCTCAAGTTTGTTCCCGTATATACACAACTACTATCTTGGTTTGTGCATTGTGCAAAAGTGGCCATACACAAAAAAGAATAAGCTTTTAAGCAAAAGAGAAAGAGCAAAGAGCTTGTAATCAATAGCAATAGCATCATACCACATTGCATATAAGATTGTCATATCTGATCATATTGGATCATCGTGTGAGAAACACCAGGAAGGATACATACATAGCATACTTGGGATAGAAGTTGATACATTTTGCATATCATAGGTTGTGCACAAGTGTCGTATCCTCCTATAGAGCAATCGTGCTAGTGTCTCTCTTGAGTTGTGCAACATGAGCGTTTTCCATGGATTCCACATTTTGTGCTCATTCCTTGGTTGCACGATCCCATTTATCTATCAGTGTGTGTGTTTCCGTGTGCCATTCATTACTATTGGTCTACTTGTTTTACTTGCGAATTTATGGATCTCTTTCTACATTATTGACTCTTACTAACATTTTGCATCAAATTTTTGTGCCACTATCCTCACCGAGCTCCACCATAAGCCTTAATTGTGTAGGTGTGAGAATTGACAAGATGGTACCAATTGTGCTATTTCCTTGTTACATCATTGAGTGATCATTGATCCATTCTCAACATCGGTCAAGGTACATTTGGTATAGTTCTCTCCTTTCTCTACTCATATTTGCTCGAGTCTTGTGATGGATAGGAAAGGCATTTCATCTCCGGTCTTCCACGACAATGACAGCGTGAACAACTACATCACCAAAGCATCAATCTTCGATCTACAACGACAAATGCAAGGTGCACAATTAAGATTGCGAGAGCGCATCGAGAAACTCTCCATCGACATTCGTCACTCCGAAGCAAGGAAAAGTGACTACATCGACAACAAGCTTTCCGCACAAAAGGAGGAGCAAGATGCAAGGATGGGGGAGATTAGGGCCATGATCAAGTCTACTTCCCCTTCGTCATCTTCAAGGCAGCGGTGACCAAGTCGGTCATCTTCGGAGCACCCAAGCGATGCAAGCGCCATTTGTCCACGTCCACATCTACATGGTGACCAGCATCACGTTCGTGATCCACATCTTCATGAAGAGTCACCTCCAAGCAACATGTGCACGACGACGACGTACGACATCTACTACGAGCTCAAGCACGACAACGACACCATCATCATGAAGATGCTCCACACGCGCAAACTTACAAGTCCCAACAAGACCTACTTCACTCAAGGCCAAACTTCATGAGCACAAGAGAAGACGGCGAGAGGAGCACCACCAAGATGGAGCTACGGCTACACCAACCACTTTGGCATCTTTGCCAAGTGCTATCAAGGCATCTTCGCCTTTGGACATACGACATCTTCGCCTACTTCCCATGAGTTCGCCTACATCAACATCATCAAGTACAAGGCGACCACCTACAAGTGAGGGAGACACTTCCATCTTTGGAAGCCCTCAAGGAAGATGACCGAGCATGGGAAATTCCCTTCGGTCATGGAGATGAGCTACGAGGTGCCACATCATATGGGCCTCCAACAATAAGATGGTGACAAGAAGGTCGAGCAAGGGCCATCCCCTACGACCACGGTGAGGAGCGCAAACCTCTTCAACAACATGAAGATGGCACCCATATTGGACTCATACTTCGAGTCAAGCTACGAGACCGACCCTCTCTTTGGTCTCGGAGGCGAGCGATGATTTGCCACTTCCTACGACATTCATCCTTGGAGGTGTCATGGATGAGGAGGTTGAGCATGGGACTATCCCTTCAACCACGATGGCGATAGGAGTTGAGCATGGAGATGTTTTCACCTACATCTCTCCGACACCCACATATTATGAGATGGCCCAATTGCCATGTGAGGAGAGCTACCACGACATGAGTGACTCCACCATACGTGACATTGAGAGCATTTCCTATGAGAGGATGAGTGTGACCACCACTAGCCCCACACATGAGAGCATGCCACACATCCTATGTGAGGTTGAGAGCCATTTGAGTGACTCCACCAACCATATGAGAGAGAGCATCCTTGAGTGAGTGAGTGAGCCACAACACTTAGTGAGTGAGGTAGTTGACACGGCACGTGAGGCCACTATGATTTCTAACGACTTACCCTCTACTCCAAGTGTGTTTTCCTTTTTGGTGCTAGATCTCCAACAAGACGAAGTGTCAATTCTCGACGAGTCCATACCTCCTATGGGCAAACCGATGGCCATGGTGGACGATGATGCACCCCCACATGGTTCCATCAAGATGAAGATGACCATGACTTGGTCTTCGACACCTTACCTACAACACATGAGCGATGCTCCAAAGGTAACATAGGTGATGGTGCTCCTCTTGTCCCACTAGTGGACTATCTTGCAAATGATTGCTTGCATGATGTTGATCACCTTATGGATTCACCACATACTATGTCTTCTACATGCTTTGATATGCCACCCATTTATGATGAATATGATGATGAGCATGTTGATTTGCCTAGTTGTGATGCTATGCTCCATAGGGTATCATGTGAAAATTCTTTTGGTCACATCATGTTCGACAATCCTTTAAACTTGGCATATGCTATGTGTGAGATCTCCCATATTGCATCATTTCAATCTCAACATAGTTACTATGCATGTTACATTAAAATAAATCCCATTTGCACTTATGGCATAGATGACAAGATGACAGTCATTGTCTTTTGTTTTTCTTCTGATGATATTGCTAAGCTTCGTTTACATGATTTGCGCAATTCATCTACTATACCATGCCATGATCACATAGAACCAAATATTCTTTGTTTTGGATGTTGTCAATATTCTTCATGTGATGTTTCCATTAATGCTCATGAGGAGACCCCATAGTTTCCTCATACATATTAGGAGATTTTGGTTCCATACTTTGCATGCTTCTCATAATTGCGTTCACCATATGCATTCCATGAATAACAACGCTCTACATATTTCTCGTGATTCATTACACAATTTGAGTCTCCATTATGCTATACATAATAACAAACCTATCATGATGGATGACATGTTTCTATATGCATCTCATTTATTTGAGCATTGGATATTTTGTGCTAACCAACACAAGCACATGCGCATCATAATGGATGATGTGTACATATACCACGCACACACAATTTTCCCTTTGTCTTTGTTTTGTGTAGGTACTCACGTACACTCGTCAACCTCACAATCCCATGATTTGACGAAACGAGCTCTTGAGAGCAAGGATGATTTGGGATCCCGTGGATTATCATTCCCGCCATTCCCTTCGTGCAAGGACTACGCGCATCTCGTTTACTTGGCTCTTACACAACTATGGGCTATATATATCACTTGTTACCTCATGCCCATACTATCGTGTTCACTTTGCATGCTATGCCTCTTTCTATGATTTTCCATGCAATTGTGACCCTTGCATACATTTACCCCTGATTCACCATTATACTACTTCTATGTGTATTTGCATGCTTGGTGGAGATACTTGTTGCTATTGCCATGTTCTATGCATGCTCCATTCTATTGTTGCTTCATGTGTTGGGAGAGTCATCATGTTCCGTTGCTATTTACCTAGGACTTCTTGCCAACACAATGATGATACCTTCCTCATATCTTGCTTTCATGCTTGTGGTATGTCATGTGAATTCTTCATGCCCACTATTTGAACACATGACATGATTGCCATGATTACCTCTAGTACGTTGCATCTTCGCACTAATAGCTTGCACCACTTGATCAATATGATTTCTGGCTTTGTCGCATCACCCATGTTCCATTCTTAATCGCTTTCTTGGGTTGATGACATATATGCTCTTGCCTCTCACATGATTTATCTTGATAATTGTATCTTGTCTCCATTAGTTGCACCTCTCATATCCACTTGTAGTGAGTGCAACCATGCTATGCTGTTTAATCTTGGAGACTTTGAAACTTTACTTGTGATGCATGCTTGTTTGATTGAGCCTATTGTATTTGGTTGTTCTCGCATCATATGCCTCCATACTATGAAATGCTCCCTTGTCCTTTGTTATGATGAGCATGATGAAAACACTTGTTGGGTACTTTACCACACGAATGATAGGTGTTGCATTTGCACTAACCTCATTTGTTTTTTCAAGTGTTTGTCATGTTCTTCGTTTGAAGGATTCACAAGGCGGTACCACCACGAGACAACTTGGTCATGTGAAGGCGTACACGATGCACGACACCAACATTTTCGACATTCTCATAAAGGTGACCTCCTTCCCTTTGAGCCATCCTCACATACGCATATTGGACGGGTCATTCGTTCATTATTGTCTCCTTCTTCTTGTCTACATGATGCATCTATTGGATGGAGCACCGACATTGGAGATGGACTCTATGGATCTTCACATTTAGGAGCACTCGGACTAATTGTACGCAGCTTTGAACCTCCACTCATGCCACGACATCGAGCATTGGTACACCAATACCTCCAAAATTGTTGATTGTGCTCACACATGTCATGCTAGATGGACATATCACACTCGCCACAAGTTTGCACCATATGCATGGATTGACTCACATTATGATTGCCTTGTTGCATCTTGTATTCCCATGTCATCCATGATATATGAGCTTGTGCATCTCCTTAGCAAATTTGTTGTGATCTACCTTGATGGCTGCTACCTCTTGAGCATGCGTTGGTTTTCCCTTGAAGAGGAAAGGGTGATGCAGCAAAGTAGCGTAAGTATTTCCCTTAGCTTTTGAGAACCAAGGTATCAATCCAGTAGGAGACAATGCACAAGTCACCTAGTACCTGCACAAACAATCAAGAACCTTGCAACCAACATGATAAAGGGGTTGTCAATCCCCTCACAGTCACTCACAAAAGTGAGATCTGATAAAGATAGTAAGATAAATATTTTTGGTATTTTGTTGTATAGATTGGAAATTAAAGATTGCAAAATAGTAAATGAGATGCGATGTAAATAAAAGAGATGCAATATAATAAGAAAGAGACCCGGGGGCCATAGGTTTCACTAGTGGCTTCTCTCAAGATAGCATGTATTACGGCGGGTGAACAAATTACTACCAATTAATTGATAGAAAAGTGCATAGTTATGAATATATCTAAGGCAATGATCATGAATATAGGCATCACGTCCATGTCAAGTAGACCAAAATGATTCTGCATCTACTACTATTACTCCACACATCGACCGCTATCCAGCATGCATCTAGAGTATTAAGTTCATAAGAATAGAGTAACACGTTAAGCAAGATGACATGATGTAGAGGGACAAACTCAAGCAATATGATATAAACCCCATCTTTTTATCCTCGATGGAAACAATACAATACGTGCCTTGCTGCCCCTACTGTCACTAGGAGAGGACACCGCAAGATTGAACCCAAAGCTAAGAACTTCTCCCATTGCAAGAAAGATCAATCTCGTAGGCCAAACTAAACCGATAATTCGAAGAGACTTGCAAATATATAAAATCATGCATATAAGAATTCAGAGAAGAACCAAATAATAATCATAGATAATCAAGTTCATAAATCCACAATTCATCGGATCTCGGCAAACACACCGCAAAAGAATATTACATCGAATAGATCTCCAAGAACAACGAGGATAACTTTGTATTGAGAATCAAAGAGAGAGAAGATGCCATCTAGCTAATAACTATGGACCCAAAGATCTATGGTAAACTACTCATGCTTCATCGGAGAGGCTATGGTGTTGATGTAGAAGCCCTCGATGATCGATTCCCCTTCCGGCAGATCACCGGAAAAGGCCCCAAGATGGGATATCACGGGTACAGAAGGTTGCGGTGGTGGAAAAGTGGTTTTGTGGCTCCCCCTGATGTTTCTAGGGTATGAGAGTATATATAGGCGAAAGAAGTACGTCGGTGGAGCTTCGTGGGGCCCTCGAGGGTGGGGGAGCGCATACCCCGCTGGGCGCGCCCTCCTGCCTCATGGAGTTCTAGACTTCCACTCCAAGTCTCCTGGCTTGCTTTTGGTCCAATAAAGATCATCATGAAGGTTTCATTCCGTTTGGATTCTATTTGGTAATCCTTTTCTACAAAACTCTAAAATAGGCAAAAAAACAGAAACTGGCACTAGGCCTCCGGTTAATAGGTTAGTCCCAAAAATAATATGAAAGAGCATATTAAAGCCCATTTAACATCCAAAACAGATAATATAATAGCATGGAACAATCAAAAATTATAGATACGTTGGAGACGTATCAATCATCCCCAAGCTAAATTCCTGCTCGTCCTCGAGTAGGTAAATGATAAAAACAGAATTTTTGATGTGGAATGCTACCTAACATAATTATCAATGTAGTTTTCTTTATTGTGGCATGAATGTTCAGATCCGAAAGATTCAAGACAAAAGTTTGATATTGACATAAGAATAATATTACTTCAAGCCTACTAACAAAGTCATTATGTCTTCTCAAAATAACATGGCCAAAGAAAGTTCATGCCTACAAAATCATATAGTGTTGTTATGCCCCATGTTCATCCCACAAAATATCCAAATCATGCACAACCCCGATGACAAGCCAAGCAATTGTTTCATACTTTAGTATTCTCAAACGTTTTCAACTTTCACGCAATACATGAGCCTGAGCCATGGGCATAGCACTATAGGTGGAATAGAGTGGTGGTTGTGGAGAAGACAAAAAGGAGGAAGATGGTCTCACATCAACTACGCGTATCAATGGGCTATGGAGATGCCCATCAATAGATATCAATGTGAGTGAGAAGGGATTGCCATGCAACGGATGCACTAGAGCTATAAATGTATGAAAGCTCAACAGAAGAAACTAAGTGGGTGTGCATCCAACTTGCTTGCTCACGAAGACCTAGGGCATTTGAGGAAGCCCATGTTGGAATATACAAGCCAAGTTCTATAATGAAAATTTCCCACTAGTATATGGAAGTGACAAAATAAGAGACTCTCTATCATGAAGATCATGGTGCTACTTTGAAGCACAAGTGTGGAAAAAGGATAGTAGCATTGTCCCTTCTCTCTTCTTCTCTCTCTTTTTTTGTTTGGCTTCTTTGGCCTCTTTTTCTCTTTTTTTCTTTTTTTTCCTCACATGGGACAATGCTCTAATAATGATGATCATCACACTTCTATTTATTTACAACTCAAAGATTACAACTCGATGCTTAGAACAAAAACATGACTCTATATGCGTGCCTCCGGCGGTGTACCAGGATGTGCAATGAATCAAGAGTGACATGTATGAAAAAATTATGAATGGTGGCTTCGCCACAAATACGATGTCAACTACATGATCATGCAAGGCAATATGACAATGTTGGAGCGTGTCATAATAAAAGGAACGGTGGAAGGTTGCATGGCAATATATCTCAGAATGGCTATGGAAATGCCATAATAGGTAGGTATGGTGGCTGTTTTGAGGAAGGTAAATGGTGGGTTTATGGTGCCGGGAAAAGTTGCGTGGTACTAGAGAGGTGTAACACCCACGATGAGGCTATATCTCCCACGTGTCGGAGCACGACTTAGAGGCATAACCTCATAGTAGGCATGTCGCAAGAGGGGTAATCTTTACACATCCCATGTACTGAATAAGAAAGGGATAAAGAGTTGGCTTACAATCGCCACTTCACACAATACATAAATATAGCATTACATCATCCAGAATACAATCAAGGTCCGACTACGGAACCAAAATAAAGAAAGACCACCCCTATTGCTAGATCCCCGATCGCCCCGACTGGGCTCCACTATTGATCAACTGGAAACAAAACAACACAACGAACACGATCTTCATCGAGTTCCCACTTGAGCTCAGTTGCGTCACCTGCACGGTTATCATCGGCACCTGCAACTGTTTAAAGTAATCTGTGAGTCACGGGGAGTCAGCAATCTCACACCCGCGAGATCAAGACTATTTAAGCTTATGGGTAGGAAAAGGTAGTGATGTGGAGCTGCAGCAAGAACTAGCATATATGGTGGCTAACATATGCAAACAAGAGCGAGAAGAGAAGCAATGCACGGTCGTGAACTAGAAGTGATCAAGAAGTGATCCTGAAACTACTTACGTTCAAGCATAACACAAGCACCGTGTTCACTTCCCGGACTCCGACGAAAAGAGACCATCACGGCTACACACACGGTTGATGCATTTTAGTTATAGTTAAGTGTCAAGTTTTGTACAAGCGGATATTAACAAATTCCCATCTGCCCATAACCGCGGGCACGGCTTTCGAAAGTTCAAAACCCTGCAGGGGTGTCCCAACTTAGCCCATCACAAGCTCTCACGGTCAACGAAGGATATTCCTTCTCCCAGGAAGACCCGATCAAACTTGGAATCCTGGTTACAAGACATTTTGACAATGGTAAAACAAGACCAGCAAAGTCGCCCGAATGTGCCGACAAATCCCGATAGGAGCTGCACATATCTCGTTCTCAGGGCACACCGGATAGGCAAGGCGTCGGGTTGGCATAAACCCTGGTTGCCCAGGGGGCGCCGGACATCGCCCAGTTTGGACCAACACTTAGAGAAGCACTGGCCCGGGGGGTTAAAATAAAGATGACCCTCGGGAGCGCGACTCCCAAGGGAAAAGTAGGTGGTGGTGAGGCAAATGGTAAAACCAAGGTTGGGCCTTGCTGGAGGAGTTTTATTCAAAACGAACTGTCAAGGGGTCCCCATAACACCCAACCGTGTAAGGAACGCAAAATCAAGGAACATAACACAGGTGTGAGGGAAACTAGGGCGGCAAGAGTGGAACAAAACACCAAGCATAAGGCCGAGCCTTCCACCATTTACCAAGTATATAGATGCATTAATTAAATAAGAGATATTGTGATATCCCAAAATAACCATGTTCCAACATGGAACAAACTTAATCTTCACCTGTAACTAGCAAAGCTATAAGAGGGGCTGAGCAAAGCGGTAACATAGCCAAACAACGGTTTGCTAGGAAAGGTGGGTTAGAGGCTTGACATGGCAATATGGGAGGCATGATATAGCAAGTGGTAGGTATCGCGGCATAGAAATAGAGCGAGCAACTAGCAAGCAAAGATAGAAGTGATTTTGAGGGTATGGTCATCTTGCCTGACATGCCACAAGGAAGAAGAACGAGTCCATAAAGAAGACAAGCGGACATAGTCGATCGAATCCTCACAAATGCGACGTTATCAGAACTAACCCGAAGAAGCAACACGGGAAAGAAGCAAACAACATAGTAAACAACCACCACATAAGCATGACATGATGCACAACCAAGTATGATGCATGTTCGGATTAATGAGCCATGGCATGGCAAAGTGCACAAGAAATTCTACAAATTAAGTGGAGATCAATATGCAACGAGTTGCATATTGATGAAACACCACAACAAGTTATTTAGTTTGATCTCGTTTATGTACTCAACAATATTAAATGTTGTTTAGCATGGCAAGGGGTGAAGAAAAACAAAACTACCTATCTAGGCAAGTTTAAATGAGGCCGGAAACAACGAACAACAATTCCGGTAAAGTCCCATATGCATATTTTAGATTTGGTGTTGTTCTGCCCTAAACCCAATTTTAGAGTTGTTAAACATACAAGATGATGCCACCATGTTAAACTAGGCATTTTTCTACCCCATTTACATATAAAGTTTGTTAAGTTTGGAGCTACGGTTATTAAGTTATGAATTAAAGCATTTTAGCATGGCATTTGGCAAAATATATGCAAACATCATTTTAAACATGCATGAAAGTTGGATATTGTGAAACTAGATGAAAATATAGTCATTTTTCATATATAAATCATTTTAATCCGATGCATCATTTATGAGTTATTAAATGCATGAACTAGGGGGACTTTCCTGCAAAACTGGCAAACTCAAGGAAAAAGGCTAAATCGGCAGAGCCTAAAAAATCTACATGGGACGGAACTGCTGGCCCAACAGTGGGGAAAAGTGAAAAAAATTAGGCGCTGGGGCTGCTCACCCATGGGCTTTGGCCCAAGGCGTTGGAAGCAGTAGGCCGGCGGATGGGCCTTGGCGCTAAAGGCCCATGGCAAAGACGAGGCAGGGGGTGCTGGGCCTGCCGACGCGGTCAACGCTAGACTGAACCGAGCGAGCCGCTGCTGCTCGTTGCAGAAGAGCAGAGGCTGCAGCAGAACTCGGTGCATGGGCGACGCCGAAAACAGAAGAATGCTCTACGACGATGGCGCCGCTGGCGTGATGCAGAGGAAGCAGAAGCAAAGGCCGACAATAGGGGCACACATCTGGGCGGTGGAGGCCGGGATCAGGGGACTTGATGCGGAGGCGGCTTGAAGGTGAGCGACAACTCAACGGAGGGGAGTAGACGACTCACGTGATGCAGGGTATCTAGGCACGCGGCTTCGATGGCCGGCCGGCGAGGGCGGGCAGCAACGGGGAGACGCGAGGCGAGGCAGGGGAGGCCTCGGGCACCATCGCTTGGTTCGTGGGAGTAAGAGGAAGAGAGAGGCCGACGGGTTAGAGAGAGAAAAGAAAAGAGAGAGGGCACGGGGAGCGACTAGCGTGACCTTGAGCAAGGCGGCGAGGTCGGTCTACTGGTCCGGGAGGAGGTTCGGGCGGCGCGACGGCGCGACGGGACGAGGCTGAGTGCTCCTGCTCGATCTGAAGGTGGCCGCGGGGATGGATCGAGAGGAGGAGGAGGTTGGTGGCTGGGAGATTGGTGGAGAGTGCTGGTTCCTGGACAGAGGGAGGAAGGATTCGAAGGGAGCCATGGGAGGGCTCTGGCTGGTGGGGATCGATGGATTGGTCAGGGGAGATCCCGAGGGGGATTTGGTGAGTGGGTGGCGGCGGCTAGGGAGGACAAGTCTCTAGATTTTAGGGTTTGGATTGATATAAAGGGACAATAGGATTATGTTTGGACCCTCCGATCTAAATCAGACGGTCTCGAATAAATAGGTTAGGGAGACCAATTAACAAAACGGTGATGTTTTATAGATGTTTGGGGATGATCCGGATCCAACAGTGACGACTTTCCGGGTCGGGTTCGGGTAAGTTTCGGACACGCGCGAGGGGTCGATGCACTGTGCAAAGAGGGGGTAGGCTAGGCCTAGGCTGTGTACGAGAGGTCTCAGGCTGAGAAGAGAGAGATGGAAATGCAGCCCGGCAAGGTTTCCGGAGACCGACAACGTCCGATGTTAGACTGGCTATACTGCCGCTATAGTTATCCGTTGGGGTGTCAAACGAACTCCGAATGCGATGAAACTTGGCAGGCGGTCTACTGACAACATAACAACACCGCACGCCAACTTTCAACCCATTCCGAGAACATTTTCAGCCACTTATAAAATACTATTTCGGACATGCCGCGGGCGCGTGCAAGTGTGTCTGGGCTCAGAACGGACAACGGACGGAACTGGGGGAACCCGGACAGATGCAAGTTTGAAAACATGATGATGCAATGCGGATGATTACATGGCAAAAATGCAACATGCAAGCAAATGACATGGCAACGTCGGCGAATAACTAGAAGACACCTGGCGCAACGGTCTCGGGGCGTCACAACACTCCACCACTACGAGAGGATCTCGTCCCGAGATCTAGAAGGGCACCGGAGAGAAACGAAAGAGGAAGAGAAAAGGTAAAACTAAGTTGCTTCTTTGACAAACGAGTGAAACCAAAGAACCTTGCGAGGTTGAACAAATAGAAAGATAGAATACAACGAAGATGAACAAAGTTGGAACACTCCGTTAGAAAATAGTAATAAGGAACATTAATTGAACCTTGTAGGTAGAAAGACATAAGAAAAGGGTTGCAATGGGCAAGAAGTACATGCAAGCACTCCGGTAGAAATGAGATGTACAAGGAACGATAAAGATCAATTAGGACAACACTCCGATAGAAACAAGATAGAGGAGGAAAAAGAATGATATAATTTGGACCGCACTCCGAATGTAAATGAAAGGAATTAACAAGACCTTGAAAAGATGAGAGTATGCTTGATGAAATCAACAACACACTGCCTCCGGAGCTATTGAAAGAATGGCTCAAGGGGTAAGAAAGATTTTGGACAGCACTCCGGTTGAGAAGGGAGGTAGAACTTGATAAGACGAGAAAACTTAAGTAGAGGGCACGACACTCCGGTTGAATGGATAGACAAAGGAAAGAGCATGATCTTGGCAAAATGAGATGATAGGACGAAGAGCGCAACATCACCATACCTCCGGAACAAATGAATGGAAAACTAGATGGTTGGAAGGAAAAGAACGGAGAAGAAGAATGACAACTCTCGCAAATAAAATCGAAAGACCATGCTTACAAAGAAAAGGTTGAACGGAGTTGCTGGATTATCAACAACGAAAGCATAAGCTTGATGTGGGCTTATGGAAAACATCTCAAAATCTTGAGGTGAAATTCTGCCACTAATGGAAAACACTAGATTGGATTGATAGGAACAAGGAGACGAGAAACTTATTTCACCGGGAGGATAAATGAAGAACTTGGGTCATTTATGAGCACTATAGATAGCAATAATCCTTAGGGAAGGCTTAAGGTAAAACAAGATACAAGATAACTCCAACAAAGAGATTGATTGGTTTCAAAGGAACTCATGAACGAATTGAAAATGATGGGTTTAAAATATGTCATTCCAGACAACTTGTGAATCATGAAACACGAAGGGAAATTGTCAACATTGACATAACACCACCTCAAAAGATGAGATATGAAAGAATTGGTTGAAGAAGAATACTTTAACTCCTCAAAACAAAACATGTGTTGAACACCATGTTTATTTGAGCGTATAGCTTGGCGGATCATGACTTCAAGAGAAATCTTGAAGAACAAATGAAGAATGAAAATAATCCTTGACGAACCACCATGTAGCCTCCATGGAGAACTCCGGTAATAAAGAATGATCGAAAGGAAGAGAAGGATGTAGAGAATAAGATTGAAGCCTTGCAATGACTAGTTGGAGCTTTGAAATGATATAATTGAGAGATCTTGGAATTCTGGGAAAGAAAGATGAACAAAAGAGATCAAGAATTTTGATGAACCTCCGGAATAAGGAATTAATCACTTGGATGAAACAAGAATAAGAATTACATTATGCTTATCCTTCACAAATTTAAATTGATGACAAGCAACGGATTTGGCATACTACTTATTCTCCTAAAAAAGGATAGACATAGAGCAAACTTGAGAAGGTCTCCAACGATCCACCGGTAGGATTGAAACAACGAATGAATTGATATGATAACAAGGTAAGAGAAATCTTGAACGAACCACCATAAGAATTAAAAAAATGAAAGTGGCAAGGCATAAATCACCGGAAAGATTTGGAAAACGAATGACGATACTTGAGGGGATTTAGATACAAGTGAATGAAGAGATCACGAGCTGATTAGAGAATACTTGAATGAAGCAGCGGTACGATTTGGAGAATGAGAGCTAAAAGCTGAGAATGAATAAACCCGAAATGATGGTCTTCGAAGAATCAAACTGAAAAGACTTCTGAACTACTCCGGATGGGTGAAAAGAATTCTCACAATCGAAAACAATTATGAGAGGATGGCATGAAGGTAGAACCATGAGTCTTGAGAGAACGGGTAAGATTTGGAGGAAAAACTCTTCTTCGGTCTTCAAATCCGAGAATGACGACGAGAATCATCACCACTAATTGTTGAGATACTCCGGGATGACAAATAGGAAGGTTGAGCCAATGGTGAAAAGAATTTGAAAGATCTTTGAGAAGGCATTTGACTGATGATAATTCATTCTTACGTCAAACTTTGAAAGATTTGAGAATAGCTCCGAGAAAATTAGAAGAGTCGGGTAAGATCCTAGGAAAGACCTGTGGGTTAGGGCCCACTCAAATATACACCATTGAACGATTTAAAAGAGAGATTGCGCCAGTTGAATTAAATGGCTTGAATGAGATAACAACCTCAAAATTGGTTGAACAAATCTTGAATGAAAAGACGAGTCTTCTGAGATGTATTCAGCACTCCAGATAACATGAATAGCAAGAGGTGGATGATTAAGAGATGCACCGACATGAGGAAACATTGTGCAACAAGGAAAGGATATGATCGACAAAGCTTGAGTTGCATTCACCGGAGAAGAAAGAGAATGAAGAATGATGAACTTGAAGCTTCGTTAGTATCTTCCTGAGAATCACCGGATAAGAACATTGAAAGAAAAGACTGAAAAGACTTCCCATCAATAAGATGGATACATGATTAAGAAATATTAGTCCTTAAAGAAAAAGGGTGGGAGGGCAGGAAAACAAAGGCAATTTCGGACGGATGAAACAAATAACATTGGGAAAACCGAGAGGTGATCTTGCGGATGTTGAAAACGATCGGATCCACTTGAAGAGAAACACGCCGGTTGAAAAGGATTGACATGACAATCTCTATTAACATGAAGGATTTGTATTCACATAGGAGTATGAGAACACCACTTAGGAAAGGTATGGAATCAACATTTGACTTCGAAGCAACTCGAATACTACAACTCAAAACAAAACAAAGGATTGGCTTGCAGAATAAGCCGGAAACAAACATATGATAGATCCCATATCGTATCATGTGTCTGTTGGAACGAATTCCTACGATATACTTGAATTCACACTTATAAACTCCCGAAACATTCTAGTTATGCAATCAGGTGTTGGGGATACAGGGGAAGCATAATATCTCACCCAAAACTAACAAATCCTACATCCAGCTGTATCCATCCTTCAACACATAACCAAGAAACCTTCGGAAATCATTTACCTCAACCTTCGAAAAGCATCCATTATACAAGTTATGGCAATACTCCCGAACTCCCGCCCCAGTACTGGGTGGCGTCGAGGTTATCTCACCAACAACTGCATAAAAGAGATTTTCAATGTCGGTGAACTCAGGTATTCCAGAACTGCAATGATAAAATTGTGACGACAACACCTCGGAGCTCAACTCCCCGGGACGCAACCACAACCCCTAAATGTCAGGAGGCACCAAGAACAATGTTCTCGTCACAAAACCATCGGAACGATTCCAAGATACCCGCGTGATCCTATTTTTTAGTGAAATTTTAGGAGAGATGGGTCAAAACTCTATGTCAAGAGGCCTCACCAGAGCAACGAAGGAACTGAGGAGTAAAAAGAATCCTATTCTCCGATATATATAATCCTATAAGACTCAAAACATTTTGTAGACTCAACAATGCCAACGATTCAATCAAGCAGGGGCTCCAAAGTCAGGGAAGGCTCTCATTACCAACTTGTAACACCCACGATGCGGCTATATCTCCCACGTGTCGGAGCACGACTTAGAGACATAACCGCATAGTAGGCATGTCACAAGAGGGGTAATCTTTACACATCCCATGTACTAAATAAGAAAGGGATACAGAGTTGGCTTACAGTCGCCACTTCACACAATACATAAATATATCATTACATCATCCAGAATACAATCAAGGTCCGACTACGAAACCAAAATAAAGAAAGACCACCCCTATTCCTAGATCCCCGATCGCCCCGACTGGGCTCCACTATTGATCAACTGGAAACGAAACAACACAACAAGCACGATCTTCATCGAGCTCCCACTTGAGCTCAGTTGCGTCACCTGCACGGTTATCATCGGCACCTGCAACTATTTGAAGTAATCTGTGAGTCACGGGGAGTCAGCAATCTCACACCCGCGAGATCAAGACTATATAAGCTTATGGGTAGGAAAAGGTAGTGATGTGGAGCTGTAGCAAGCACTAGCATATATGGTGGCTAACATACGCAAACAAGAGCAAGAAGATAAGCAATGCACGGTCGTGAACTAGAAGTGATCCTGAAATTACTTACGTTCAAGCATAACACAAGAACCGTGTTCACTTCCCGAACTCCGCCGAAAAGAGACCATCACGGCTACACACGCGGTTGATGCATTTTAGTTAAAGTTAAGTGTCATGTTTTCTACAACCGAATATTAACAAATTCCCATCTTCCCATAACCACAGGCACGGCTTTCGAAAGTTCAAAACCCTGCAGGGGTGTCCCAACTTAGCCCATCACAAGCTCTCACGGTTAACAAAGGGTATTCCTTCTCCCAGGAAGACCCAATCAGACTCGGAATCCCGGTTACAAGACATTTCGACAATGGTAAAACAAGACCAGCAAAGCCGCCCGAATGTGCCGACAAATCCTGGTAGGAGCTGCACATATCTCGTTCTCAGGGCACACTGGATGGGCAAGACGTCGGATTGGCATAAACCCTGGTTGCCTAGGGGGTGTCGTACATTGCCCACTTTGGACCAACACTTAGAGAAGCACTGGCCCGGGGGGGGGGGGGGGGGTTAAAATAAAGATGACCCTCGGGAGCACGACTCCCAAGGGAAAAGTAGGTGGTGGTGAGGAAAATGGTAGAACCAAGGTTGGGCCTTGCCGGAGGAGTTTTATTCGAAGCAAACTGTCAAGGGGCCCCCATAACACCCAACCGTGTAAGGAACGCAAAATCAAGGAACATAACACCGGTATGACGGAAACTAGGGCGACAAGAGTGGAACAAAACACCAGGCATAAGGCCGAGCCTTCCACCGTTTTCCATGTATATAGATGCATTAATTAAATAAGAGATATTGTGATATCCCAAAATAACCATGTTCCAACATGGAACAAACTTAATCTTCACCTACAACTAGCAACGCTATAAGAGGGGCTGAGCAAAGCGGTAACACAGCCAAACAATGATTTGCTAGGAAAGGTGGGTTAGAGGTTTGACATGGCAATATGGGAGGCATGATATAGCAAGTGGTAGGTATCGCGGCATAGCAATAGAGAGAGCAACTAGCAAGCAAAGATAGAAGTGATTTCGAGGGTATGGTCATCTTGCCTGAGATCCCGCAAGGAAGAAGAATGAGTCCATGAAGAAGACAAGCGGACGTAGTCGAACGAATCCTCACAAACGCGACGTTATCGGAAGCAACACCAGAAAGAAGCAAAAAACATAGTAAACAACCACCACATAAGCATGACATGATGCACAACCAAGTATGATGCATGTCCGGATTAATGAGGCATGGCATGGCAAAGTGTACAAGCAATTCTACAAATTAAGTGGAGATCAATTTGCAATGAGTTGCATATTGATGAAACACCACAACAAGTTATTTAGTTCAATCTCGTTTATGTACTCAACAATATTAAATGTTATTTAGCATGGCAAGGGGTGAAGCAAAACAGAACTACCTATCTAGGCAAGTTTCAATGAGGCCGGAAACAACGAACAACAATTCCGATAAATTCCCATATGCATATTTTAGATTTGGTGTTGTTCCGCCCTAAACCCAATTTTAGAGTTGTTAAACATACAAGATGATGCCACCATGTTAAACTAGGCATTTTTCTACCCCATTTACATATATAAAGTTTGTTAAGTTTGGAGCTACGGTTATTAAGTTATGAATTAAAGCATTTTAGCATGGCATTTGACAAAATATATGCAAACATCATTTTAAACATGCATGGAAGTTGGGTATTGTGAAACTAGATGAAAATCTAGTCATTTTTCATATATAAATCATTTTAATCTGATGCACCATTTATGAGTTATTAAATGCATGAACTAGGGGGACTTTCCTGCAAAACTGGCAAACTCTGGGAAAATAGCTAAATCGCAGAGCCTAAAAAAACTACATGGGCCGGAATTGCTGGCCCAACAGTGGGGAAAAGAGAAAAAAATGAGGCACTGGGGCTGCTCACCCATGGGCTTTGGCCCAAGGCATTGGAAGCAGTAGGCCAGCGGATGGGCCTTGGCGCTGGAGGCCCATGGCGAAGACGAGGCAGGGAGGTGCTGGCCCTGCCGACTCGGTCAACGCCAAACAGAACCGAGCGAGCTGCTACTGCTCGTTGCAGAAGAACAAAGGCCGCAGCAGAACTCGACACATGGGCGACACCGGAAACAGAAGAACGCCGCGATGACGAGGGCGGCGCTGGCGTGATGCGGAGGAAGCAAAAGCAAAGGCCAATGGCAGGGGCACACATCTGGGCGGTGGAGGCCGGGATCAGGAGACTTGATGCAGCGGCGTCTTGAAGGTGAGAGACAGGTTAACGCAGGGGAGTCGACAACTCACGTGATGCAGGGGAACTAGGCGCGCGATTTCAATGGCCAGCCGGCGAGGTCTGGCAGCAACGGGGAGACGCAAGGCAAGGCAGGGGAGGCCTCGGGCACCATCGCTTGGTTCCTGGGAGGAATTGGAAGAGAGAGGCCGATGGGTTAGAGAGAGAAAGGAAAAGAGAGACGGCATGGGGAGCGGCTAGCGTGACCTTGAGCAAGGCGGCGAGGTCGGTCTACTGGTCCTGCGAGGAACAATGGGGTCGAGGAGGTCCTCGGCTGTCCTGGAAGGAGGTTCGAGCGATGCGACGGCGCGACGGGACGAGGCCGAGTGCTCCTGCTCGATATGAAGGTGGCCGCGGGGATGGATTGAGAGGAGGAGGAGGTTGGTGGCTGGGAGATCGGTGGAGAGCGCTGGTTCCTAGGTCAGAGGGAGGGAGGATTCGAAGGGAGCCATGGGAGGGCTCTGGTTGGTGGGGATCGATGGATTGGGCAAGGGAGATCCCGAGGGGGATTTGGTGAGTGGGTGGCGACGGCTAGGGGGGACAAGTCTCTAGATTTTAGGGTTTGGACAGATATAAAGGTACAATAGGATTAGGTTTGGACCCTCCGATCTAAATCGGATGGTCTCGGATAAATAGGTTAGGGAGCCCAATTAACAAAACGGTGGTGTTTTATAGATGTTTGGGGATGATCCGGATCCAACAGTGGCGACTGTCCGGGTCGGGTTCGGGTAAGTTTCGGACACGCGCGAGGGGTCGATGCACTGTGCAAATAGGGGGTAGGCTGGGCCTAGGCTGTGTAGGAGAGGTCTCAAGCTGAGAAGAGAGAGATGGAAATGCAGCACGGCAAGGTTTTCGGAGACCGAAAATGTCCGACGTTTGACCGTCTATACTGCCGCTATAGTTATCCGTTGGGGCGTCGAACGAACTCTGAATGCGATGAAACTTGGCACGTGGTCTACTGACAACATAACAACACCGCACTCCAACTTTCAACCCATTCTGAGAACATTTTTCGGTCACTTATAAAATACTATTTCGGACATGCCGCGGGCGCGTGCAAGTGTGTCTGTGCTTAGAACAGACAACGGACGGAACTGGGGGGACCCGGACGGATCCAAGTTTGAAAACATGATGATGCAATGCGGATGATGACATGGCAAAAATGCAACATGCAAGAAAATGACATGGAAACACCGGCGAATAACTGGAATACACCTGGCGCAACAATCTCGGGGCGTCACAAGAGGCTAGCAACGGTGGAAGGGTGAGAGTGCATATAATCCATGGACTCAGCATTAGTTATAAAGAACTCACATACTTATTGCAAAAATCTACAAGTCATCAAAAGCCAAGAACTACATGCATGCTCCTAGGGGGATAGATTGGTAGGAAAAGACCATCGCTCGTCCCCGACCGCCACTCATAAGGTAGACAATCAAAGAAATACCTCATGCTTCAAATTTGTTACACAACAGTTACCATACGTGCGTGCTACAGGACTTGCAAACCTCAACACAAGTATTTCTCAAATTCATAATTAATTTACTAGCACGACTCTAATATCACCATCATCATGTCTCAAAACAATAATCAAGCATCAAACTTCTCATAGTATTCAACACACTTTATATGAAAGTTTTTATTATACCCATCTTGGATGCCCATCATATTAGGACTAGTTTTATAGCCAAAGCAAATTACCATGCTGTTCTAAAAGACTCTTAAAATAATATAAGTGAAGCATGAGAGATCAATAATTTCTATAAAATAAAACCACCACAGTGCTCTAAAAAGATATAAGTGAAGAACTAGAGCAAAATTATCTAGGTCAAAAGATATAAGTGAAGCCCATAGAGTATTCTAATAAATTCCGATTCATGTGTGTCTCTCCCAAAAGGTGTGTACAACAAGGATGATTGTGGTAAACTAAAAAGCAAAGACTCAAATCATACAAGACGCTCCAAGCAAAACACATATCATGTGGTGAATAAAAATATAGCCTCATGTAAAGTTACCAATAGACAAAGACGAAAGAGGGGTTGCTTTCCGGGGCATCCCCAAGCATTGGATGTTGGTTGTCCTTGAATTTTACCTTGGGGTGACTTGGGAATCCCCTAGCTTAGGCTCTTGCCACTCCTTGTTCCAAAATCCGTCAAATCTTTACCCAAAAACTTGAATACTTCACAACACAAAACTCAACAGAAAATCTCATGAGCTCCGTTAGTATAAGAAAATAAACCACCACTTTAAGGTACTGTAATGATCTCATTCTTTATTTATATTGGTGTTAAACCTACTGTATTCAAACTTCTCTATGGTTTATACCCCCCGATACTAGCCATAGATGCATCCAAATAAGCAAACAACACATGAAAAACACAATCCGTAAAAAACAGAACAGTCTGTAGCAATCTAGATATTTCGAATACTTCTGTAACTCCAAAAATTCTGGAAAATTAGGAAGACCAGGAGAATTTGTATATTGATCTACTTCAGTTGTAACTGGTATTTTATCGCCGTCTGGTAAAAAACAAAAATTATTTTCATGAGCTCGTACTTTCTGTTTTTATCAGCAAGATCAAACAATAATCACCCAAGAAGATCCTAAAGGCTTTACTTGGCACAAACACTAATTTAAACATAAAAAAACAATTATAATAGAGGCGATAAATTATTTATTACTAAAAAGTAACAAAAAGTAAAGAAAAAAATAAAATTGGGTTGCCTCCCAACAAGTGCTATCGTTTAACGCCCCTAGCTAGGCATAAAAACAAGAATAGATCTTGGTATTGTCATCTTTGGTATGCAATCCATAAGTGGCTCTCATAATAGATTCATAAGTCAATTTTATTTTCTTCCTAGGAAAGTATTCCATGCCTTTCCTTAATGGAAATTGGAATCTAATATTTCCTTCTTTCATGTCAATAATTGTACCGATCGTTCTAAGGAAAGGTCTACCAAGAATAATAGGACATGTAGGATTGCAATCTATATCAAGAACAATGTAAGCTACGGGCACATAATTACTATTTGCTACAATAAGAACATCATTAATCCTTGCCATAGGTTTCTTAATGGTGGAATCCGCAAGATGCAAATTTAAAGAACAGTCATCACATTCACGGAATCCTAGCACATCACACAAAGTTTTTGGAATCGTGGAAACACTAGCACCCAAATCACATAAAGCATAGAATTCATAATCTTTAATCCTAATTTTAATAGTAGGTTCCCACTCATCATAAAGTTTTCTAGGGATAGAAACTTCTAGTTCAACCTTTCCTTCATGGGATTGCATTAAAACATCGACGATATGTTTAGTAAAAGCTTTATTTTGATAATAAGCATGAGGAGAATTTAACACAGATTGCAACAAGGAAATACAATTTATCATAGAGCAATTGTCATAATTAAATTCCTTGAGATCCAAAATAGTGGGTTCATTGCTATGTAAAGTTTTGACCTCTTCAATCCCACTTTTATTAATTTTAGCATCAAGATCTAAAAACTCTGAATCATTGGGACGCCTTTTAACTAAAATTGACTCATCTCCAGTCCCATATTTATCAAGATTCATATTGGAAAGCAAAGATTTAATAGGAGTAACATCAATCAATTTTAGATCTTCATCATTATTATCATGAAAACTAGAAGAACACGCTTTTACAAAGCAATATTTTCTAGCACGCATCCTAGCGGTTCTTTCTTTTCACTCATCAATGAAAATTCTCATGGATTTGAGAGACTCATTGATGTCATGCTTAGGTGGAATAGATCTAAGTTTCAAAGAATCAACATCACGAGAAATTCTATCCACGTTCCTAGCCAACTCATGAATCTTAAGCAATTTTTCTTCAACCAAAGCATTGAAATTCTTTTGCGAACTCATAAATTCTTTAACACTAGTCTCAAAATCAGAGGGAATCTTATTAAAATTTCCATAAGAGTTGTTGTAGGAATTACCATAATCATTAGAGGATTTACTGGGGAACGACCTAGAATTAAAATTTCCTCTATACGCGTTGTTACCAAAATTGCTCCTACCAACAAAATTCACAACCATAGATTCATTATTATTCTCAATCAAAGTGGACAAAGGCATATCATTAGGATCTGAAGAAACACTTTTATTAGCAAACAATTTCATAAGTTCATCCATCTTTCCACTCAAAACATTAATCTCTTCAATCGCATGAACTTTTTTACTAGTGGATCTTTCGGTGTGCCATTGATAATAATTAATCATAATATTGTCGAGGAGTTTAGTAGCTTCTCCTAAAGTGATTTCCATAAAAGTGCCTCGCGCGGCCGAATCTAAAAGATTTCTAGAAGCAAAATTCAATCCGGCATAAATTTTTTGTATAATCATCCGCAAATTCAAACCATGCGTAGGGCAATTACATATCATTAACTTCATCCCCTCCCAAGCTTGTGCAACATGCTCATGATCAAGTTGCTTAAAATTCATAATATCATTCCTAAGAGAGATGATCTTAGCGGGAGTAAAATACTTAAAGATAAAATAATCTTTGCACTTATTCCATGAATCAATACTATTTTTAGGCAAAGAAGAGAACTAAGATTTAGCGCGATCTCTAAACGAAAACGGAAATAGCTTCAATTTAACAATATCATTATCCACATATTTCTTCTTTTGCATATCGCACAAATCAACAAAGTTGTTTAGTGGGTAGCAGACTTCACTGGGAAGGCCATAAAATTGATCTTTCATAACAAGATTCAACAAAGCGGTATTAATTTCACAAGATTCAACATAGGTAGTAGGAGCAATCGGAGTGCTAATAAAATCATTGTTGTTGGTATTGGAAAAGTCACACAATTTAGTATTATCTTGAGCCATCGTGACAAACAATCAATCCAACACACAAGCACACAAGAAGCAAGCAAAAAGAGAAGAACGAAAAAGGGGCGAAGAAAAGGCAAAGGTTTTCGAAAATAGTTTTAGAGGTGGGGGAGAGGAAAACGGGAGGCGAATGGCAAATAATGTAATGCGAGGGAAAAGAGTTTATGATGGGTACTTGGTGTGTCTTGACTTGGCGTAGATCTCCTCGGCAATGGCGCCAGAAATCCTTCTTGCTACCTCTTGAGCGTGCGTTGGTTTTCCCTTGAAGAGGAAAGGGTGATGCAGCAAAGTAGCGTAAGTATTCCCCTCAGTTTTTGAGAACTAAGGTATCAATCCAGTACGAGACAATGCAAAAGTCACCTAGTAACTGCACAAACAATCAAGAACCTTGCAACCAATGAGATAAAGGGGTTGTCAATCCCTTCACGGTCACCCGCAAAAGTGAGATCTGATAAATATAGTAAGATAAATATTTTTGGTATTTTTGTTGTATAGATTGGAAAGTAAAGATTGCAAAATAGTAAACGAGATGCGATGTAAATAAAAGAGATGCAATAAAATAAGAAAGAGACCTGGGGGCCATCGGTTTCACAAGTGGCTTCTCTCAAGATAGCATGTATTACGGTGGGTGAACAAATTATTGCCGAGCAATTGATAGAAAAGTGCATAGTTATGAAGATATCTAAGGCAATGATCATGAATATAGGCATCATGTCCGTGTCAAGTAGACCAAAATAATTCTGCATCTACTACTATTACTCCACACATCGACCGCTATCCAGCATGCATCTAGAGTATTAAGTTCATAAGAACAGAGTAACACACTAAGCAAGATGACATGATGTAGAGGGATAAACTCAAGCAATATGATATAAACCCCATCTTTTTATCCCCGATGGCAACAATACAATACGTGCCTTGCTGCCCCTACTGTCACTGGGAAAGGAGACCACAAGATTGAACCCAAAGCTAAGCACTTCTCCCATTGCAAGAAAGATCAATCTAGTAGGCCAAACTACACCGGTAATTGAAAGAGACTTGCAAAGATATCAAATCATGCATATAAAAATTCAGTGAAGAAACTAATGATTCATAGATAATCAAGTTCATAAATCCAAAATTCATCGGATCTCGGCAAACATACCGCAAAAGAATATTACATCGAATAGATCTCCAAGAACATCGAGGAGAACTTTGCATTGAGAATCAAAGAGAGAGAAGAAGCCATCTGGCTAATAACTATGGACACGAAGGTCTATGGTAAACTACTGACGCTTCATCAGAGAGGCTATGGTGTTGATGTAGAAGCCCTCCGCGATCGATTCCCTTTCCGGTAGATCGCCGGAAAAGGCCCCAAGATGGGATCTCACAGGTACAGAAGGTTGCGGCGGTGTAAAAGTGGTTTCATGGCTCCCCCCTGATGTTTCTAGGGTATGAGAGTATATATAGGCGAAAGAAGTACGTCGGTGGAGCTTGATGGGGCCCACGAGGGTGGGGGCGCGCCTACCCCCCATGGGCGCACCCTCCTGCCTCGTGGCCGCCTCGCGGAGTTCTAGACTTCTAGTACAAGTCTCCTGGTTTGCTTTTGGTCCAAGAAAGATCATCGTGAAGGTTTCCTTCTGTTTGGATTCCTTTTGGCATTCCTTTTCTGCGAAACTCTAAAATAGGCAAAAAAACAGAAACTGACATGGGGTCTCCGGTTAATAGGTTAGTCCCAAAAATAATAGAAAAGAGCATATTAAATCCCATTAAACATCCAAAACAGATAATATAATAGCATGGACCAATAAAAAATTATAGGTACGCTGGGGATGTATCAATGGCATATTCTTACATCATGATCATATTGCTTACCATCAATTGCATGACAACATAATCACATTGAGCACCAATTACCATGTTCATGCTTTTGCTAAACAGTCCCATTATGACACCTTTTTGCATAGTGGTCGCATTAATCACATTTCCAACACCTTTGTGCATACTACAAATGTTTTTGCTCCCATGAATGCTTTGCATATCATTCCATATCATCTTGATAAGCTTTCATGCGCTTTGTCACAAATAATCTTGCCAAACGAACTCATTCTTACATGATGGACACCTTGTGTGCTAACCATTGTATTTCCGAGTGTCGCTTGTGTTTGCTCTTTTTGCATGTATAACACTTCAGAGACACCTTGGAGTACTTGGATTGCGCAATGCCTTCAACTCTGTCCAACAACAATCACTTCCATGATTATGAGGATCACGATCTGAGGTCAAATCTTTCCCAATGCGGGGGGGGGGGGGAGATGATGCGGAGCATCCTACGATCATCCCCATGTACACTACGACTACTCCCCATGCCCCAAGAGGACATACGATGAGACCTCCACTATACGCTATTGGACGCAAGGTGAACTCACTCCTCTCCGAACCGTCACTTTCCACATGTGAGACATGGATACTACCTCAAACATATGTGTTGTGCATGACCAGGAACCAAGAGGGAGACCATGGACAAGACGACGAGTACACCAAGCGTGAGGAGCAAGAGAAGGAGCTGCTTGGAAGCTTCAGCCATCGGACGACCAGACGACACCGGACATCCAACACACTCCAGCGACCAGACATCTGACCGTCTCCAGAAATCCGATGCCACCTATCCCGAGCCAAAACGCCGGACGACGACAAGTACCGGACGACCTGACCCTTGCGAGCCATCGGACATCCGGTACCTGTCGGACGTCCGACGCCTATCTACGCACAGCTTCGGGCCCGAGGCCCATGTACCCCTTCACTTCACCCTCATTT